>NC_134550.1:58080753-58762452 GCF_025594145.1 Primulina tabacum
TTGTTGACCAAACCAGTCTAGATCTCTCCTAAGAGTTGCTGTGCTTTATCTATGTTGTATCATATCTTTGATGGTTTTAAATCCTCTATAATCACGTCGATTTTATACATAGATGCTTTAAATCTCACCTTCAAACTACGTAGTATTATTCGAGTTTACACATAGATGCTTTAAATCTCACCTTCAAACTACATGGATGCTTTAAATCTCTCCTTCAAACTCTCACTCCTCCAAAGTATGAAGATCTTTATTCTGCTGCAAATAGTCTGCGAGGAAACCTGTTAAATGCTCGCGATGCTTGAAATGCTTTCTAAACACTGACATGCTACTTGCTAACTTGGATCATTATCTTTTTCCTCGTAGGATGGATGCTTCACTTGCATTCTTCTTCCCTAAAAAAATTATGCACAAATGACAGAATATAATAATATTCTTCGTATGTGTTTTTGCATGGGGTTAGGATAGCCAGGGATAGAGATTTGACATAATAAAGGTTCAAATAATTGCATACCAAAACCAATCCATGGGTTGGTTGCACGTGCATGCATGATTAATATAATATAAATTACTTAATTTATTTTATAAAAATGAAATAAAATACCCAGTCTTTTATTATAGTTTAATTTTAATTTAACACTTTTCTCGTAAAATCATCAGAGTAGGTCTCTTGTGAGACGATCTCACGAATCTTCATCTGTGAGACGGGTCAACCCTACCGCTATTCACAATAAAAAGTATATTTTTAGTATAAAAAATAATATTTTTTCATAAATGACCCAAATAAGATATCGTCTCACATAATATGACCCATGAGACCGTCTCACACAAGTTTTTTGTCAAATATATATATATATATATATATATATATATATAGAGTGAAATCATATGTTCTATTTTATTCTATTTACATATATGTGATGTACCAATCTCAATTATATGTAAAAATCTACTTACCAAACAATGAAAATCGAGGTATAATTATACAAAGTATATTCAATCATTTAGTAAAAATATAATAAAAAAATGGTGCATGAGATTTCATGATTCAAGTTTTGGAAACAAAAACTCCAATAGATATTCTCAAATTCGTAAAAAATTAAATTTATTTCTATAGTGTTGTATCAACTACTAGATATTGAGTTATGACAAATACATGCTCATGCCATGTTTCATATGCATGTGTGACAACATAAATTATTTGATACATAAAATTTCCCATTGCTATATTTAATTATTACAATATTTACATTAATCGAATTCTGATGGGGCTAATTATATGTAGTTTCTATTATGTAAATGCTAATTACAATTTGTTAATATGTCACCAAATCTGCAGTGAATCGATTTATAATTAGGTTTATATTGTTTTTACCTACATTACGAATTCTATCATATACATGAAAGTGGCAAGAAATCAATTATTTCAACATTACAACTTTGAAAATAGACAAATTATGTGAAAAATTTATATTTATGGATTTCCAAAAAAAATAAAATGCTATATTGACAACATTTTCATATATATATATATGCAAAAACTTGTGTGAGACGGTCTCACAGATCGTATTTTGTGATAAGATCGTGAGACCGTCTCACAAAAGACCTACTCATATATATATATATATATTATATATATATATATATATATTAGATAAGTCTGCCATTTTTTTTAATACAAAAAATCTGAAACGATTTGGTCGATTAGATTTTTGCTTTTATATTTGTGTAATGTTATTAATATTTCACAACAGACTTTGTAAAGAAGTCCTTTTGTAATCCGAATATATTAAATAATTTTGACTGATTTGTAGTAAATGATATTATGCGTTGACTAAATTATCGCCGGAATACACACTTCGATATCTAGGTGTGAAAGCAACACTTGCATAAAATTTTCATCCACTTATCAAATCACACTTAGAAGTGTACATATCTACGATTCTGCCATCATTCATATTCACGCAAGTTTCAACTGGTTGGGGTTCGCTCTCCTTTCGTATGGCATGTTAAGACTGTGGCCTAAATGATAGATTAGAATTATGCTGTTTTCCTCTCGAATTTTACACGACTTTTACTCAGATGTCGTCGATAAGCCTAAAACAACGATATCATATTCAACGCCCATGTGGCGACGATATGAAAGATATTTTCAAAGTTAAATAGACAACAAGTATTGCGAATCGAACCTTGGATAAAGTAACTCGTTACACTTATTTTATTACATCTAAAAAGTATATGTAGACTTAAAAAATTGATTAATTTGCTCTTCCTATGATATTATTATTAACGACTCACCGAATATGAAGATATTTTCTTTTTATAATTGTCGTTTCATATTGTTATTGTTTATATTGTAAAAATTTTAGCCACACTGTTCATTTTTTACAACACAATCGAATACAATGATAATTTTCTTCGTCGTTATTCATTTACCATCTTCATCTTGATGATAATCTCTCAAATATTCTTATCAGACACCAAATATGGACGAATAGATATATAAACTTGGACAGAAAATCTAATCTAAATTAAGAAAAAGGAAAACTAGAGGTGTGATTTAATTTTCAAAAACAATATGACATAACATAATTTATGTTTTCGAGAAAAACACGAAGATAAATTTTTCAAACTCGGTGACTTGATGACCAAGCATTTCAGTGGCAGAAGAGTAAATATGTACAAACTCAAGATCCAAAACCGACAATAACCGAAAAAATGGCTGCGGTACCATAAAACCATAAATCCACGCCCCATTCTCTAGAGTGAAACACACTGTCTATAAGGACGAAATCTGATTGGTTCGTGGCAACACGCGAGAAGTCAAGGGTCAAAGAGTCCTTCACTAACCATGGCATGTCATGGCCATACGCCCACACACTAGTGCATTTAATGACCTTCTCCAAATATACGCACAAAAATCTGTATATAAAGCAAGCACACCTACAAGTACAAGACATCACCATCATCACTACAAAATGAATGAATCATTGTGTGTGAAACAATATACGTATAAACGTATGAGTTGACATAAATAATTCCTCCGATTTTTTAATTTCTGATTTGTTTGGTGGTAAGGAATTATGTTTTTATCTCGATCCTCTGTTTTTTCCCCACGTTGAGATTTGCCAGTCAAATGTTGTTATTTTATAAAATCATCAATTATTACAAAAGAAATGGAGAAAATCCTTAATGTTCCTGGGCTCAGTTTTGTTTACGTTGTTATTCTGGCAAAATCGTGAACATCCCTCTGGATAGATTGTGGTTTTTCTGCTGTGAAACATTTCTTGTTTCTACTGACCCGATTTTTTTATTTTTTTTTTGTCTTTTTGAGGTCTTAATTTTTCTTTGTTGGAAGTTTTGGGAAGAGAAGGATTAAGGAAGAGGTTTATGTCGGCAAGTTTTTATCTGGCTTTGAACTTTGGGCCTGTTTTGAAGTTCTGTTTTTCACCGATTCCTGCGGACTGCATGCCAATATCTCTCTGCCTTGTGATCGAGCAGAGTTCCCGCTCTTTCTTCCCAACTGTTTCGATGCGTTTTAGGCCCAAAAGGTAAACATTTCCTTTCGTTCCCTTAAACCCTTTTAAGGGTTTTTGGATTTAATTGAAGTGTGTGTGAGTGTTTTGGCCGCTTTGTCTGTTGATCTTAAAACTGGTGGTGGTTAATTGGTGCTGTTTTTTCTTTCTTCGGTTTTGATTGCAGGACTTGCTCTGGCGTTGTTTATTTCGGGGGATATCACATAAATCGATTACTTAATACTCTCTTGTTCTTCAGAGAACCTCGAACTGAAAGCATTAGCTGATTTGAATCCCTTGAATTTTTGGGGAAAAGTTCGCTGTTTTCTGTTTATACATATCATTTTATTTGTTCTTTTTGCTCTGTTATTAACTTATTGAGGATACTCTTGCTATGGGGCGCTGTGACGTGGTGGAGCAACAAAATACGCCTGAGCCTCAGAAATTTGTCCCGATGAATCAAGAAACTGCAAGCAGACGCCAAAAAAATAAGTTTCAGTCGTCCAGACTCATAAGGAAAGTCCGAATTGTTTGTAACGATCCGGATGCTACCGATTCTTCTGATGATGAGGGGGCCCTTGAAATGAAAAGAAAGCGTTTTGTTTGGGAAATTTGTTTCCCAAGTCATGCTCCGAGCAGAGCATCTAGTGCTTCTAAAACAGAGAGTTTGGTTCGGGGTAGCAACGATGGGGAGATAAATCTCAAAAAGAAGAGGGTTGTACCCACCGACGTCAGTAGGCCAACAGCCAGTTCAGTGAAATATAGAGGTGTTCGCCAACGGAAATGGGGAAAATGGGCAGCAGAAATACGTGATCCCGTCAAGCAAAAAAGGGTCTGGTTGGGAACTTATAATAGCGCCGAGGAGGCATCGAGGGCATATGAAGCAAAACGAATGGAGTTCGAGGCATTGGCTCAAAGCATCGTGTCTAATGCTACAAAGATTTCAAATGATGCTCACAAGAAAACTCCATGTTCTGTCGTGAATTCCGAGAATCAGAAGCAAAATCTTGATGTGCCCGAGGAATCTATCCTCAGCGTCGTGTCGCCTACTTCTCGCACATCACTATCTCTGGTGGTTGATATGGATTCTCTTGGATCGGGTCCGGTTACCAAGGTCAAGTCTGAGAATGAGAAAGCTGACGAAGCCTTTGTAGGAGCTACTGGGCTAATGGATGAGGAGTTATTGTCTTTAGCACAAATTGATCAAGAACTGAACCTGGACTTGGATCTCGACTCATTCACCATATGTAACGATGCTTTTGGGATACCAGTGGACGACTCAGAATTTGGTTTTGAAGACTTTCCCATTTGTGGATTTAATGATGGTGATCAGCCTTGTGAGCTACCGGATTTTGACTTTGACTTTGATTTTGATGCTTATGGCGAAACATTTTCTTGTGTGGATGAAGCCACAGCTCTTAAAAGTGGAACTCCCCTTAATGTAGCATGTCCTTAAGTTTTGCGGCTAGTAAAATTATCAGCGATACTCGTCATACATCAAGTTTTAAAAACTAAACTACATAGTTCATGCAAGGTTTTGTTGTAGTAAAAGTGTCATTTATTAGTTTGTGAAGGGAGATTTTGATTCTTTGCATGAAACATTTTTTCAGTCTTCTTTTGAGCTTTTATTCTGCTACTAGAGCCGTGGCCATTAATTCCCCCTCGTTTCGCAGCTTCGCAATGATTAGATTATCATACAAAGGCTGATTCTATTTCTAGCTTTGATATTGTAATGTTCTGTTGGTTTTTTTAATAAAAAAAAAAGGGTTTCATAATTGTCCAGGTTCACACGTAAAACATTCCTAGATTTCTCAGGTATTCAAACAAAATTTCAACTGGCGTGTGACATATAATAACATTTCATCAATTTATCGTTATGTCAGGTTGATTCGTTCAGAACCACACGAGGAGGCCTATATCTAATTGCTTTTACGGTGCAATTCAATTACAATGTAAACAAGGAAAACTTAAGGTTTCTCACCTATTAACTAATTTATTTAGTATCGAGTGACTTTGAATTGCAACAAAACATCCTAAAACATTTTAAAGGAATCCCTTCTGTTGGCAACTTTTTGTGCAATCATCAAACATTGTTCTATCGCTTGGAAAGCAGGGAGACCCAATTCGAGAATCTTGCCACTATCCATGCTATGCGGGTTGTTATCTCCTTCTTTAATTGTTGCTATATCGCTCCAATAATAAAGGTGGAGTTTTTGTGCACTGTGCGGCGGTGTTTGCAGAAAAATGGAAAGAAGTTGGATTGTTGGAATAGGATTTGGTTACATCGTATGTATCGTTCACGGTCGTATCGATATCTTATAGAGAACAGGACCAAGTTAAGATTACCATTTTCACGCTGCTTGTTTTCTTGCAGGAGTTTAGCACATTTAAGGTTCCCTCTTATCCATGGATCGATCAAATTTTCCTGCAAGTTCATTGGGTGAGTGTTACATTAAATTAAGATATATGATACAATAAATCGCTGTTGCATGCATTCTGGTCAAGCCACAAGCAGATAAATCTATTTACTGGCCCAATAAAAATCACTAATCACTAGCATCAATAAAAAATTTCAGTTACCCTACTTAAACTTGCCTTGACATTAGCATCATATGCCACAAGCACCGGAGATGCGGTGTGGAAAACGCCGTTAACAAATCAGCTTTTGCAATATTGAGACTCGATCTCCTTCGCTCCATTTAGCTCCCAAAGATAACTTATTTGGTCTACGTTTTCTCACTACAAAAAAAAAACATGTGTTAGCGACGATTTGGGCAATACCGTCGCAAAATTCTGCGACGGTTTTTGTTTAAACCGTCGCAAATAAAATACTTGCGACAGTTTCATTAAAACGTCGCAAATATTAGCGACATTTTATAAAGCGTCGTTATTAAAACGTCGCTAATTAGCGATGATTTAAGCAAAACCGTCGCTTATTAGCGACAATGCAAGGGAACCGTCGAGACCTGAGCACAACCGTCGCTAATTAGCGACGATTTTGACGAAACTGTCGCTAATTAGCGACGGTATTAAGAACTGTCGCTATAATTAGCGACCTTTTTTCAAAAAACCGTCACTAATTGCGACTGTTTTATATCGAAATCGGCGACGGTTTGCGACGGTTTCTCAAAAAAATTATCATAACTTGTCTATAAATTTGGCCATTTCGGTTCATTTTATCACACCTCTTTACCTTTGTAATATATTTTTTTCTCTTAAGTGAATTTGATGTTTACTTATTATCGGAAGATTTAATTGTTTCATACATTATTTATAAATTTGAAAATCAATACTTTAGATGAGTTAAATAGATTATTTAAAAATCTGTACAAATAATTTTAAAAATTAATTTTATTTTAAGAAATAAATAAATAACATTTTTTTATAAAAACGAAACAATTAGCGACGAAATATGAAAACATCGTTGTTAAAGTTTTGGTCTTATTTAGCGACGGTTTTTATTTAACTGTCGCTAAATAGACGACGGTGTTTCTTAAAACCGTCGCTAATTAGCGAAGGTTTAGTTCCTCAAAACCGTCGCTAATTAGCGACAAATTTTGAGAAATCGTCGCAATATTTAGCGACGATGACTTTAACGACGTAGTTAAAAAACGTCGCTAATGTGCCGTCACAAAATCCGTCGCTAAACAAAAATTTTTTTTTGTAATATCTGATGTAACACAAAGCTAAAACATTTGAGTGCAAACTAATTAATGTTTTCAAAAAATTTGAGTATAATTATAAACCAGCGCGGGCCCTCATGACGTAGCCTTAGTTCCAAACCTGGATTGCGTACGGTGGTGGTAACGGTGTGGCCCTTTCCGAGCAACGACTTGATGAGATGAGCCGCGATGAATCCTGTTACACAGTACTTGCCCATTAATTTCTCTTTGATCAACTCGTCTATAATAATAAAGTCGGCAATCAAATTTGGTAAATGGCGATGAATTTATTTCCTCCGATCCAGTTCAACATTATGAGAATCCGTGGCTGGATTCAATTTTGCGGGAAGAACAGCATATGAAATCTTGCAATAATTGATGGAAAATGGTGGTTGATACTCCACACGGTTCCCCATAAAAGCGATGACCTTGGCCTTCTTGGGGTTGAAAAGGTCAAAAAAATAAAAAAAAAAAGACAATTGCAAAATTTGTAGCAATTGCCAAAATTTGCTTTTTGCAATATTTGGTATTTTATCTTGTCAAAATTGAGGTTAATTTGTGTATCTTAATTTTATGAAGAGCACATATGAGATATTTTGGCATTCACTGATTTTACCTAATGCCTTCTTGTTCGATCAATCCAATTAATAGAGATGGTCCGGATGGATGAAAGAGATTTTAAATTCAGCACATAAATTTTTAAAATTAAGTTTATTTAAGGTTGGAAACTTATGTGCCGCTGGAACACTTCTTAATTGTGAATGCACTTATGGCGGGTTCGTTCGATCCTATCTGTGGGGAGATTTAGCCACATTTGTGATTTTAAAAAAAAAATAGTGGATCTCATGTACTTGTGGTTAAATCTGGATCCTGAATCTACACATGAGGCACTGCCCCCACATGTAGGGTGAAATATTCATTTATGGCGCCCGAAGTCCAATTCATCGACCGACTTGGATATTGAAGTTGAATTTCATTGTTTTTGCACATGGTTGGGAGGGGTGGGAAAAAAATATAATTTTTGGTACGATATGAAATATCAAAATAAATATACTAATTAAAAAATATATGATATTTTAAAATAATAAAGTTGAAATTTTTAAAAAATATAAGGTATTTTTTCTGTATAAAACGGCATATAATTATACCGAACCGAATTCTCGGTATACTGCAATGTTTTGGTATAGTCATTATGCTAATTATATATCCGAAATTTTGATAGAAACTCGGTATATCGAAATTCTCGGTACAATATAAATATTTTTAATATCTTAGTTTTAGCTACGGTATATGATAAGCATTTTTCAGTAACCATCCTTAATGGTATCTGAATTAGTTGCCATCCTTTTTATCCAATTTCTTTGTGCATAAACTAGCAATTTGAAGATGCTAATTTCTATGCATGCCCAATTAAAGCTACTCACCAATACAATGGTGAAGATACATTGCAAAAACTTAGTGGGGATATTGAAGTAAATATAGAAGTGAATAATTTTGAAAGTTACTATACAAATTACATCCCATTGATAGCCAAATGTGACAACTCACACGTTAGATCAAATGAGACTATTGTTAATATATTGTATTCTCACATTCAGACACACGAAAGTTTTAAATATTTTGTAATTTGACAATCAAATCATGTATGAGTGTCGTATGATTCAAAATTCATCCATATAATGTTCGTTGAAAGTTTACATTTAACGTTTAATGATTGGCTCCAACTATTTCGAATTTTAAGTAGAGATAACTCTTGTTGTAAATATCTACGAAGTAACGTTCTTCGTTCTTCAAATTAAGTCCAAGATTGATTGTTTGTATTCCTCTTCTAATTTGCAAAAAAAAAAACTAGAAAAAATTGTGCGTTGAGATTCACGTTCGGAAGGCGGCGATATTCGGACGATGTCACGGCTATGTCACAGTAGCAACCAGCCAAGATTGTCCCGGGATGCATAAAAATTTCAAGACAAATAAAAGAAAAAGAATAATTATTTCTCATATATTCTTCTGCCAATAACAATAGATAATTAGTATAACAAACATTGATCAAATAAATAGTTAATCACTAGAGCTTGACAACTTCTGGGATATGAACCGGATACCGATCAATGCAATCCGCCCATGGCCCCTCCACCGGCGTTATGATGTCCCGATTGCACTTCCAAACGGCGCTGTTACACTTAAATCCACTCCCAAATCCGATCTGCCACACCCTGTCGCCTTTCCTCATCCTCCCCTTAGATTCTATGTAAGACAGTTCATACCAAAGCGAAGAAGAAGACGTGTTTCCGAATCTGTGTAGTGTCATTCTCGAAGCTTCCACTTGCTCCGTCGTGAGCTGGAGGTTTTTCTGCAACTCATCGATTACCGCCCTTCCGCCGGCGTGGATGCAGAAGTGCTCAAAAGCCTGTTTAAAGTCTGGAATATATGGCTTCAATTTCGGGTTGAAGAGTTTTCTTCTGAGCAGGGAAAAGGCAAAGAGGATCTGCTCTGATGCAGGAAGAACAAGAGGACCGATCGTAGTTATATTGGATTTAAGAGCTTCTCCCGCTATGGCCATTAGATCTTTGTTCAGCTTTATCCCCACATGTCCTTCTGAATCTTCTTCTTGTTGTATGCAGTTGTATGACTTGTCGTCTGCTCCTTTGTGGGTTCTCACAACGTGGGAAAGGATGTACTTTGCGCGTCGGCGCTCAGACCACCGGTTTGACAAGAGGACGGCCGCACCACCCATTCTAAAGAGGCAGTTAGTGAGGAGCATGGCTCTTTCTTTGCCTAAGTAGCAGTTAGGAGTGAGGATTTCTGTACTAATAACAACAGCGTTCGAGTTGGGATGCTGTTGGAGAAGATCTTTAGCTAAATCTATAGAGATTAAACCTGCACTACACCCCATCCCAGAAAGATTAAAGCTCTTGATATTGCTTCTCATTTTGTACTTGTTAATCACCATAGCTGTTAAGGAAGGTGTAGGGGAGAAAAGGCTGCAGTTTACAATAAGTATATCTATATCTCTAGGAGTCATCCCCGTTTTCTGGAAAAGTGAATCCATGCAAGAAAAGATTATGAGCTCAGCTTCTTCTCTAGAACGACGCATACTTGGAGCAGGTGGAATAAAACACATGGCAGGTGGGAAACTGGTCTCTTCTCCGATCCCAGATCTTTCAAGAATCTTCATCTGAAAATCCACGCTCTTGGGTTCATCGTGCAGCACTATATGCGCATGCTCCATAAATCCTGCGAATGACACCCGCAAGCTCTGCGGAGGCTTGAATAGGGCGTAGTCGATCAGGTATACAGTTCGTGGCCGCGACATGAAGAAGAAAGTCGCGGTGTAGATTATAAAGAACAAAGAGCAGATGATGTGTAGTGAGGTCAAATGCATGGAGTCCCAGAATTGGATAATTTCTTCGGGGCTTAAACGCAGTGATTCAAGGAAGATGCCGATGATTATAGGGATGAGGAAGAAGGCAAGAAGATTGTCGACGAGGTATTGATAACCAAGTTTGACATATTTGAGCTTCACTGATAGAGAGAAATCTTGGAGTTTGGGTGCCATTCTCTGTTTTGGTTTATGTTTCGCAGGGAAAGTAGCGTTACGTTTTTGTAGGAGAAGAGCGCACCAATTCGAAGAAGGCATGGCGCATTTAAATCATATCCACCTTCGGTTGTCTAGTAATTAATTTAATATTTTCATTGACGATTTCAATAAAATAAATTTTTATTTTCGAAAATCTATTTAAAAGAAAAATTTAAAATATATATAATGAAGTAACCGTACGGATTTGGATTCTCTACTGTATTAAAAACACAGCATTTGGTGCAGTGCATTTTTTACACGAGATGATTACGTGATCATTTTGTCGACGTCACACTATATAAGATAAATTTAAAAAGTTGTCAGATTAAACGAGATAATCATGTGATCATCTCGTGTAAAAAGTCCACGACACGTTTTCAACACAGGAGAATATCCAAATCCGTAACCGTACATCATAACTTGCCCGCGCCCCTCTGAAATTTTTCAGGTTGGGAGTCATAAATAAGTTTGATCCTCACATCTCTTGCGTTGGACTGGGTAAACATTGAGAAATGGCCGATTTTCATCATTTATTGATCTTAGTCAAACGTACACAACTCCATTTTATTTTTCTTCCAAATCAAATCAATTCACCATTTACGGATTTTATTTTAATTCCTCCTGAAATTCATCCATTGCAGGAAATAATAAAGTTACAATTTTATAATTGAATAAAATCACTACTTTTAAAATATATTTAGTAAAGATGAGTGTACAAAAAAAAAATTGTATATTTATGAAGTTTGAAGAAAAAAGAGTCACTTAATTGGTCAAAGTCGTGTGGTTGATTGTTTATAGTTATTACGACGAGCGTTGGATGTTGGGAACTCAAATTATAAATGGATTTTCTTAAATTTCTTTGTTTAATTAAATTACAACTAGCCGAGTCATCCGACACGACCATTCCAAATTCGTTCCCGACACGTTTGTATATTTATGAATATAATAAAAATATCTGCTTTTTAAAAGTTTAATAAAAAAACTTACTATTTGTTTGTAGAATGTTTGATACTTGTTATAATAATTTTTTTTGTAAAAAAAAATGTATAATATACTAAAAAAGTGTCCCTGAATCCAGAAAGTGCATGTTATGCCATTGTTTCGGGGTACCTGGCTGGTTGCCATTTCATTATAGATTTATTTGATCTAAAACACTATATATTGCTCACTGCACGTTCCATAAATGCAAGTAAATACCCTATATTGCCTTTTAGAGTTTTTGAGCAAGTCATTGTTTGATAACAATCATGCATGGGTTTTATTTTTTTTTTCTACCAAGATTTTCTCAGACGAATTTGTTACGTATAGTTTGTCTATATATTTGACTAATGTTTTTATATGCTATTGTGTTAGTCTGTGATGTGATCTCGCTGAAATGGACGAGACGGGTAAGGAGCTCCAACGGATCGAATCAGTAATTTTTAGTGTTTAGAAATTTGAGTGAATGTAATGGTTTGGATTAACACCTGCAAACAAAAAAGTAACTCGTGAATGGGCGTCGGAGGAGTGTCCGGCGTCGCCACTCCGATGCTTAAGTCAGCAATTTGAAGATGAACACAAGCAAATATATGAGAGAATATACGTGAGTGCTTGAAAGTTCAAAGATTCAGAATCATTAAATGAGAATTATACATGCTATTTATAGTAGAAAATGAGGTATGTACCTCGATTCCAGTGACACCTACTAAGTATGGCAAGTCGATTGTCCATACTATAGCTTTTGATGACTTCTAGAACACTCCAAGCCCAAGTGGTTCTGACAGATAAGACAGTCTGTATCAATCACACTCGAGTAGTGGTGCAATTCTCGAGGTGGCCCGGGTGGTAAGATATCCAGGCATATGTCTGAGGGCCCGGGCTATCTGGTGATCACCCGAGAAGAGAAGAAGTGCCCGGGATTCTGAGGAAAGTGTCCGGCATATTGGCTCTGATCTGGGCTATCCAAATAATAATCCGGGTTAATGATGACCCGGACTTTTATGGGGGTATCAGTCTCCATATCGAAAAACAACGTTAATCATATATTGTCGTAAAATTTTAAAATAATTTAAAGAAAATTAACATATCCAGTTTTTTTTTAAAAAAAAAAATCGTCCCTCTGTCATGGGCCTGAACTGCTAGTTTTAGGGCTTATAAGTTTGCTAATCATCTCATCACTCGTAGCCCAATAATAAAAAAATAATAATAATAATAATAAATAAATAGAAATTTGTGAACGTTGAATGTAAGAGGAAGTAACAGCATAGAGGGTTGAGCTGAATTCAATGCGATGGCAAGGAGAGTGAGTATGATTCATTGATTCCATTCCAAATACTAGCAAACAAAATCTTTCCCAATACTTATATTGCAAACTTACTCACGCATCCGCCGCATAATACGCGTCCTACCCTTTTCTTTAATTTTTATTAAAATACCTCGTTTTCAGTTAAACCGATTAAATATTTTTAAAAAAACTTTAATATATCGTTCATTTAAAATGATTTAAGCATGTATATTATTGTCATGATCATTATTTTGAACCATATATCCTAGTTCTAACTAAAAAATGGTTCAAAGTTCCTTCAATTTGTCTGTATTGATTGATTTCAAAATCATTATATATCACCCTAAACCAAGCAATGAAACTCTCTTGACAAATTAAATCTTGTTTATTTTTTAAAAAAAATTACCCGAAGAAGACGACAACTCTCTTGACAGTATAATTTGATTTTATTGAGGAGCATGGACAAAAATTTTCGTAACTGTGGAGTCATGTTCTCCAACGATCAGTCTTCTCAATGTCACAAACTGGAGATCCCTTGTCTGCTGGGCAAGCATTCATTTATTAGTTATGCTCCCAACTCCCAATTATGCTTTTATGGTGGATTTCATGAACTAGTATTCATTTTTTTTAAAAAAAAGTACAATATATATGCCATTTGATTCATGAATTTGACCAAAAAAAGGGAAACTTTACTTCAATGCGCTTAAGAAAAATCTGACTGTCGACACTCGACAACAGCTCAATGCTTTATTTTATCTGAATCTGACCCATATTGAAACACAGTGACCACCTAATTAGCTTATAATAGTTAATGGGGAGAAATGAAATCACATTAAAGAAAAAGTAAGACTCCAAAAGTTATTACAACTCTTTAAAGCAATACCGAAAATGTCAACTGTGTCTGAAATTATCCATAAAGCCATATCTTATTTGCTTCTTATTTTTTCAATCTTCCAAGATTCTGAAGAGTGAAGACACCAGTCGTAAACTTTTGCTAATGGAAAAGATAACAGCTTAATTAATACAGTGAAAAAGCTAAGAATTTTATTAGTATACTCTTAAAAATGTCAATTAGATATATTCGGCATAACTTGGCTAGCATTCACTCATCAGACATTACGGCCATTTCCATTCGTGGATTCTAATGATATTAATTATAGATTGCAGACCAAGATAATAATTTTTAAAATAAGAGAATTTGTGAAAATTTATGTTACTGGGAAAAGAAAAGTGGAACGTGAAAACAATTATTAATGTGGAAGTAGTTTTAAGCAGATCTGAATAAGTAAACTAAAAAAGATCAAGCTTTGATAAGATACATACAGGCCAGGATTGAAGATTCTTGATCTTCCCCGCAGAGAAGAGGATCTAGAAATACCAAAATACCCACGGTTTAACCTCGTCAAATTAATTAAAAAAACAGCTATAATCACCAGAAATAAGAGGAAAAAACGTGGGTATTTTGGACCAAATGCTACCAAAAAAAAATATGTAACCTAAAAATAAACTTGATATAATTAATTGACACATGATATATCCATAATTATACTAGTTATGTAGAGGATCTGGGCAACTGGGAATCTTCCTTTTGGAATCAAGAAATCTGCTATCTTCTGTTCCGTTGAGATGATCAGAAACTCTTCCATTGAAATCATCTTTGATAATTTGCGTTTGATTCCTGCTTGGTGGAGAAGATTCCATCGTTGAAATTTCTGCTTCATGTGCTGTAGCAGAAGAATCATGTACTGCCAGAACCCTGATCGCTTCTGCCTTGTTCGGGCCGATGGCCCGTATATTAAATAGTGAAATGATGAGGAGGAATACCAGAGAAGGGTGCGTGAGTATCGGGCTTCTTTCGCCGGAAAATGACATCGCAGGTTAAACTGAGAATAGGGTTTCTCTAAGAAGAGAACTTTAGCTAGCTAGCTAAGCTAGCTGCTGATATAAATTGATTATAAAAGAATATTGTGGTATCTTTGATTTTGAGGTTTTGGGTTGAATTTCTCTGCACTTTTGTCTGCATATGGTGTCTTTCTAGCTATAAGAAAATAGCTCGAGTAACTTGTCCAGTGATCGTCGGCTTTGCGAGTTGGATAAAAATATACACAGACCACGCCACTGGTAAAACATGAAAAGGAGTGATGTGCCGGTTTCACTGGTCAATAACATTTCTGTTGGAAAAGTCATCGACAAATATATATATAGTAGGGTGTCTCCAATAATTTTCACGAAAAAATTAATTTTATATGTGTCTTTATATTAAACTTTACATTAAAAATTTTCTCAAATTTTTTTTATCCATTTTAAAATGGTATATGTATATTTTGAAATATTTTACTAGCTAGTAAAAATATATATAATTGTTTAAAAGGCTCACTAATGTAGATTGAGTACCTATTTGCCAGAGAGGTTTGACCAGATTTTCTACGACGTTGAAGAAATATGCAAGGAAATAATAAACAAGCGCGGCCATATGCCAGAGTTTGACTAAGCAACATATGGCCCTGCGTCGGTGAATTTTAATATATTATATTAGTATTTCTTTTCTTTTTATTACAACAGATGCGCAGAGGAGAGATCGAACATAGGAAAGAAAGCCTGCTAATCTGACGGATGAGACCACTGGGCTACAAGCCCGTCTCTTTTTATATTAATATTTCAATTGAAAATTAAATGAAATCTTATGAAATTAATATATAATATAGATTTACATACCATGATTATAATTAATTAGACGGAAGATTGAAATTGATGCCCTCTTAATTATGATGTGTTTCATATTGTTCGAGTGAGTATTACTTAATAAGTAACTACAAATTCCGTAAAAGAAAAAAAAAAGAAAAAGAATTGTTCAGTCAGCATATATATATATATATATATGTGCGCGCGCGAGCGCGCATAAAAAATGCAGTGCAGGTGAGTTGATTAAATTAAGTAAAAAATAAAAGACTTGATCGTCCCTCATTGGTTGACACCTGTAGTATTTCCTTTAACATATTGCAAAAACATGAGACTCCGCTGATTGACCGGGAATCTTGCTCTGGATTTTACAAATTAATTTGTTTGTCTACGTACTATACATAAAATATATGCGTATCTCACAAAATACGACGCGTGAGACCTTCTCACACAAGTTTTTACCATAAAAATAAATAAATATATTCTTCCGATTTGCTCCTCAAACCCCAAACAGAAAACAAAAGGCAACAGATAATATTATATAGTATTGTAATTGCTGCAAACTCCATAATTACTTCAAATTTAGAGTAGTTTTTTTAATTAAAAAAAATTACTTATGGAAAACACATATAAAACTAATTAATATTTTAAATAAAATAAACACACAATATTTTCACCCACGAAAGCATACAAAATTTCGAACCCTAAAATAAAAAAAAAGGGCTTAAAGTTTTACGTAAATCATTCATTATATTGTTGTGTCGAAAATAGGTAACCAATGCCATACGATATCTGATCTTTTGGAAACTTTTTTAGCTTTGTCCCTTGGATTTGTTCTTCTCTTGTTGGCGTCTTTCTTTTTACCTCTCTTTCGAAAAATATTGTATTTTACCTTTTCAGCCTAAATGGACAACAGTACGCTTTAATTTACGATAGGGCCAGGCTTTGTTTCATTATTGATTAATTGATGTTATATAATTAATATTACAAATACGGCTTATTTGACATACCGAATTTTCGATACACACACGTATTGCATGTGCAGAATAACTAGTATATATTATTATGAAGGCTTGGCTACAATAATTTCCTGCATGCCACGTCCTAATTTAAGGTTCGGTCGACCCTACCCCTGCGGGCACAGCCTGCAGGGGTCGATCCAACGGCTCGGATTTTTTCGAGCCAATTTTTTTTTTTTTTTTACAGGGAGGTGTGCCCGGATCACTCATGTGGAGTGATCCGGGCCGTTCATTGCCCGTGCAGGCACTGCCTGCACGGGTAGGTTGAAACAAACCCTAATTTTCTGGATCTCCAATTCACACCATTAAACTAATGAACATGTAAATGGGCTTTATCTAATATCAGCCATATGCCAAATGTTATATTTTTGAGGCGCTATTTAGAATGAAATAATATAAAAAGAATTGAAGATATATATACATATATTTCAATTAGTTTGTCCTATTTTGGATTAGACTTATCAAATCTTGATCTTGGTGGTTATTTTACTGACTAAATATCAACAGTTTTCAGCGCCTATGTTAGCAATTTTCGCTGTTACACCGATCATTTTTAAATGTCACATCAACACTCCGACGAAATATGATGATTTTATCAAAACCAAACTTTGAATATACCTTCAATAAAACAAAACTTAAAACGGGACAAGTTAGTAAATAAATAAAGTTATTTTTCCCACATACATATATATGTAAAGGAGGTGAGAAATTAATCTAGTACCAAGATTTTTACATATATATTGAAAAAATAATAATGTGTATGTCTCTTATGAGATGGTCTCACGGATCTTTATCTGTGAGACAGATCAACCTTATCGATATTTACAATAAAAAGTAATACTCTTAGCATAAAAAGTAATACTTTTTCATGGATGACCCAAATAAGATATCCGTTTGACAAAATACGACCCATGAGACCGTCTCACTGAAGTTTTTGCCAATAATAATTAGCTCTTCAATGTAAGTTCACATTGTCATTCAAATATAACATTAGATTCGGTGTTCTTCACTTTAGGTAAGACGTTAAGAATAACTTGTAAAGGCAACATAATGCAGGATCGATCAATCGAGCTTTTAAACTTTAATGAGTGATGCATTTGTTATGTTTCACATAATATTTAATCAGCAAATTTCTTGATTTTTCCATGTATTTGAAAATGTATAAATAAGAAGCACAAAAGTTGGAGAAATAATAAAGTAGCAATCGACTTCAATAATTGATACTTATTCTATATTGCTAGGGTTTTATCCATTTCACATCGCTCTCTTTCCCCCCACTCACTTACATACATACATATATATACATATATATACATACATACATATATATATATATATATATATATATATATACACACACACACACACTTGAAGGACAACCACAAAGGGATCTTTCATTCCCTTTTGTTCGGCCCCTACCTCTAAATGCTATGGCTATGCTTGCTTTAATTTTAATTGCTATTTTCTTGTCTCTCATAATACAAAGAAACATAACTTCTCCGATCGACTAAAAATCTTAATTTTTCGTCTTTCGATATAATCCTTATTTTTAGTGTTAGATATGTCATATCGACTGAATTAAGTTCTTGAGTGTTATATATATAAAGTAGGACAATTCTCTCATTGAATTAGCTTTTGCGATGAAATTAGACCACACCCATATTTTTAAGCAAAAACTTGTGTGAAACGGTCTCACATGTCGTGTTTTGTGATACTGATATCTTATTTGGGTCATCCATGAAAAAGCATTAATTTTTATGCTAATATTATTACTTTTTATTGTGAATATCGTTAGGGTTGACCCGTCTATAAAGATCTACTCATATTTTTAACATTTAGTTTGAACTTTCATATGTCTCAAATCTTATTATTGTGACATGATAAAAATATATTTTTTGCAATTACATCAACTAGAAGACAATATTCAAAATCCAATGTATGAATTGCCTTTATGTCCCAAAACTCAAATTTGGATTTATGATTAGTCCATGTCCTGAATCCATATGTTTTTTCGAGTATGAAAATTGATATAAAACATTGAAAATATAGTACTAATATAGTAATATATGATATTTGAATATCAACCAGACCGGATCTGGTACAAAAAAATGAGTACGCAATTAGAATAAATTTATTAATACAAATACTCACTATACATGTTAGGGTACAAAACAATTAACGAATTTGGTGCACTAATTTAAGAAACTTCAGATACAAAAATATTAAATTTACGTATTACTTTTTATATTTATGGTATCAATTGATTCAAATTGGATACAAAATCATGATTTATAATTTCAGTTTAAGACAGAAAATATAACTATATAGGTCAAAGATTTTTATATACCAAACATATGTTTTATACCATATATGAAATAGTTGGTATTAAAAACTCATATATTATATATTCAATGTTTTGTGCCTACTTTTATACCTGAAAATACAGGTAGGCACAGAGAGTGCATGGAGTACAATTTTTTTTTTTTTTTTTTTTTTTTAACTACTGAGGGCTAGCTAACCACAAAACCAAGTTTGTGTTCGGATATTTAAAGAAAATTTACCCAAATTCAATTATCCAACAAAACCTTAATGTTGAGTTTGGATAGGAGGATTTGGATTTGATAGGGTATTTTTAGGAAAGATTTGAAATGACTTCATATGAGAACGAGTTTAAAATCCACCACACTGACTCAAAAATAATTATATTGAATTTTAAATTCATTTTCAAGTAGATTTATTCAATTAAACCAATGAATTTGTATTACAGATTTGAAATATCATTCATTCAAACTCAAATAATTTAATCGATATAGTAACTTTTTATGTTTTACCTAAACAAATCTAAATAATAATAATTTTATCATAATAAGCACTTGAAATTCTGAGAACACCAAACATATGCATGCTACAAAACAATTTGGGTAGGTTAATATTTATCAACTGAGTGGACTAAAACCATAAATTAATTGATAATTAACATGACAAAAAAAAAAAAACATACAAATTACGATATATCACAAATGTAATTTTCTGGATTTTGTTTGTTTGTCGTGTATACAACATTTCTAGCTATCACAGGCCATATATATAATAGGGTCGCGATAAGGAACTCTTTTAACATGTGCAATTAAATTATGGACGGCTTACATGAACAATAAGGTTAGTAGTCTTTATTTTGATTTTAACTGTGCCATCGTGAGAGCGAGAGATCAAGATTCATACCTTCGAAACCGAGCACAAGAGGTGTCAATTCGAGTGAGTTTGGATCAAATTGGAGCAAGATACTTCAAATTTACCGAGGACTCAAACCAACTCAAAAACGATAAACTCGAACCCAGACTAACCCAACCAACCTCGTCATATTTTACTATTCTCACTTCAAGGTTCTTTTTATGCAATCCAAATATGACCAAAAATAATCTTTTTAACTCAATTTTGTCTCAAGATAATAAAACTTCTTCTACAATAAAATGACACAAAATTCACCAATTAAGCATATTAAAAGACGACAACAAGAGGGATATGATAACAAAAATATTAACTAACTCGATATTTTTCATGTTAAATCAGGTTCATTAATCTTGACATCCTATGTGCGCGTTGTCCAAATATATATATAGTCGCCATCTAAATCATTTAAATTTTTACGAGAAATCACGCACCGATATGTGACAGTGTACCTTCATCAAAGATTTTAGGGGACGAGATAAGATTATGATCCACATTTTCCAAAAAAAAAATGATTAATTAATTTTCTTGCCAGAAAAAAGATGCCCTTCCTCCGATCCTTCCTCTTGGCTTGATCTGATGATCTTCATCAAGAAAGACAACTGTCATCGTATATCTAGCTAGCTAATTAACGGCCGGATGATCACATACTAATTGCCAGCAAAAGTCCTAAGCTATCTATACAAAGTAATCGATACGTACAAAGATTTTAGTTTTGAATTTGTGGCAAACTCGACGTCCTTGCAAGGACGACAATCAACTCTTGATTTCACCACATCAGAAGAGTAATTTAGGGAGAACTCATCAGGTTTCAACATAGACATTAACCACCATTAAAAAGTTCGATTGCTTCCTTGCAAAAATGGCTTCGGTTATTGAAAAATAGGCATGGGAAATTTCAGATCACTGTCTCTGGGAAGACAATATCATTATCAGGTAGATGCATCAGACGTCTACAATCATGAATTAAAACAAATTTCGAACACGCCATACCTAGTACAATTGTTTGCCGCCCTACTTATCGAGACAAATAATCTCACGTTTAGTTATGAGCATAAATACAATAACTGTTCAAGTCATGCACGTTTCTTTTCATAATTCCAGTAAAAAGAAGAAACGAGGAATCGAAGTGATCGGTGCTTCACCCCGAAAAAGACACCAAAAACATCTCTCACAAGAACATGCGCGTCTTTTATTAGATAGTCCCCTTTCTCGCGGACTTTCTTTGTTCGATCCATATCATCTTCGTTTTTTAGTGTATTTGCAATAATTTATTTTAAGTGAAAAATTTCAAAGATTTCATTGATTAGATTAAAAGCTTATAAACATTTAAAATAATCTTTTGCAAACACTACATAAATCTACCAGGTTTTAATATTAGATATATACTAATATTAAAAACATAAGTTTCATATAATCTTAATTGAAAGATTATATCTATATATTTTTATATATATATCGACGTCTCTTATCTGAGTTTTAATTTCATTTTAAATCTATGAATAGAAGTGTTTCATGATCTCCTCCATTCAAATGGAAACTAAGGTAAAAACCCATTTTAGTGTGTACATTTTACTGACATGCATGCATCTCTCATATAATGATTACTAGTTACTCTGTACACACGATGCGTGTGTACAATCTTTTTTATCATTATCGATGGACTAAAATAAAATTTGATAAATTATAGATGGACTAAATTGATATTTGAATTGTTGAAATAAAAAAATTAAAATAAAAGTCTATGTTGAAATTGAAAAAAACAAAAAAACAAAAGTGTAATATTAGTATCATATAAGGGTAAAATTAGAAGAATGTGTGTTGAAATTGAAAACAAAAAACAAAAGTGTAATATTAGTATCATATAAGGGTAAAATTGGAAGAAAAAGTTGGTGTCTTCTCTAGGTAGTTATTCTCATGTTCTCGCACTTAATAATATAGTATAGATATATATTATTCTATTTTTACAAAAAATAAATTTAATAATTATTAATCATTATACAAAGTTTAATAATATACCAATAATCATTTAAAAATAAATTTTATTAAGGTTGAGGAACATAGAATAACTAATTTTGGTGTCATGGTCTGTTTTAATAATTATATATATTAATAAAATGTTAAAATTTTAATGTAAGTTATATGTAATTCAGTGGATAGAGTCATTATTTCTTGGGGTTTAGGTGTTATAGGTTCAATTCTTATTGATGTCATTTTTTTATACATTTTATTTTTCAATTTATTTTTTAATTTATATATCAAAAATACAGTGTAGTCTCTCACTATTTCTTATAATTATATTTTGATACTCATTTAAATATAAATCAAATGAATTATAAAAAATATTATACAACCACGCAAGGCGTGCGTCGGTGTACTAGTATATATATATATATATATAGATGCTCGCACAAAGAGTGTAAATTCCTCGTTCATTTCACACAAATCTCGACTCACAAAAATTCCATGTAGCCTATCATTGAT
The DNA here is from genome assembly GCF_025594145.1 of Primulina tabacum. Lineage (NCBI taxonomy): Eukaryota > Viridiplantae > Streptophyta > Magnoliopsida > Lamiales > Gesneriaceae > Primulina > Primulina tabacum. The sequence continues at coordinate 58,103,178 of NC_134550.1, forward strand.
ATTTTTAGGCAAAAAGATAAAAGCCGTATCATGTGGAGAATTAGAGAAACTCTCCAAGTGGGGTGTACGGATCCTTTTTTTATTTATTTTATCCTTAAATTTAATCTTTTTGACAAGTACTATAAAATCTACTCTGGGTTTATGATTTCTCTCCAAATTTTTAAGAAAGCTAAACTAAGAACGCCCACGCCCTTTGTTCATATATCTAATTTTCTAATTGTTATATCGAATATCATCATGAGTAAAAGTAAGGTTACAGGTAGCGATTTGTATGAAGAAGATGGAAGTGAGATAAGAAGAGGGCCGTGGAGTCTTGAAGAAGACAATCTTCTTATCGAATACGTGACTTGCCATAGGGAAGGCCATTGGAATTCCTTAGCCAAATGCGCAGGTTTGAAGAGAACTGGGAAGAGTTGCAGATTGAGGTGGTTGAATTATCTGAAGCCTGATATTAAGCGTGGAAACCTCACCCCACATGAACAGCTCTTGATTCTTGAGCTCCATTCTGAATGGGGAAACAGGTGAATTTAATTAATTCTGTACTCGTATACCTTAAACTACCGAGTAAAAACAAAAATTCTTAGAATTTAGATTTAGTGCATGCCTAAAATATTTTATCACTTTCTCTGGGCTGTAGATGGTCCAAAATCGCACAGCATTTGCCAGGAAGAACTGATAACGAAATAAAAAATTACTGGAGAACGAGGGTACAAAAACAGGCACGACAACTGAAGGTCGATTCCAACAGCAAGAAGTTTGTCGAAGCCATTCGCAAGTTTTGGAAGCCAAGATTACTAGAAAAAATGAAACAAGAATCATCAGATCAAACTGCGTCTCCTTCTTCTTCAATCTCCAGCCTTGAAACTCAATTATTTACTGGCGCCCCTACACCAGTTCTTGACCAGGCCCTGATGCAACACTCTCTATATCCAAAACCAAATAACCTGGCAAATAACTCAGAACATGGTAATTTTAATGAAGATCTAAGGACTGCTGGCATTCAAGTTGGCGGTGCATATTCACAGTTCGATGATGATTGTTACTTTGTTGATCTTCCTAGTTATGGAATGATGCCTAGGATGGATTCCCAGGATATTTCCTTGCCCGAATACCACGCAGAGGGTGTCGTTGATTGGTTTGGAGATGAATTAGGAAGGAGTACTTTTTGGGAAACCGATGAGTTATGGCAATTTAGAAAGATGGATGTTTAGATAAATATATTGGACTTTGGTGTTGCCCTTTTCTCTAGTAGGGCCTTTGAAAAGAGAATATCAAGTTTTATATTATGTGTGTTTGTAAAGTTGTTCTGTGTTTGAGATCAATCAGACAGGTCTTTTACTATGTAGTTGTGAATTACTGATGATATTTCATCTGATCACTTTATGCAATTGATTAATTATATATAAAAAGATTGGACTACAAATTATGTGTTAAATAAAAACTAGCAGTGTGGCCAACTTCATGCTCAACGTGCTGTCTACTCATAGGATGTGGGAAACAACTTGTGTAAAGGAAAAAACAACCCTACTAAAATTAATTAATTAAACTAAACATCTATAAAATTACAATCAACAGTGAGATATGATAGATAGAATTGGAGGGTGATACCAATGGATCGTACTTGGAAGAGATAGGCACGAGCTTGGTAGTGGAAAACAACTGTAGATCATTTTCTTTACTTGACCAAGTTATAAATGGACACCACACCCATAATTTTTTGATTTTCAATATGCCGAATCTTATTTTTAGTTTATTATATTTGTTTTTGTATGCAATTTTAGTCTCTTTTTTCCTGATATGATAGTGATGTACCACCAATGCAATGCGAGACTGATGTGGTCTATAGTGTCATATTCGACTGATGGGATTTTTAGCATTTCGCATGCGCTCATCTTTTCAGTTAGTTGACGGGATAAGTTTTCATGGGAACTCACTTTTGCAAGCAAATACACTTTCCCTATTCATTTTCTATATTAAGTCAACATAATTCATACTTTAGGTATTGGAGCTTAAATTGGCATGCCAAATGGGTTGGGCCATGCCATCTAGCCCGGTTTCTAATCGGGTTTTGATCAGACCATCACCGTATAACGGCACACCGGCCAAGCCCTTGCCACTTCTATACTGGGTTAACAGATTGGATGGGACCAGCCCATTTCACACCTCGTGGAACAAACGTACGAAAACATCGCCACTTGAAAATGAAGTTGCATTTGCATACCATATGATGATTGAGCCATCGTGTTCATCAAATTTACCCACAAACTAAAAAAAAAATTGGGGGGAACACCACTCCCTCCCCACCAGCCTTTTCTAATATGTCATTTTTTCTTTTTTCATTCTCATTATATATATTATTATGTAAAACAAGTATAAATCAAGACTAGACAAAAATTAGCATCGGAAAACAACATTAAATTCTTTTCTTGTACTCGGCATTTTACCAGAGTACTCTATGATGAAAGATGAAGCCTTTAACTTCAAAATTCAGCTTCAGAACGCAGAGAATGATGGATATAATTGCCGACAATAGAAATCCGAATATCACCTTCTCTTGTTCATGGAGCTGGTTCTGTAACCTTGTACATATCTGCTGTAACTTCTGTCAACCACAATCCTGGAAATAGTGTCTGCAGTTTTTTGTAAAATAAAAAATCAAGAACCATTATTCATCACAGATTTTGGATTTATAGTCTTTGAAATCAAATTGTTCGACTTCTCATGTACTTACATCCAATTGTTTCTGAATAAATTTAGCTCTTTTCTTTGGTCTGCGCGGGGGCCGGTGGTTAACCATTGTCAAGAAATCTTCTTCAATCGCTCTCTTTGAAAGCGCCACCGAGAATTTCTCCCGGTCTTTCTTCTCGCCGCCACTCCTCAGCACGGGAGATTCGTCCGCCGCCACTGCCGAAACCGGAGAGAATCCCGAGATGGGTCTACTCGCATCCACCGTCAACCCCTTCCCGCCGGAGTCACTTCTGGTGAAACCACCACAACAATTTCTACCGGATGAAAACCCATTCAGCGGCGTTGTTTTACATGCTGCTCGCCTCGTCCTCAAACTCCACGGTTTGTGGGTCTCGCCCTGAGGCAACTCCGCCGACGCCTCAGGCGGCGTCTGGAAAACAGGGAGCGGCGTCGGTGGAGAAATAGCGACCGAAGCCACACCCTCTTCCAGACCCTCCTTAAAAATCGCGTCTTTCATCTTGTCAGCCGCTGTTTGAAGATCGAGCATGACCTTCTCTCTAACGGCAGCGATCCCATGATCGGCAGGCGGAGGGGTGGAGCCCACTTTGCGGAATCCATCAGCAGAGGATTCTCTTTTCTCTCTGTCTCTGGTGGCGGCGTGGCGGTGTTCGATTGAAATTGAACGGTGGTGGTGGTGATGAGAAGAATGAGCATCGGTGGTGAAGCGACGGAGGGGTGAGATTTGACCATCGGAGTTCACTTTCATGCAGCGGAGGAACCTCTGATTTCCCCACCTCAGGTCGCAAGGCATCGTGAAATTGTGCAACGCCGCCTTGTTCGATCTTTCTGTATTCGTAGCCATTATAGAATCAAAACACTCTGAAATTAAGCTCTCTTTCTTTTTAATTGTTACTTTGATTGGGGGAGTTGTTGATCAAACGAAAGAAATTTTGTTTGATTAAATTGGAGAAGAGAAGAGAAGAGAAGAGAAGAGGGGGGAGAGAAGCTGTGCCTCCATTGTTATGGGAAACTCGCCGATGGCGTTTTATATCTGGAGTTGGAGGGGCTCGGATCTTTTCTTGCGGGTCTGTTTACGAGTTGGATCTAATTTCGGGTTGCATTATTATTATTATTATTATTATTATTATTATTTAGAGTATATATCTCGTGAGATTGTCTCACGGATCTTTATATGTGAGACGGGTCAATTCTATCGATATTCACAATAAAAATTAATATTCTTAATATAAAAAATAATATTTTTTCATAAATTACTCAAATAAGAAATATGTCTCACAAAATATTAGCCGTGAAACCATTTCATCTAATTTTTTATCTATTAATTTGGGGCCTATAGGTAAATTGAAACTTCCTAATAAATCAAATATCTATCTTTGTAGTACAAAAAAAAAGGTCTAACCTATCAAATTTTAATATAAAAATATATATATCTTCGTAGTACAAAAAAAGGTCTAACCTTTCAAATTTTAATATATAAATATAATTTTAAACTTCTATGGATTATATTTTAATTTTTTTGTTTTAAAAAATGATATATAAAGCATTTAAGTTCATTTATCTTTTATATAATTAAATTATATTTATTTATTAAAATTAAGTTGTCAAAAAATCACAAAAACTGTTATGAGACGTTATCATCAGTCAATTTTGAAATTTTTTATCCGACCTATAAAAAATATTATTTTTTACGGAAACTAATTTTTTTTCCCAGTTTGGAATTCAGAATAAATTAAGTCACGTTTCTATGAATTAATTGTTTTCATGAATCAAGTCAATTGGTCGCTCGGGATAACTTAACCTAATTTTCTTAATAAATCGAGGTTTTTGTAATAAAAATATTAGAATGAGCGTTTTAGACGGTTAAATACGAATGGACCGAAAAGATTTCAAGATACCTTCGAAATTTATTTTTTTAGGAAAAAAATAACTAGAAATTTGGATAGATTATGAAACCAAAACTTCAACTGAAATTTTAAAATATGGGAATTTTTTTTAAATATAATTATACAATGGCGTGAAGATGAGGACCCATGCATGTGGCCCAAGACGAGGGGCACGAGTAAGCTGTAATCGTGAAATCAAGTTAATGACAATATATCAATAGAATTTAAATTCATGTTCTATTTATTTACACAATATTTAAAAAAAATAAAATGAATTTCAAATTTATTTTAAAGTAAACTTGAAATACATCTTAATTAATATGAAAGTAATTGATTTGAAATTAGGATTTTGTTTATTTAAAATAACAAAAATATATTTGAAATATATAAATCCAAATACAACATAATGAATTTATATTTATATGTATTTCAAATTCACTCACCATTTCAACTGATGTAAATGTAAACGGTGATTATGTCGTTTCAAATTCAACTTTCAAATACTTTCTCAAATCAAACATCTTCATCCAAATCAAATCGTTTCATCTTAATCTAAGATGCAATTAAAACAAATCATCCTCAATTTATTATTTTTAAAATAAAAATAAAAAACACAAATTATTTTCAATGTCTGAGCGAGCATGCATGGAAATTTCTTCTCTCGAATGATCTCAGCTCCAACAATTCTTTCCAGACTGAATATATTTGACAGAATCTTGTGTATCTTTAACCAAAACCATTTAGCGACTTTGGAAATTTAAATTTAAATTTAAATTTTATTGGCTCTTTCGTTCGTATTTATTTATGATTGTTTTATATCTCACGATAGTAAAGTGAAATAATTAAATATATGGTACGATATTACTAATCCAACGTAGTATTATATAACATGATATTTCCTAAAAGATATATTACCGTAAGCATTCAAGGATAATCGCTAAATAAGACTTAACAAAATAAAAATACAGCTTACAAATATATGAAATAGTTGCAAGAAAAGCATCATAGCAAAAACAAATCGAATTCCACTACTGTTTTTATAGCCATCCCAATTACCAACACTGGCATTGAATATTTAACATCTCCAAGAATAAGATATCTACGTACAAAAGCATCTGCATGTTTCAACATTCTACATAAATAATATAGCAAACAATTAACGACTCGCAAAAGGCAAAAGGGATCGAGCATTTAACAACAGAGCCTTCTATAGACAGCAAACTACAATCGGATAAATCTTGCACGCAAGAAAGAACTTCAAACTCGGGGATCAAGCACAATGTATATCCAGTCATAACTTTTTATCGGATCCCTTAAGGTTAAGATTGAACCATTTCTTCTTCGAAGATTTGTCCTTTGAATCTGAACTTCCCTCTTCCCCTGGACTCTCAGATTTATAATCATCGGCTAGAAATTTACTGCTGCTTCCATTACTAAAATAGCCACTCCCACTAGATAAGGAAAGGGATCTCGCGGTGGTAAAAGATGCATGGATGTCATCTCGCTGTTTTAGAAGCTCATCAACCTGTTCACAAGTAGCATAGAAGGTACACATCAATTAAATATTTGAGGCAAAAAGCTACTGTGAAGAAGGTGGAATCAGTGTGTCAGTGAGTTATCCTTAAACACTTACTCAGCCAATTTGGATAAACAAAATACCAATTTGAAAAGGAAGTCCTATTGAGAATTAATAAAATGATAAGAAGATTTGGTTAACCGGGATATTTCCAAAGCCAACTGCTGCTACCGAGGACCAAGTTGATGGGACTGCCCCTTCTAACACTCTTCACCAAACAAAAAAGGAGAGGAAAAGTACATCTTGCATCTCTGAACGGTAAGACTACTCAAGTAAACAGTCAAAAGATTCATCCTACTGGACACAGCTTAACAAGGGTTGGATGCAAGTAGGAAATATAAGCTAATGACTAGTGGAATCGTATGAGGTAAAAGATTGCTGCAAACACGCAATTGTTTTTCAATCAAGAGTCTCAGTTTGATCTCTTAACTTCTAAATCAGAATCAACCAGCAATGCCCTCTTTTTTTCGTACCACTGTCTAAGAGTTTCAATAAATGTGCACAGATCGAGTCGACGGTAATAACAGGGTCTAGTAATTTTCAGCAGAAAAATGGACTTTAGAAACACCCAATATCATTGGAGTAAGAGGCTGACTAGATTAGTCAAAATAAAAGAGATGTCTGAATTCCATTACAGAAATGGGTTTCACTTTCACAAGATCATCCAGAATTTTAATTTCAAGGTTTAATAAGTTTTGGACAAGACATTGCTCTTTTTGCTTATCTCATCTATGTATTATCCATGCCCGTTAACAAAAAACTGTCCAAGGAACTTAATTTCACAAGATCATTCCAGAATTTTAATTTCAAGGTTTAAGAAGTTTTGGACAAGACATTGCTCTTTTTGACCTATCTCATCTATGTATTATCCATGCCCGTTAATAAAAAACTGTCTAAGAAGCTTAATAAGCTCAAGACAGCAGGAACAGAACAAAGGATTCCTTCCTGAAGCCAACTTACAGATTGCTTTTCCTGGTTATATCTATTGGTGACTTCTTGGAATTGTGCCAATGCCTGAAAACAAAAAAAGACTGAGATGTGGCAAAGACAAGCGCAACCGGTACTACAAAATTCATAATAAAGCAGGGTTAGAAAAGGACACCTTCCTATATTCTGCCTCAAATTGGCGCAGCTCATTTCGCTTTCTCAAAATCTGAGCTTCAACATCCTTGAGGTTGTGAGTCGTATCCTCATATGACTTTGCACAGAGAGCCTCAATTATGTAGGAAGCAGGTTTAAAGAAATTATCTCCTGCAACAACATGTGAAATGTTAGCCCGTGAAGAAATTTTAAGCCACTTTCATGCAATTATCAGTATTTAGTTGACATGCCACATAGTTCTATATATTTGTATTTGTTATAAAAGCTCAGACCATAAACAGCGAATATGTGAGTGCCAGCTTTTAGTTCCGAGACCTCACAAGGCTGAAGTCCATCAAGCCTTTTAAAGAAAGCAGCTTCTGGATCCTTAGCCATTGCCAACTACACCAACAAAACAGTCGTACTACTGAACAAAATAAATGGTGCAAGACTCTTGACTGGCCAAAAAATAGAGAAAATAACTGACACACCGCATTTATAGTCGAATCCAATCTGTACACTTGGAAATGCAAGAAGTACATTCCAGCTGAAGTATTCTTGCCTGTCTTCTCACTATCTTCCTGTAAAAGTTTATAACAGTAGCACAAGTTCATAAGAGAAGGACTGTCAATTCAATTGAGCATGTTTCTAAAAATTTACTCAGCATCCTACCAAATGCAAACAAATAGCTATTAGGTAAAAAGATAGCTCATACAGAACTGATACAGCTTGAAAAGAAGCAAGTTCAAGTACAATAGTAAATATATTCAAATCCAATTCTCCATCTGTCCCCGATCTCAAGAAGCTTAAAAACCATTCATGATTCAACTCATTATTTAAGAGACCTCCGAATTGTTTATAAGATACAAGAGACACCGAGTTCAAGCTAAAGGAGGCGAAACAAGGAATTTTTTCTCACAACAGCAGATTTGGTGTTTCTACCCTTGAGAGGACATTAACAACCAAAATCGGAAAAATAAATAAGATTACCTGCAAAGCCAACCCATATCCCCCATTTGCATCTTGTTCAAAGTATAAAAGCTGAAAATAAATGTTAAATGGAACTATTAGAACTGAACTCAAGAAGCAAGACCCTCCATTTCTTCCTTCAACATTGAAGAGGGGAGAGAACAAAAAGAATCATGTTTCTCCACAAATTAGAAAGATACAAGGCTGTGTTGTGCTAATTATGGGTAAAAGAAGTATCGCCACCTTAAATTTACTTTGAGATGGTGAAGTCACTCTAACTACAATTCCAGCCTCTGCTCGTTCCTCATCAAAGGTTACACTATAGAAGTGAGCACACTGCTTTTCTACCTGATTGTAGACAAAAGGAAAAATAAATGAACCAATACAGAAAATAACACCAACACAACTAACATGTTTTCTATGCAGTTATGGGAGGCACGTACTTTGCCGCTGACTGAAGTTCCAATTGGAAGTGGTTTAATCGTTACAGTGCCATTCAAAGCCTCTTCAAGAACATTAGCAGATACTGTAGTCCTGATAGGCACACCAAGCTTGCTAACCAAATAAAGATATTTGAACAACTTACAAATTAGTCACAAAGTATAATATATTTACGACTTAGTCTAAGTTAGAAAAGAAGCATAAATATAACCTGAATAAAGCTGCAAACATTGTGTTTACGGTTCCAAGGTTGGACAAATCAATCTCCATATCCATTCCCTCAGCGTCAAGGGCCTTATAATATCAATACATATGTTAATATAATTAGAAAACTCTTATTCAAGCAATAACAACCATAAAATTGAAATTCAAATTCATGTCAATTACTTGTCACCTTTATAATATCCATTTAACAAAAACAGCATAAACTTACAATGTATCAAATCAGGGAAAAAACATCAAGTTTGCAAAACAAAATGTGATAACAAAGAATAGAGTAGTGTACCTCAAACCCTGACTTATCATACTGCCTCTTCTTCTCTGGATCGGATAAGATGCTATACGAATATGCAACTTCCTTGAAGTGTTCCGAAGCTTCAGGATTGCTGGCATTCTTGTCTGGATGATATCTGAAGATATCTGAGATTATTACTTTACCCGACAAAGAACACTTCCTAGACATCAGTGTCTCTGCTATTTACTTGGGAAGATATTTTATGTGTGTCTGTGTAAAAGGGGTCCTTTGCAAGAAAAGACTTGTACATTGTTTAAAAAAAAGTACCTCAATATATGGTACTACACGTGAGATGACGTGTTTTTGACGGAGTGACTAAAAGGTGGACAAAAATACCCTATTGATTTGAAAAAGAGCAGTAGCGATCTCAAGCACACAAATGCTCAAAAATTCGTGGCATCCATCCTCACACAAATTACAATACATAATGAACAAAAAAGTTGAATTATAGCAGACTCCATATTTGTTCACAAAACACTTCATGTTTCATTAAAGATGGAAATCATTTGTTAGCACTGAGCAAGACAAAACAGAAGGTAAACTCCTCACTGATAGAAAACTAACTACACTGCAATGGTCCTAACTTAAGACCAGGGAGTGAAGCAGACCTTGCAATCAATTTCATTATTAAGCCCCAAAATTACCCTCAAACTGCAAAACCCAATTGACGAAAAAATAAGATCCGACACCTCCAATCACAACAATATAGCCCATTAAAAACACTGGAGTTTCAATCAAACTCAACCTCAAGTAATAACATAAAGACACCAACAACCGTGAAAACAACTAATTAGAAACTAAATAGCAAACCAAATACCCCAAGATTCATTAAACTCCAAGCGACGACTTCCAGACTTTCCATTTAAGTGGCCATACAAGAAGGAACACTGACATATAGAAAGTGAAAATTGAAGAATGAGAGAAGGCGACAAAAAAAACTTACTTGAGAGCAAGCTTTCTATAAGCAGTCTTAATCTCCTGATCAGATGCATCCCTTGACACGCAAAGCACCTCATATGGGTCCTTTCTCAGTGCTGGTGCTGGTGCCGACGGCCCCTCCTTTTTTGAACCCCCCATTTTCTTCTCTCTGAAAATTCACCTTATTTACTGTATTTTATCTCTCCCTTTCAAAAGTCCACTTCTTTCCCTACACAGGCGTTTGCCTCCTATGATATTGATTTGGCCTTATATCTAGCTGAACATCATTCGCCCCAATATTCAAATCTGCAAGCAAAACAAAATCAAACAAATGAATTTCAATTAAAACATGCAAAATTTTATCTAGCAAAGAGAAGAAAATCAAAGCTATGGACCGATTTGTGAATTTCTAATAAATTAACGCGAGATTGCAGATAATAAAATATTGATTCGACGTCAATAAAGCTGCTAATACAAGAAATAATCAACTCAGCAAGATAGAACAAATGAAAAACAACAAATAGATCCCACATAAATTAAGAAGCTCGGGCTTCGAGAAATTACATGGATATGCGAATTAGGGCAAAAAATGGAAGATCTACGAGCTGAGCGCCAGAGAGACCAATGAGAAGCTGCGATTATCCCATAAAATTTCTCCTTTCTTTCCTTCAAATAATTTGAAGTTCCCCATTTATTTCAGCACCAAGAGAAGATTATATATATGATGATGTAATCATTGTTAGGGGTCAGATTACCTCACACTTCCATTTCTTTTTTTTTTTTCTTTTTTTTTTCGTGCAACCAAATGTTATTTTATATAATTGTAATTATTAAGCATTAGTGTGTAAATAATTCTTTAATATAATAAAAATATTTAAATTTAAAATAACATTAAAAAATGTTTGATGTCATTTTTGTTTAAATGAAGATAATAATTTTTTGTTGTAAAATTGATATTTTCATTGTGGTTGAATGAAATTGTGGGATAGAAAAATATATTTAATCATATATTATTTTATTTATTAAAATTTTAAATAATAAATAAATATTTTTCAAAAATTCAATTTTTTCATTTATCAAGTGAATTAATTTTGATTAAAAATTTACTTTTGAAGACATGTTAAAAAATATTATATTAAAGTTCTAATTAAAACATATAATAATAATAATAATTTATGGATAATCAATATAACAAAATAAAGTGAATGATCTTTAAAGTATTTCGAAGCTCAAATTTAATTGAAACCGGGCAATAGCCCAATGTTTTCATGTGTAAGGACTCAGGATGGAGTTCCTCCGACCCTATAGTTTAGGATATTAAAAAAAAAAAAGAAGCTCAAATTTAATTGTTTTAAATATAATTTTATTCAAAAAACACTAATTACACCCGTGTTGTTACCATGTAGGTAGAACGTCGATAATTTATAGTTCATCTAGCACCCAAGTTTGATACGAGAGCTCGAATTCAAGACTATGTTGTAACAAATCGAACCGAATTCGACATTCAAATATAACAAATAACTCCTCCAACTCAAAAAAATAGGTGGGTAGATGAGTGAATAACATGGTTTAAATAAACTAGAAAGCAAGTGGTAGAAATTCAAGTGCCTCCAGCAACAATCGGAGAATAGACGTATGTACAAACTTAGGAAGTGCGGATGGCAATCCACACAAAAAATGCTACACAAGAATCGTTTCGGTACAATGCAAAAAAACTATGTGGAGCAATTAGGATCTTGTTCAACCTTGATTACCCTTGTGCTGTAAGATCCACAGAAGCCACATTTGTGATACATCCAATGAAATGGCGCAGTTCCTTTTCTGTCGCAATCATTGCATAATATATGCTGCAAGTAGAACTTAATTAATTTTCTTGGTTGTTTATAAAATAAATAAATGGCACGGAATGAATAAAGTAAAAGTCGAAGCTCACTTGACGTCGGTTTCTGTATTCTTCTGGGAGGATCTCAGAAGCCATTAAAGCATCAAGCATCCCAAAGTAGACCTGAATAAGAGAGACGATGCTCTCAGTAGACAAAATAAAAGAAGAATAATCATAGGCCAACAGTTTGGACAGGACGTGTTCCAAAGGAGGTAATTGGATTTGGACCAAAGGATTTCGAGTACCATGAATCATTCAAACTCAACCCAAAATATCAAAAAATGGTTCAGTGAAAGTTAATCATTTGAAGAAAGAGCACATCCTTACCGACATGTCTCCCATAGACTTGCTGCATATGGGACAGACGTAACGAGTGCAAGCATATGCCTGGGATGAGGACAAATTTTCAGCATATCTTTAGATAGTTTATACAAGACAAATCAGATTAATACAAAGCAGGTTAACAAACCTGGAAACAAGCAGAATGCATGCAGTGACCACAGGGAAGAGCCCTCACAGTTGCACTTGATGTAAATAAAAAATCACAACAAATGGGGCAATTGGTCTCAAGACCTTTCTCTGTGCACTTATGTTCCAGCAGCCTCATTCCCAAGCAACAATTGCAGGTCATGCAATGAAAGAAGTCTATACCAAGCCCTTTTCCAAGGCGGCATAAATTGCATGAAGGACAATGATAGACTTCCCTGGATTAATTAAATTTTAAGGACAAAAAAGTTACAAAAAAGCTCAAATACAAAAGTTTTGTCGTCAATATCTATTTATCCGAGCTCATAAGATAACAAGAACTATCCGAGCAGTCTTTATTTCTACATAATCTGCGCATATCACAAACTCATGAATGCACTGTCAGATGGATAAAAAAGAAAATAGAACTCAGGCATAAGAAAAAGTAATGATCATAAAACTTAAGAGAGATTTTAAAGAAAAAGTAAAATCTTAACTAAATTCCAAGCCTTTATTTCACAACGGTGACATGGCAGAGCCATGACACACTTAAGTTTTGTCAAATATGTAGCAGCCATTGTATAATCACTAACCTTTCATCATCAAAAAATTTGCAACTACTGCAATAGTATTTGGCCATCAGAAACCCATTGCAAGATATACTTGTGCAAATTGGTCCAATCGGTTGGATCGTTAGGCATTTCATACACATCATTTCAGATGTTGCCTTCCTGCAAAGCAAACAAACTCAAAGAATTTTCCTAACATGATTCCCTCAGAACACAACCAATTATCCAAGAGTTACCTATCCATCGAATGATCACTGACTTCATCATGGCAGAATCTGCAGGTAAACAATTTTCCGCAGCAAGCAGCCCAAAGCTTGCAGTTCCTTTTGTAATGCTCACATCCAAAATTTTTTTTCTCTGGATCACGAAAGGAAGGGGAACAACAAAGAAAGTCTTCACCATCTTGTGCTTCACCACTTTTGGTTTGCGAAATTTTTTGCTGGGAAGCTATCCACCGACTAAATAAAAGATGATAATTGGACTGAGAATTACGCAACACTATATCAAGAACAACGAAAAAAAAGCATTGTGTGCAACTATATTAATGAACAATACAAACTGTAACAAACAAAAAAACTGATGCTTAATAGAAGAAATAAAAACAATTTGGAAATGAGTCTATATGACAGGAACTAAACATAGATTCCTGTAACTGAACACTACCCAAAAATGAAACAAATCAAACAGCCCAGGTATATGGGATGAATACCCAATAATCTGCTAAAAATATATAGTTCCTGATTGTGAAACTCAAAGCTATGACACAGATAATAAATTGAGATCTACCATGAAGCATTGGAAATAATAAGCACGTAGAACCTGGTCATTAGATTTTGTATAAGGTAAGCCTTTCTTCTTGGATCAAGGGTTGGATCACGAGAGACTTTCCTAATCTCTGCTTCAAGCTCATTTTGATTCATCCGAAAAATATCTTTCCACCCAGGCTTAAAATTATAATCACTTAGATCCATGGACTCATGCATCTCGTATTCTGAAAATAGTTTCAAAACTTAACGTATGCAAGCTGTTAAAATATGTATCTTGCTAGGAGAAACAAAATTTCCGACTGCATCAAAAAGCACATGAGGGAAGAGGTTTATGCACCCTAAATACCTTTCGAGATACTATTCTCTGATGTCGGTACCTGTGAGGATTCAGCAGCAGTCCCTTCCCACCATTCATCAAGCCACTCACTGAACATTGTATTCTTGGTGGCATGCTTCCATGTGTCAATCATTCTATTTTGCTCGTCCTGCGTAAGAGCAGATGTTACCCACGGCAACATTGACTGGAGTACCTCTGCTCCTGTTCTACCAATTATGCGGCCAACAAGTTTGTCTTGCTCCTCCACGGAGAAATGTCTGTCAAATAATGGCCAAAGCTCAACCTCTTCACGGATGACATGGTGATCTAAAGTTACTTTAATGGATTTACACATGCCCTGAATCTTGGTTGCCATCTCATTATATTCTCTCAAATTATCAACACATTCAGAAGAACAGGAGAGCTTCTCACTCAAATTCCCAGTCACGTTATTTGCATTTAAATTTTCATTAAGTTGAGAAAGCTTAATTAGTGCGGATGAAATATTCTCAAACAGTTCTTCTTCCTGTTTGTGGTCCAATGTGTAAGAGTGGCTAACATTATGTAGAGTTTCCTTCGACTCCAAAGCAGGGAACACAATATCATCCTCTGCATTACTATGAGCTCTGTATAAGCCCCGCAAAAGACGAAATCTACCACCAAACTGTCTGAGAAAGTTTTCATCCCGATCACTAAGTTTCCCAGATTCCACATCTAGAAACTCCAGATCTTTTCGAATTGCTTTATGGAATCTAAAAATATTGTCAATAGGTCGTGTTGTGAACCCAATTTCTGAGGAATTAATTTCTGTTTCCCAGTTGAAAAGACTGGAGTTAAGAGAAGGAGCTGTAGGACTACATGACAAAGAACGCAGAGATTTTGCCTGTGGCAAGGGAACTCATCCCTAGACTACTGCTGTCGACTCCTAAACCAGGAACACAACAAGTTCGGTTATTGAGAAAAGTTTTTTGGGATTCTGTCCCTGAGATATTGCAACCACTGCTTTCCACGAGAGAAATTTTGTTTTCTTGCTTAACAGTCTTCTCACACTTACTTTCTAATCCAAAAGTTGTAGATTCATTAAAAATACTTGAATTCCCACAATCGCCACAAGATTTGACAAAATTATTTTGGGTTTCTGTAAGAGTCCTTGCAGGACAACCAGTTTCACTGGAAGACAAACAGTCGCTCCTTGGGTGACCTTTACATGCCCAACCAGAGAACAGAGTAACCAATGCAGTATCTGATGCTGGAGCTGCATCAATAATATGGTTAAGCAAATGACCAATCATTCACTTACTGTTATATAGATTATTAAAAAACAAAAGGTCCCCAGGGCTGAGATAAAGGAAGCTGACACAAAACCTGCCATGTTCATGTTGTAAAGGAAACATCGAGCTTCCTCTTGGCTCAGTGATCTGGTCAGCCAAGGTAAGACACATTCAATCAATCTCAACGGCATCACACACAAGCTTTGATACAATAGTTCACGCTGCCTTTCAGCGCTGAAATACTTCCGAGCAAGAGGAAGAACCTATAATTCAACACAAGTAGTAAAAATCTAAAAGCAGAGGAAGTCAGCCTTTGAATGCATCGAATAAAATTACAACTTTTGTAATCCCAAAATCAGGTGTTGCAGAATAGCACTCCAGATTTTAGATCTTTAGCACTTGCTTATATACAAATAAAAATTGTTTTCTTGATCAGGGACATCGGCAGTTCAAATATGATACCACTAAAATTAAGGCCAATTCAGAAATTAACAAATGGAATATGTCCCATCACGCACCTCGGTTTCTTCATTGTGACAATGCTTTTTTATTGTCTCCATTATATGATCTGCTTGTGAGCATAATCTAGAGTAAAATTCAGCAGGAGAGTTGGCTCCAGCGCTTTCAATATATTCTATCAAGCATCTGAACTTGTCAAATTCACTCTTTTCTTCTGCATGCTCCTGGACAAAAGACAATTCTGCATCTAGAGCAGGGAATATAACTTTGTCTTCTGCAATACTGCTTTAAAGTTAAGATGAAAGAAAAACAGGTCAAACTTCATCAAAGATTACATGCAGCAAATTGCATAAAAATAGCTTCAAATATAATAGTTAGTGGTTTTGCATGCAACGTATGCACAAGAGAAGGCGTAACTACAAAGCACTTTGCCCAAAACTATTCTCATGTTGATAAGTAGATCAAAAGAGGCAAACCTTATTAAAGTACTGATGTTAGAAGCGGATGCTTCAACTAACCAATCCCAAAGTAACAGTGTGGGCCCTAAGCAATAAGAACTGACAATTTTTGCTTACACAAAATGTTTTACACCAGTCCCAGCTACTTAACAGTCAAACTCAGATGAAATGTGATTTATTTATTGAATTTCAAAATAAAATATGGAAAGTCACAACACCGAAGTCAACCTATGAAAAATGCAGACTTCGGCTATAAATTGAAGCCTCCTATTAAAGGCAGATAGATCAGAAAACTCTCCAGTTAACTTTATATCTCTAGCTGCTTCAGCTATGTCATTCAATTCAATTTTGATAGCCTTATGCCAGTGGTATATATCATCTACTGGATGATACAGAGTATTTAATGACAGAATATCACTTTCAGGAGTCTCTGAAGATTCACAAATGCAGTGCTTGTTTTCTATTGGAGTATCAGAGCAGCTATTTTGTCTAGGGTCTTCTTCAGAACGTTTACGCTTACTGCTAATCTTTACTCCATCCATCCAAGTAAACATAACCTTCAAAAAGAAAAAAAAGTACTGGTCAGAAATGTAGACTTAGAATCTGCTTTCTGCTTACATATCCCCAAAAGTTAACTAACCTGTTGTAGCAACTTTTCTTGTGGTATTATTTTGTTCAAGCACTGGCGCATATCCTGCCTCTCAACAGGCGAAATTGATGATGAAAGCCACGGTAAAAATTCTGCCATCATATTTACCGGAATGCTGCAAAAAAATTGCCACACTAATGATGCCTGCTCTTCAAATGAAAACTTTTCCTTGAGCAACGGGAAGACCTGCCACAGGAAAAGAGAGAGAGACAAAGATAAACAAGGGATTTAAAATCCAAAAATCTTCAGCCTGGTCTCCGCATTCAGCATGCTGAAAGTATAGACGCAAATATTTCTTCTAGAAGCACCCTTTAATTGGGTGTATGATCTACTGCTTGGAACTTCATATGATAATATGAACATACACTACTTCATCTGACTCATCAGGATCACAAAAAATATTTACTTCTCATTAGCGTGCAGCACTTGAAACATGCCGTTTGTGCTTTTAATATTTTCTCACAATTATTCCTGTCTTTCTAGAGAACGAGAGTTCTACATCATGAAATTATTAGTTGAGGTCAGCCTAAATATGATTTTTAAAGTTAAATATTGAAATCAATAAGAGGCAAAGCCCTACAAATTTGCTGCTGAAAAAAATTATATATTGAGAACCAAACCAAACCGTATCTTTATTAACTGTGTTGCGATTGCTCAGTACCATCTGTTGGAATTATAGAGAAGATGAGGGTGACAAAATCTTAAAAAACACAAAAAGGCCCACACAATTCAATTAACCTTCGCATGCCTCGACCACGGCTTTGAATTTGTTCTTCAATTAATTTGATATCGTTTTGACTCTAACTCAGATCGCAAGATCTTTGAGTCTGATTTTTTATAAAATGAAACACCAAATTTATTGTTAACAAGATTTCTCACGATAGAACTGTTTATGATCAAAATCTCTGAGAAGCAGCGTGTCCCACATCCCAGAACAAACAAAAGAATCGGATTTGCAGCTCCTAGTACAATGTAGATCAGGGATGCTACCTCCGTATCACAAGTAGCAGTAGCGGGATTGACTACTAATCATAGAGAACCAAAAGCAATATGCAAGAACCCGGATACATATCTTCCTGTCTTGCTAAGGTAATCACAATAAACCTTTTTAATCATCTATGTAATGCATGTGAATTGTGATCAACAAAGAGACAATTTAAGAATTAAACCTGCTCCTCTTCCTTGGACATGTGCTGAGAAATTGATGTTTTAAGGGCTCCTGTACAAGAGGCTAACTCTCTCCTGTAGCTTTCTTCATTTGATGTATCATTGTCCAGCAATGTGAACAGATGATCAAAGAGCATACTTTCCCCCTCATGCTCAAGGGAGTAAGTTCTCGCCACATTCTTCACACGTATATCAAGTGCAGGGAAGATAACCTACAATTTCGAAACTTACTATGGTAGCGGTACGTCTTTGCTTCTTCGCAATAATAAATAATGGTTGGGAAAAACATTAAGCAATGGAATGTGAGATTTCTACCAACAAAATTAAATGTTTCCAAACAACTCTCTCGGAAAATTTTTAAAACCAAGTTGATGCCTAAAAATCGATTAAGATCATGTTGCCCCACTTCGCCAAGAAAGTTTTCAGGATAAGTTTAACTGCAAGTTTCACAGGAAATTATTGACGAGTAAAAAAGAACGTAGATGAATTTCGCAAATAATACCTAGCAAACATTTTCAGATGCTGTCTAAAAATAAGAGGGGGAAGTCAGGGAAAAGAGTTGGAATTTTTTTCCCAGATTTAATAAAATCGGGAATGGATAATCCATGAAGTATAACAAAATTACGACAGCATCACTTGCATAAAATGCTAAAAATTTTGTGAGTAGAGCTTAGAGTTCCTCAAAAAAACATACCATTCCCGAAATTCAGTAAACAAAAACAGTTCAGTCAAGCTCCACAAACAGCATGAACCATCCAATTCTAGCTTTACAAAAATGATACATACACTGATACAAGTAGGTACAAACCTCGTCTTCGGCATTGCAGTGGTGCTTATAAATCGACCTTAAGAAATGACACTTATCAATCAACTGCTTGATGTCTCCGCCGCTCCTATTCATGGCCAAAGCCATGGCGGCCCGATGAAGCCCGTCTAGCTCCGCCCGTATAGCCTTATGGAAGAACAAGAAAATCCGAACAGGCGATGAACGCTGCTGCGCCGCCGTCGAGTGCCCATTCTGATCCACCGGCCCGACAGCCACCATGGATACGCTGCCATTCTGTATCCCAGGCGTTGCCATTGCTTTCTCAGCGTCAGTGGATTTCTCGAGGAAACTGGAGGTGCCTTTTTGCTGGACGGATGGGATTGGGAAGCAATTTGTATCTGGACACGGACACCTACGGGGAATGTCTTTTTAATCAATAATAACGATTGATCAATAATAATATATTTATTTATTTATTTATTTTATTTATGGTACGTGTGGTGGATTACAAGTGTTTTATCAATATCTTTGTCTCCTCCGACGTCCGATGAATAAATAAATTATTTTAATATATCACTCAATATATATATTATCTAATTAATAAATTATCCATGTTATTTATAAATAACATTTATTAAATCGATTAGGAGACAATGTAAGAACTCAATCATACGTGGCATATCAGAGAATTTTTAAACGTGCATGGCACGTGACAGGAGAAGGAAGGTACGTGGCCGTATGAGAAAGTGTAGCCATGATGATTAGGCCGAATCTTAGTAAGTCAAATTGCAATTAATCCAAAATTAACCTAATTAAGAATGGCAAGAGAATTTTTCTTGGTTTGATCAATGTCATTGAAAATTTGTTCGTGGGTAGGTGAACCTTAGGGCATGTGACTTTTAAGAGAACAAACCAATTATATTTTAATTAATAATTTAAGTACATAGTTGATATCTAAAGACCGCCGTCAAACCAGCATTAATTAAAATAAACATATTAATTTCTTTTTAGATGATTAATCGAGCTTCCTCTTTAGGGACTAGACCCGAGGTCCTCCCAAGGGGCGAAGCGGTCCAATACCAGCTTCTTCTATAGGATCAGAGTCGTCAACAAGAACTGCAGAAGTTTCTGATGTTATCGTTTCTGTTTTGTGTTTGGTTAAAAAACGAGACGTTCACAGGTCCGACCAATGTGGCAATCTTTCTCCAAAGGTGAAGTGCGATCAGAATCTTAGCTTGAGCCTACCTTCGCACACCATAAACTTTATACACAATAAAGGGATCAATTTGCTTATTTTTAGATAGCTAGTACCATAGATTTTTTTTTTTAGCTATGAGCTATTAATGGACTTAAAGGATACCTATAGACAAGTTTTCCTAGTCAACGGAAGACTTTACCGAATCTCCTAGAATAAGAGTTCTTCTTTCTACCGTCGTCATGGAAAAAGCGTAACATATTTCCATTCGTGGACCTGAAAAGGGGGGATTTCCGGTGAAATAATGAGAGACCTTTGCCCATGAGACCTCGGTCCTGCCTTGATTAGAGTTTTCACCCTAAGGAATAAGACCGGCGATGAAGCAAACAAATAGGGTGTGAGAACATTCAGACCTCTCTGATATTTTGTTACATTTCATGTGTTCTGAATAAACTCAAAAACCAATGTAATAGCATACAAATTATTTTGATCAGATAAATTATACTGAACAAGCTCTGTATTACATACTCAAGATGAGAAAACAAAAATAAAAAAGAATTAAACATTTGACCTCTCGTTGAGATTTTATTTCTTTGAATGCACTATACTAATTTAATCTTTTATAATATAATATTTTGACAACATTAACAATGCATGTTATATATATTACCTAACATAGATGGTTCTCTCTTTCATGAACAAAATTGCCTCAAATTTAAATACTTGTAGGCCTATGTCAGATTTAAGCTTTATTTCTTTTTTCTGACCTGTTAATTATCATGTTTAAAAAATAATATTTTTCTTTCATGATTTGATAAATTTAATGTTTTGAAAGTTAATTTTGTAAATATCGATACCCAATTTAATTAGGGAATGAATGGAAAATCAATGCCTAAAAGCTAACCACAGTAGCATATATTAGTATGTAATTATGAAAATAAATTAGATCGTGATTTGAGTAAATAAGAAAACAAAACAACCAAATTGATTGATATTTCAAATTAAAATTAACTACCTCATACAGATTTTGCTACGATTTCGACGGCGAATTTTGCGAATTCAGAAAAAAATAATCTTTTTTTTTTAAACGAAGACAATATATAGTTAAATTAACCCCTCGAATTCCATTGTTCCTGTTGTTGTGAAAGTTGCAGGACGGTCAACCAGCATTAGAAGATACGACATTACTGATGGGTACTCAACTGTTCCATCTAAACCATGTTCTCAAACAATATATATAATCATAAAAATAAAAATAAAAAAAGTTGATGCATGTAGTGCCATGAGTTTTTGTTAGTGGCCAAGTACGTTTTCCACTCTTCCAATATTAAATAGTCGGGTGTGTGTGTGCGTGGCTTGTGGTCTGCCCACAATATTCCACAAAATACTTGCCCACCATGCGCATGTGTTACACTCAATGCATCATATTGATATACATACCATACAACTTTTCTGGTCTTTTTTATTTTCTTATCGTTCACTCTCATTCATTGTTTCCAACCCTTTTTTTGGTGGTTAAATGATTTTCAGTCGTGGACATAAAGTAGTTTGATCGAGTGGTCTCTTATCAAGTAAGTGCGATTGATTATTTAATTATAGATAAATGACCCATCAATCCTATCGACGCAGGGTATCTCGCTTTTAGGTCAAGGGGGTTCGGGGAAAAAAGTTTGGTCAAGATGATAATAGTTTACGGTATCTAATCAGAGTCCATGAATTGTATATTAATATCTAATACTGATTTATAAAGTTGAAAGACTAAGCTGAGATCGAAGATTATGAGTTATGACTAGCATCTATCAAGAAATTATTTTTGTTTTTTAGTTTGAGTATGTCACACAAGATTTGTCAAATATGATTTACATTAAGGATAATAATTAAGTCGAGCTTCATAAAAACGACAATAAGTTGGATTCTTGTAGAATTATGCAATGTAATTAATTATTTAGTGCAAATATGAGTCACACAAACTCTTCATTCGGAGCGAAGGATTGATTAAATAATATTTTGGCCCAAAAAGGGAAACTATATATCAATTGTGGCTGTTGTTTTTGGTGGATCGTTTCACATCTTTTCGAATAACAAACAATTTGGTAAATGAGACGGACTAGTGGAAATCCATTAGGAAATCATATTTTAAAGATTTGGACACAATGCAGGCCAGGCCGGCCATTAGGGAGGCCTATCACGGACTAAATGCCGCCACCACTTTAAATAAATGTCGGAAATTGGAATCCTTGTTTTGTCCATTAATCGGAAAATAGATGCATAATCCAACACTATCCTCAAAACAATGAGAGATCTTGTTTAACAGCTTTTCAATAAAAAAAAAATTATCCGATGATATCATGTTGGATAAATAGTGAGTAATGAATGAAAGAAAATGAAAGTTGTGCCCCTGAAAAATGAGCAAGTATAGTATTTCTTATTAGCTCAAAGTTTGAGCTCTAAGAGACATTAGAAGTTTTTAGAAGGGGAAGACGTTGATAGGTTGAGTCTCGGTGAAATACACGCACGGCTGGTCGGCTGTCCTGGCCTGGTGCGGTGTGGTGTGTCGAGTTCTCTTGACCATATTAATTTATTTGGAAAATAATTTTTATTTTGAAACAAAGATTACACCTGATACCCCCGGATTGAGGATGGGCTCGGCCCGCCCTCGGTAGCCCATCTAATTGAGGACGCGGCATTCAATGAAGGACGGGAGGTCATCTGGGAGGTCATCCCAGCCGACCTCTCATATCAGCAGTTTCGTCGATCAGAGAGGTCAGCCGACCTCCCAACATGAAGCCGAGCCGACCTCCAAGATTATGGTATCGGTGTGATTTGAAATGTCTCGGCCGAGCTCCCATGCCGACCTCCCAACATGAAGCCGAGCCGACCTCCAAGATTATGGTATCGGTGTGATTGGAAATGTCTCGGCCGACCTCCCACGCCGAGCTCCCATGGGGTCCAGACTTCAGGCAGGCTTGTACCTGCGAGAGCTCTTACTCAGACATTAGCGTGTAGCCCACAGAAATCGAAGCCCAGAAAGGTAAAGCCCATTAAAGATCTAATCAAATTTGGCACAAGATCTAACCAAATCTGGCACAAGATATACCCAAATCTTTCAAGATTCTGAGGATCTAAACCTACCAAATCAAGACTCTATCGTTCCGCTATAAATACCAGGTTTCGTTCATTGTTTATTGATTCATATATTCGCCTTCTCTCAGCACACACATTATTCTCTCAGTTTTCTGTTCTCTGACTTGAGCGTCGAAGGGGCTACGCCGGAACAACCTTCCGGCCCCCTTCTAACACTCTTGTTTGTGCTTTCAGATTTCGAAGGTCCGATCCGAGCTCCCTAAGGGAAGATCCGACCTCCCAGCTACCTTTCGAAGGTCCGATCCGAGCTCTCCAAGCGAAGATCCGACCTCCTAGCTACCATCCCCGATTTCAGAACCATCAATTGGCGCTGTCTGTGGGAAATACTGAGCAAAGACGTAGACATGTGAGAATGCAAAAGGAAAATTGGGTGGAAGAGCTCCCTAAGTGAAGATCCGACCTCCTAGCTACCATCCCCGATTTCAGCAACATCGTGATACCCCCGGATTGAGGATGGGCTCGGCCCGCTCTCGGTAGCCCATCTAATTGAGGACGCGGCAGTTCAATGAAGGACGGGAGGTCATCTGGGAGGTCATCCCAGCCGACCTCTCATATCAGCAGTTTCGTCGATCAGAGAGGTCAGCCGACCTCCCATGCCGACCTCCCAACATGAAGCCGAGCCGACCTCCAAGATTATGGTATCGGTGTGATTTGAAATGTCTCGGCCGAGCTCCCATGCCGACCTCCCAACATGAAGCCGAGCCGACCTCCAAGATTATGGTATCGGTGTGATTGGAAATGTCTCGGCCGACCTCCCACGCCGAGCTCCCATGGGGTCCAGACTTCAGGCAGGCTTGTACCTGCGAGAGCTCTTACTCAGGCATTAGCGCGTAGCCCATAGAAATCGAAGCCCAGAAAGGTAAAGCCCATTAAAGATCTAATCAAATTTGGCACAAAATCTAACCAAATCTGGCACAAGATATACCCAAATCTTTCAAGATTCTGAGGATCTAAACCTACCAAATCAAGACTCTATCGTTCCGCTATAAATACCAGGTTTCGTTCACTGTTTATTGATTCATATATTCGCCTTCTCTCAGCACTCACATTATTCTCTCAGTTTTCTGTTCTCTGACTTGAGCGTCGGAGGGGCTACGCCGGAACAACATTCCGGCCCCCTTCTAACACTCTTGTTTGTGCTTTCAGATTTCGAAGGTCCGATCCGAGCTCCCTAAGTGAAGATCCGACCTCCCAGCTACCTTTCGAAGGTCCGATCCGAGCTCCCCAAGCGAAAATCCGACCTCCTAGCTACCATCCCCGATTTCAGCAACATCAACACCCATTCGGAAACTTTGTGTCCGTTCCAAAAGCGTCCAAAGTTATTTTATTCACACACAATGCAATAATAAAATATCAATCTAATTTTTTTTTAAAAAAAATTTTGTAATGTATCCTGATATATGAGGCTTAGAACCTCACGTGATATGGAAACTACAGCTAAAAGCCCATCAAATCAAACTCCCATATAATTTTTCAGAATTCGCAATAAAAATCACAACAGCTAAACTACTTGCAAGTTGCAACTCGTTTTGCTTCCGCTTGTTTGAATTCAGGTAAAGCCCAACCCAATCTGTTTAGGAGATAAGAGGGGGTAAAGCCCAATGCTTGATGACCGTGGAACCACAGTTTCGAGGCTTATCTTTCTGTTTACTTACTTTTAGGGAGTGTTTGGTTTGAATGGATAAGGTGTGTTTATTTTTTTTAACCCACCTTATTCCTCGTTTGTGGTACGCGTGATTATTTAATCAAGTCAATACCTCCTGTGAATGATTAAGTTATATTAGGTGAGTTAAAATAATACCTCCTCACCCCTAGGATTATTTATCCAACTCTTAATCCTTTCTATTTTCCAATTTTACCCTTCTCCTATATCCAAACTCACCACCACTTCCCGCCGCCACCGACCGTCACCGCCGCTGCCGGCCCGCCGTCTCCGGACCGCCGCTGTCGTCCGCCGGACCGCCGCTGTCGTCCGCCGGACCGCCGCCGCCACCAACCACCGACCGCCGCCGTCGCCGCCGGAGTGGAAGAAGAAAAAAAAGAAGAAAGGACAAAATTCAAAATTATCCTACACTTAAAAATCATACCAAACATAACATTATATATTACGTTCCTACAACAATCATTTTCTTTATCATTTACTTACTAATCATTGGTTTATTTTGTATGTAATGCCGATTTCCGTCAGTTGTTTAATTCCCTGTTTTGGGCCTGGTTCTCTAATTTTTGCCAATTTTTCAATGATTTTTTGACCGAGGATTTTAGTCTCTGTGTATATTGTTTAGTCTGATGAAGAATTTTGTTAAAAGGACTATATCTAGGTGTGAGGCTGTCCTGCAATTCATACCCATTTGCTCTGTTTATGAGTTTTTTTATTTGCATTTGAATCAAATTTAAAGCTAGTACGACAAAATGTAGCAGGGTACGAGTAAACATGCAAAAGGTGAAGATTTTAATGTGAACTGGGGAAGTATAATTTTTTGCATTTGTATCGTGAAGCAGAAGCTGGAGTCATAAACAAATATTGATTCTTTATAAAAATTTACTTGATTAATGGATTTTATTTAATTTTTGGATTAATTTGGTTACTCTATCTTTTGTATTCTGCACGTTATTTTAATATGCTCGAGATTTATGCAAATTTATTTGCTTTTATGTATTTTGAAACACAATGCAGTGTGTGTACTCACAGTAATTTCTCATGGTATTCTTAAAAAAAGAGTGCTTTGGTATTCTCTTGTTGATTTATCAATTTGAAATTCATGATAGATGTTATTATGATCAGGTAAACCTTTTGTAAAAATGGCTTATATATCTGTTTCATATTTCCTCCAACTAACTACTTTGTACATTTTTTATATTCGAGGGAAAATAATTTTAGTGTTTGAATGAATTCCATCTTTAATCCTTGGCTTCCAGTATATACTTAATGTGTTTATCTCGTCATTACTTATTATGATGACTTTTCTAGTCATTACTTATCATGATGACATTGGCATAAATTTCAGGCCTCTGCCAAGCCGGAGCAACAGGCAAAAAAACCTGCTGCTGCCGAAGATGAGGGCATGGATCCAACGGTATGCCTAGTATATTATTTTAATTTTTTAGTTGTGTTCTTTTGCGTTTTTGTCTGTCTCGTGTTACCTATATGGTGTTGGAATGGGAATTATTTTGGCTGTATACCGAGATGATCTTGACTGTTTCACTGAATGCAATGTTTGAACTCTTGCAGCAATATTTTGAAAATGGACTGAGGTTTCTAATTCTTGCTGCTCAGAAGGAAAGTGGAAGCTATCCGTATCCTCACAAATTTGAAGCTAAATAGACTATCCCTGAGTATGTAAAGAGATATGAAAGTTTAAATAGCGGAGATCATCTTGAGGATGTTGAAGAAAAATAGCTGGTACTAGATATTCTGTATGTGATTTATTCCGAGTGCTATAATGGTGTGTTACTTTTGATTGATGTTATAGATGTTTCATTTGGAAGGGCGGCTTATGAACAAGGGTTCATCATCATCAAAGCTGTTCTTTTATGATTTGCATGGTGATGGGGCTAAAGTTCAAGTTATGGCTGATGCAAGGTAGTAATTGACAACACTTCCATAGCTGATGCTTTTTTAAATATGCTGTCACGCTGTGAGAGAGTTTATTTATTTCATTGCCACTTTTAGGCCTTGAAATTAAGGTTTTTGTTGTTTTGTATGGCATACGATGACTGTACTGAGGATAATTAAGTTGTCAACTATTTGTTTCCCGTGGGTGTGATGTGGTCACTGTTATTTTAGGCAGTGTGTATGACATTTATTGGTATGGTTGTATAGTCCCTTGTCAAGTGATTAAATATCTTGGTTTCACATGCACTTTTCCGGTTTCTTCGTGTAATTTTCCCTATCTCAGAAATCTACTCTAGTGGTACTTAAGTATAAGGGGAGAGCTGAGTATTATTCCAAAAACATTTGTTGTTTTATCTCATTGTCTACATACGATGCCATGACCAGGAATTGGTCCTGGTTATGACAATGCTAAGGCGACATTGGTTTTTTTTATCAGCTGACTGATTACATACATCAGTAATGTGTCAGTAGTGTGTCGCTTCACAGATGTTGAATATTCTACTCTGGACAGATGACTGATATTTGGGTCCCAGAGAGTGGTAGAAATCTTGAGGCCTATACATTGAAAGATCAGCTATCGAAGATACCCATCGAGTTTTTGGACATTCTTATAGTTGGTGTTTTTAAAGTTAACCAACGTATGCACAAAATCATACATGCCTCAGAATCCAGAAACTAAAAATTTGGAATCCAACTAATGCACCACTGGTCTGATGGGTATATGCATCATATACTTGCTTATTGGAGCAGGAGTCTCTGGTAGACAAGTTAGTGTATAATATGGATGATGAACCACTAGATAGTTCTATAATATAAACAATGCTTATTTCTCCATGGCAGAGCCACAATTCTCTGGGCTATGATTATAACTTGATTTTCCTGTCATCACTTCATAGGACTTACTCTATGACTTATATTTTAGTAAAACCATTTTTTATATCTTTTAATCATCCTTTTTCATGTTCTTAACCACAGAGCATTCCATCTAAAAGTGGCACATAGACAAACGATGATTCACAATGAACTTTGAGATTGTTATTTGAATACTTATAGTCCAAACAATGTATCAAGTTGATATCTTTCGTGATATGGAGCAGCTAACTACTATTTATTTATTATTTATTATTTTCATGCTTCATGGTAAGATTAATGGAAAGAAAATGTTTCTGAACCAAGCACCAGTACTTGAACATTTCTTTAATTGCTTAGTGGGTACACTAGATTCTATATTTTTTAAGTTTCTATTACACCTTATATTTTCACATCTCTACACATGTTGTAGTCTCTTTTCTATGCGTCCATCCAGTGATTTCTGCGAGTAATTTTAAATGCATTTGATTGTATGTGCCCTACGTGAAATCTGTTTATGATTAGTGGAAAATTTCATACTAGGAAACTCAGTACAGGCAGCTTTATTTGGATTTGATGTTAAACATGGAGGTTCTGGAAATATTTAAGACCAGGTCAAAAGTTATTTCCTACATCAGAAGTTTTCTTGATAAACTAGATTTTTCTGGAGGTAAGTCAGCCCAGTGTTGCCTTTAGTCTAAAATGATGTTTTATCACTAGCCCAGACCTGGCTATACGCTTTAACTCAAATTATTCTTGCCTGCTTTTTAATGTTCTTGTTTTAAGGTTGAAACATCCATGATGAACATGACTGCTGGGGGAGCTGCTGCCCAGCCATTCGTGGTCACAATGATTTTAACGTGAAACTATATATGCGTATTGCACCTGAACTATATCTCAAGGAGTTGTTGTCGGTGGCTTAGACTGCTTACATGAAATTGGTAAACAATTTAGGAACGAGGGACAAGAACAGGCAAGACAATTCTAAGTTTTGTGAAAGTGATCACTGTAATACATTTGTTTTCTATTATGATTACCCTGTCCACAAAATTTTTGTGATATAAATAAATAATTTTTGGTGATCCCATCTCTTTTTTACATATTTTATTTGAAAGTCCTTGTGCAAGCAGTCCATGTTACGGGATTCCAGATGATAGAAGAATGAAATTTGCCATTCCTTCTTCTAGAAACCTGGAAACACATTTATTTTTTCTACTGTCATAAATTATCTATCTGGGTTCCTCCTCCATATGCTTACACTACGATCTGTCAAATAAAGACGTATAGCTTACTATTATATATATAATTAATTTTGACTTTGCTCAATGGCTTTTTAAATTTAGTCAAGATTCAAAATTATGAAAAATTTTGTGCATGATTCAACTAGATTTATCACGAAAAACTTATAAGTCGTTACTTTAATAATTGGATGAAAGAAAGACACAAAAAGGAAGAAAAGAAAAAGGAGACAGAGCAAAATCTAGCCTTGGGATTTAGAATATTTTGTATTTAAGAATGTTGGGTATATTTTCTTTTCTCTCCCCCTCACCAAGGGTTCTCGTACTCAGGGTCCCTGCCGTGTACGAGAACCCTCGAGAGCTTGACGAATACATAAAGCCAACCTGAGATGAAGAGACTCTTACTACCACCACTCTCGTGTACCATAGCATAGACAAGGACCTGTTTTTTTGTATAAATCTAAAAATATACTCCCTCTCCCTCTCCCTCTCCCTCTCCCTCTCCCTCTCCCGCTCCGCCTGGTTTAAAACAACTAATCTCAAGACACATTCGATTATCTCCTATCTTATAGTACTGCCAGAGAAAAGCAAATTATTCATCACATTTCTCATTGCCACAACCACACCAAGGTACAAAACACAACACAGAACACCAAAGCTATTACACAGCTCATAATAGCATAACAAATCACCATATATAGAGCATACAACCTAGTACGTACATCACAGCGGGACAGGATTTTGCCAGAGGGATAGCCAAATACTTCGGTTTGCATCTGGGAAATGGTGTGCGGCATATTTTGGACACTTTTTTCGCACCAGGGGACTTGATAAACTTCTGGAGGTTGGGATTCTTCATGTACTGGCAGAGGCAAGGCCTCTGTTCCTTTATCTTGGCACAGCATAGGCGGCTTGGAGATGCGGAAGATGCGATTTCACTTGCGCACGGGCTGAGCTGCAGGGGGTTGCAAGTCACTGCACTTGTGACCTCAACTCTTCCAAGCAGTAGAGCAAGTACAGCTGCACAGACTGCAAGATATGTTGCTTTGGTTTTCATGACTGGAAACTTTTGTGTGGGGGTGAGGGATGGGAGATCTGTGGGAAAACATTTGGGTTGCACCTTAATTTATAGACGTTCGATGTGGTAAAATTTATGCAAATTTACTTGATTTTTAATAAAATTTAATTTTGAAAAAAATATATTTAATCTAATACTATTGTTAAATGGAAACAAAAGGAATTATGGTTGCGCACATACCTCCGTTCTGTGTTATTTGACTTAATGCTGCCACTAGTGGAATCATGACTCAAGCTATATTAATAATATTTTTTGACCTATTTTCGGTTATATATCAACGTGGAGAATCATGAGGTGCAGTATCATTTTCTCAAGACCCTCATCATACAATTCTAATGGGATTTTATTTTATTTTAAAAAATAAAAATATCTGTTATTTTCCAAAGGAACATTTTTCCAATCTTGGCTTGCTTCCCTCATTTTATAAATTTATTATCACATTGAGAAATTCAGAACCAACAAGGAACAAAATCATTTGACATACTGACGACTTTTCCTTTTTCATTACAGTCTTGTCCTATTTCATTCAACTCTAAATTTGCTTTGCTCCTTTGGTGTATGCTACCTAGCTCTTAGATTGAATGTGCCGATATACGTATCGTGTACGTGGAGCTGTACTGATATATTTAAACTTGCTGAATCTACATATCTAAAACAAACTATCAAGAGGAGAAGACAGTAACTCCACCGGCTGGAAGCTAGGACTTGAGGAGGAGGCCAGAGGGCCACCGAATCCATCAAAAAGTACTGGTCCTTGGATAGGGATCGCCGGCCATTGAATTAGTTGTAGCAGGAATTCAGAGTCGAGCATGCTCCGTGTTACTGAAGAAAACAGCCCATCGCTATTATAGGATAGCCCTGGATGAGTCGAGGGATTAATACCAGGAATGATACTGCAGCCGGAATTTGCCATTAACATTGAATCGGTTGAGTGATCCCAAGCAGTCTCCCTGACTGGAATTAGTAATCCATCCATCATCATCTGCTGATAACCGAGAACGGCCTTTTGAAGTTGAAGGGTTTTGATGTATTCAATGGCCTTATCCAGAACTGAAGCGGCACTCATCTATTTATACACAAAACCCACAATATTTCCAATCAATTACTGGCTAACAAATCTTTTATATAAATTTTGTTCGTCAGGGCACGGACTTTGAAAAAGAAGATTAGCTATATTTTAAATTTAAGAATGTCAAATTTTCTATTTTTGTAAAAACGATAATGATTTCAATACAGTAACATATCAGCTTGGTCCGCCCCTGTTCTTGACTTACGCTACCATAATTAAAATATTGCACATGCCAGCTTACTGACTTTGTATGAGGAGCCGGGTAGTAATTCTTGAAGGGTTTTCATTCTCTCAGCAATTCGGCTCCTCCGTTTCTGTTCAATTGATCAGGAGAAATTTGATTAGTACTTTTCAGTGATATATAGGTTGATGTAAAAATATTGTGTTCGAAGTTTATTACAAAATGGAATGTATAATATAAAGTGAATAAAATATGATGTAGAAAACTTTATTCTTCTTTAAATTTACTCGTTATAGCAAAATATAAAACTACTTTACTCTCAAAACTAATTAAAACTAACTATTACATATCCAAACTAACCCAATTAAAACTGTAATTTGAATGGCTTGAACATACATAATCATATTGACAATCTACGATAATTTGGCAAAAACTTGTGTAAGACGGTCTCACCGGTCGTATGTTGTGAGAAAGACCTTTTATTTGGGTTATCCATGAAAAAATATTACTTTTTATACTAAGAGTATTACTTTTTATTGTGAATATCGGTAGGATTGACCCGTCTCGTGAGACCGTCTCACAAGAGGCTTACTCCTATAATTTTAGTTTAGTAAGCTGGCAACTTAGCTAGCTCAATTAAAGTAAT
This sequence comes from Primulina tabacum, assembly GCF_025594145.1. Lineage (NCBI taxonomy): Eukaryota > Viridiplantae > Streptophyta > Magnoliopsida > Lamiales > Gesneriaceae > Primulina > Primulina tabacum. Next base: position 58,135,053 of record NC_134550.1, read on the forward strand.
TTGAAACCCTTAGGTTTTGTTCTGAGAGATGAATTTTAAAACCATAGATTTCGATTATAGTTTTATTGTTTACAATGAAATGATATGTCAAATTTTAAATATAAATATTACTTATTTACATATTACCAAGACAAAATATAATATATTTCGAATGACACTATTATTAAGTGAATTTAAAATTCATCATAATTCAGATGAATATATTAATACTATAAAAATATATGAGGAATGAATTTGAAATTAATTTTTTGTTTCTCTAGATATATTTAAAATAAATAAATTTGAAATCTATCGATCTAAACGCAAACTTATACTGACCAGAGCTTTGAACTCGACTGTAATTGAAAGAAACCCACATATATATATGTTAATTTGAAGACGTAATGATTTTTGTTTAGTTTTAAGAATTTGGTAGTTAAATTTAGAAGCATATATGTCAAACATTCCTTCCTTCGGGGTCCATTAAAATGACGCATGAAAAAATTGAATCCTATGACAAAATATTAATTAAAGCAGCACGTGTCGAAAAACGAACCGTCAATTCTTTAAAGCTCACCCTTTCACACGTGCTACGCTTTTCCAGTTCTTTGCCCTTTCTCTTCTTGTTTCTGGCTTCTCCATATTCCGCCATCGCTGGGGAACCAATGGCGACTTCTTCTGCAGGTGTAAAATGCAGGTGCGAATTTGAATGCTTTCCCATCTGGGTTTCTTCTAAGCTCATGTAAAGCGTCGAATGTGGCGGTGGAGGTGGTTGATTCCATGATAAACCCTGCAATGGAGGTAAACTTGAAGTAGAATCAAAGTCCAAACAACTGCGATGATTCATTTTCGTGGAGAGAGAGAGGTGAAGAGATCGATGGTTTGATTTGGGCATCTGATTCTCACATCGACACTTTTCATGCATGCATTTGCAAACTCTCGAATTTGTATATGCGAGTATATATAGAAAATGGCTGCCTAGGTTTTCATGATTACCGACTTGGGAAAAAGCGTGATAGGCCTCCACGTGGCATTTTGGTTTGCATGAGAAATTTTTTTTTTGGAAGTTTGTTTAGTTAACCATCCCAAATAATACACGTATTCATAGTAAGCCTAATTATTTGAATTTGGATAACCTTTTCTTTTAAAGACGAAACGTACAAAACCATCAATTTTTAAAAAATTTTCTGGTGATATCCGGGGAGAGCTTGGGTCATCGGATTATTTTGAGACTCGAGCTGAGGATGGATCGGAAAAGTTAGGGAAGCCAACCAACCCTCGTCCAAGGGAAGGAAGTGTTTTTTTATAAACCATCATTGGGTTTGCGAGATTTGGGAAACTGATCAGACCAGCACATGATTAGGTGAACCCGAGCTCTCATCTTCGCCTAGGCAGTGCAATAGGACTTAGGATATCAGGGGTCATGTCTTCGTTCTTACATCACGATCATCCGCCCGAGCATATCGATAAATGTGTCGATTTCGCGTCCATAGATATGAGATCCATGCTTCGAAATAATTGGCATGACATTCAGTGCACGTAAGAATGATGTGACTAGACTAGACACAATATGGGATGTCAGCTGTGTCAGTGTCAGGAGACAGAGCATGGGCAGCCAGCCATCTTGCCATAATTAGCGACCGAGCACCAAAAACAAAATCATCAATACATTTTCCCCTATAAATACTCAGGTTTATTTGATCCAAAAATAGGGTATTAAGTTAACATTTAATGTACGAGTATTCAATATACATTTTCTATATTGTATTTTTCCTTGCGAAAAACACTTGAACAACTTGAACGTCAGAAGTGATCACGTTAAAAAAACTTTCCGACACCCTACTAACATTCTGTACTCCGAAAGTGTACACATTATTCAGCTCAGGTCGACATCATTTTCCATTTTGGAACAAAACACACAAAGAAAAGGTTTTCCCTATGCAGTAATTGTTAGATATATTTATAAAAAAAAAAATGAGCACTTGACACACCAGTGCATGGGGGTGTTACTTGTCAACAGGGAAAAGCATATGTATTGTTTCATATGAATTAAATCGTCATCTCAATTTTCTGACTCCGTGTGCACAGGTTATTGGAGAGCACAAAAGTTGGCAGTTAACTCATCCATTGGAGTGAATGCTCGTGTCTATCCGTGATGATTGGTCACTATTCTGTGCGTATAATACGTCATGCGATACATAATCGCAAGCAAGAGCTGTACTTGTCCAATACATAGAATCTTGGATGTCACATCTGTATTCCAGTGTGTGGTACTACGTACGCGTGAGAAATATCATCTTTATGATATAATTTTTTATTTTATCCCATATATATCCCCTTAGTTTAAAACGGATCAATAACATCAAATTACTGTTTTGATTCAAAGAATAAATCGATCGAAGGAATAATATTTTATTCAACCTTTCAGAATATTTAAGCAACTCAACTGTGTTGCCTCCCGATGTATTCACGCTCTCATTCTAAAATTTTGTGAGAAGATTGGTATGTGATTATATATGAGGTGATCCGTTCAGGTCGATACTCGATTTGTCGGGTGGTGTGTGTTTTGATACTTGAATCTAACCCGATTTTTAGGCTACCCAATGAATTGTGTTCGACTAGGGTATTTCGATTTTGTAGGTATGAGTTTAAATCTTAACATATTTTTCACTAAACTAAAATTTCAATGTATTTTTTTCCTTTTGAGTTGATTTTTTAACATATTTAAACTAAAATAGTAATGTCATGATATTTACTAATTTTTCATGAATTTCTTAGCTTGATAATTTTTTTTTTTTGCCAAAAATTTTCACGCCTTTTGCAAGATTGTAAAATCGCACTTTAAATTTATGAATATTTTTAACACAAAAATAAAATAATGTGTTTTGTTGTTAATATTTCTAGGAGGAATCTCTATTTAATCATATCTGTCAAATTCAAAGACGAATATACTTTTTTGAAAGCTAAGTAAAGAATCCAAAATGGTCCTATTTCCATAAGTATGAAATTAGAAAATATCATATATAATGTCTAAATTTATGAATGTTAAAGTTTCTGTTTAAATTTAGTACACATATTTAAATATCTTGCAACTCAAAGTCACTAATGAGTCAATCTAACATCAAGACCAATAAAAAAATTAGTTTTTAATCTTACTTGGTACATGATCAGGTTATTCGGGTAGCATTATATTATTCGAAACCTGACCCGATTCAGAATATTCTGGTTTGTGTTTTACTCGAACCCCCACTAAATATCCGAACTACCCGATTATTTTCACCTTGATCGGGGTCGGATCAGAATCCCACTACCCGACGACCCGGTTGCTCATCCTATTGATGGCCAGCCTACACATCAATTGTTCTTTATATAAAGAACTCGTAGAGAAATTTGCGCGGGATCATTAGACCATCTCCAATCATGGCACCACATTGGCACCACATTGGTGCCACACCATTGTGGTGCCATGATTTTTCACTCCAATCCAGCACCAAAACTGGCGCTGGATTGGAGCAGCTCTACAAGCTGCTCCACATGTGGCGCAACAATTTTTTATTTATTTATTTTTTTTAGTTTTTAATTTGATTAATTTAATATAAGTGTTTAATATATAAATTATAAATTTTAATATATAAATTATAATATTTAATTATATTATATTATCAAATTATAAATAATTAACATAAAACAGAAATATTAATATTGAAAAAAAAAAGAATATTCTTGGAATATTCTATTGTAGTGTAAAATGTAGTGCAATGTGGTTGGAGATTATTTTAGTGTAACACCAATGTAGTGCAGAATGTAGTGCAGTGGATTGGAGATGGTCCTTAGGGATTTTGAATTTCAAAAAATGGATAATACAATCTTTCAATATCCGTGATTATCATAATCACTTATCTAGATTTTAATAATTAGATATCCATCAAATCACAATCATATTCATCAATATATCGCTGATAAAATTTGAAATCCAAAATAAACTGATAAAATCTCTTTACGTACGAAGTTGCAATCTTATCCTCCCCGCACACTATATGGAATATAGTGATGTTATATATGTAAATAAGTAATATTTATATTTAAGATTTCACATATCATTTTATTATAAACAATAAAACTATAATCGAAATCTATGGATTTAAAATTCATTTCTTAAAACAAAAACCTAAGGGTTTCAAACTTTAATTGAGCTAGCCAAGTTGCCAGCTTACTAAACTAAAATTATAAGAGTATGTATCTTGTAAGACGGTCTTACGAATCTTTATTTGTTAGACGGGTCAATCCTATCGATATTCACAATAAAAAGTAATATTTTTAGCATAAAAAGTAATATTTTTTCATGGATGACCCAAATAAGAGATCTGTCTCACAAAATACGACCCGTGAGACCGTCTCACACAAGTTTTTGTCTTAATTAAATGTTTTATAATATAAATTTATAGTTTTTGTTTTATTAAATGGTTAAATATTATATGTTTTATAAAAAATAGTATAAAATATAAGTTGTTGTGTAATTGTAAGTTTTTATTTTTTCTACAGGTTCGATAAAACCATAATAACATTGACTTTGCAAATGCGATTAAGATGATTCTTGTACATGTATAAAGTTGATTTTAATATCTATAATATTGGTGGCAATCATGAGATAAAAATCTTCTCACAATTGATATCAAATTAAGCAACAAATAAAGTTACCTAAATAGTGGTAGTTTTACCATGCTAGAGCATTTTGATCATATCTTTCAAATTACTCAGTCAAATAGTAACAAAAAATATCACAATTCAAATAACTCAATTATCTACATGTTTTGTTTTATGTTGAAAAGCAAAATCAGATCGAAAAATTTTCAAAAATGATGTGTATGATGACATAATTTCTTGGAACACCGATGAAGACTTATGTGTACAAAATAATATTTTATTTGTGGTTGTCTCCTCAAATTTGGCTATAAATAGATGTGCATTGTAATGTATTGAGATATTACTCATTCTATGAACAAACCTTTGAATTCATAATATTTCTCTCTTTATTTTTCTTTTATTTCTTCATTTAAATATAATTAGCATGTTAATTTCATATTCAAAGTTTTACAACTTCCCAAAGTTGAGATGAAAATGTGAAACACTTGGTATGATAATAAGGTTATTAAAATATTTAATCATTATTTATTGTTTATGTTATATTTATTTTTTTAAGCATTATTATACTTTACTTATAAGTGAGAGTTTTGATTTATTGTTGCTATATGTTACACTAAATTGTTGGAATAATTAAATGTTTGTTTGGTATTATCAACTATTTAAAGTGGATGTCTTGATTTATTATATATGAATATATCATAATATTAATTTCTTGGTATCATTTAAATGTTTGTATGGTTTTATCAACCATTTAAAGTGAGAACATTGATTTAATGTTTACAAATATATATATATAGTACAACAAATACTTGATAACATTTATAATTTTTGGTATATATTATATAATTATAAGATAATATAAACGTAATATAAATATGATTATTTAATATATTGACATCATTTTACTAAGTGGATTTCAATAATGTTTATTAATGTTAACTTTATTAAAATACCAAAAGTGGATCATCTAATCTCAACTACTTAAATTAAAATTTGAACAATTAAAAATTATCAATTAAAGATTCAAACAATTAAAAAAAAACAAAACAAAAGGACATTTTAGTGGATTTGTAATTACCTCAACTTTCCTGTGGATACGATATTCGGACTCACCGTATTATACTACTTGTGTACAACATGCTCTTGGAAATACAACAATCAAAGTCGCACCAAGCACCTGCCGACTTCTTTGAGTCCAATCATAAATTGAAATTGAGTTGAATGTATGAAAATGGTGGATTCCTTGTTGAGCATTTGTATATTTCAATTATTATTTTTTATAGTTGTTTTGATTGTCTTACAATTTTTTATCTGTTAAACGAATCAATTATGTCCATATTTACAATAATAACTAATATTTTTCATAGATAATCCAAATAAGAGATCAACATCACAAAATTAACTTGTGTGATCGTCTCATAATTTTTTTTTTGTGTATCATATATACACAACCCAAAAATATATACAAATCTCTCATGTCAAAGGATAAAAAGAATTTGTGAAAATATATATTGACAATAACATTTATATACACCATTTAATCAGTGCATGTACTACTTACATTACATCTACTTGTTTTCTTAAGATCACTCTCTCCCTGATGGAGTAAATCATTCTATCTTATAGCGGCACAACAAGTATAGTTATTATATATATAACCTAGAATAATGACTCCGATAATTATAATCAAATTATTGCTTCCAACTAATGATTCTTTAATCAAAAGAATAATTTAATAAAATATATATCCGAGTAATATCCAACTGATAAATATAATATGCACATGATTAACATTAAATAAAACGTTTAAGAGGGCATATAAATTCGACAACAATTTTTCCCATTTATAAAAGAAAAGATACACATAAATTTATAATAATTAACATCAATCAAGCCTACAAGTTATATATAATCCATATCTTGTAATAGAACTTAAAATACATGAGAGTTGAGTCCAACCTAAAATTTCATATTACCATTAGGACAATACCTCAAAGATATATTTAACCCCAAACTTCGTACGATTATGAATTTGATAGCTTCCACTGTGAGCTGGAGTATGCTTTGGCCTCACCTTATTATGTGTAGCATAACCCAGTTCGAATTCGAGCTCAAACTCAATCTCGAGAAAGTTGCAGCTTACGAATTGTATGTGTTTGCGTATATAAAAACCCCACAAAGAAAAGCCTAGTCCATATATTATGGACCCATATAATTGGTCTCAAAATGAAAATATTTGTGGTCCAAAGATTTTTTTTGCTACATTCCAATGCGCTAATAGCCTCCAACAAATAACAATACCAAAACCTTAAATCTTTCAATTTAGTTTCACTATATTGCAGATCACACCTACCCGATGATATTAAAAACAAAAGAAAAAATTTCATATGGAAACTTTTACAAGTACCGAGACTGAACCATGCATATCTTAATTACGAGAGTAATAATGCTTGTAATGATGTCAGTGAATAAGTTGCTGCAAAAAACAAACGACGTTTGCTCTTTAAAAGTAAACTTAAGGTCTTGACGTGAAAATAATTTCCATGAGCTGTTCGAGACAATAATGCAGGGCAGCCCTGCACGCTCCCAAAAAAAAAAAAAACAATAGAATAGACAATTGTTACCGGTTAATGAGATCCTACCTATATGGGCACTACCCTCACTTCAATTTCAACGGGTAAGATCTTGCCACACATACAATTTCAAAAAAAAAAAGTGGGTCCTATATATGCAAGGACAAATCTTGGTCATCCATCCTATCATGAGAGCAATGCCCACATGGATACGATGAAATAAACCATTGTTACCCAAAAGAGATTGGCCTTTTTGGTGTCACATCTTATTCCCAAAAATCTTGGTTACGACATACTACATCATCATCTACCACATATTATTGTCCAATATTTACATCACATTTTCACCATTTATTTATCAGTACTATGAACATTATTTACTTTAAAATTTTAATTGTGGAAGGAGAGTTGTCGGGAATGTGTCCTGGCCAAGTTTTTCATCTTCATAATATGTATATGATTAAAAATGTTTGGCATAACTACTGCAATCGAGCATTTTTCCTTCTCACGTGTTTTCATCATTCTTGTAGTCTCAAGAACACCCAAGCTCCCTTCATTCTTTTGCATATTTTATCATGCTCCTCCTATTGATCAATGAACACGAAACGCTGATAAAAAAATCGAAAAAACAAAAGAAAACAGCATCATGTTCAAAGCCCAAATCTCGTTCCATTTCCAATATAATCTCCAACGTGAACAACCCAACTGAATCAAGAAACACATTCAGTGAAAATCCCAGGAAAATTAACAAGTTCTTTTTGGAAAAACTCAAAGATCTGGGATGTCAGGAGGCTTCAGCCTCTTCGTCTCCTGCATCGGTGAAACACACAAGAAACAAGAACCTGGATAGGAGAAAAATATCTTCGAGTAACCGAAGAAATCCTGCAAATGTTGCTGATGTTTCCTACGTCTGCTGCACTCCTCCGGGAGTTGGCATTGTTTCTGATTTTGTACCAAGACGTGGAAACACTAATCGGAGTACTGATCGCCGAAAGGTATATTTTTTTATATATTTTTTTGAATTTGCATAGGAAAATATTTGATTTCTTTAATGGGAATTATTTTTACTGGAAGTTTAAGAGATTTAACTCAATGTTCTTTTACTTTAGTATATACTCATGTGGGTAAGAGAAATGTGGATGATTCAGATCCGAGATTTCCAGGCAGTGTTATTGGATCCAAACTTGATAAACGCTCTTTGAGAAAAATCGTAGAGGTCTGGCATCGTTTTCTTCCCTTTCTTTCTTTTGGTTATCCTTTATAATAATCTATATATTATATATATATATTAATCTCATTGTGAACGGACATTATTAACCTTCACATATTTACTTATTTTCATTATTAGGTAACATACGTGGTAATTTCACATTTATTTCATTAATTAATAATTAATACTAATTAACCATATTTTATGATTATTATTTTGTGTTTTTGACTTTCTTCTCCATGTTCTTAAATGTTTGAGCTAATTTTAAATAAACATACTATTAAATTTACTTAATATTAATATTAATTATTTTTTTCAAATTTTAATAATTTTCGTTCTATATTTAATATTGATAAATGAAGAAAAAAAATTAAAATAATAAGTATTATTTTTAAACTAAATAAAATGAATTGAATTGAAAATAAAATTATATTTAATCAAAATTTTAAATTTATTTTGTCAAATTATTAATTTTTAAATGCATGAACAAATATAATATTTTATAAACCTAAATTGTGAATATAAATAATATTAATAAAAAAAGTTAATAAATTTGAATCAGAAGTACATATAAAAGTGAGGACGAAGAATCGTTCATCCACATACATTGGATGATATGATACTAGAAAAATATTGTTGTACAATTGATAAAATGAGAAAGAAATACGTAGAAAATCAATCAATTTTTTCATTAGTTTTTTTATTGTTTTTAATTAACAAAAATATACCTATAAAAGTGTGGATAGTAGAAAAGTTTTCTCATTGTGAACGGACATTATTACCCTTCACATTTTACTTATTTTCATTATTAGGTAACATACGTGGTAATTTCACATTTATTCCATTAATTAATAATTAATACTAATTAACCATATTTTATGATTATTATTTTGTGTTTTTGACTTTCTTCTCCATGTTCTTAAATGTTTGAGCTAATTTTAAATAAACATACTATTAAATTTACTTAATATTAATATCAATTATTTTTTTCAAATTTTAATAATTTTCGTTCTATATTTAATATTGATAAATGAAGAAAAAAAAATTAAAATAATCAGTATTATTTTTAAATAAAATAAAATGAATTGAATTGAAAATAAAATTATATTTAATCAAAATTTTAAATTTATTTCGTCAAACTATTAATTTTTAAATGCATGAACAAATATAATATTTTATAAACCTAAATTGTGAATATAAATAATATTAATAAAAAATGTTAATAAATTTGAATCAGAAGTACATATAAAAGTGAGGACGAAGAATCGTTCATCCACATACATTGGATGATATGATACTAGAAAAATATTGTTGTACAGTTGATAAAATGAGAAAGAAATACGTAGAAAATCAATCAATTTTTTCATTAGTTTTTTTATTGTTTTTAATTAACAAAAAAGAGGAAAAATTTGAAAAAGTTAAGCACACTATAAATCTAATGTATTGATAAGCCTTTTAATAATAATCAATTGAATTGGAAAATATTATTATACTTAAGTAATTATATTTTATTCTAATTCAAATTTAGTAACTTTTTAATGTCCAATATATATAGAATTCATCAGTAGAGTACATGATTTTATTTTTCAAACGATAATAAGAAAAAAAAGAACCTTAAAATAGAAATATAAAATGAGAACGAATTCAAATTTTCTGTTAATAGCTTCTTTTTCAATTGGGAAAGGACATAATTATCATTTACATGCTTACTTATTTTCATTATTAAGTAACATATGTGGTAGTTTCACATTTAGTCTATTAATTAATAATTAATACTAATTAACCACGTTTTATAGTTATGATTTTGTGATTTTGACTTTCTTCCCTTACTTTCACATTCTAATAATATTTAACTAAGTCATATTTCATTAAAAAAATTTATTTAATTATATATTATATACATATAAATGTGTGGATGATAGAAAATTTTTCTAATTGTTGTAAATAAAGTTGAATTATATTCATATTTTAATTTATATGTAGCAAATAAGTCATGTCCATGTTTTTAAATGTTTGAGCTACTTTTTTAAAAAAACATACTATTAAATTTACTTAATATTAATATCAATTATTTTTTCCATTTTAATAACTTTCTTGGACTTTCATTTAAATTCTAAATTAAATTAATTATGTTATTTATTGTTCTATTTCACTATCATTTGAATTCAATGAATTATTAAAAATAAATTTTAATATAATTAGATTTAAAAAAAATTCAAAAAATTATATATATAAAGGACTAATGATAAAGTATCTGAGTGCTTTGAACGAAGAGTCATTCAAATAAATTCTAAATTAAATATTGACAAATGAAAAAATTAAAAATTTAAATAATCATTATTACTTTTAAATTAAATACAAAATTTGAATTGAAAATAAAATTATATTTAATCAAAATTTTAAATTTATTTTGTCAAACTATTAATTTCTAAATGCATGAACAAATATAATATATTATAAATCTAAATTTAATTGTGAATTTAAATAATATTAATAAAAAATTAATAAATTTGAATAAGAAGTATCTATAAAGTGTAGACAAATGAATTGTTCATCCACATACATCGGATGATGTGATGCTAGAAAAATATTGTTGTACTAATTGCTAAAATGAAAAAGAAATATGTAGAAAATCAATCAATTTTTTCATAAGTTTTTTCCCACTAATTTTGATAATAAATAAAATAAATTGAATGATTAACTGTTTTAATTACTCTCATAGATTCTATTTTATTTAAGTCTACTCATATTTATATATTATCAAATAGTACTCAATCATAACAATAATGTCATGACATTTTATTTGTATTTGTAGTGTTATTTACATACAAGTATATAATGACAATTATATTGACAAAAAGGTAAGCACACATTAAACAAAAAAAATCAACAAACACTTAATTTGAAAAAAAAAAATAAAAATTTGAGCTTATTCACAAATTTTATACTTTTTCAGCTTATTTTTCTAAAAAAAAAAATCAATGACGGTATCTATTATATGTTGAAAAAAAGTAGAGTCAAATGGTACATAGATAAAATTATTATAAAATTGTTTTAAAAAATGACACAAATGAGTCAAAAAGAGTAAGAGCAAGATGTTCCTACAAATAATTATTAGTATTTAACATAACTAAATTGGAAGTTATGTTGGTGTAGAGTAAGTCTCTTATGAGAATGTCTCACGATTTTTATATGTGAGGCGAGTCAACCGTACCGATATTCACAATAAAAATTAATATTCTTAGAATAAAACTTAAAATGAAAAATTGTTTTCATATGTTCTTAATTATTCCAAATTATAAGTAAGTACTATTTTAGATTTTCAAGATGTAATTTTTACATTTTAGGAACATATTTATCAATTAATTGATATAATGAGTAGATAAATATCAACATCATATACTAAAATGTTTTCTTCCACTCTTATATTGTTTAATTAATTAAAATATATTCATATAATTCTATTTACACTCTTATATTGCTTAATCAATTCAAATCATTTCACATCATTGTATTTGTATTGTTATTTTAGTTCAATTTAGTACTTAATATGATAAATCATTATTCCAAATTCTTATAATTTGTTTTGATCTATCTTTTTCCGAACGAAATGTTGTTTCATGGATTTGATCACGTTATGCAAAGATTAAAAATATTTTTACTATTAATTTATTTTTTAATTATTTAGAATATGGGTTCATGTGCGGATGCACGTGCTTTTTTGCTAGTAAATACTTAAATGAGCCTCCATCTTCACTTATTCACAGATAACCAAGCTTACTTTTAGTACCATAACTTGCGTTTTCGGCAAATGGTTAGAGGATTTTTTTGACTGTAAATGACCACAAACTGGCTAACTCTCATCTCGAGCAACCAATTTGTAGGGATTTCTTGCATAATAAATGAGAAAATACGACATGTATTAGTAGTAATCCATTTATGTCCAATCAAATCCTCGATCGGAAGCCCGGTCCATTTGATAATTGGCAACCGAGCTACTAATAATTTATGTAATTTTTCTTCCTACTTTATGTATTTTCCATCTATATAATTGAATCTTGGAATGTCTAAATGCATGAAAACATGATATACCCGATGGACATGTAAGCCGAACGAAAGGTAATTTCAAAATTTTGATGCAACACAAGGAGATTGAAATTGAATGAACGCAGATGATGGTGTTCCAAGAAAACTTGCTCTCGGCAAGAAGAATCCACAATGGATCCGATCGATACAAAGATTGGAGACTCGACATTGATGATATGTCATATGAGGTAATTTCAGTTATGCAATTAATAGAATGTAACTAATCGTGGCATTCATAACTGAAGTTAAATTCATTATGTTGCGACTAGGAGCTGCTGGATTTGAGTAATGGGATTGGGAATGTCTGCACTGGTTTAAAACAAGAAGAGATATCTAATTGCTTAGGGAAATTCAAGCCCTCCGGCTCTCCAGACAAAGATTGGAGATGTAGCGTTTGCCAAGTGAGCATTTTCGATTTTTAAACTCGAATATTGCAGATGTTATACTTTAGTGTAGTATCAAAGGTTTCTTGCTAGGAAAACCAAGCCCCAGTGGCCAAACTTATAGGAGATTGCTGGGTATTGGGTTGGCAAACGCAAAATTTCAGACAGCATCCAGCAACACACAAGATTTTAGTCGATACATCAATCTCGTCTCTTAAATTTAAATTGAAAAAAATTAATCGTGAATCATAACTTGATGCTATGAAACCGGAATTTAGGAAATATTATTTTGTTTATGCAGGATAAATGCTGTGAGACTGAAGATATAGAAACACTGGAGTGTGGACACCATCATCACTTACAATGCATAAAGCAATGGCTACTGCAGAAAAATTCATGCCCTGTCTGCAAAGCTGCGGCAATTTAAGCTTACAATTGGTAAAGAAGTCGCCACGAGGGTAAGAGACAGGATAACTGGATAAGAGTACCCAGAATAGTGGTTTGGGTATGCAGCTAGAATGGTTGCATGATTCATCTTCTACATTAGTAAGTTTCTTGCTTTTCGATTTTTCAGGTCCAAAGTTTCATGTTTACTGACTAGAATTTTGAATCTTGTACTCATATTCTGGAAAAGATTCATGTCCATTATTGTACTAGATTCTGTGTTGTGCCCGTCAAATTTCCTCCTAATTCTAGGAAGTGGCGAGTCTATTAACTAGTATCGAACAAGAAATGTTTTACAACTCGACATACCGAGTGGATAGGCAGCCGAGCAGTTGTTCTACGGGATAAGAGAAAAAAGAAACAGAAAACAGGGTACAACAAAATAGATCCATGTTTTAGTGTACGTAGTGCGTGTAGACACTAGTATACAAAATTACCAATGAGGGAAAGAAACGGATATATGATTTGAAATCAACACAAAAGTAGTAAAAAACACCTATTTTCAAGAATTAAGCAGTTGACATATGAGGCTGCAACAGTCAGACCGACATTATATTCGGTGAAAAACAGCAAATCGAGAGAATTCAGCTTCTAAACGTATAGGATCATACTTATATGATACAACCGAAGCAAAGAATACATCAATAAATTGCAGCTTGTGATGTACACACAATGCCTCCATCCCTTGGAAACAAAAGAAGATACCTTGCTTTTACAGAACTTTGTCAGAAAATTGTGTGTAAAGCAAATCAAATTTCCACATCAATGAACTGCTGAAGGTATAGATAAATCTAAAACTTTATGTACGGATATTGGCATATCAAAGGCTGGGAATATGAACAAAGGAACTGCATGTATTCTCTAAAGATAGGAAGATAGTCGTCTAAAAAAGTAGCATGATCACTTGCAGCATCAATGTTAGATACTTCTTCAGAGGTTGGTAAACAAGAGACATATTTCAGCATTTTGCAGTTCCCAAAATTTTAAAAGTTGATTTTTGACCAAACATGCAGAATAAAGGGCTGGCCTGAAAGTAAAAACATTGGCAGTAAAAAACAAATCAGGCAGGAGTAAACAACACGATCACTTTAATTTCCCACTCTGTCTTTGGTGAATGCTTATAGAAAAGTAAAAATAAGTATCTTCCAACAACCACCGATCATTTCGAGATGGAATATCCAAATCAGGCTGTACTAAGATTAATCAGGAGAAGGGAAGGTGCAGCCCGACAAGCCATTCTATCGTCAAATACCAAATGCGAAACACAAAATCGATATCGGGGGATTAAGACTATATCCTCACGATCAGTAAAAATACACAACAGAAGTTGTGAGTAGGCGAGATAATTCATCAATGGAAAATCCAATAGTAAGATTCCCCTTTGATCAAAGTAAATTGGAACTGGCATGGAAAATTCCGGTGGGATTTAAAGCATGAGGGGAATTGTTGGATGAATGTGGAATGATGCAAGTAGATAAAATGATTTCGATGAATTCAAATATTGGGTGCAACGGATATGAACTATATTATATCAGAGCAGATGTCTGTTTCGAAATGGCATTCTATGAGGTATCAATAACTTGAATTATTGCACAAAATCAAAATGATTGCCCAGTGGAGTAGGGCAGTTCTTTCATTACAGAATTTGTTAATCTCCGTCTAATGGTATGACAGGATCTCAAGTTCATAATGCGAGCCTTGTGCATAACCAATGCATAAACTTGGGGCTCCCTCATGCTTGATTTAGTTCCTTCAATAGTTGTCTACGAAATGAGATTCACGATATCAAGTTGAGATGTCATCCCTCTAAATACATACATATATATGTGTGTGTGTGTCTATATGTATGTATTCCCAATCATATAAAATAATCGCTCCAAACTGATGAGTATTTATTCAATAAAAAAAACACAGACGGACCATGTGATTTTTGAAGATAATTTTTTACAGTATGATCAGATGTCCATTTTCTTTCAACAACAATACGACACACACACATACACACGACAGAAGACAAAAGACGAGTTTCTTAGTGCTATAACAATCATGTATCAGACCAAGCTAAATGGTAAAACAGACAAGACAGCGTTGATATATAAACTTCAAAGAAAAACCAAAACCCTCGGGCAAAACTTTGCATCCATGATCAAATCCCTTGTCATGGCTGGGAAGTCCGTACTTACAGCTTCAAGTTCTCTGTAGGAAGCTGAGTAGTAGCTTCGGGTAATACCACAGTAGGGGCCGGCATCATGGTCTGGTACTGAGCAGCCAATTGAGGGGGTAGAGGTTGAGTGCAATACATTTGAGCATGTGCAGAATCAGCAAATTCGTAAATAGAATTTATTGCCGAAGAGGGACCGGGAGCTACTGCCTGTTGGGGATGATAAACTTGAGTGAAACCAACGTATTGAGCTTGGTTCTGGTTGATAGGAACTCGAACTGGTGCTGATGAGGCCATTGTTCTATACACACCAGCTGCAATCTCAAGCTGGGAAGCAGCATTTCCTACTGGATTGTAAGCTGCAAGAGGGGCTGCAGCAGTAGGGGGTGGCATTTGTGGCCGACTGGAAGGAGCATTTGGTGTCAATTCATTATAATTTGGTGGCTGAACAGGTAAGTTATAAGCTTGAGCCTGTCTAGCAGGCATAAAGTAAACTGGATACTGCTGCTCAAGAAAGGGCTGGTCTGGATGGTGTTGTTGCTGAGTAGGATACATAGGGTAATAGGATGCAATTGGCACAGCTCCGGCAGGGATATACTGCATACCGGTATGAACAAACTGTTGTTGTTGATGCAACTGAGGATGGTTTTGGCCAAACTGACCGGACAAGACATAACCGGATTCTGGAACTTGAGGTTGCATCTGTCCTGCGCTATTATTTTGATCCCTAGTCTGTAGATCAACCGGACTGTTGTTGACCCTGCTGTTTCTAGATTGAATTTGTATAACTGGTTCTTGATAAATAGCTTGTCTCTGCCGAGACAACGGATTGGTCATGCTTCGCTCGCTGTACCAGTTAAGCCATTGACAAATTCAGATAATTCTCAACTCTTAGAATTGAACAAGCAACCATAGAAACAAATTACATAAAAATACGCGCTAAAGATAATAGAATGAAAGATCTTTCGTTTTGTGTACCTTGAAACTGAATCTGGAGATGCCAAATCAACACCACCGCCCTGTTTCAGCTGATAGTGAGCAATCTGCTGCTGTTGCAATGGAGCCTGTACCCGGTTCACATACTCCCCACCACCAAATACGGGCGTTACAGAAACCACTACACCAGGCACCTCTACCGCCAATCCTTCAACATCCTCCTGCTTCTTCCGCGTTAAAATCGCATCGCCCCCAACCCCAACAGTCATCTGCTGAAACTTCTCATCGACTCCCACCACACCCAGCTTTGGGATCTCCTCCAAGCGCACCCTAATCGGCGGTAAATTCACCATTGAAGGAGAACCAGCTGTGGACCCAAAAGACGAAGATGTTTCCAGCATCGGAGAATCCGGCACGGAATGCACATCATGATTAATAACACTATTATTATTATTGTTATTATTGTCGTTCCCATTCCCATCAACACTACTTCTTTTATCCTCCAATTGGGCTTCAACGTCCTTGGCTATGCCAGATTTTCCCAACAAATCATCATCCAAACCCAACAAATAGTTAACCGAAGAAGATTCCGAATGCCCACGTTCACTTGCGGTTGCTTTCCCCCCGTTGAGAGCATTAAGAAACCAATCTTCCGATTTAGTAGAAGCAGATTCAACGAGAATCTGTTCTATACTCGACGATTTCGGAAACAAGAAGAGGCGAATGCGACCCGGTTCCAATTCTCCAGGGGCATTATTAAGGCGGTCGTATTCTTCGACCATGTTCTCGAGATCTTCGTCGGTGGTGACAGAGATTAATGAATCCAAGTCCTCGTTAGGGAGCTTGTATTTGAGGCAAAATTCCTGATTGTGGAAGAGGGTTTTGGAGAGTCGGTGGTGGAGGTCGGCAAGAGAGGTTTGCCGATCGATTACGATGATTCGGGTGTCCCCTCCGATGTAGCATAAGGTCTTGTCATGCGGGCGGGGAATTATGTGACCGCCGTAGCTACACATGAGGCGTAGATTATGAGGCGAGGCGGTCGGCGGAGCGTCGGCATCGCATGAGTCCGCGATACGGGGTCGAGAGGAGGAGGAAACGGAGTCTGGGTAAGTTGGGGGTGCCACGACCGTGGTTGCGGAGGCGGTGGTGGAGAGAGGAAGAGGTGGTGCTGGTGGTGGGGCCTCCATCCCAGAAGAAAAGGGGAAGAACAGCGTTAAGGGTAGGAAATATGACTGCGTTCAAGGTGCTTGTATATATAATTAAGGCAGCCGCCAGCTGTTTTGCATTTTTAAAAATAAAAATAAAAATTGGATCATTAATTTTAACTTCGTTAAACATTCTTTACGAAAATTCTTTACGAAAATTCTAAAACTTTCTTTAAAAAATATTAATATACTAATATATTTTAATTTTTTTAAAATCCAATCAATTTATATTATAAAAATTTAAGTATATTTATCTTTCTGACAATGAGTTTTGTGTCTAATTTTTTAAAAATATGAGATGTTAATTTTAAATATAGTGTTTTTTTAATTTTTCATAGAGGATTGAAACAATTAATCCACATTTCTAAAAATATTTAAAAAATTGAATCACAAACTTCTTAGTGAAGCTTCAATTTTTTTTGAGTTTAAATGTGATTAATGTGAGTTTAAGTTTAAAAAATAGTTTTGAACTTAAATTATAGTTTTAATTATTTCAATCTAACTAATGAAGTAAATAATTCATAAATATAATAAATCATAAAGTATCATTATCTATCACATATTCAGTATCACTACTTTTAACTATTTATTACTATCCAAAAAGTGTACATTTGTATGATGACTCACTGATAAAATCTACTGGACCTCGCACAAATTTATTTACTTACTGGATTGGGCCCAGTTTCCAAGTCTATTGGGCCAGTCAATATTATCCACAAACCTAATCAAATTACTAGTGGCTTTTTAGTAATTAATCAGGCACCAAGAATGAAATAACAAGTGGAGCGAAAGTTATATAAACATAAGAATTCCATGACACGTCCAGTGTGTGTAGGCCCGGTGTGAGAGCCATCAATGTATTTCGCCATGTTTCGTTGATCTTATGAAGAGCATTTGCTTGATATCAAAACAAAGTGAAAAGTAGTAGCAGTCAGGGGACATCTAGTCCATTATACTACAGTGATCTTAAATATGGTTAGTGTCGGTGGGAATGGAACATAAATATCGTAGATGAAAAATATATAAATAATATAGTATAGTCGCTTTCTTGAAGGTTTGAAAAGTGACATAGAGTATCAAAATACAGTCTCAAAGTGCTGATTGAGCCGGTCACCGTTGGGTAAGAATTATTTCTCACTTGCGATGTGAGGCGACATTTAAAAAATGCACTTTTTTCTCTCTCTCTCTCTTGATTTATATGAGATCCATATATTTGGTCTCAACTAGGTGTGTTATCAAAACGTGTTGATTAGAATGCCGTCGGGTTTAAAATATTTTAATCACATTATTAGCACAAGTTATAACTTTTAATAAAACAATAAATAATCAATCACATATCAATGTCAATGTCATGTATCTGATTCCTAAAATTCACAAAGATTGGTGAGGTAATTGTTATGGCACAATAAATCACATTTAACAAGAAAAGCGATCGAAACACATTGTTTGCGTTATTGTAAGTTTAAATCAAGAATTTATGTCAAAATCAAGAATTTCTATGGATATATATATTTAGATTGCTAAGAAATTAGTTGAAATAATTGTTTGAGTAGGGTTATTTTAGTATGTTGCTTGTATCTCGGCCTGATGACAATGAAATATTTAAATATTCTTACTTATAGAAAAGAGGCTCGCACTTTTAGATGAGGTCTTGAATTTGATTCTCACTTATTTGTGTTGTGTATATTTTATTAGTGGTTGGTTGTACTTGTAACCTAGTTATTTGATGATATTATTGAATTATTTGTGATGATTGTAATTTATTATAATTTGTGCTAATGTTGACAATATAATAACTAAAAAAAATATTGCGTATCATGAATATATTGATATTCAGATAATCGATATAAATTAAAAAAAACAACTTAGTAAATAAAGAAACTATATAAACCCGCAAGACATAATTTTATAAAAAAACTAAAAATCGTTGAAATTTCTAGGTCGTCCGGTCAGCTTTGTTTATCGACTAGTCCGGAAACTACATATTTCGTATATTATAGTTATATATGCATTGTTATTATTCAACGAATCTAGATACAAGAAGCATAATTTAAAATTATAGACATATGGGGAAAAAGAATTGAATAATAATCTGCCTGCTCCGTTCCTCTGCTGTTATACTATTCAAATGGCACAGAGAGAGAGAGAGAGAGAGAGCAACGCAGAATTATTAAATAATTTTGTAGGCAAATTAGCTTCGTGTACAAAAATAAGGAAACATTATCTTCAGAACTTGTAATTTTGAAAGAGTCGTGTTTGAAAGGTTCCAGCACACGTCTATACCCTAAACTGGTTGCACACCATGACCGATCGTGCGTGTCTATCTGGTTTGAAATTTATTAATTTTTACAAATTTTAATGATTTCTTGTCAGAGAATACTTCTCTTGATTATTGATCAAATACATGCACTGCTGTGATGGCACTTGGGTCCATTTCAATGGTCTCTGGTTATCTAACCAAGAACGAATATCCAAGTATCGTTGATCTTTCTTTCTTTATTTATATATATAGTACTACGATTAGAATAGATTATTCACTTGAATTACTTCAACCCAGAAAATAAAATATCTTTAGTTCTTGGATCACTACAAGGTTAAAGTCTACTTTCTTGTAATTTGGGTTAGAATATTATGACATTGGGTATTTCTTATTCACCATGTATATAGCTAATCAACAGTTGCTGAAGACACTTGAGCTCTTTCTTTTGTGGGTACATTTCTTCATCAAATCCAGTTCTCTGGGTTTGAAGTGTTTGTTTTTTTTTTTTTTTTTTTTGCCATTGTGACCAGTGGGTTGGAGAAATTTGATTTCTTTTTGGCCTACGTCAGATTTTTGGACCATGTTTCAGGTTTGTAATCATTTTTGTTCATTTGAGCTTTATCTCCCTTTTCTCTGATGTATTATGCAAGAATAGTTTTGTATCAAGAAATGCATCTTCGTTGTGAAATTGTTAAAACTGGTATTAGTTAAGATCACAGCTTCTGACCAGATTTGACTCTTTTAAGGTTTTGGGTACTGAGTTTGTTTTAGGTGTAAATTAGCTTGGATTGATTTGAGGCAATATATTTAATCAGTTTTTCAATTATGTTTTTAATTTTTAACAAATTCAAATCTTCGAGTTAAATGGTGTCAACTAGTAAAAATCAGTTGCCCCCCTCTGCTAAATTTTTTAATCAGCGCCATGGAATCAGCATATTTTGATGACACAAGTAATAGGATAAGCAAAGTGCTTCACCTTTTATTCCCAATACTGATGGAGACAAACTCTTTATATTCGATTGTGGATTGCTTCCCTGTCTGTTTTCTTTTTAATGGATCTTTTTGCACAGAAAATATCAACTTCGGTTCAAAAGTTCATATTTCTGAAAACAGGGTCGGCGGGACGAGATTGGACTCGAGTGTCAACATACCATTAAGTCTCACGGGTGGGAACTCTTAAAGAATCACAAGCATGATTGGCTTACATTGATACTACTTGCAGTAATAGAGATCATATTATATCTAATGCACCCGTTCTATCGTTTTGTTGGAGAGGGCATGATGACTGATCTTAGGTATCCTATGAAAGGCGACACAGTGCCAGTATGGGCGGTTCCTGTGAGTACACTTGACAACAACCCGAAAAACTTTTTAATTTTTCACACGTTAGATTTGGTAGTATGGTTTTGTTCCAAGAGTTGTCGGAAACCATGTACTAATGTTATCACTTTCTCTTGTGAATAGCTGTATGCAGTTTTGCTGCCTTTTGCCATTTTCCTTCTATATTATATTCGACGAAGGGACGTCTATGATCTACACCATGCCATACTAGGTAAGATACCATTTCAACTTTCTGCCATATTTGGTGCTAGAAATTTTAACATATAAAGCATATATATGTTATAAAAATGTTTTAACTCAGCCGAAATAATTTTCTGAGCTTGAATTACTGAACTGCAGGAATCTTGTTCGCTGTTTTGATAACTGGGGTCCTCACAGACGCTACAAAAAATGCAGTTGGCAGGCCACGTCCTGATTTTTTCTGGCGTTGCTTTCCTGACGGGAATTTTGTATGTCATCTTAGATTTTGAATGAATACTTATTTTTATCACTAAATGATTCTGGTTTAGAAGGTTCACGCGTTTGTGGCCAGTTGTTATTTTTTCAATCTTTTGGAATTTCTTGATGCATCCATCTTTAATCTTCGAAAGTACACAATATGGAGTATACAGTATATATATAAGAGAGGTTTTCCTGTTAATAATATATTTCTTATTCAACAGACGTACGATAGATGGGGCGATGTCGTGTGCCATGGCAAAGATAGTGATTTAAAAGACGGGCTCAAGAGTTTTCCAAGCGGGCATACTTCATGTAAATTCTGCTAACTGATTTATGGTTTAACCGTGCCTATATGGACCTAACGGGGGAGGGGCGTTGCCTCTCTCACATAAAAACTTGAAATTTTGTATTGGATGTTTCTAAAATTAAGTTTCAGCTATCATAATACATTCAGTCATCCTTATTCATTCCAAATCTTGGGGCAACCACTGAAAGCAAAATGTTCACAACAGTGGCTTTGCTCATTTGTTGTGATTGCCTTCCCAGTCGCTTATGATTGTTTGTTTGTTCGTAACATTACGATTTAATTTGGATAAATCTAAGGTCACGGATTAGACTCCCTGACGAGTCATTCTCTGTGGTTTGCTTCGACTTCCAACTTCCTCATTTTTATCACTGCCATTTGCATTGTAATCAATCTCATATGCTTTTCAGGGTCGTTTGCTGGTCTTGG
The DNA here is from genome assembly GCF_025594145.1 of Primulina tabacum. Lineage (NCBI taxonomy): Eukaryota > Viridiplantae > Streptophyta > Magnoliopsida > Lamiales > Gesneriaceae > Primulina > Primulina tabacum. The sequence goes on from NC_134550.1 coordinate 58,157,449, forward strand.
TTTTCTATCATTATACTTGTCGGGGAAAATCAAATGCTTTGATCGAAAAGGCCATGTTGCGAAACTATGCATCGTTTTCCTACCTATTCTTGCTGCATGCCTTGTTGGAATTTCTCGTGTGGACGACTATAAGCATCATTGGGAAGATGTGTTTGCCGGAGGTCTCCTTGGTATGTTCTCGTTTTTAACATAACGATTCTTGAATTAAAGAAAAGTTTAATCAATCGACTTTGTTATATTTGTTGTCGTGTTTACTGACGTCTGCATTTTGTTTTAGGTCTTGTTGTGGCTACATTTTGCTACCTGCAGTTCTTCCCACCTCCATGTCACACACAAGGTATATTGTGTAATTAAAGTAACTTTAGATAAAGGAAACCGTATGCAACATTTGATAATCAATTTTCAGCAATTGTACGAGTCTAATTTTAAACTTGAGTATATGGGCTTGAGATGATTCACGTTCAACCGAACGGTTTAGGACGTGATGAATGATATCAGAATCCTAACGTTTGATAGTACTGAAGTCCGATCAGCATAAATACTAGTTCTGTTTCATCATAGGAATATACCGCTTTCTTTTTCTATATAATTTCAAGAAACCCTCTTATTTAATCCACCGATTGTACCGCAGGATGGAGTCCACACGCATATCTCCGAGCGGTGGAGGAATCTCGCACAAACATGAGATCGTCTGAGCAGCCTGAACCCAGAACTAGTACTTCACAGAATGTAACACCTGAAGGTGCGAATCGACAGCAGTCGACGATCCATCGGAACTCAGTGTATCACAATTTAGACTCGACTATCGAATCCATGGAGTCAGGAAATAGATAGCTTAGAATTATTTTGTGTTCCAAATTGACTGATTTATATCTAGCTCAGCAAATTAATTTTATTTGAAGTTGTAATTCCATTATTGGAGTGGGTTGGTTATTGTATATGAAATCATTTTGTTGTTCTTGATACTGTTACTGAATTGTAACACTCTCCATTTGAATGTGCGACCCTCTTTGGATGCAAATTATTAATAGGGTTATAAAATAATTTATTGAGTAGGAGGTCATTTTAAGTGATTATTCATAAAAATAAAAATAAAATTAAAATCAAGTTTATATTTGACGAAGATATATATATTTTATCTATTTTATTATATTAAGTGTGAGGACATGATATTAACTACTTAGGGGACATCAACTTTTTCTTTCAATTTTACCCTTATATGATACTAATATTACAATTTTGTTTTTGTTTTTTTTTTAAATTTCAAAAACACATTTTTATTTATTTATTTTATTTCAACAATTCAAATATCAATTTAGTCTCTCCATAATTTATCAAAGCCAGACTATACTGGTTGGCTTTTATTGCTTTACGTGGTTAAAGAAATTCGAGAATACCACTTTCTTCTTTCTTTCTTTTTTTGGCTGCGTGCGTAGCGTGTTAATTAAAATTCTTATATTTATTTAATTGATTTTTACAATATTCTAAATATATAATTTCAAAATACTCTTAATGTAATGAAAAAGAAGATAGATAAAGAGGGTGATTGGTATTATTAACGCATGTTATTTAATATAATAATTACATAAACTATAATCATTTATATATAAACTTATTATGAAAGAGTAGGTCTCTTGTGATACGGTTTTACGAATCTTTATCTGTGAGACTAGTCAACCCTAATGATATTTACAATAAAAAGTAATAGTCTTGGCATAGAAAATAATATTTTTTAATGGATGACCCAAATAAGAGATCCGTCTGACAAAATACGACCCGTGAGACTATCTCACACAAATTTTGGTCAATACTAAAACAAATATTTTCTATGGACTTAAGTATGATTAGTAACATGTTAGTATTTTATATTTTGGTGTGCACTTTTTTGGACTGAAAAGAAGACGACCCCACCCCGTTATCCCATGCGTTCTTTTTTCCTTCGTACCTGGAAATTGAAAACGGTCCACAATAAAAAGCCAAAACATACAGCAAATGGTGCAGTAGATTTGGTGAATATGTAACCTCTCCGCTTGGATCTTCTCTCTCTCTCTTTCATTTTGAAATTACCAACGGAATTATCCGTATAAGGATTTGGATTATCTCTCTCTTCTCTCGACAAGCGGTACTGACAGTGATACGTTCTCAAGGTGAATCGATGTTCTCTTCTCCCTACTCCTCTTTTTTTTTTAAAAAAAAAAAAATCTAAAGGTTTGCTGTTTTTTATTTTGTTTAGTGTTAACTGTTTGTCTTATGTGATATAATATTTGTCAAGTGTTTTTGAGGAGTTCATTTTTGTTTTTCGCCGGATTAGAACAGCGATTGCTCTTTTTTTCGTTTTTATTCTTTTTTTGCTTTTGCGATGAGATTTTTGTGTTCGAAGATTTGTTTGTATCTCTCCATTTCTGTAGTTCGAGTTTGCAGTAATATTTTGATGCTGAATATCTGTTTTCATACGAAACGTATCGGATTCCGAAGATTGAAAATAATCTTCCACTATCGCATGGGATCTACGTACATTATTTATTGTCACTTTTCCGCCCTCCTATGCCTTGGATACGGAACTATGTTGTACCTAAAACAAGAAGTACAATTTTAAATGTTATTTGTGATTTTTGTGTGACCAGTTGACCTATACTCGTGAGAGCGCGATACTTAAATCGTATTTGAGCATATTTTGTGTTGTCTCATAATCCAAATTTCATGCAAACTAGCGATAGTTCTCATACGTGATTGCTTTGCCAGAATTATTAGCCTTCATTGGTAGAGGAGGCATTGTACATTTCAACGAGGGAAAGAATATTACAATCAACCTCGATTGACACGTGATGTCTTGATTGCATCCTTCACATTCAGCAGGCCTCTCACAGTCACATCAATAGTACCCTGGGTTCGTTTGTCATACAATTATGTCATGTCCCCCAGCTTGCATAATAGGCTCTTTTTGCAGCTACTTCGCATTTGTACTATTGTTTTACAAAAATGATTAATTCAAATTGTCCTGGAGAGTTTGCAGTAGACCTTTATAAACATTTTTTCAAGTTTTAGAGATCATAAAATACACTTCATTAACTTCAATGTGCAAATAAAAAGTTGAATTCTTGTCTCCTTGAGTGCTAATGAAGAGGAACGAGAATTTATCCACCGTTACCCACGCTAAAGGCCTGTTGAGCAAAAGATGGTAATGTGTTGGACATAATCATGGAAAAGCTTTTATCTGAGTTGTTGATAGGGTTATTTCTGAGTGTATTGCATAGATTTATATGTGCTACAGTCATTGAACTTGAGAGCATTGTTACTCTTTTATTCTTGTTATAGTGTTATTTTAAAATTTCGCTATCTGGTGTTAATTTTTATTTTTTTTTTGCTTATATTGGTTGATTCATGCTCTTTCATTTTCTATATGCTGAAGATACTTCCTACCAGTGTCTGGTTGTTTACCACTGACATTTCATATACTTTAGTATTTTAAAGGGTCAAAATGCCAGAAATTCAATTGGGTGCCCATACTATAAGATCTCACGGAGCCCGAGTTGTCAGGTTTCACATGCATGATTGGCTTATTCTGATGCTTCTTGTGGTGATAGAGATCATCCTTAATGTGATCAATCCATTTTATCGATTTGTCGGAGAAGATATGATGACAGACCTGAAATACCCATTGAAAGATAATACTGTGCCCTTCTGGGCTGTTCCGGTATGCTATATCAAATCATTGTTTTTGTATATGTTGGATCTAGATATGATGATAAGAGGCGATATCATTGCTATCCTCTCGAGAATTGATCAACACTTACTCTTTTTATGTGATAAAGCTAATTGCTGTTGTATTGCCTCTCACTATCATCATCGCCTTTTACTTTATCCGGCGAGACGTCTATGATTTGCACCAGGCTACATTGGGTATGATTCTTTCTTTTCTATAATCACGTTGTTTTGTTTGTCACATGCATAGATGATTATTATGGAAATGAAATCATGTCTTCTCTGTATACAATGTCAGGCCTGCTGTTTTCTGTACTTATAACTGGTGTTCTTACTGATGCAATCAAAGATGGTGTTGGTCGACCTCGACCAGACTTCTTTTGGCGCTGCTTTCCAGATGGTGTAGGGGTAAGTCCTGTGCTCTGTGTTCAATATTAGGGCCAAACCTTTTTCATATGGGTGTTTGAACTAGCAGGGTTAAGTAATGGCACCTTTGTATTTGGTGGATAGATTTTTCATAATATCACAGGGAACGTTCAGTGTACTGGATTGAAAAGCGTCATTAAAGAAGGACACAAAAGTTTTCCAAGCGGGCACACCTCATGTGACTATACTCTTCCTTTTTCCTTTTTCAATGACGTGTTACTAATTTAATAATTTTTTATACTCCGAAATTCTTGTTTATAAGATCATGCGGCATTGCAATATCTCGTCTACATCTATGTGTTAACAAATCAACTTTGAAGTTTTCTCCTTATTGCTACAGTTCTACTGCTTCAGCTTTGGTATTTTTCTTGCGAATCTGGAAGCATCACAGATTCTTGTTATTTTTTTTGTTAAAAGTTGAACACTTGTTTTGAGAACTATCATATATTTAACTCAAATCAACAATAGTTTCAGTTTCTCAAACGATTTAATGGAGCTTAATGGCATCTAAGATTGTCATATTCTTAGGGTCGTTTGCTGGTCTTGGCTTCCTGGCCTGGTACCTGTCGGGTAAAGTCAAAGTGTTTGATCGTAGAGGCCATATTGCAAAGCTCTGCATCATCTTTGTGCCTTTACTCTTAGCAGCATTAGTTGCAGTTTCACGAGTTGATGATTATTGGCACCATTGGCAAGATGTGTTTGCTGGAAGCTTGCTAGGTACTTAAAATACAAAATTGCAACTACCTCCAAATTTTAATTTCTTTGTTATAAAATTTATTTCTGTATAAGTTCATACCATGCTCGAAATTTCTCTATGCGCAGGGTTGACAGTTGCCTCATTCTGTTACTTGCAGTTCTTTCCACCACCTTATGATGTAGACGGTATTTGCCTTCTTTGAGCTTTTCAGCCACAGCGGCAGCACAATCCCTGAATCAGTGATATAGTTCTTGAAACAGATTATTACTGCATGATAATTGTCACATTTAAAAAACTGTTCCTACGAGTATATGATATACCTATTTTCAAAAAGATATTTTTAATGTAATGTCTGGGATAAGCAGGTTGGGCACCTCATGCGTATTTCAACATGCTGGCCGAGGCACAGACTGAAAACCGATCATCATCAAACAACGCTAATCGTCTCTCTGTTGCTCCATCAGAACTTGAGAGTGTGTACATCCATTCTCACAATTCGGAAGCCAATGCTTCTGGCTCGAACTCGATATTAGAAGACATGGAGACTCAAAGAAGACATTGAATTTTAAATTCAACCTTATTGCAGAGCGAGCCAGGCTTGGAAACAGTTGTTCATGCTGTTTTACATAAATTGTTGTAGCATTGCTTTTGCTTCTCTAGGTAGTGTGCTCGAAACATTTGCTTGCATTGTACTTGGTAGAATCACTAGATCGTGACAGTTGTACTTCTATGCTTGAGTTTGAAACTCGTTAGTGATCAGCTAATCTTTACATCTCTTTGATACATTTTAAGCACAGCCATTTAATTGACCGATGTTTTTGAAGTACATTTGAAATTTTTTTATTAGGTTAGTGCCAATGATTTCGGTTAAATAACCGATGTTTCATGTTCCAATAGGGGATGGAACCGGAATTTAATCACTTAGATATATGGTTTTACTTTGGTTCCCGATGGTTTTTGTTGGAGTTTGAAATTTTTATAAAAAAAAAATACAGAAATAAAATAGAGTTTTACTTCGTTTATATAAATTCAATTGTTTGTATATTTATAGTTTAGTAGGTCACAGTCTAACGAATTTCTATATGTGCAACGGGTTCAATTCTTCCGATATTCATGGTAAAAAGTAATACTTTTAGCATAAAAAGTAATATTTTTTCATAGATGACTCAAATAAGAGATCCGTCTCATAAAATACGACTCGTGAGACCGTCTCACATAAGTTTTTGTCTTTATAATTTAGGATCTTAAAACTTAAAAGAATAATGTATGGTTTAAGATTATGTTTCACGCAATTTTTATTCCAATTTCGGATTCATTTTTTTATCCAAATGAATCACATACTCGGATGCGTACCTGAATTAACATCTAAGCGATAAAATGAAAGGCAGATGCGACAGGCACCAAGTAAAGTAAATCGACTACAGAAGGCACCGGGGTGTCCACAAAATTTATCAAAATCAAGGGCCGGATCCGAGTGCAGAAGCAATTTATGGAACAACGAAGGAGAAGTATTATCGTCAATTAAAACGATGCTACGATGAGACGTGATGATATGATATTATTATGTTGAGACGTAGGTTGATTTCATATCACAATCTATCAATTGCATAGATATCTATCTGTTCGTTCCAACATTCACAATTGGCATTTCAAGAAAACAATTCTACTTGAAACCCATTTTGTAGTAATTTATTGCAAGATCATACAATCCCAAGTCTCTTATTAGTTGGGATCGACTAAAATGAATGATACAGACTGTCAAGTGAATTCAAAAGTCAAGTCTGACTGTTCTTGATGCGTATAGTTCCCAATCAGAGAGCTTATCTATTCAGAACCTCCTCCAATATCACTTGCAGTAGGTTGGACATTGGTTGCTTTCTTTATTTCACCGAGCTCTACCGTTGTATTATCTATTGTTTGGAATTGGTTTTCCTCCTTTCTGATATTTGCTTCTTGAAGCGAACTCTTAAAAGTCGTCAGGAAGTGGCCTGAATCCTTAATTTTTGTGAAATAACTTTCTGCATCTTCTGATATATCAGGAACAGGTAACTCCTGTGCTAGGTAGCTAGAATTAAGCTTCCCTTTAAATTTGTTGGATAATTCCTCAGAATTAGGCACCTCCATCACCCCTTGTATCCCTTCAGCTTCAGGCCACATTTCTGAATCGCGCAGAAGTAAATAAATTTAAGGTGTGTCAAGGAAGAAAATGCGTTTTACTTGCAACATGATAATTAAACTAGGAAGATCCAAAATATGTACCTCTCTCTCCTATTGAACTGATATATTCATTGAACTTGAGCGGAAGATTTGTGGTCGAGCTCAAGCTTGCAATATTTTCACCGGTTCTCTCTTCGCCTTTCGCTTTCTTCCCTATATCTCCAGAAGGCTTCATATTTCTTGAATTCTCTTGTTCAAAGTCATTGCTGGCCATTCTTGTTCTTTTTCTTTTGAGTTCTGATTCATCATTTTCTGCTGACAGAGACTTCTTTATGCAGATTTCTGACAATTTAGTTCCTTCTTTTGCATTGACTCGTTTGTCAAGGTTATTCTTAATTTGATCGTTGAATCCCAGTTGTTCGTTTTCCTGTTCACCTACGGCATATCCCTTCACAGTATCAACTCCTTTATGCTCGATCATTTTCTTACTTTCAGTTACGTTTTCTTGATCATCTTTGGTGTTTTCCACTTCACGCCTTCTCCTTTTGTAAACATGCTGCCATACATTCCTGAGTTTCTCTGGGAAAATCGGTTTTCTAATAAAGTAGCATGCCCCCTTAGCCATGGCTTCTTTCACCACATCCTTCTTTAGTTCAGAACACATCACTAAAAAAAGTGAACTTTTATCAGAAACCTAAATTTTTGCCGAAAGAAAGTCCAAGAAAAAACACAGTATTTTTTGAGGTAGTCTAAATCTTACATAGCATCGGAAAGTCTTTAATTAACTGTACGCTTTCAATAAACTTGATACCGTCCATTTCTGACATGTCGAAATCAGCCATGATAAGATCAAACCGATCTTTACGTTCCTGGACGATGGATAGTGCCACAGATGCAAGTTCAGTAGTTGTAACTGGAAGAGAATCAAGAAAAAGATTACTAAAACTCGTTGTATTATCTAGGAATCTGATGTAATATAAACTAACAAGAATATGTACCTTTGTAAGAATAGCCTTCTAGGATCAACGCTGTGTTTAACAAGGTTTCTGTATTGTTATCAACCAGTAGCACCCGTAAGCCTCGAAATGCTGCTGGGATAACAGTAGAGTTGTTCTTATTCATCTCGGCATGATCCATTCCGATAATATTTTTTAACACGCATACAAAGAAAAATGAAAGCAATATCATACTGGAAAAAGAGAAATCTTAACATATATCATTTTATATGAAAAAAATTGCCGTTGATTTGATGAAGATCGACAGAAAGTTGGTACATTCTTTTAAAAGATTATTGTAGAGTTGTGACATGTTAAAGCATTTCCCGTTTTGCAGCGAGATTGAAGATTTATTTCTTCTTGGTAGTTGGTTATTTCAAGAAAATCTATTATATATCTCCTATGAAATCAACATATTTTCTGTCGAAAAGGATAATTTTAACTTTGTATCGTCATCATAAATATAATTCGATTATTGCTAACAAAAACATGATTTCTTCTCATTTATGAATGATTTAACGAGTTAATTCGATTACTGCTAACCAAAATTGTTTCCAGCATGGATGTAAAGTCCAAATAAATAGAATTTGACAAATGAAAGGTTACTCCCCGTTATTTTAGTGGGTTGGGAGGGAGAAGGATGGCCTGTTTATTAAAATTTGGGCCCAGGCCCATTCAAGGACAATATGGGCTGATCTTTGTCTTGGTCCAGTATATGGTGGTCTTGGGCTAAGTATCCATGACCCTTTTCTGGCATCTGATGGGCCCAGGTTACATGTTTATCCAATTAAAATTTAACTTCAAGCTAAGGTATAATTTGAATTAATGGGCGATTTTTAAAAAAAGTGTAATGCTGTATCTCACTCGGTCGATGGTGCCTCATCCAAGTGCAATATAACTGTGATGAGACTCAATTAACAAGGCAAGGAAAACATTTAATTTTTAGCTCTTTTTAGATAATATATATAATTTATTCGAGTAATACTTATCAATAAATAGATTATTTCCGGGTTGAAATTTAAAAAAAATTTCTTAAAAGTAGCAATTTCCAAACTTTCGAACCACACATACGATACATGCATAAAATAATTATTATCATGGGATCATTAATAGATCAAATTGATTCATAAAATTTTGTTTTTAAATTATTATTTGGATAACGATTATGCAATTATATTAAATATGTAATTCATAGAAATAATACGTGATTTTTTTTAAATTTTTTAAGTGGATTGGATAGCGCAGTTATGCGTAAATTATATGAGAAAATATTAATTATCTAAATGTATATGATATTTTTTTGTAAAAACTAATTCATATCGTATCGGTGATGATATCGTTTTTATATAAAATAGTTTTTATATAAAATAGATGTATTCCGCCATATACTTTGTGGCAAGTGGTCCACTTTCACAAACATGTACGTTGTTACACAAAATCATGTGATGATCATAATTATTGGCGTCGACCAATCGTGATCTGTTTGCTTCAACTTGCATGTCGTTTGTTTTTCCTGTTAGTTTCTTGTGAACCGAAAACTTTGGGATAAATTAAAAAATATATCTTCAAAATTTTGGATTTTGAAAATATGTTTTGGTATTTATTTATCTTATTACATCGTCAGTACAGATTAAGCCTTGTTATCCCATCCATTCTGTAATCTCATGTACGTCTAACCAAAAATAAATAAATAAATAAAAATTTTTTAGCACAACAATCAATCAAAGTCATATTAATATTAAGAATAGGGTCTCACGAATCTTTATATATGAGACTGTCAATCATACCAATATTCACAATAAAAAGTAATAATCTTAGCATAAAAAATAATATTTTTCCATCGATGACTCAAATAAAAGATTCGTCTCACAAAATATGACATGTGAAACCGTCTCACACAAATTTTTGTCACAATGATTGTAGCATAAAAATATTATACCCACAATATGTCAAATAAATTAAGAGGACGAAAGGAGATCACCAGCCAAGCGCCTCTGCGTGCAATCCAAGCGATATTCATCCTGCGCCAACGGCTGACGGCAAATGGGGCAGTTGAAGTTGAGCTGATCGAGCCAGCCTGCAAAGCAATCCTTGTGGAACATGTGTCCGCATGCCAACTCCCGCACGTAGTCTCCTTCATCTCCCAGTCGATTCAGGCACACGACGCAATCCGAATCGACGTCATCTGGTTGAACTGGGAATGATAATTCCCGGTTCATGCTCAGCTGCTCGCAGAGGAGAATTAAGTTGGCTAGACCGGACCCTACCACGTCATAGACTTGGTGGTGATGATCATCCGGCCGATCGAAAAGGGGAGAGAGGAGGCCGATGGTGCGCATCATAGTGGAGATGATGGAGTGAAGATAACGTAAGCTCTTGGCGATGACGATGACGGCGAATATTAGGATTGAGTCGGAGTCGGAGAGTTGGTTGTGTAATAAACCCATTTTTCTTCTCTTCTGTCGTGTTAGTTTTTTTTATAAAAGCTTCATGCAAGAAAGTGAAAATGGGTATGTGTGTGTGTATATAGTCGAAGATTAAGTCATTTGTGAGATGGTCTCACGAATCTTTATATGTGAGACGAGTCAATCCTACCGATATTCATAATAAAATATAAAACTCTTAGCATAAAAAGTAATATTTTTTCGTTAATGACTCAAATTAGAGATCTGTCTGACAAAATACTTCCCGTGATATCGTCTAAAAAAGTCACACTTGAAATATGTCTGTATATATATATATATGTATGTACACGCCCATGTCAATTTTAAATATGATTTACATTTTAAAGATAATACATAATATATTTATCCTCGATTTTGTCGGATTACTTGTTTTTTTTTTAAACAAAAAAATGATAATAGAAGCTGCGACAACGCGCATTTGGTGCATCTCGAGATAAGGCAGACTACCTTACAATTCACACTAGTAAGATAAGCCGTCTATCATTCTTTGTTATTTAATTAGCTTTGAGGTGTCCTATTCCAATCACATTTGGGATAAATTAAATATTATTTAAAAAAAAAGAAAAAGAAAAAAGAATGATGTATCGTTATCAACATTTTATACATGTAACTTTAATTTAATACAATTTATAAAATAAAATATTTGATATAATAAATAAATAAATATACATGTATATATTAAAAAGTCAAATACAATTTATAAAATAAAATATTTGATATAATAAATAAATATATATATTAAAAAGTCAAATACATAACATAAAATCGATTAATAAAAAGTATATGTTACAATAAAACACACACATTTATTATGTAACCATACTTTGTCATACTTTGCGACTTGTGATACGTATCATGTAAAGATGGACGAAACTTCGCTTGTGAAAATCAACAAGGCTTTGTTTGGGGCGAGGATAATTATATTATATAACTAATAACTAAAATGCTAAATAAATAAACATTATGATATCAAATCTTAAAAACAGCGTTGGCTAGCAAATGAATGGGCGATTAGTTTTGAGTTGGTAAAAAAAAAATAACAAATACCAGTTTGAATATGAGCAATTAATGTTTAATAATTGATAAAATTACTACTTGTATCAATATGAATTAACTAGTAGTTTTATATAATTTTGAGAGTTGTTCAAAAATCTTGGCAAATCTTCATAGACATTTGGTCCTTGACTAAAATTCCAGCTACCTCAAATTTTAAAAACTCTCAAGTGGATGCAAAAATTATTTAATCCTCAAATTGTCTGTTTCTATTTATGCATTTTCAGATATGATTTTGCTCATAGTTGCGACTCATAGAATATAAGTACAAGGGAAATAATGATATGCTGCTGCTCAAATCTATTTTTATCCTTGAAATTTAAAACAGAATGAAGAAATTCCAAGTCATCAAAGTCTAAGGCCAAATTCGAATACTTTGATTGCGTTAAGCATTTTGAAAATACACACACAACATTTTACAAAGGAAAATGTACACATCGATTAATTTAGGCACCCCAAATGCGGTATACACCAGAGTTCGCCTTGGCCGGAGTATCTATGGGTTGAATGTGCTAAAATTTGCAAATTTTTATTACTTCATCAAGGTAACGCCTCCAACTCTCTTGCCTCGGTGCAAACCCCTTCCATTTAATTTGTTCTCTTTCAGGTGCAGACTCGAGAGTTTCCGATATTTAACATGATTCCAGCACGCGAGTCTCTTTAGGCGATATTAGTTACCTGCCTTTGCTAAAGAAGTGAAACTGAACCTGCAAATATACCAGTGAATCACCAACCAACTAAGCCGTGTATAATAAAAAAAGAGGCAGAACAATCAGTCAACTTTTGACGACAAATAAATACCTGATAAGAGGCTTCTGCGCTGTCACGCTAGCAGAAGGCGACCCTGTGGTAGGAGTTGCTGTCAGCTCAAGGGGCTATATCCATGTAAAGAGGCAAAGATAGAAGTCAATTTTCCTCCCACGTAAAGCAACGCATCATAATGTGAAACCAGTTTTCTAAGACGTAGTATCTCTGGTGATTAAAACGGGACAAAAATAAAGGCATGCATATGTAAACAGCAGACATGAGAAGGATTTCGATGTAAAACTAATCTATGCTGCAAAAACTCAAATAGTTGCAACACAAAGTGAAACTCTAGCAAACTTTATAATCAACTCCAATTCAAAAATGCAAAATGTGGCGAGATTGAAAATGCATACGCAACACTATAGCCCATATTTTCTACAACCAAGCATACCCAGTAAAAATGAAAATAAAAGTAGCAAACACAACTGGACATTTTACAAGAGCACCAACAATAATAAAACAAACCGATTACGCATACAGATAGAAGCATCAAGAAAGACGACAAGACCTCCAGCTCTTCCAAGTCCCCATTTTGTTGATTCTTGGAGCAAGAAATATTCTCTTTCCCAGCTGCCCCTGCTCCTACACCCTGCTTTTCTGAGATGAACTCCAATGGAGTAGTTTCTTCTGCCTTGCCATGGTGTTCCATACCATCTACAATCTCATTGATGATTTTCACAGATCCTTCTTGACCAACAGTTCGTAGAGAAAAATGTGAGTTAACAGGCTTCTCTCTTGCCGATGAATCTGATGAAGCAACCGGAGAAACTGATGGCACAACAGAAGACATACTTACAACCAATCCTGTAATCTCATGGTTGTCAGATATATCTTCAGAATGTTTCGAGTTATTTACAGTGTCATCAAAATCAGGTTTGAATTGTTTTCTTGCCATAGTTTCATCCAACAAAGTTGCATCACTACTAGATATGGACATGCTTGAGGACCCTGACAAGCTAACTCCTTTGGTGACTTCATCTTGTCTTCTCTTCTTCCGGCTCATCGCAGAATCAGCTTGAGATGTGTTTGAGGCAAGTGACATGAGGGATGAGCGACTCTCATTGGCACTTTTAACAGGAGGTGAAGGACGGATTCCACCAGGGAAGACGAAGTTGGGTATGTCTTTTCGTTTCACATGACAAACATGAATCCACATTGTCGGTTTCCAGAGTGAGTATGCATAAACATCCCTTTTAAAATCCTCAACCGTCATCCTTATATCAAATTGTTTGCCTTCCTGAGGATTAGTGTCTTGTTTCCTTCGCAAGCCCATAAAATAACTATGATGAAATGGCTTAGATTTGTCTGAAAATTCACCAGGGTGTGGATGGCACAGAAGTACCCCATTTGTGTCCCTTTCGATCTGAATAAAAATCAAATGACCACAAGAAAATTATGCAACAGGAATAAAATCAACATATCATGTTTTAACCCGACAACAAAGAGCTCAAAAAGACACTTCCGCTAACCTTCAAAGTAAGCAAGCGTATTCGGGATTCAACCCAACCTTTCCAATTCCTCGAGTCCTCATCAGTCTCTGATGCTATATCTATCTGTAGATAATTCTTGTACGCTTCAAAGAAAGCGAAAGGTTCAAAAAGAGCATCCCAGATAGACTTGTTTGCTTCAATTGTCTTCCATGAAAAATAACAGAAGCTAGTATAAGCATAGTAAAATGACAAATCGGGCTGGTAGATCTTGGAACAAATAAGGAACCATATGAAAGGCACGTGAGGTGATATAGCTAGTATTATTAACAGGTATTGAAGCCTAACTTAGGCTGCATAAGCATGTTCCGTCAATAGATGAAAACAGTAAAAACTAAAATTCGTAAAGACTGACTGCCACTCATGAGCTTTTTTTCAGAATCTGCAGATCCTATAGTACATCCCATCCCATCCCGAGAATTAACTCAGTTTAAAGCAAGACCAACATCTGAATTGAGAATGAAATCATAACAGCATTAAAAGCATATCTGACCAACGACAGTTTGTACAGAAATGCTCAAAACCATAAAAAGGTGACAGCAAACTGAAATACCTCGCAATTTTCATTTCCTCTTCGAAATTCTTCCATCATGACACGCAATGTGCTCATTGACACATTGTAGCTAGAGTTCATACAGGGATATGCAGGCGTAATTATGGGCATCAGATGTAATCTGTCCTTGTAATTTCTTCTCGGATCCCAAAAAGAAAGCTCCAAAGATCCTTCTTCAATTGGACACAACATAACAGGATTAGGCCAGCGCCACAAGTTATAGACCCGAAAAAACCGAGAAACCAGCATGCTGGCCAGTGCATTTGGGTAAAGCTGGCATATTAGGGCAACAAGCAATGCCCAATTAATGCCACCAAGGAAACCAGTTACCTGACCAAATCAGAAAGCACATTAAAGGAAGAACAGAATCATTAAAAATTGTCAAAATGGTTATATAATTGATATTGCTATACCACAGGATGGCTGAGAAAACTAGTACAGTCCTGATATACTTACATTTGAATAAACTCCACGGCGTTTAGCCCACAGCCTCATACTTTGCAAAGCAGTACGGAAATTCTAAATGTCACAAATATTAAGTAAAAAATGAATTTTTAAGAACAAAAATTAATACGCAGACCCGGCCCGGCATTCACACCTGAATATTTGGGACCAAACTTAATATTTGATCGGTCACTCTGCATCCATTGAGACTACGAACAGTCTGATCATCTACATTTTGTAGTATAGAATCTTGTGAAACATCCAAGTCCTGGAGACAGACATGTAAAGATGCTCAAGGAACATAATTAGGAATTATCCAGAGAAGCATATTTATTTCAATGGCAAAAACAAGTCTACAATATAGAGTACTTGAAAGCAGAAATTTTCGGCTATGTTTCAAGGAAAAAAGAAAGGATATGCCCAGCAACTAAGACAAAAAAAGTAATCAAGGAAATACCAGTGCATTGCATTCTCCAAGCAAGGACTTTGATATACAAAACAACGCAACTTGGACAAGAAAAAGGATACAAAGAGTTGGTAGACCTAAAACACATCCTGTTCCAAATTGTTATAGTCTCAAGACATCAACTGTCAAAACAAAATGAAACCAATTGTCACAGAACTCAGAATGAATAGGAGTGGCATTTCTCCATTTTAAAATAACAGAATTGAGGATACATCCAAGCAGCATTTCTCCATTTTAAAACAATCCGGTTACCGAACAACAAACATACTTAAATGTTACCCTTCAGATTTTCACCTACACAATGGGAAAAACCAAATGTGATGAATCATCAGTGCTTGAATCCATCAGTGAATAACAGCCAACTGTTAGTTAAGCTAGATTTAAAGGTGAGATTATACTCTTAAAACCGGTAATTTATGTACATCAAGTCATAACTATGGCTGATTCAGATTCGCACAGACATCACAAAAGAAACAAATCAAATAGCAAGATATAAGCACGCATGTCGAACTTCTTCGTGCAGTAGTTACTGATGGTGTACACGACATCATAAAAAACTAGTATCCTATGTCTTACAATAAAATTGCATGAAAATACCAAGGATAAATTTACATACTTCGGGAATGACCCAGAGAGACACATTTGCATAAAGCAGATCAATAGAAACACCATTGAACTTGAACTTCATGACTGGCACGTGAGCATCTGGTACAGGATGCAGCTCTTGTACATCAGGCATCTCTGACAACATTCTGTAAAGTTCACCAAAAAAGTCTTCCTGCATGTGAAATAAAAAGTGATATTTCCCACTTGTCACCTATTCATTTCCACGGGTATTGTACAAATATGAAGAAAGTAACCTACATTTCGAGTAGCGTGTTTTGGTCCAACACACAATGTATCAATATCTGCACCAGGGCTGTGCACCTGTCAAGTATTAAACATAATGAAAAATAAAATAATAAAATCTTTGGAGGCAATTCCTACGAAACATGTTGAGAATAAATTAATAACTTTGCAACACACCAAGATAACATTTCTTAGCTGTAATTTATTCCTGGCCCAGACTCGTCATTTTAAGAATAAACATATAACTCCACATCATATTTCGCCCAAAAGTGAAATTATCAATTTGTGAAAGCTTCAAGTACAAAATGAAGATATCTTAATTACCAATTTGTTAAAGCTTCAAGTACAAAATGAAAATATCTTAAATCTGACTGATCTCCGTAGACTTGTACATAAAATTTGGATTAAGAATACATGAGATTTGAATACACAAAAGAATCACAATCCCATTATGTCCATCCTCTAGCGTCATCCATTTACATGCTTTTGCTCTGCATTTTTTAGAACACAGCCACCAAATCTAACAGGCTTCAGTGTTTTGCATGTAAATCAAGTGATGTAGCCATCTGACTCAACTTGCTTTATATGATGCTCAAAAGCCTAGCAAGTATTAATTCTGAAATTGCAACACAAATTTTAACTAAGTTTCATAGATAAAGAAATTAGTACAGATCTTCTGTGGCCATAAGCAATGAAACAAAATGGAATAAGAAAGAGATCATCCATGGATTTGCGAGTGGTATACGAAATTGATCCTAAGAGATCACCGATTACATAAACATAAATAGTATGACAGGAATCAGCAATCAATACGTACGATAACCACGAGAACAGCCCAATTAAATTGTGGCTGTGTAAAATAGTCAGGAGAGCAGGTACCTTAATATTTATTCGGATAAAACCTTAAAACTACATAAAACACTTAAGAAAAAGGACGGACAATTAATAGTCTTGAGATTCGCCAACCACCAAAAAGACCATCTTTATACATAGAATATGGTTGCATCACATTAACAGGAAACATCATTCAAAAAGAAAATCCTAAAACTTCCTCTCTCTTAATAGCTTCTTCATGACTTTCATACAAGCCTGCATCTGCAAGAAACTGATAGCAAAAACGCTGGTAAGATAAAAAGCCATTCCCTTTTCATAATCAACCCATTGTCAATAGATAACTTAATTAAATGGTCAGAAAACACAATTAAAATAAGTTTTAAATCTCAAACAGAACACATATCAATTCTGAAAAACAAATAAATGGATTAGCAATAAGCACATAAAAAATAGCTGTAAAAAACAAACCTTTTCCAATTGTCTGGTCTTAATAACATCGAATTCAGTGGGGCCACCAGTTGAAATTGGCCCAGATAATCCAACCTGAGCCCCAGCGGGTATATTATTCGATCCTGGGCTACCCATGAACTATCCTCCACTCAACAATTTATTAAGTATCTTTTCACCAATTCGTGAAAAGGAAAGAAAGAAAAGTTATGTTGAGTGAAATACACTCACACCTTCTGTCGCCTTAGCAATTCAAATTAGGAAAGGATAAAAAAAAACTCTCTTCTTATTCCAAACAGAGTAACAATTAACTCTCGGACAGCAGCAAAGATAAAGAATAATCAATCAACTTAAAAAAAATATTGTTTCTGGATATTCAATTCCATTCCAAAAAATCTATAAAAGAAAAACAGATACAATCAAATCAAAATCAATAAATAGAACCCTCAATTTCCTCAGACAAAATTCTCTTTCTTTATCTCTCTCCTGCTATTATTTTGTCCACAGCAGTACGATATTTGGTGTGTAGAGCTCTAAAAATACATCCAATGAATCCCCGGTCTCCAATCTCCATCCCTTGTTATAACACCTTAGGTTACACCTTATGAGTTGCTGAATGACCTATAAGAAAATCAGACACTGGAGTTATACATAAGCACAAGTGGTTAAAGGGCAACACGCTGACAAAAAGGGGAGAGTCGGTGACTGGGATATGTCGGAAGAAACCAGAAAATTGAAAACAAAGACAAATACATATACAAAAAAAAAAAAAAACTAAATCCCATCAAATCCTTCCATATAATCGAATCGATCGACTTAAAGCAGGGAGAAAAAATGAAAAAAAGAAAAGAATAAACAATAGAAAACGGGCGTCCATGGTTGCTGAAATCACATAAAATCATCCCGTTTGCATCAACGTACTCTTTGATATGGCTCACCGAATTAAGAACCCAGACAAGTGGGCAATTGGATTAGCACTTGATTTTCTGAAATCAGGACTGCGCTGTGAGACAATTTGGTACCCGAGACGAACGAGAAGTAAGCTATTTCCTTTCCTTAAATGGACGAGGAGGTTGGAAAACTGGTTGGATTTTATTTTATAAAATATTATAATAATCGAAACCTCGGCTTTTATTATTTTATATTATATTATATTATATTTATATTTATACAACACACCCATTCAAGACAGGACAGCACCCACATCTTCAGAAGTTTTATTCCCCCATTGTCTCAGTTTCAGTTTCTTATTGATGGAAAGCCACGTCCAAGTCTTTTTAAACAAGCTCTCCTATGCCTCCATAGCTGTAGCCACATTAACCTTTTTCTTCCTCTATCTCCAAACCCCCGAAACTTGCGTGGATCCCTCAGACTCGAACCCGAAGCCACACTCCCGGTTTCCCACATCCACTTGTGATTTCAATCCTCGCTACTACGCCTCTCCCAACAAGAGGAACCGTCGCATCTGGTCCACTAAATCATGGACCACCGCGGTATCATCTTACGCCGCGTTCTTCAAGACCTTCCACATTTCTAACCATTCCCGAGCCCTGATTGTCTCCGCCGGGCCAGGTCATTCCGTTGTGGCGATGAATGAATTGGGCGTGGCTGATGTGACTGGGGTGGAGCTGGTCGATTCTCCGCCTTTGGTGAGCCGAGCGGATCCCCATAACTTACCCTTTTTTGATGAGATTTTTGATGTTGGGTTCGGTGTGTATTTGGATCGCGCCCTGTTTCCCGCCCGATATGTTGGGGAGATTGAGAGGACGGTGAGGATAGATGGGCTTTGTGTTGTGGCAGTGGAGGAATGTGGACCTAGGGATGTGGAGAAGATTCTGAGATTGTTCAAGAAATCACGGTTCGTTAGGGCCAAGAATGTAACTTTAGCTGGGGAGTTTAGGACAGGAATTATCATGAAAGTAGAGAGCTCAACCTGAAGTTTTATTTTTCTTGGTTTCCCTTTTGCAGTTGTTTACATACTGTAGCTCTATTGTATTTCAGATTACATTATTAATTTTTTGTAAAACAATCATCTTATCTATTAACCTTGTACAAGATTTATTTTTTGAAGTGTGCGGTTATCCTCGATTCTGGACTTCTGGTTGGTGATAAGCTACTTTGCCTTGGGAAAAAAGTTGTGTACAAGCTTCAAATCACTTTTTGGAGTTAACTACGTGAAATTTGAGTTTATGTTATTGTACATTTATGTGCAGCGTGAATGTTCGTTGTCTCTGTTTGTTTCTTTTGTGATAGAGAAGCTTGGTGTGGGTTGCACGGTTTTGGCCTGTTCCTAGAAATAAGCATAATATATTAAATGGAGTCTTTGTTCTGACCCCTCGCATTTTCCAAATTAGAGCTACATGGGTCCTGTGCGTTTTCGAAATTGCCAACATTTAAGTTGTGCATTCTTGAGAAAATGTGCTTGGAAGTGAACTTATGGTCGTGTGTTAAGTTGGCTATGAGAGGTGGATTTATTTTCGTCTTCCTAAGATTTTAGGTTCTGTGCTGGATTGATGGTCATGAGTTGCTTCCAAGTTTTTGGTTTATATGACATTGGACTACATCCTTTTTGCTCTTTTTCTGATGTTTCTTTGTTGGAAGTGTGTTTTTCATTTGGCAGCTAGCAGACTCAGATTTAAATGGTTTGCTATGTCTCAGGCGTAACTATGAGCAACTCTGTTATCCGAATTCTACGTTTTCGAGGGGTCGTGAATTATTTGGCTCTAGCCTCTAGTAGTACCGACTTCTTCAAAGTTCAGACTCTCTTACAAAGAGACTAAAACGTGTAATAATTCACTAATGGAAGAATGTCAGCGAAGGGCTAGAGTACATGAAATATGTCTCTACGTACTCGTCTTTTGCAGACATTCATTGAGTAAATTCCTCTAAAGTTGACGGCACAATCTCTTTGTACGAGATTATCTCTCAAATTCCGAAACTCTTACATCTAATAAAGGCTTGTATTTGAATCGGGCAGGCCCGGTGGAGGATGAGTAGGAGATGGCCTCTTTAAATATATAAAAAAAAAAGAGTGAAGGCATGAACTTTCTATCAGAATTTCCGTTCAAGCAGTCGACTTTTGCCCCAACAAATCTTTGACCGAAATTGATTCTTTAAATAAACAGTTTAAAAAGCAATTATTGCAAGGGATTGGTATGAAAATGGTAAATGGGGTGAGAAACTAATATAATTAATAGTAACGGGGTTCTAAAAAGATGAGAGGCATAGTTTGAGGAGTATAATGAAATTATTATCATCGTTTTCCTGCTCGAGTACAACTATGATGTGTTTGGTGGATCCGAACGTTCGTTGTCTTCTACTGCCCAAGCGGATTCTACAAGAAAAAATTAAACTGTCCCTTTTCACAGTACACACCTAACTTTCTTCAATTCCTCTGGCGATGGCTTGCTCGGCTGTTGTGAAATTCAACGCCTCCTCCTCATCGTGGATCGCCGGTCAACATTCAATCAACCAACGGTCAGGATTGGCGGCTCGTTTCAATCGCCGCGTCTCCGTCATCCGAGCCGGATCTTATACCGATGAACTCATCAAAACCGCTGTAAGCGTTTAGTTTGATTGTTGGATCATCTGATTGGATAGTCAAATAATTGTTTGTGCAGCGATTCTTAAAGTGTGTTGGATTGTATTTTTCCGGTTTTGTTTTTTCTTGCTACGTAGTATGTAAAAAAATAAATCTTACAATTGTATTGTTTTGGTGTGTGAGATTAAAGATTTGAGTGCTTCCGTGCTATATATGATATTGTTGTTTGCTGTTCTGAAGACTTTAGATGTTGCATTATTTTCCTACAGTTTTAGCTTTAATATACTTGTTTTTCCTTCGCATGTTTAATGAGAAACCATCCAGATACGCACTGATTACTTGTAAATTTGAATTTCAAGATGATTAATGCTCTGTATTCGTGTTGAGAAAGTTGATATTACTCTGAAATCCCTTGAATAGTTGGTCCAATAGTTCAATTGGAGATCTTCTAGCTATTTTAAAAGGTAAACATTAAAATTTCCTGTATGCTCTAAGGTTCACGGTGCAAAGGTGTTGTACGGTCATATTTCATGCCTTTGTATTTTGACTTCTTCTTTTTTCATTAACATGCAAGCTGACCTGCACAGTTAATTCTTAAAATTTCTTGAGTTCTCTCTTCTATTTCATACATTATCATTTGTAAGTTGGTCAATTAAGTCTCAACCATATCACTGCTTTTGAATGGTGTGCATAGGATATTGGCCTCTCAATATAGTTTTGGAAACAAGTATGCGTTGCATCCTTCTTGTTTTCTTGCGTGTTTTTTATTTTCTTATCCTTGATCTTATGCTTTCTGGTTGATAAAGGTCTGAACTTTAAATTCTACTATTCTATTTTAAATATTTTCAATACCTATTTTGTACATTAATTCTCATAAATAAAGTTATGATGGGAGGAACTGACTCAAAGTATTTTAATCCAACATCCACTGGTTTACTGCATTTGCTTGTGATTTGTGACTTAAAGCTTATTGTCCTTGCTGAAGTTGTTTATGTTTGTTTTTGTTGGAAATAGAAATCAATTGCTTCTCCAGGTCGGGGAATACTTGCAATTGATGAATCAAATGCTACTTGCGGAAAGCGCTTGGCTTCCATTGGACTTGACAACACAGAAACCAACCGACAGGCATATAGGCAACTTCTGCTGACCACTCCTGGCCTCGGTGATTATATTTCTGGCGCTATTCTCTTTGAGGAGACACTTTACCAGTCCACGACAGATGGGAAAAAATTTGTGGATTGTTTGCGTGATGAGAATATTGTACCTGGTATCAAAGTTGACAAGGTGAGCTTTTAATGAAGGTCATTTTGGTTTGACATTTACAACAGCATACCCCTAGAATGATGTTCGACATAATATTTCATGCTGCCTACAAAATACTTTGTGATGCTTTGGCCTCTTTGTTAATTTCTTTCTTTCTGTGTTTCCTTCTTTTTCATATGACAGGGTTTGGTTCCTCTACCAGGATCAAACAACGAATCTTGGTGCCAGGGTTTAGACGGATTGGCATCTCGCTCTGCTGAATACTATAAGCAAGGGGCTCGTTTTGCGAAATGGTACTGTCTTTGTCCTAAAGTCAAGTTTGAAATATGAAACACTATCTTAGTTTATTTACCACCCTTTTTTCCGTTGCATCCAAATAATATAGGAGAACTGTTGTGAGCATCCCATGTGGTCCCTCTGCTTTGGCTGTTAAAGAAGCAGCTTGGGGTCTAGCTCGCTATGCTGCCATTTCTCAGGTATCTTTTAAAATGTCAATGCATCTATTTATTCCAATTCCATCTTTTATGATATTCTCAATCATGAATCTAAGAAAGCTAGACGTATTGTGTTTTGTATGCAGGATAATGGTCTTGTGCCGATTGTGGAACCTGAGATTCTTCTTGATGGAGACCACCCAATTGAGAGGACTCTTGAAGTGGCAGAGAAAGTCTGGGCCGAGGTCTTCTACTACTTGGCAGAGAATAATGTTGCCTTTGAAGGGATTTTACTCAAACCTAGCATGGTAACACCCGGTGCTGATCACAAAGAGAAGGCTTCTGCGGAAACCATCGCCAAATACACTCTCACTATGCTCAAAAGAAGAGTGCCTCCTGCTGTTCCAGGAATCATGGTACTAATTCATGCATTCATTAGTGATCATAATTCATAACTACTCCCCTCTGTTTCTTCTGGTTTTTATGCACAATTTTTTTAAAATACCTTTTTTTTAAGTTGTTTGATCATTTATGGTCCTTGCTCCGCATAGGGTGCTGGTGAGTTAAGGGATGGTTATATATCTATGGTAACCAAATAATTTTTTTGGCTAAGTTCATTTAAGGTTTGTTTATGTTGTTTAATCGAATTGTGAACACTGGTAATTATGATTCTTTAAAGGCCTTGATACCAAAGTTGTTTGCTAACATTAGGAAATCTATTAATTAAGTGAAATTAACTACTAAGTCGTCTTTATAATGAGTTTATGAGTCTTATTATGGTTGTTTTCATACAACATTGAACAAATTCAAGAGTAATTGGTACAGCTTGAAGTGAATACTTGCATGAGAAATAAATCGTATCTTATGTCATGTTTTTCTTGTTTTATCTGCCAAAGCCAACCTTTATATTTATGCCTGTATTGGACGACACACCATTCTAAAGTATTTTTTTTTTCATCTTTTAGTTCTTGTCAGGAGGACAATCTGAAGTAGAAGCGACATTGAACCTCAACGCGATGAACCAAAGTCCCAACCCATGGCATGTTTCCTTCTCCTATGCTCGAGCATTGCAGAACAGTGTCCTAAAGACATGGCAAGGACACCCAGAGAATATAGAGGCTGCACAGAAATCACTTCTGGTGCGTGCAAAGGCAAACTCATTGGCCCAGCTGGGGAAATACTCAGCCGAGGGTGAGAGTGAGGAGGCTAAGAAGGGAATGTTCGTCAAAGGTTACACGTACTAAGTGAATCCTCGCCGATAAAGCTGCGTTAACTGCTAGGTTTTTGGTGTTTGGTTAGTGGCACCTTCTGCTAGCTTTGGGTGCTGAGGAGATTGCATATTTTCTGTTCTTCCTTGTTTTTTTATTGGCTTTTTAGCTTTAATTATGCATGCTTGAAAAAATCTTAGTGAGGCAACTGGTGCAGTGATAGTTTTTCCTTATAAAGGACCCAGGTCGAGTTTGTAGCTTCAGATGGAGTTGACATCTACTGGTTTTGTGATGAGGTTTATAAAACTGAATGATGCCTGTGTGGGCTAATGTCAGAAAGCCTGAATTCTATAATTTTCACCATTTACAATTTCTCTTACTATATGTTTTATATCTATCTATTTTTGTATGTCATGGAAGGAAGAGTAACCACATATATCTTCCGTGTTTACAAGATATTATTTTAAATGTTTCTCAATTTTTACCTTCAATTTTTTAATATTTCATTAGCTCAAAACTTAACAACATAAAATAGGTCTGAAGTATTGGCTCTTGGTCCATTCCACCGTTCGGCTGTCAAAAAATAAGTATAACATCCCATTTAAACCAAGTATTTATTAAATTAAATTCAAATTCAGGGCCTCAGTACCACTGTACCAGCATCTCATCAATGCTCCTTTTTTTTACAATTTTCAAAAAATTTGTTTGCCAAAAAATCAATCAGACTTCAACGTTCTGCTATTTTATAATATTTAATTAATTTAATGATGCATTTCAAATATGGATAATAAGATAAAAACAAATCATTGGTGACCATATTATGCATTGTAAATACTATATTATTTATATATTTTTTATGTATAATTGTAATTTTAAAAAGTAAAAAAAAAAAAAATAGTGATAGAATAGTAAAGTGCGTGTCCTGGAAATGCAACGTTGATATGGCTGTCGGAATCATGTAATTGATTAGGTTAATAATTTCGAGGGAAATGGAATCTTAGCCCATATGAGTTGGAGACATCTTGGGAAACTATGCTGCTTCCATTGTTTCATTACGTGTCACTGCCAAATTAATTAAATAAATAAATATAATATATGTTAGAAAAAAATATCATCAGTAAATTTAAATGTATTTATATATTTGTAAAAATTTTGAGGAAATCACATGGCCTACGTTATGATTTTCGACCTAATCCAACACAATGTGTGACCACATTTTGTACTCAACACTGTGTTTGCTGGGGTGGATTGGCCACCATCACAGTACATACCACTAATCCATTATTCATTTGAATTGACGCTAAAGCTTAGGTGACTTCATCTTTTTCTTTCTTTTTTCTTTAAATTGGATGTGAGTTGAAACGTGTTCATCTTTGTATTAGATATCTCATATCAGCTAAATTAAGTTTTTTAGAGTTATACATATAAACTTGTACAATCCTTCTTTTGAACTAGCTCTTAGGGTGAAATTAATTCAAGTCGTAACATTAACATGATATCAAAGTCAGATTTATCGCTATATGTTGAATTGTCCATATGGACTTGCATAATCCTCCTCTTGAGCTAGTTTTTGAGCTATAGTTAAGTCAAATCATAATATTAACATGATGTCAGAGTCAATTTTACTGTTACGTGTTGGACTGTCCTTATAGATCACTCATTAGTCTTGTAAACTTCACGCTCAAATTTTTTATTCTTGGACATGAGAGAGATTTGTTAGATATCTTATATCGGTTGAATTAAGTTTCACAGAGTTATATATATATATATTATTCACTTTGGTAAAAAAATGATTTAATTTGTGGGGAATTGGAATATGACAAATGCAAGGTAAAATGTATTTGCATGAGTGTGTTGTACCTCACGCATTGTGTTACAGCAATAATTTTTTATTTCCCAAACAATAATATGGATCCCCCGTCCAATATGCATGAGAGGTTTAATTTATATATACAAGCTGAGGAGTTCTCCTCCTGAAATAGCACAGAGAAATCATGGTTTCACCTGTCTGAAATATGAAGTTAAAACCACAAAGATTGGTGAGTTTTTGTTGGATTCATAAAAATTATTTCAAATTAGTGAGATTTTAAAGAATTCGAAGTTATGTACGAAATATTTTTGAAACATTATATTGAAATATGTTCATGTGGAAACAATGCAAACACTAATTAAGTTGATGGGACTTTTCAATTTTTCTTATTGGATAATAAAAAATCCTTAATGCCCAGAGTCTGAAAGCTTCAAGTTTCCCAAATTTAGGCAATCACGTATAGGGAGGTAATCGAGTCGAGTCGAGCCGAACTCTTGAATGCTTGAGCTTGGTTCGTTTATAATCGAGCCGAACTCGAGCATTATTTAACGAATATATGCATGGCTCACAAGCTTATTCAAGCCTTTATCGAGCCTAAACAAACTTAATAAATATGAATTATACATTTAAATTTTCATTAAATTAATTAAAAAGTAAATTATATATTTAAAGAAAAATATATTATTCTTATTAAAATTTGTAAATTTATTATAATAAATAAATTTAATAGATTTTTCTATATATTTCATAAATAATATGCAAAATCAATAAATCAAATATCAAAACTATTATTTTTTCATCTAAAAGTTTACTAATGAACTTACCAACGAACATGTTCACGAGCTAACGAGCCGAATACTATAAAGCTTGAGTTTGGTTTATTTATCTTAACGAGCATTATTAAACGAGCTCAAACGAGCTTTTATCGAATCGAGCTTCGAATAGCTCACAAACGGTTTGGTCCGTTTACATTCGTAAATTCACGTCATCATATTAAGAAAGTGGACTTTTAAATGGTCTAAATATTACGCAACAATTACCACTATTTATTTCTTCCTCGTGATATAATAATAATAATAATAATAATAATACACAGTTTAGAAATATATACACACAGTTTTGATTTTACTTTTTGGATTCTTTTATAGTTCACGTTTGGGAAATATTGAAAAAAAATTCAGTTGGATAATAATTCGGTGTCTTTTCTAACATGAGATTCAACTCTATTTATTTATTTATTTTTATGAAGATGAAACTCACAATCGTTAATTTTTTTTATATAAATTGGTTAAACTTTTTATCTAATACAATAGCGCAAATCACACTAGTTAGATAAATTGTATTAGACAACTCTGTACGACGCGAATCGTCTGGAAAAACGTTGGTAAGAAAAAATCGAACTCATGATTATTGATCCAAAATCCATCTATTCTACCCATTCGAACATCCTCCGGAGAATATATACTACCTTGTTTGCAAATGATGATTTAAGTTCAAAATTCACAAGGACTAAGAGGTGGAAATATATTTGGGGTACATTGAAAAAATAGTTGAGAAAATTATATTAAATATGGAAACTACACTGGACGAAAAATGAAATTAGCATAAGTATATAGAATTGATGAGTAATCAATTGCTAATCTATGAATCAATGAAATTCTCTTTCCTTAATAAATGAAATTTTCTTTGTCGGAAACGCACGAGTTTATACAGAATTAATATGGCAACTTGACAACAAATTATAGCAAAAATTCAACGAAGAGTCCAAGCTTTGACCACCGTACCGTTTTGCACATCACTACCTTTTCGCCATTGCTGAAATCAAAACTGAAATCAAAACCCGACCTTTCGCTTTCTCACTGCAAAAAATTGCTCCTTTTTGTACACAAACATTCGCTATATATATATATATATATATATATATATATCGTCACACACATAAGCACTCATACATAATATACATTACATTCACACGAACTTACCAGTCATCGGATGTGTTGAGTGCGAGTTATCTTTTAGTGGAGCCATTCTTGCTGCTTCTTTCGTCTTCTTTCCCAAATCTCGATAACTCTGGCTCCCGCATTCTTGATTTCTTTCTCCTTGTCTTTGATTAACGGAAGAGGTTGCTTTGCCATCCAATCGTGCGGCTGGGTATCGCTCACCAGCCTATCTCGACGTCAGTATGGAGATTGTTCATTTTGATTACAAATTAAACGACCCGTTTCTCAATACATCGCACTAATTGCTCTTGGATTGAATCTAGTTTACATCTTTGAAATAATTTATTTGGGATTGTATATGAGATGTATGCATGATTATGCAGGTAGTTGTTTGGGGATGATTCTCTCGTTTAATTATTTCAGGAATCAATCTTTTGTAGCATGCACTGTTCTTCGAATGATGGGTCAGCTTTATTTTTTTTCTAATTAATTGAAATTTTAGTTGGAAAGTGACTTTTTTTAGGTTCAATGATTTTACTTCATTTTGTTGCTTTTTTAATTGCATGCAGTAAAAGCTTTTTCTGAGGTTTGGTTTTGATATCAGTCCGGGTTGACGGTGACCTCAATTTTATCCTGTCTATTTTTTTAATCCTTGGGTGAAAATTTAGTTAATTGTATACAGCCTGTTTTGTAAGGTTTTTATTTACTTTTCATGGATTACATAAGGCTATTTGGTCTTTGTAAGCGTAAAGGTATAAAAGTATTTAAGATTCTTATCTTGATTCCTGTAGTTCATAGTTGTCTTCTGAAACTTATTATGATCAGAAAGATTCTTTTATCGTTACAATGTCTGGCTTTTTTATTTTTATTCTCATTATGCACCTTTTAACCAGGGAAGTTTTGGGTTATCGCAAGCCATTTTATGCTTGTATTTTGATGCGTAGGATAGTATGTTTAAAATAAGGCTAGCAAAGGTGAGAATAGATATCACCGGTGAGAATGGATATCACCGTTGCTACTTGATGTTTGTTATCTCACCTTTTGCTATGTGATGTATATTAATATTGTTATTTTACACAATTAAGTGTTTATAAGTTATATTTAGATATTGACCATGATCCTGGGTCTAGATTGTGTTTGAGCAAGAAAAAACGTGGGAGTTGCGAGTTGATTCTTGGAAGGTGTCCTCCGTATTTTTCATTCTATCACAACATTAATATGGACAGGAAGGACTGTTGCTGTTTTAGCACCATGTGATGGCAGTGGAAATTGGTTTATTTTTTAAAAAGAAACTTGGGGTATTAACAAATGCATCAAGTGCAAATAGTTTTAATGATTTTTTGTTTGTCATTTTCCTTGTTTTTCTTCTCGTAAAGGATATGTTCTTTTGTTATTTTTCTATTTATATTATGTACCTTGTAAGAAGGTTATGCATGCAATCACTTTATTTCTTGACTTGCAGTGAGAAATCTTCGTAGCTGATATTTTGTAGTATGGAAGTTAACGGTCATCAGAAAGCCAGGCTTCAGGATTTTGTTCCTCATCAAAATGGTGATGTGAATTCATCAAGTATTGATTATGAGTTTGATCCATGGGCTTCCTGGGCATACAAGCCGCATACCATTACATTTTTATTTATCGGTGCATGCTTTCTCATGTAAGTTGCTTAGTCTTTTAGTCCTTCAAAATTTTCAGTTTTCCAAGATCGTGTTGATGATGGACCAATTGATTATCAGCTTACTGGGTCTATTCTATTCATCTGGATCTATAAATCACCGCTTGCATGTTTCATTAACGAATCAACTTTTGGCAACTTTTTTCTTCTTGAAATAATGGAAAAATAATACGAGAACAAAAAAGAAGCATCTAATGAAACACTGAATTAGTTGGAAGATTTTAATGCTGCTCTAATCTATCTGTTTGAACATTCTTTCAGATGCGCAAGCGGGGTGCTTGATCCTGAAGGTAGTGCTGAAAACGATATTGTCACCTCTGTGAAAAGGTGAGCATTTGCTAAATTGTGTGCAATCTACCTCAATGTCTTTTATTTTACTGTGTTCACATGTTCCTTTTTCATTTATTTTGTTTCTTTTATAGACTTGTTCAAACTTCAAATGCTCTCTCTTACTGCTTTTTCAGGGGTGTATGGGCAATGATTGCCGTGTTTCTCGCTTATTGCTTGTTACAAGCTCCTTCGACGTAGGTGCTAGCTCCTTCATATACTTCTGTTTTATAACAACAGATTCCTTTTTTATCCCAGTTTACAGTAAATTTAATAATAGATGATATTGTGGTGCATGATTCCTGTTTTTTTCCATCTCGGATTGAAGCAGTTACTCGGGATTTTTAAATTCACTTGCTTTTATATGTATATTAGGAAAGCAGACTTATTTGTTTTATTGTGTACATCATACAGTAATCCGATGTGAAAAGACGGTTTCTATGCGTTAACCAAAACACATGATTTTGATTATCGGTATTTAATTGACTTGAACCTATTTATTGTCCATTACAAAGTAAAACGGAGTTGCATCTGTTTTATATGTTCCCACACATCCGAAGTTACAAACATTTGTGGGGAAGACAAGAAACAAGCTCATTTCTTATGTGGGTTATTTTTTCCCTGCCAAAATATTGCCAAGATTGGCGAATATGAGAGGCTAAAGAAATTTTTACATGGTTTCGATACTTTAGTTAATTTTACGGTGGAACATCTTCATGAATGTAGGCATTGGTGCCCAAATTTCTATACTTGCCTGTTTACATGTCAATTTTTATTTGCCCATTACCCATTAAGATCGTATATTTTCTTATAGTGTACTATCTCGGCCGCATCCTGCAATTTGGCGCCTTGTCCATGGAATGGCTGTCATTTACCTCATCGCATTGACATTTTTGCTTTTCCAGGTCAGATTTGAACTTGTTTCTGCGAAGTTTCTTGGATGAGTGTTAGTTTTTTTTTGGTAGTGACAAGGAATAAATTTATTGCCATTATTTATCATGCTATAAAGTGGCGCACATAAATCACCTGGATATGTTTTCCCAAATAGTGTACCACCATGATAGATATTGATGATTTATCTTCTGTTGGGCACCGTTTGATAGTTGAACCAAAAACAGAATTTTACTGTTCGCACTTTGCATGGATATATATGTAGCAGAGGTAATATGTGTTGATTAATTTATGTTTTGATTAGCAGCGTGAATGTGTGATTGAAAACTTGATAATTTAGTAAATACAGTGATTGATCTTAGGACAAATTTGAACGTTTCAATTCCTTTTTTCTTTTTGAGGATGTTGATGCCCCTGAACATTTGTTATTTCCAGAGGCGTGATGATGCTCGACATTTCATGAGATACCTGCATCCAGATCTAGGTGTCGGTAAGGGATTTGGGCATTATATTAATCCGTCAAATAATTTGGTTTTTCTTATTTGGTTGTGGTAATGCATGGCATCACTTGGGGTGACAAATATTGAAATAAGTCAAATACTAGTTATTTAATAAGTCAGAGCTTGAGATAATTTTTCATTGAACCATCTTGAAGCTCGGGAATTTTACTGCATTGGGATCTATCGATGCATTTGTTTCGAATTTATTATTGAACTATAGCAGCAAATACTCTAATTGTGACTTGTGAGATTGTTTAAGTGCACTAGCCATAAAAAAACGAAACAATTTGTCTTTGAAATTTAGCTAAAAAATTATCAAGCATACTAGAGTTCAGTTTGAGATTGTTTATTTCGAATTTGAATCATGTATTTTTCAAGCTGGTGTGAAAAGCTCACAATTTAGGTTTGTACGTTTTTACATCATCAACCATGTAGTCAACACGAATTATAGATCACTGGAACTTTGTTGGATCATTGTTTGCTGAAGCTATATGCAAATTTTCTGATACAGAACTTCCCGAAAGATCCTATGGAGCTGATTGCCGAATTTATATGCCTGAAAATCCAACAAGCAGGTTTAAGAACGTTTATGTATGATTTCTACTTTCACATTCCTTCTTTTATATCTATATTTTGTCTTACCATAAATTGATATTGTGATCATCTACATACTTTGGTTTAATGTGTTTTAGGAGACACTTTTTGATGAGTTTGTTCTGGCTCATATCCTCGGATGGTGGGGGAAAGCTATAATGATACGTAATCAGCCTCTTCTATGGGCACTTTCGATTGGATTTGAGTTAACGGAGGTAGGCCTTCATCTTGTGTGTGGTTCTGATTCTCTCCATTCAGTTTCTAGAAACTTGTAAATATGTGTCTTTTGTTTGATTTTTTGTCTTGTGTTTTCAGTTTACGTTTAGGCACATGTTACCAAATTTCAATGAATGCTGGTGGGACAGCATCATTCTTGATGTCTTAATCTGCAACTGGTTCGGTAAGTAGTTTTTATCATTCTCCTTTTGTTCTTTAAATTCATCATATTTAGCTTTGGCAGTGATAATGCTGTTAGTATATGTATAATGTGGTTATAAACATGTACCTGCTAATTTTCCAAATGAATTGAATGTCAATCTAAATGACTAATTCAATGGCTCTGAATGGTTTCACCACATTTCTCTGTCGGCGAGTTATAAAACCCAAACTTGGGGGGTAAAATAGAATTTAACTTGGCTACTAATTATGTGCTTGATAACAGGTATTTGGGCTGGAATGCATACTGTTCGATATTTTGATGGTAAAACTTACGAGTGGGTTGGAATAAACCAGCAGCCAAACATCATGAGCAAAGTACGTTGGTTTGTAACATCTCTTTATTTGCAGCTATGAACTCGTTACATATATTGTCATCGGAGGGCTTCAATCTTGGTGCCATGATTTGACTATGTTGTGCGAAACATAGAAGTAGGAAATAATTGCTTAGTCTGGACTTTTCAGGTGAAAAGAACACTTGGGCAGTTTACACCGGCCCTGTGGGATAAAGATGAATGGAACCCTTTTCTTGGTCCACTGCGATTCATTCAAGTTCTTAGCCTTTGCATAATTTTCTTGACCGTAGAGCTGAATACATTCTTTTTGAAGTTCTGTCTTTGGATTCCTCCTCGAAACCCCCTCATCGTATACAGGCTAGTTTTGTGGTGGCTAATTGCTATGCCAACAATTCGCGAGTATAATTCTTACCTACAGGACAGGTGTTTCTCTTTTCTTCCACATTTTGCACGTGCTGCTACGCATGCACGAAAATTCGATTTTCTCATGAGATGACACGATCTCTTGTTCGGTTATATTTAGGAAACCGGTGAAGAAAGTGGGAGCATTATGCTGGCTCTCGCTTGCTATATGCGTAGTGGAACTCCTCATCTGCGTCAAGTTTGGAAAAGGTGCCATCACAACCTTGCTAGTAGTGTCTTAAATTCAACAGGACCTGAGTAGCTATATTATGCTTGTTGATTTTCCAGGATTATTTCCTAATTCCATGCCAAAATGGTTAGTTATACTTTGGATGTGTGTTGGGATGTGGCTTGTGATAGTCTTGGCTACATGGTCATGGCAACTGCACAGACTCACGACAAGGAAGCTGCAATGAGTTAATTTATTTTGTTTTATGTATTTGTATTTTATCTTATGTTCTATTCATGTCATTCATTCATTCATTCATTCAAACATGCGGTAGAACAATAGATAAAATGCAATTGTGGAATATAAGATTTGTCAGCTTCTTCAAGACTGCCTCCCCTCCCTTCTTTTTTGAGATTACCCTGTACATATGCCGGGGTTTTTAATTGTAAATGATTTCTCCATTAGGTTAGATTTTTACACTTGATGCTGTAGGAACCTCAATTCTTGTATACTAATTGCATTGACTGACACGTGTGTAATAATAATTTTCGAAGACCATGTACGTGTTAATTTGAAACCAAAAATTATGTAATTTAACTTTGTTTTTTACTTGAAAGAAATAATTTTTAGATATTTGTTTGAAATTGCCATTTCTCTTTGGTGCCGGATAATAGAGTTTAAACTTTTTTTTCCTGAAGATTTGATGATCTTTAAATGATTGCCACGTTTAATTTCTGATGATAAAGATTGTGAAGCATACCAAAACGAGTTTGTCAAATTTTAGTAATTTTTTTTTTTTTGTTTGGGTTGGATTTTTAGTATACTTTTGATTTTGATTGATTAAAAGATTATTATTACATTATATCAGACATGCATGACTATTGGTTAAATTATTATTTGAGCCCGATTAATCGTTGGGTCCGGTTTAAATTATTATTTGAGATCGATTAAATCGCGAGTTATTCTTGCCGATATTTCACTGATTATAACATTGTATTCTTTATAACATTGATTTATAATCGACTCTCGACAAGTACAATTGATAAAATAATCTAAAGTTCGAGATTAAACATAAAATATTTTTTGTCCAGATAAGGCTCGGAGGACAAGTACTAATTATTATTATGCTATGAAAATATTTTTTTTTTCTATTATAAAAACTCTGAGATGGGCTCGATGACTTCAAATTCTTGATTAAGCTTCCAATTTAATACTTTATTTTTCTAAAAAAGACATTCCATAACATAATTTGATAATGAATATCTATATCATAAGATATAAGATAATTTAATTAACGGCTTTCCAGTGCTTGATGTGTGACTCAACGGTTTCAAGTAGCGATTAAACAGAATTTGGGTCAATCAAAATCTTAAGCTAAAAAGATTTGGTATCGAGTAAATAGTGCGAAATCAATTCAGACACTAAGACGAGCATGGATTAAGAAAAATGAGGTCCTACCCAGTTAAATTTGTTAACCAAGTGAAAATGTTAGATATCCTAAGAAAATGTTAGATATATCCTAAGAAAATGTTAGAACATGTAATTTTTTTTTAATAAAAAAAGAACATGCACCTTCTTTTAGTATCGAGGACTTGTGCAAGTATATGATCTAGACTCTCAAAGTTTAACAGCCAAACAATTCCTTTAAACCTCACCAAGAATTTTTTTCCAACCTTCATATGAAATGGGATTAAAAATATGTCACAATCTATAGTTTGAAAACACTTCATTTTCTCTTTTAATGTTAATTTTTGGTTCGAGGCACACTTCAATTTTCCTCCGTGGAAGAAAGTTGAGTGCGTTAAAGAGCAATCCTACTTCCTATTCTATCCACACGACATATTCGAGTGTTATTTTACACGTCTACGGCCGTTTACATAGGTTTCGCCATTCCGGAATATTCAGATACAGGTAATATTGTTCAAGAAAATCTTCAATTACAAAAAGGACCGGGGAAGAGTAGAAAGACACCAAAACTTTAAGGGAACAAAGTTAAAGATTGGTCATGATTACATAGGAACATGGGGGATTTCTTTAATTTCAAATAGAGTGTAGTGGAGAAGAGAGATCTACAGTCGAACTTCAGTAGATTTATGACTAAACCTTGAATGACGAAGATGATTAGAAATGAGGAATCCATTGTTTTATGTGAAACTCGAGTTGCTTGGCAGTGCATTGAGAATTACATGACAAATTATACCCAAGGAGTTGTACAAAAAATTGAATATTTGTTGCTTGGAAGAGCCTAGAGAGTAACATGATCGTAAAATAAATGGGATGACAAATCAGAGACCTTTTTTCGAGTTATAAGATGAGATAGGACTACAAAGGCTCGGTGTACCTAAAATTGGCATATGCTGCAGTTCCAGATTATTACCAAGTCTAAATTTCAAATCCTTGTGCTTACAAGCTAGTAGGCAAATCACCGTACATGAGAAATAGATAAGAAACCATACGCGTTTATTAAATTCATTAGAACGTTGGAAACTCAAAATCAAGAAAGTATTACAATACCCTTCAAGAGGCATGAAATGCCAAAGAACCTAAAAGTTTACAGCGGTCGCATAGAAGTAAATCAAATAATTATTGCATACCACATCCATCTGCCATATCACGAGAGCAACAAAGAGATCCACATTTCATCAGCCAACAAACCTGCATAAAAACAATATCACAAGACAATCCAGTATCATTTGCATAACTTATCTAAAAATTGAAGCGAACAAATGCAAGAAAACGATCAAATGTCACTTCTGAATTGAAGTCGTGCTGCATGGCACTTGAAATTTAATAACTAGGTCCCTCTCAAAGCAAAATAACTGAATGACATGAAGCCGTCAATAACAAAAGAAAAACCGTGAAACTCTGAACTCAACTTCAAATGGACATCAAGTGACGAAAATCTTATTCCCTTCTAGCGCAAAGGTTTAAAGAGGAAGCAATAAATGTAACATACGGAGGAAAGATGCTATAAGAATCTGAAAGGAGAAACAAAGAATTCCACCCAACTCAGAAGCTAAATAATGTGCAAAATGACTATTATTTTTCACCAAACCTATCGCTTTAAGAAAATATTGTGACGTGAGGTCGCCATCATCTTCTTCCAATCTTCGTACACAACTGTGGTTCAATTAGCATTTCTAAAACAGCCCGCAAATCTTTTTTTCCAATTTTTTTTGAAGTATCATAATTCACAATAATGTCCGAATCCGTTCAATCGTTTCTATGACTAGTACCTATGACAAATAGATAATTAAGTTCCAATCTCAATTACTTTCTATTCAAGCCATACAAAAACCAATCAACCCAAAAATCAGAGTAGATCCATCGAACATAAAGAAAAAGCTAAGAAGATACAAAACCCTAATCACAACGTCGGAATCGAGAAATATAAAAGAAGAATGCCGAAAAGGTTAACATATAAGCACAAATATGACCTTTGCTTCTGCCTACTGGGAAGAAGAAGCTGGCGATGGTTTTTTCGGTCGAGCATAATCGGGTGGCGAGTACACCACGGCGGCTAACATAGCTGCCGGAAGCACGCCGTACTTAGCCACCACCGCCAATTTCGTCACTAGAGGCTCCCCTTTCAACGCACTCAGCACCATCCCCACCTGATTTTTGTGCCCTTTCGCCCTTTTGTGTAAAGAGAGATTTTTTGGAACTGTATATCAGAAAATCAACTTTTAACTTTGAAGAAAATTCTGAAAAAATTCAACTCCCGGCACAAAAAATATTACGTTTTGTTCTATTAACATTATTTTTTATTATATTAGTATTATTTTTTATTGTAAAACTATCCACCAACTCTTATAATTATTCGACTGTTTATTTATTCCTTAATATTTTAAATTGTGTATCTATATTATATTTCAAGTGTAGTACTTAAAATTTGTTGTTTGGTGGAATAAATTTTTTGAACTAAATAAAAAAGTAAAAAATACTTTTTTAAAGCATACTATTTTGGTTCAAATCTTGTAATAATATAATTCAATGGATTAGAGATGAAGAGACAAAAAATGGTGTCATGCCCAACCAAACTAGTCTTTACAAATTTATTATTATTATTTTATTTATTTCTTATTGAGAAGCTGACTGACCATGGGATGGAGCAAGAGTCAGTGGTCAAACGGTGCAGGGAAAGCGATCAGGTCTGCTATACTCTATAGCCAATTAAAACACACCACGTGTCCCAAAGCAGCAAAGTTTTACCTGTAATCACCGGTTACCAACTGAATTCAATGGAAAAAAAATTCCGCACCTGCATTCTTAGTATCATTTTCTTCGTTCTCTCATGCAATTTCCTCTGCGATATTTTGTCAATTGAAGGGATTTCTTTTGTATTGGACTTGTAATTGTAAACTCTTTTGTGTATTTCCATCTACCTACCATTTTATCGATAAAGAGTGGATTTAAGTTTGAATTTATTTTTTCTTTTAATGGGATTTGGATCCGTTGGTCCCTCAAGTTATTTTTTTACCGAATTCTCCAAGATTACGTTATTTTTTTCCTTTTCTGGGTGGTGTGATTTCGTTTGTTAATAGTGGGGAAATTGATCTGGAGGTTAGGTTCATTTTGTAGGTTTTGTCTTTAATTTGATTGGGTTTCGAGGTGTTGAGGATTAGAATAATTTGGAGCTTCTTTGAAGGAATCGAGGTGGGGTTATTGATTTTGATCTTTTAAAAGAAGGATAATATTGGTTGATCTGTTTTTGTCATTGGGTTCTTTGAATTGATCCTGGGTACAAATCTATTTAGTTTGTTGTTAAAGGGGCATATATTGAGTTCTTGATCTTGTGAACGAGGCGTAAGTTGATGTTTTAAGAAGGAAAATGGCTGGGGATACTTATTCTACACCTCCGCTAACTAATGGCAAAGATTGTTATGGTGAGAATGATTATAAAGTTTCAGTTTTGAGTGAGGATATACCTGAGAACATCGAAGAAGGGAAGCAAATAGTTAACAGGAAACCACCACGGCATCTTTCTGTTGTACGTCACTCTATCAGCACCACCACATTGGTCTCACCTACTGATTTTGTGAGTGAATTCTTGTAGTAATGTAATGAATGTTTCACTTACATCCAGCGTATGTTGCTATTTAGCACTGCCATGATGTCATTTGTAACTGAAAAAAGTTATCTAGTCTATATTACTTGTTATTAATGGTAGCAAATGTATTAGATTCATTGTTCATTTGGAGGCTTCGATTTGATAGTTGTGAGTCATGGAGGATTCTATGGTTTTCTACGAGGATAAAGCAGGAGAAACCGTTTCTCCTTGAGAAAGATGTATTTTATTTATTATATTCTGCAGGCAACGTATCTGAATTTCAACTGATAACAAGATGGGGCAACTGATAACAAGATGGGACAATGCTTGTAACTTTTAGAAGTAGTGAATTAAAAGATTAAATTTTTACTGGTACTTGGACACATTCAATTGGTAATCTACTCCTGTTGGGCCTTAGCCTTTCTGAATGTTTGATGCATTATAAGTAATGCTATCTATTTTTTTCCCAAGGATTTTGAGCTTGGAATGTCGGGGATTAAGTCACCATCAGATATAAATTCAAGCTTTCAACCCATCTTCCGGTCTGGAAGCTGCGGTGAGAAAGGACCAAAGCAGTATATGGAGGATGAACATATCTGCATAGACAACTTGGCTCACCATTTAGGTGAAATTGCAGGTTCCCCTTCATTTGGAGCTTTCTACGGGGTGTGTAGCTAAATTCTATTAATATATTGAACCATTCATCTTGAATGTTCTCCAATGAATCCAAGACTCAGAAAATTTGTTAAAGAAATAGATTTTGGGATCCTTTTTCCACCATATCATATTTGTTACCTGTTCTTTGCGTTTATTGAGTCACACACTGTGTGAGCAGGTGTTTGATGGTCATGGAGGTACAGATGCAGCACAATTTGTCAAGAATAATATTCTGAAATTCATAACTGAGGACTCCTTTTTCCCAGTTTGTTTGGAAAAAGCAATCAAGAGTGCATTTCTTAAGGCTGATTATGTATTTGCTGATGATAGTTCCCTCGACATATCTTCTGGTACAACAGCATTGACTGCATTCATATCTGAAAGGTAAGAAAAATTATTTTCCTTCACATGTCATCAGAATTTCCTAAACTCCGCTTGATAGTTGTCACTACCAGTTATCATCGTGGTTAATGTCCTGCTATGAATTAATGCATGGTGTTGTTCTCTGTCACCCGGGAATTATTTGTCTTAGAGATGTGAGTCTACTGGTTGTGGATTTTTTAGAACCCCCCCCATATTCTGTATCCATAATCGGTAGAAAGGTGAACAAATTGTGTCTGTGGACACTATCGTATGAAGTTGGCCAACCTTATTATTAGTACATAAAAGTATTTTATAGTGAGAGTTTTTGAAGGTTTTTTTTTTTTGAAGAGGCTCACGAACTTCATCTAAGAATTTAGGCTTTGAATTACATGTAAAACGATGTCTACTCTGCAGAACATTGGTAGTCGCCAATGCTGGAGACTGTCGAGCAGTGCTGGGAAAACGAGGGAAAGCAATAGAAATGTCCAGAGATCATAAGCCGAACTACACGTCAGAAAGACTCAGAATCGAAAAACTTGGAGGAGCTATATATGACGGCTACCTTAATGGTCAACTATCTGTCTCACGAGCGCTTGGTGACTGGCACATGAAGGGACCAAAAGGATCCTCATGCCCTTTAAGTGCCAGCCCAGAGTTACAGGCAACTGTCTTGACAGAAGAGGATGAGTTCTTGATCATTGGATGTGATGGCCTATGGGATGTTATGAGCAGTCAATGTGCCATCACAATGGCAAGGAAAGAGTTGATGCTGCATAACGATCCTGAAAGATGCTCGAGAGAGTTAGTTAGGGAAGCGTTGAAACGCAATACTTGTGATAA
Source organism: Primulina tabacum (assembly GCF_025594145.1). Lineage (NCBI taxonomy): Eukaryota > Viridiplantae > Streptophyta > Magnoliopsida > Lamiales > Gesneriaceae > Primulina > Primulina tabacum. Next base: position 58,197,226 of record NC_134550.1, read on the forward strand.
CTTGACAGTTATAGTGATTTGTTTCTCTCAGGATCCTCCACCTCGGATAGAGATACCTCCTAGTCGAGTCCGGAGGAGTATATCTGCTGAAGGGTTGAATCTTCTTAAAGGTGTTCTGGAAGGTAACTAGTGAGAAATACACAGGATCTTATGTTCATGCAGTAGTTTCGTTTCATGTTCTGTGTATTTAGATAGATGACACATGTTAAACAGATTAAAATACCATTAATAAACATGTGTCATCAATCTTTTCACAATGGAACATAAAATGAAATGTATGCACTTAGTAAGATGATGGCCCCAAGACTTGAATGCGAGGAAGAAAATTTCTTTGTAGTTTTTCACTAATGTCTATTTGAGTGAAGTGATGTATTAAGTGAATGAGTTAAACTCTGCAGATTTCCAGAAGATAGGACGATTTTGTCCTGATGTATATAAAGCTTAGAGCCTTGTTCACTGTGTCTTTTAACGTAGAGAAATAAAGCTACTGATTTTTATTGTTAGAGAAGAGCTTCCTGAATGACCCGTATGAATCATGTTTAAGGACTTTGCCTCGAGCTCGGCTCGTTAAACAGGCTAGTACTAATATTTTTATTTGTTAAACTAACAAACGAGCCAAGCTCGAACTTGTCTCGTTTATGTGGCTCGCAATCTTGATCTCACGAGCTGAATATCCTTAAACTTGAGTTCAACTCAATAAGATTAACAAACGATATCGATCGAGCTTTTTACTTGGCTATAAAGAGAGTTAGTGGATTGTTAAATAGAAACTAGACATAATCTAATACTATTATAAATATATGAGTTTGAATTGTGAGCTTACTATATTACCCTTTAATTTATTTACAATTTGTTATGTTTACGAGGCTCTTTAAGTAATTTTCTATGTTAATTTAATACGATCATTAATAGTCTACTTAATTCAATCAATATAATTATTAACTTGATTTTACTTTTAAATTTAATTTAATTTACATATTTAAAAAAATAGTCTACTTAATTCAATCAATATAATTATTAACTTGATTTTACTTTTAAATTTAATTTAATTTACATATTTAAAAAAATTAATAATATTACATCTATTTTAATTTTATAAATATATGTTTTTCATTTGTAAACTTACTATTTTACCATTTTATTTGTTTTATAAATTGTCCTGTTCGTTCTTTAAATTAATTTCTACATTAGTTTTATACATTGACATCAAATTCATAAAAAATTACTATAATAAACTTTAATTATTCATTGACATCAAATTCATAGAAAATTACTATAATAATGTTATAAATTAAAAATTTGTTAATATTCCGAATATTAAGGTAATAATGGTAAGACGAATATAGATGAGTGAGGTTGAATAAAATTAAATTATTAATAAAATTAAGATCATATAAAACATCTTTTTCTCATTTAAAATAGATATATTTTTAGACTACTTATGTATCAACGCAGATATATGATTGAGAGAAAAAGTTTGTATGTAAGTTATTTCAATACAAATACAAATATTTAAGTATTTAATCAATTTCGATATATGATTCTAAAAAATATCTTTAAATAATATATTATCTATTAATAATAATATATATTAAATATATGACATTCAATTGTGAGCTTACTATTTTACCAATTTTTTGTTTTACAATATTCGTCATATTCATGATGTTATTTAAGTCTTTTTTATATTAGTTTAAAATTATCATTAATAGTGTACTTAACTCAATCAAAATAATTATTATTTTAATTTAATTTTAATTTCTTAAATTTATACAGTGCAGTCAAATTTATGAAAATCTCTACCATGTTAATGATAGATAATAATGGGAAGACGAAGGAATATGAGACGGATTGAATAAAAATAAATTATTAATTAATAAATATTAAGTTCATATAAAAATTCTTTCTCCCATTTAGAATAGAGATATTTTCAGACTCTTTATGTGTCAATTGAGATACGTGATTGAGAGAAATTTTTGTATGTAACTGGTTTGAAACATTGTTTTAAGCCATTTGGTCAATTTTTTATATATGCTGCTAAATAAATATTATTAAATAATATGATTAATTTGATCATTTAGCGTTCTTACAATGAGATGAGTTTTTTACCCTAAAGTTAACATGTTTTATTGTTATATGTCATTTGTGTTGATTATAAGTCTTTAACTGACGTTTATAAACATAAGATGGCAAATAAACTATGTCACAGATCAACAAATAATTTAGAAATGTTTCCATATTTGTAAATTAAAAGATCAATCTTTTTATAATGGCATTGAAAATTTGGTGAATGACGCCATAATGGTTCTACCTCATGGACTATTAGTCCTTCACTCCAACTCCATCTTAAAAAGTGTTTGTTCAAGCCGAAATTAACCGTTTCTGACATCAGAATCATCAGAATCACATAGATGGCACAATTTTCAGTGCCATCTAAAGTAAAAGTATGAGTTAGAAATGAAATTACCCCGTTCTACTACAATATCTGCTGAGATTGTGGCATAAAACCTTGCTTACTTCTCCAACTTGAACTGAGCCTTTTTTTATTGATCCAGACAACTGTGAATAGAACGAAACAAAGTAATCTTAGTCATGCAATAAATTATCTGTAGAAGAAAAGATCGGTAGAAAGTAGAAGATGATTTTGCCTCGTCTTCAGTTTCCTCGAGTACCCTAGCCATGCAATACATGATAAAGAAATTTAAAGTTAGACTAATATACTCCACTCCATAAGGAAATCAAGAAACTAATCGCTGTGATGCCCGACATTAAAAGTTACATAGTTACAGGCCTCGCCTCACCTTCCGCAGAAAGTTAAGATGTCTTTTGGATACACTCGGGCTTCTTGTTTATAATCTGCTATTAAGAAATTTCAGATTTTACTGGGGGATTTTCAAAAAAAAAAACCTGAAAATCTCAGTAATTGCATGAAATGACGATAAATGGAGAAACATAGTTCCCATCGTTTAAATTGTACATTTTAGCGTAAAATGCCTCAGGATGCTGCTGAAGGCCTAATATCATATCTATTCTTGAGTAGTTAGTGCTGTTAAACTACCTTCAAATCAGCAGACTAATAGTGTTACCAAGAAATCAGAATATTGCTTCTCAAACAATCAGATTTTCAAACAATTCCCGTACATGTCATCATAGTTATAAAAGGCGAGCGCCAGGGTTCCTTTAAAGGCATGCCTCTGCCCGGGCGCGGTGCTGCTGAAAGGTGCACACATGTGCACTTGTGGCCTACATAATACATATATAATATATAAAAATTCAAGCCCACAAATTTTAAAGTCCAATAACAAAGCATGCCCCTATTTACAGACAGAATCTTGAGCAAACTTCAGAGACCCTTGCTGGGTTTGAACCTGACATCAAAAGCCAGTCAAGAAATATAACAAACCACAAATCTGGACGGTCAGAACTTCATATTCTTCCATGAGTGAATCTCGGGTTCCAGTGGAGTGGCGATGGCTCAAAGATGGGAAAGAAACAACAGAGAGGAGAAGAACAAGGGGAAGGAGACGATCATTTTTGTATCTCGATTCTTTCTCTAATGCAGGAGAGAATACTGTGAGTACTCTTGGTCGTGTGGTGCTTCTAATATGGCTCTTTGTAGTTCTGATAATAACTCTAGTTACACTGCAAGTTTGACCTCGATTCTGACGGTACAACAACTCCACTCTTCGATAAAAGGAGTTGAGAGTTTGAAAGAGGGTAATGAACCTATTGGATACCAAACAGGCTCCTTTGCCGAACATTATCTGAGGGTAGTAAACTTGCAAAAATCTCATCCATCCAAGATCATTATCCTAGAGTAGCAGAGGGATGCATCTCTAAAATGATTGAAAGAAAAGTGCATGTCGGAGTTGTTTAGAGAACTCAATGAATTGGTTTGTACATGATCAGTGTAGCAGAGTTTTTTATGATCACTTTGTCACCATTTGTAGTAAATTAGTTTTCACATCAGATACTGTTTCCACACACGTAATTAGTAATGAAAACGCACATAATCGGATTTATTTTATTATTCTAAAAAAAATTAGTTTTGACTTGTCGAACCCATCTAATCGAACTAAATAAACCATTTACCTTCATGCATAGAATTTTTTTATAGACAAACTAATTTGGAAATTTTTTTTTAACAAATAGGATAACATAATTCGGCCAAAAGAAGGAAATTGTCATAATTTTGACTAGAAAGGGAAAAAATATAAAGTTGGTATATGAATTTTAGTTTTAAAAAATGTAATTCAATTTAGAAAATTAAAGTGAATACAAAATGTAGCACTAGTAATTAATTCAAAAAAGAAAAAAATAAAAAGATGATAAATAAATGGATGAATAAATTTATTTTTGCTACAAATTAATTAATTCAAAGAAAATAAATATATTCATAATTCAAAAATCATGGATTCCCATAATCTTAAATTAAATCCATGGAGGGAAGAACTTGGTGTCGTCATCTTCGGTTGCTTTCCTGATGCTATGCCTGGCGCACGCGAGAACACACTCTCTCTTGCACTCGCTGTCGGTGAAAACCTTGATCTGCGTGCAGTCGAAGTAGCATTCCGCCATGCAATGCGTACTGATGTTCTGCGTCTCCGCCGCCTGTGCCGCCACGAACAACAGAATCAACGCTGTTAAAGCAACCCAGTTGCAGGTTCTTGCCATCGTTATATATGTATTTTATCAGAGGAAGTTATTTTACGGTGATTCAATCCAACTGTTGTATTTATAGAATGGTGAGATTTGTGAAGGGTTGCGTCTGTGTCTTTTCGCTTTTTGGGCTTAATATCCGAGCATTAATTACTCGCGGCTTTTCCCAAATGGGATTCATTAATTTACCAGTAGCGATTCGTTCACCACCTTTTAAAATCGTTTACGACATTTTAGCAACTTTAATTTTATGATAAATATTGGATAACGAATTTACTATAATTTTGATCTATTGTAAGTGCTGTGGAGTCCTTATAATCTCTTTCTTTTTGTTTTTTTTTATTATCCTTTTTTCAATAATTTTGTTTCCTTGTGTTATTAATTTAAAGTTTGAAATTGGGTGGGATTTTAATTGAAATTGTTGTTGTAGAAATAACTAATGCTTGTTCAGTGAATATATTTTACAGAGAGTACATATCAACTTCCAATATTTCCCACTTCTGTAAAATAAATGGATACTTGCCAAGTTTCGATAGTCACGATGACCAAAAAAACGTCCTTGTATTTCTCCTAAAGTAGTTTCTTCAACAGCTCAAGAAAAAATGTAAATTCACATGTTAAGCTTCATAAACTTTGCATTCCTCATCTGCAGGATTGGTCTTGCAGAAGTCCTCCAATGGATCTCCACTTCCTTGCACAGATGCTCCAGACCACTTATTCGCCACGAGGTGAGCCAAATCAACAACCCTTTGGCTGAAAAATATCGAACATGACCGGCATTAAAGATATGACTCGATACCAAATATGTTTTGTTTACAAGTATAGGAACATTAATCTATCTATAAGCAATCAAAGAAGTTCTGGTGCACACTCCAGGGGAAGATTTAGCGGAGTGAGAAGAGGCAGTCTCCCCCTTAACCGGAAAAAAATTCCGTTTTAATGCAGTTTTAGAAAAACCTCTTTTGTTCCACTCTTCCATTATTCTGGATCTATCCATGCAGTCTGCGTACACTTCATGTGATAGAAATATTTACAACGATAACACATACCTATATCCCCATTCATTATCGTACCAAGCCACGACCTTCACCATATCGTCTCCCATCACCATTGTCAATGAAGAATCGATGGTTGAAGAAACGTCAGAGCATCGGAAATCAACAGAAACAAGAGGGATGTCACACACATCCAACACGCCAGCCAATGGTCCTTCGGCTGCTTTTCTGAAAGCAGCATTGACATCTTCGGCCGTTAGTCCTTTCTTCTCGACGTTGACAACCAGGTCAACCACAGATACATTAGGCGTTGGCACACGAAGAGCAATGCCATTGAGTTTCCCCTTGAGCTGGGGTAGCACAAGTGACACTGCCTTTGCTGCACCTGTGCTGGTTGGCACTATGTTGAGTGCTGCAGCTCTAGCTCTCCTCAAGTCTCGGTGGGAAGCGTCCAGGAGCCTCTGCATATAACACAGTTCAAACGATCATATACAGTTGCAGATCCATGAAGAATTTGTGTAACACGAGGTCGAGACCTAATGGATTTATGGGCAACAACATCTAGGAAACCCTCCCTCCAACACCCCCCAGCCCCCATGCCGATCGTACAACATCAAAATGAGCATGTACAGAACACGGGACCGATTCAATGGTTATCAATGCACCTGGTATGTATAAATAAGCATAGCAGATAGTTTGTTGAAGCGAAATTACCTGGTCACCAGTGTAAGAGTGAGTGGTTGTCATTGTACCTTTAACAATGCCTGGAAATTGAACCAAAAAAAAAAGCACACACTGGTGAATATTGAAACTTACCTATGAAACATAAGACTCTAGTACTATGTTGCAAGAATAGCATGCTTATATCAGTTTACTTCTTCGGAATTTTGAATACCCTTTTACACGAACTGAATCAGAATACAGGCCTCAATCCTGAAAAATCGTCTTACCAAACTCTTCATCCATGATCTTCACGAATGGAGCCAAACAGTTGGTCGTGCAAGAAGCATTGCTGCAAAAATTCCAACTCTTATATCTTAGGCTACTCGTAAAGTCTCTCTAACATTACTTTTCGAGGAAGAAAAAGACTAATGAAATGTATTGACCTTATGATATCAGCTACCTCGTGATAGTAATCCTGCTCGTTTACCCCTACCACGTAGGTTGGAATATCAGCACCCTTTGCCGGAGCAGTGATGAGAACCTTCTTTGCTCCGGCTTGGATGTGCTTACCTGCTCCTGGACCGTCAACAAATACACCTGTTCCCTGTATTAAAACCGTTCCGTTCTTTAAAACTGTGTCTCAAACAAGCAGATTTAAAGATTCAATCCTTGATACTCAAAACTAGGATAAAGAAACATAAATCTTGATGGCTTGAGTTCAATCCCACCTCAATTACAATGTCGATTCCGAGTTCTGCCCAAGGAAGTTGGAGAGGGTCCCTGCTAGATACAACCTTGATTGGCTTCCCGTCAACACTGATGGTCTCTTTATCGACTATTTTAACATCTGCTTTGAACGTACCCAGTATCGAGTCATACTTGAGCAAGTGAGAGGCCTGAAATGCAATTGAAAGAATCATACAAAAGAAAGTCCGGTATAAGAGACAAATAACACGTCCAGAATCTAAGCAAGAAACTGGGCTCTTTATGCTTACATTTTTTACACCTCCACTGTCATTGACCACAACAACTTCCAGTGGCGAGTTCTTGCGGCCATGCCAGCACCGGAGGAAGTTCCTACCGATACGTCCAAATCCGTTGATAGCTACCTTCAATTTGGCTACGGTCTCTCCATTCAATGGGGTAGATCCCGCGGTCTAATGTAGCACATCATACACATTATTTTGTATTAGGAGACCGGAAGTAATCATGCATCAATCTATATATTCTTCTTTTGTAAGTAAATACCTTTGGAGTGAGCTGAGCAGCGACTACATCAAAGAAAGAAGTGTCCCTATTATTCTTGGAGAAGGTCACACATCCACTGGACCTAAGGCCAGAGAACTCTGCTACTTCCAGCTTCTACAAAACAATTAAAAAGTACCAACCACCAATATTCAATCAGAGCCCTTGAAATAGTACTATTAGAACTGTATTATCAATTAACCAGGTTCGAAAATCCAAAAAAGGGTTCTTAATCTATGATATGAAAGCGAGATTGAAAGATTTAAGTTAAAAATACTTAAAAACAAATTTAAAAACCTCTCGGCACTTGTATTTAAGAACTGGAGGAGTCAGAAAGACTAAATTTTTTTCCAGGAATTGGTGTGAAATCACATTATTTGTTCGAAAATTTAGCAGGGAAGGTGCCGATTGGCCACATGCATCGGAGAAAAAGTGAAGAAAACAAATACCTTAGAGAAGCATTGAGCTGAAAAAAAGTGGAAATTCTTGGAGGGGAGCCTGGTGCTCGTTGGGATTCTTGAAGAGGCCAAAGCTGCATGGGAAGCCATGGCCGCAACTAAAACAACTTCACAAAACACTTCCTAGCTATATATAACTTCAAGAACATTATTTTAGCAATTGAAAGCCTTGCCTCGAAATTATGGTTGCGAGTGGTTTATTGTAGTGAGTGGTGAGGATGGCATGTGAACTTGATATCAGATAAGATGATGCTATTTTTTAAATATAAAATTTTAAACCACATATTGTTCCTGAATTGATATTGTTTGGCTTCGTTCTTTTTCATTCATGGTGTGCCCTTTCACTATTGTAGAAAGAGACATGCTTTTTTGGAGGATATATGAGGTGAAAGAAATCAAGAAAATCCGCAGCCATTGGATTTATCATCTGGCTGAGATGCATTCATAACTGATGGTAGATATGTGTTGCGGATGAAATTTATTTTCTTCCGTCTATGTGGGCGGCAGCAAAACATGTGAGCGAGCCAAAAATGCTTTCTTTTTCCTCGGGAAAAAAAAGAAGAAAGAGATATGACTTCAGCCCCCTTGAGATTATATCCGAGTACAACATTTGCAAGAAAACCACAATTAATTTCCTTTGATTTATATAGTTTTTTCTAATGCTTTTCCCCCAAAAAGTTATCATCGTGTCAAGTTGAGAAAATGCAGTTTTTTAAGAATTAAATGCATTTCAATGTTCAAAATCAGCTCTAAGGGTGACCATTTCGACATAGATTTTACAACATCCCATCACCGAGTTAATATTTATTATTATAGGTATGTTTATCAAATATTAGACTCCCAAAAGCTAAAGAAGTCGTGATTGTAATTCATGATGCACGACCAAATCCTACACATTATTGTTTTGGAAAACTATCATCTATTAACCATCAAGATACTAGAGTTAAAACCTGGAATGAAGTGCTAATGCTTAAAGCACACTAATATTAGGGTCATCAAATGAATCAAGAGCTAAGCAATGGAATGACCAAGGTATTATTTACTCCAATGTTGTATTCTAAACCTTGTCAAACGAACAGAGAATCACCACGTTTAACGAAGTGAAAAAAGCTAACACGATGACTAGCATTGTAGCATCGTAATCATCTCAAATAACTGGAGAAGAGCAAGAGAGATCTAGACGAGTGCTTCAATGTCATCGGCGCCGATTGCTACTCCATTTGGGGGGTGTTCTTCTGATATCAACTGATTGGATACCTCATCAATAGCAGAGTTGAGCTGTTCAATATTCTCAGACAGTTTCTTCCGTTGCTTCTGAGGATATGATATGTTGTTAGGATCAAGTAACAAGATAGGACTGCACACTACACAGTACTGACTTTATGAAATTACGGAGTACATGTTGAGCAAATTCTGCCAAAAAAAAAAAACAAAGATAAAAGATAATCCTAATGGTGTGATTTTAGTTTATAATTAATGGTATTGAGCCATTGGCATTTACTAGCAAAAGCACTTTCTTTGTTGCGGAAGACCATGGTCATTTGATTTTGCTGAAAATTGAGGAGCAAAGAGAATAGAGATCTTGCAAAATAAGAAATATGCTTACCTCCAAAGCCTTTCCTTCGTCATAAATAAATTTGGGAAGTTTTTTCATCAGATCCTTTTTGTCAGCACCGGTTAAAGCCTTGCTGATCTGTGAAAGCGAAAAAAAAACTATTCATAAGTATCTCGAGAAACGGTTTCATAATCTTGATCCATCACAATGCATCAAACGGGCATGTGATGCATTGGCATGGAAACAAATTCCACCGAAGAAATAACATATTGAAATTTCTATATGATGTTTAACCGTAATCACTTGAGGTGCATACGCACAACCAACCACCGATGAAATAGCATATTGAAATTTCTATACGATGTTTAACCGTAATCACCTGAGGTGCATACACACAACCAAGTGTTCCAACAATTAAACCGCCTAGAACAAAGCCACCGATAAACAAGCTTGTACTGCCTGATCTTCCACCGTCGCTGCCATTAAACATGTGACAGGAGATACAATTATAAACTTCTCTAGATATATTGCTCTTTCGTCTTCTTTATATTCCATTTTGATATTAGATCCTAGGATCTTAATTCATCACAAGTTCCATGCAGGTGTTTCCTTTTCAACGTCAATATCATAAAAGCTGACTGTGGTAGGTGTTTTGGTATAATAATCGATGCTTTTAGGTCCACTTGTTGTATTGTTGTATTTTTTATGCCCTTGCACTCAAAACAATTACAACAAAGCAGAGAGAATGTCCATTTGGAGTGATTTAAACTGATTTTTTTATTTGCATGTCAAATACCAGTTTAAGTCAAATTGGAAAACTGTTGACATAAATGCAGTGAGATCCAGTTTACATGTTGCTTCAATACAAATTATCCATTTACATTGAAGGGTAGTTCATTGAAACAAATGGGAAAATAAAAGGATTAACTTTCCAATAAGAAAACCACTTTCATACATCAGAAGCACAGCAACCACAATTTGATGGTGAAAATAGTACCTATAACCTGCTTGAATGGTGAGCGTCCTCTTCTCGGATGATGAAATCCTTGTTCCTTCAGAAACGAAGGCCAATCTGGTGGCACCCACACTGGCAACATATTGGTATCCAAGCTTCAAAGAAGTACCTAGAAAGAGTAAGTTAACCATTCAAATAAAGTAAAAATGTCACATACCAAAACACGGGACAACAATTAAAAAGTGAAACTGTAAGGATTGCACAGAGGTCAAAATCTAACATTCAAAAATTTAAATTGAATTGTTAACTGTCAATTTGAAAACAATTTCTGAGCATAGTTTAAGGTATATTTTCACAACACCCCAAAATGAGAAGAGTATACATTTGGATTTCTTTATTTCTTTTGTAATGACTGGCAAAAGATTAAAACCAACCCTTCAACACACCCAGAAGCTCGTTGACATTAATGTGCTCTCACTTCAAGATATAACAAAAATGAACAAATTTCTTTCATCCAGAGCCAGTTCACAAAAAATCTTTACTTTCTATCTACAGCAAAACTTAAAGATTTACCATTCAGACTTTTCGATTCAACCCCCCACCCACTGTCTCACCTCCTACAAGAGTCCTGACAGAGAAGAATCTTTTCCAGATTAGATATCAATAATAGCAGAAAAACATTAATGTGCATAGTCCCTAGACAAATAACAAGCATGGTTTCAATTTAACATAATCATTCAATCATACTCGGTTGGAGCAGCGACAGTGAAAAAACCAATGAAGGAAAAAAAAATTACTTTTACTGGAGGAAGATTACTGCCCGGCACAGATAATATTATCTGTGGTTGGGGGAAGATCAAATACAGGGAGGCAAAAATACTTAGGCACCAGAGAAGATACAGCTAACTAAATTTTAAATCGATTATAACGACAGTTAATAGAGGAGGAAAAAAAGAAAAAGAAAAACTAAAAATCCAATTGAGAGACCATCTTCGGAAAATTATGCTAAAATGATATATGATGCCAAATCAGTCTCTCAATCCTCCACATTATCACCTCATAGTTACAATAGAAACAAAATTATAAACAAATAAACGATTCAATACAAAAGCTGATCCTGCTCGAAGAACCCATCCCAGTCGATTACTTTCATCCCAAAATAAATCAAAACAGTTTGTTCATTTTCCCAAATGAGAAACCTACAAAAAGAGTGTAGATTTACCTGATGAGAGCTGGCAAGATGGGTTTTTGGCAATCACAAGCGAATTGGATAGAGCTGTCATAGTGTAAAAGGTATTCAGAGAATATGAAACGAGCGAGTGAAATTGGCGTAAATATTTTGTTCTACGAATAAATAGGAAGGAACCCCCCTTAACTTTACTTCATTGACACTTTGTCCCTCATCTCTGAGAAATAGGCATTCAAAGGAATAGAGCGAGTTTAAGTGAGGTTTATTCAATTTAAAGTTTTGATAATTTTTAATGATTTTTTTTAAATGATAAATTTTTATGAATTTAATATATTTTTATTGTCTTTTACAGAATCTCACATATTTATAAACAGATTTATGTAGTTTCACGTAGGACAAAACGACAAATTGTATATAATACAGTGATTACTATAGTGATTATGTACATGACATATTATTATATAACTTTAATAATTTGTAAAATTTGAGTTAAATATTCAATAAAATAAAATTAAACGTGAGAATCGTTCAATATCTTATCGTTTCCATCAAACAGTTAATGAATCAGTAAGCTAATTTAGCTGTTATAGTTTACGTTTTTCAATTAAAGATTTAAGCTATAAAAGTGATGTATTGTTTATTCAAGTGGTAATGTATGTAATTAACTAAAAAGTGATTTAAAACAATAATTTATTTAAAAAAATTAGCGTATAAAATTTATGTTTGAATAATTAATCTGAAATTAAATAATTATTAAAGTAAAAAATATCAAAGAAAAAATTATAAATTCTTGAAATTTTGTGTTCACCCAACTACCACAAGAAAAAAGAAATTACTATAAGAAACCAATTACCCAGGGAAAAAATAGACCCGCCAATACCTGAGCACCAACTGGGAAACACAACGTTCAAGTAATTTAGCATATTCTCTCTCTGTTATAAGCAAATTCTGAAAGCCAAATTGACAAACGAGTGCCTTGGAGGTGTAGCGTCTGTGTTCGGATAATAATGGAATAAAAATTGTATCAACTGTTTCGTTGGTACATTCTCCAACGGCTATGGCTTCCATTGGAACCTTTGACAAGTGTATACTGCAACATACTCGATGTTGTTTGAAGCCCAATGGCCAAACAAAGCAGCCGCTTGTTGTTTTGCCAATGCCCATTTCAAGAAGATCGGCGATTTTCATCTCTTTGCTGCCTTTAAGCCTTAGTGGTCTTCCGCAAATTTTGCTGGCTAGAGAGAGGCGGAACAGAAAGATCATCCCACTTGAAGATTATCTCACTGGCCGTTAGATTCTTTACTTTTTTGTTTCGTTTTGCTGCAGTTTCTAGTTTTTGTGTTGGTGTTTTGCGTTTATTTTTCCTGGTGGTGTCTCTGCTGCATAGTTTTTTCGTGAGCTTTCTTCATTGTTAGCTTCCCAAGCCCATGTTGTTTCGAAAGATTCTCAAATCTTTCTGAAACGGTTCATGGTTATTTTCTGAAGGGATCTCTCATCATTTGCATTTAAAAATGACGCCTCTTCTTTTCTTGATGCTGGCCGCTGGGCACTTATGTTAAACTTGATTGGAATAGTGAATGAATCCATGGGGATTTCTTGTTTTTGTGTTTGCTTTCTATACATCTTGATGAAATGATGGTGTTTACCTGTTTAATAGATGCTATATACAAATGTTTGGTGATCTAACTTCAATCATTTGACAGATACATTCAGTGAGGTAGTAGCAAAATCAAAAACAGATTCGCATGGTAGTAGGTTTCGCAAAGACTACGCAATTAGTAAGAAAAGGCATGGCCTTTATGATAGAGTTGTTAGCTATCAAATTTTTGGATGTTGATCTTTCGCTGAGGAAAACAACTGCTAGGGTGAAAGTTGCTTACCTCTTCATTATCATAGGGACAATGTTGCGATCGCACAACCACTCTATAACAAATTATCAACTTTCTTGTACACTTAAGTAGCCTTACGAGTTCCAAGTCGGAGCAGCACCGGGAAAAGAGCGAAAACGTGAGTTTGTAGACAATCCAAATGGTTTGTTCTCTGCGCAGGCTGCATCTAAAACCTCCAAAGGCCATGTATACCATAACTGAAGGGATGAAAGTTGGTGGAAAGGTAACCCAGGTTACCTACTTTATATGCCTATATCATTATTGCGGAGGAGTAATTGCCCCCACAGACCCATGTCGCTGCTTATTATGCAGCACAACAATCAAAACATTGTTCTTTGATTGCAGCAATGCAGTGCAGTTGTAAATAATTGAGTTGGGTCGCTATTAACAGCCATGGCTTTTGATATGTCGCTACAATTACTATATTTGTGTGACTTATCATTTCAAAATGCCATGGAGATCCTATTCAAACATCTCTCTCGTCATGTTGTTTCATAATTTCATTTCTTGTGTGTTAATATACTTTTTTCTGTGATCCAGAGGACTGTGATAATTCCTCCAGAGGAAGAATACGGCCCAAAAGGAATGAATGAAATTCCGGTAATCCATTTCCTTCCTCCTCACTGATTTTTAACCTGTTTGGTATTGTTTGATATTCAATTGGGAGTCATGAAGGTGTTATGCTTCATGTTGCAGCCTGGAGCTGAATTTGAGCTGAACATTGAACTTTTGCAAGTAATATCACTTGAAGGCAAGTAAACACTAATCTGGATTGAAATTGGAAAGGCTATCAATATATGTAACTAGAGTCTTCATTTTTCTGTTGGGAGGGATTGAACTTCATATGTAAAGAAAATAAATATAAAATAACTGGTGATAAAACTAGTTATTCAGTCTATAATGTGCCAAAAAATGAGATGCTACTAGAAACAATAATCTCCCTCAAGTGGGAAAAAGTTCAAGTCTTATATATTATCTCATGAAATCATACATTTCTTGGTTGTGCCAAGAATGCGCGGCACCTCTAGAAACAATACTAGAAATGAGATGCTAGTAAAAACAATAATCTCCATCGAGTGGGAAAAAATCAAGTCGTGTGTATGTTGTGTCATGAAATCATACATTTCTTGATTATTCTCCATCATACTCAATAAAAAAGCGTGAACCGCATCTCTAGACTTGAGAGACAACCCGTCAAGCATCAATCGATCACACCTTTTAGTATGCCTTGATACTCAAGATGCCATTTAAATATGCATTAAACAACATATCTGGGAATGAGGTCTTTTTCAGATTTGTCCCGAAATGTTTATCATATTGACAATTAACATCTCAAAAGTTGGTTAAAAAAACAAATTTTGCATTCGCCACCATCCTACCTACCCCTATACATGGCTTCCCGTCCTCGTCTTCTAAGCGGCGCAAACTTACCGCCGCCTCAGATGACGGCACCGGAAGATTTATCGACAGCAACCGCCAAACTTGTGAACTCAGACATGGTCGTAATCTGTCACGGCTCAGCTCATTTGTGATATTGTCTGCTTTGGCCCGAGACCTCACGGCTTTAAAACGCGTCACAACGTGCGGCGTCCACTCACACTGGCTCTGATACCAAATGTCACATCCCACCCCACTTGTGACATTGTCCGCTTTGGCCCGAGGTTTCACGGCTTTAAAACGCGTCGAGAGCATAAATCATAAAACCTTCATTACCTATTGACAACAATCTGAACATTTCCATTGCCGATATTAACGGAATGCGAGACTGTGAATCATAACCGTAAAAGTTCCATTTGCTGTCATAATACGGTCAAAATCTGACAACTCCGTGGAAACAATCCACAATAGCTCGATAATTTGTCAATATATCCATACCGAGAATACAATCGAAATCAGACATAGCTAACTTGATTAGATTAGTTATCATAATATTATTCTCAAATCTAATCACACAATTTAGGACTATCTCACGAGACATCAAGTATACACCGGCAGGAGTAGCCATAAACACAGTATCCAACAACGGAATAGTAGCAATCTCATGCTCATCAACAAATGCAGCATATAAAAATGAATGAGATGCTCCAGTGTCTATCAATATACGTGCAGGATAATAAAAAACATAGCAAATACCTGCAATCACTCCTCCTGGTGCATCCTGAGCCTGATCTTGAGTCAATGCATGTACTCGAGCCTGCTGTGGCACTGGAAATTGTTGCTGAGGAGGACATCTAGGTGGCGGATAACTGAACTGCTAAAATGACTGTGCAGGAGCATATGGCCTGAAAGCTGGTCCCCGAGGTTCCTGACCAGACTGTTGTGGCTGAAATTGCTGTCTTTGTGCATTGGGGCATACTTTGGCATAATGCCCAACTTGACCACAGACATACAAGCCCCTGGACTCCTATACACTTTGCACTGAAATTTCTTCCACCACATCGGTCACAATACACAACATTCGATGATCCAGATGTACTGCCCCCTCTAGTACTGCCTGAACTGGAGGAGCTAGATTGCGATTTCTTCTTGAATTGTTTACCTCTTGCTTTGAATTTTTGTTGTTTCGGTTGCTGGGATGACTGTAGAGGCTGATAAGGAGATAAACCCACTGTCATCGGCTGATTAATTCCAGATCCCTGAGAAATAGAAGCTGGAACTGGAACTGGCTGTGGTTCTCCCATGAGCAAACTAGCCTCTATCTTTTTCGCCATCTCTACTGCTTGAACATAGGTATTAGACGATCCACTCATCACCAAAGTATGAATAGTCTTTTGTAGTCCATGCAGGAAACATGAAAGTTTCGACTGATCATTTTTTGCAACATGTGGCACATACGACAAAAGAGCAGAAAACTGATAAGCATATTCAACAACTGTTTTATTGCCCTACACCAACTGACTAAGCTATTCTTCCTTGGCATAATAATATGAAGGTGATGCATATTCCTATGTAAACTGAGCACGGAATATGCACCACCTTGGGAAATATTCTCAAAGTGTCAGACCGAAGCTGGCCATCTATATCAGTTAAAAGACTGAGCACAACTTTGGTGGCAAGCTGCAGAGAAAGCACTTAAAGCATTTGGCGAAATCATTCCGTGCTCAGTTTACACAGGAATATGCACCACCTTCGTATTATTATGCCAAGGAAGAAGAGTTTAATGAGTTGGTGCAGAGCAATAAAACAGTTGTTGAATATGCTACTCAGTTTTCTGCTCTTTTGCCATATGTGCCACATGTTGCAAAAAATGATCAGTCCAAACTTTCATGTTTTCTGCATTGACTACAAAAGACTATTCATATTTTGGTGATGACTGGATCGCCTAATAACTATGTTCAAGCAGTAGAGATGGCGCAGAAAATAGATATCTCTATTCGACTCAATTCTTGTACCTAAAATCAACAATATAATAAATATCAATTGTTGGAATTCAAATGAATCAAAATACTCAAAATTCAAAACCCCAAAAACTGAATTTTTACCACAAACACTTCAAATTTCGAGTACAACTATACAATCAGTTGTCCAAGCTCTAAAGAACACGAAATCGAGGCGAATTGCAAAAATTCGAGCCAGACACGACCGAAGGCTTCGAACAGGATTGTGAAAAAACCTTGCAAAATGGGTATCAATTGATAGCCCTCGTCGAGAGTTTTCTAAATATGTATTTACTTTAATTTTTGAGCAAGCAGAACGGTCACAATCGATTGATGAAATTTAGAAATATGTTGCTGATACAGCATAAGGGGAGAGAATGAAGATTCAAGATTATTCTCTTTTTTTTTTTAACAAAATAATATATATGTTAAATGGGCTGGGCTTCTTGTTTGGACTGGCTTCTTACATTATCCTTGCCACTCTCCTCTGCGTGCTCTTCACCATATTGTGCGGCGCCTGAATCCTTCGCATCTGCGGCAAAGCAGTGGTTAGGCCTCCCGCGGCCTATTGCTATTGCTATACATCCACACGTACGTATTTGTAAATCACACCTGCTATTTACTTTACTTACTGCCTCTTTCTGTGTGCAGTCTGCAACCTCTCTTTTTGTTATTAAATGGAAGTAATCTTCTATTGAAAAGGTAATTCATTTCTGGCTTGGTTTAAAACATACCTACTATGGTGATATACACACAAAAATAATGCAATTTTTTGTTATTGATTTGTTTTTTTTTAGAATTAATAATTCGTACATGCCAACCAAAATAAACAGAGTTTGTTTTTTGTTACTTGCTTCTTTCTATAAGTGAAAAAAAGAAATTAAATAGTAATATTTTTTGTGAATCAGGAAAAAAAATTTTGAAATATTAGGAATAAGTGTAAGTTGGTGGACGACCGCATTTAAATGTAAATCATAAACGTCTGATATTTTTTCTTTTGGGAAGAGCACCGATCCCGACTCCTGGTGGTTCGGTACAATGACATTTAATGTTTGAGTTCTCGAATTTAATATTGTTCACACTGGATTCTCCAAGAGGACAATAAATTAATTTGAAGGGCCAGTCCTAGTTCATGAGATTTTTACGTTAGATAAAAATTTGTGTGATACAATTTCATGGGTCGTATTTTGTTAGACGAATCTCTTATTTGGATTATCCCTGAAAAAGTATTATTTTTTTATGCTAAAAGTATTACTTTTTATTGTGAATATCGGTAGAGTTGATCTGTATCACAGATAAATATTCACGATATCGTCTCACAAAAGACTTAGTCCTTATATAAATAAATATTTCAAATTTATTTTTTTATTTTCGACAAAAAAATGATAATTTTATTAAAGTCAAGTCAAGTACAATCACATAAAAATTTAAAGAAGGCAAATGGATGACCGTGCATTCTAAAAAATATTTTTAAAAAAATTATATGAGTAACATGGAATTTTTTCTATTATAAGAGACGGAGCATCGGTGGAGCCAGTGGAAAAACCCCCCTTTTAACTTTTGTACATGTTCAAATTTTGTATTGGCTCTTTTTTTTTTTTTTTTGTCACAGGTGGAGTGAAACATTTAAACGCGAAACATGCAATTCAAGATGGAGTTTGGATGTCCATAGTCTGTGTTTCATTTGACATCAACGTCTCAAGTTTGAGAAAATGTTTAGGATGTGATACTCAGTTGTAATAAATTACGGAATTAAAAAAGAGATGGTTTCGATGTTTTTTTAAATGTTTTATTGTCTCGAAAACTTTAATAATTGAGGCATGATAGCTTGCACCTTGGAATGGTTTTAACATTGGGTACGAACGTAGAAAAGAACAGGACTTTATATCCTCACTGGCTCGATATCCATTATCATCCTTGGCTTTAATATGGGCTTACTAATCTGGGCCTAGGTATGTTGGACTGGGCTTATTATTCATTTCACGGGCCAAATTAATATATACTACATCATTGAGTTGAGATCATCCCATAACAATGGGCCGGTCTGAAGAATATTGTACACACGCACACGAATACTAATAGGTGGACACATAGAAATACGACATATCAAAACTATATATATTCAACAAGAACATTTGTTGTATTCTTTTTTTAAAAAATTAATATCAATCAGCTAACACTAACTCTAAGGCCTAGTTTGACAGATATGATTAAGCTCGGATTATTTATTAGTACTTTGTTTGATTTGTTTTGTAAACTTTATATTGATTATAAGTTTGATTATTTTCACTGTTTGTCTTGAAAAACTAATCTATGCGTTGAAGATGGATAATATCTATCCGGCTACATTAATCAACACTAACACAATGTGATAACCAAAATACCCCTCAATGAAAATAAAAAAATAGCAAGCGATCTTGTAAACCTAATTCTCTTTTTTCAAAAGAATGGAGAGTAAACGCTGATGAATCGCGACTTCCAAATTCAAAGAGGCCAACCATAAATTCTCATTTTTGGATAAATCTAAAGAATTCTGAAGCTTATTCGAATGTAAAATGTAAAAAGTCACAGCTCTTGGAAAAAATAAACAATGAATGAGAAATAAATGAAAATATAATACGAAGGGTATTTTGGTCATAAATATGTTTATCATTATGTTTGTTAAATTCGCACCACACATGATATTACTTTATATCATATCAAACATTTATCAATCAAACTATTGATCATTCAATTATCACATCCTAGTAACACCAGTAACAAAGGGAACCCTAAATGGTCAAATTAAGTCAAAATGTTTATTCATATGTGGTTTGACTACCTACAAGAATATAAATAGTTTTTTTAAAAAATATATAAATAATTTACAAGAAATAAAATAGAATGTGGTACATTCATTAAGAACCAAAAGCGGTGCAAAAGTGTGCTGTCTTTTGTTTGGTTGTCCACTCCTCCTTTGGCAACAGTAATCAATTACTTTCCTTCGGTTTCCATTCATTATTTGACACTCTGCTTTAAAGATGTCACTCTCGCCTAATTAACACGTAACTCCTCCTCCTATTATAACCAAATTCTTGGTCCGACCACATTATTTTTATTTACATAATAATGTATGTTTAATTTTGAATAAAAAATTTAGTATATGTATTTTGAATGATATAAGATAAATTTGATGATATAATTCATAATTATTATTAAAATTGTATCATTGGATTTTGAAACGTGTAAGCGAGCAATTTTAACAAGAGAAATTATTGTTAAAATAACATACCCAAAGATTAAACATGGAATTTTGGAATAGAAAGGGATACTAAATCATTTGATCCACCACAATAAAAGCAAAAGTAGGTCTCTTGTGAGATAGTATCACGATTCTTTATCTGTGAGACTGGTCAACCCTACCGATATTCACAATAAAAAGTAATACTCTTAGCATAAAAATTGATATTTTTTCATGTATGACTCGAATAAGAGATCTGTCTCACAAAATATGACATGTGAGATCGTCTCACACAAGTTATTGTCTAATAGCAATTTCATGTAAAAATTTATAGTAAATTGAACCATACAAAAAATATATATATGGAAGATTCACTTGTGATATTTTGTAAATTTATTATCGTTTTTAAATGATTTCTAAAGATAATATTAAATCTTCCATATATATATATATATATATATATTTTTATTTAAGTTAGGAAACAACATTTATTTTTAGAGTTTATATATTTTATTTTATTAAGGAAAAATTTTGTATGGAAAGTGAACCATGCAAAGTTGGAGAAAAAAAACACAGAAGGTGGGTTGGGTGTGTGTCTCCGCTATAAAAGGAAAGCATCCTTCGTGCCGACTCCATCGCTCCTCCCTTGTTCTCCACTCTCTCTCTATAAACACTCTCTCAGTTCCCCCAATATGGACATTCGCCGGAGGCCCCTCAAACCATCCCACACCACCCGTTGTTCCGCTGCCTCCGGCGTACATTCTGATAGCAAGGCATCGGACGCGCTTCCGCTCCCGCTGTACCTCACCAACGCTGTCTTCTTCACGCTCTTTTTCTCGGTCGCCTACTTTCTTCTGCACCGGTGGAGGGACAAGATCCGTAACTCCACTCCGCTGCACGTCCTCACGCTGTCCGAGCTCGCTGCTGTTGTCTCTCTCATTGCTTCTTTTATTTACCTACTTGGGTTCTTTGGGATTGATTTCGTTCAGTCCTTTATTTCGAGGAACGAACTCGAAGCCAGTGAGGTTCGGGGGAGATTCGTTCTTCGAGAGGAAAACCCGGATCGGACCGACATTCGGTGCTCTGATTTCTCCATGGACCGCCCTGTGATCAAGCAGTCGTGTTCAGTAGAAGATGAAGATATCGTGAAAGCCGTGGTCTCTGGAGAAATCCCGTCATATTCTCTTGAGTCGAAGCTCGGGGATTGCTTCAAAGCAGCTCAAATCCGGCGAGAGGCGTTGCAGCGGCTGACCAGTAGGTCGTTGGACGGGTTGCCGTTGGAAGGTTTTGATTATGATTCGATTCTGGGGCAATGCTGCGAGATGCCGGTGGGCTATGTGCAGATTCCGGTGGGGATCGTGGGCCCACTGTTGCTGAATGGGTGCGAGTACTCGGTGCCGATGGCTACTACAGAAGGTTGCTTGGCGGCGAGCACCAACAGAGGTTGCAAGGCGATCCACGCATCTGGAGGTGCCACCTGTGTGCTTCTCCGAGATGGGATGACAAGAGCTCCGGTGGTGAGGTTCCCGTCGGCGAATAGGGCGGCGGAGTTGAAGTTTTTCTTGGAGGACCCTCTCAATTTCGATTCCCTGTCTGTTGTTTTCAATAAGTAAGCAAACTATCTTTCTTTCGTTTATTCAGTCATTGCTTCTTTCTTTCTGAATAATTTTTGCATGTGGAATTCATTCCGTTTATTCAGCTCTTAATGTGCTTGATTCGTCGGTATCCGTCTAAGGAAGGCTGTAATGTTACTGTCCTGGAGTTTGAACTTTCACCTGACTTTTTGTTATTTTTACGGAAAAAAATTTACATAAATGGAATTCCTTGCTAATTGCTATAAACGTGTAGTGGATGTGTGACCTTTTCCATTAACATAGACTTTTGATAATGTCTCCCCTTTTAAGCAATGATTGGCTGTAAAAAGAACAGAGACTGAGCGGTCAAATTGATTCGTTGTGAGTCTCAGTATGTTGCTGTGCTGATATTGTTTTCATTTTTTTGAGTTGGTGGTTTTTACGGACACCTGACATCGAAACCGTGCTTTATTAAGTTGCTCTTGTTTGATATGGCTATATGCATTGAATTTTTGATTCTGTTACTGGAAATGTATCCCCGTTTCAACGAATTTTCCATGTTGGAACAGGTCAAGTAGATTTGCAAGACTTCTTAGAATTCAATGTGCTATTGCGGGGAAAAATCTGTACATTAGATTTAGCTGTAGCACAGGTGATGCCATGGGGATGAACATGGTTTCAAAAGGTGTTCAGAATGTCTTAGACTTCCTTCAAAACGATTTTCCTGATATGGATGTTATTGGGATTTCTGGTGAGTAAATTTGACAAATGAAAATTTAAAACTTTCCTCATTCGAAAGCTAACTTATTTTATTTCCTTGAACAATGCTTCTTTTTAGCACAGTATCTCGTGTATTAGGAAAACGTTGAAAGAATGTATGAAATCTATGTTATCTCTTTTTTCTTTCGCTTATAGCATCTGTTGCCCGGTGTATTCATTTCTAATACCTGGTGTAATACTTCTAATTTCATGGGACAAAAACTTATCTACAGTGGTAGTTTTTCATGATAATATGATCATATATGAACCTTTTCATGTCACTTTTACTAAACTTAATTTGTCTTTTTCGGCCAAGGAAATTTTTGTTCCGATAAAAAACCTGCTGCAGTAAATTGGATTGAAGGGCGTGGAAAATCAGTTGTTTGCGAGTCTATAATAAAAGGAGACGTGGTGGCTAAGGTGTTGAAAACTACTGTGCCTGCTCTTGTTGAGCTAAACATGCTCAAGAACCTCACGGGCTCTGCCATTGCTGGTGCTCTTGGTGGTTTCAATGCACATGCAGCCAATATTGTTTCGGCGATTTTTATAGCCACGGGGCAGGATCCAGCACAAAACATAGAAAGTTCTCATTGCATTACAATGATGGAGGCTGTTAACAATGGGAATGATCTTCATGTTTCTGTATCCATGCCATCCATTGAGGTATTTAACATCTCTTTAGCAACATTACGCCATTCCTTACATGTTCGGCTTCCCAGCAAATTGGAAAGGACTCTCCAACCTAATAAATTAGCTTTTTTGGGTTTTGGCTCGTGTCTTATGTGTATAGCCTAACATCGATTCTCTTGTTTGGGAAGACTATCTGATAAAAACTAACTACTGCCGTCTGTTAATTTGTTAGGTAGGAACAGGTTAACGTCAGCATCTTTAGTAGTTCTCGTATCATATTACATGTTCCACAACAGCCCCATAACAAAATTGTCAAGTGACATAAGTTTGAAGTGCTTCTGCCACCTTCTAGGCAGTAGCGGATTTAGGTTTTGGGGGCAGCTTACAAAAGACAAAAGATTGAGATAGGGGAGATTCAAATATGAGTACCTAGAAGAAAAAAATATAAAGTTGCCTCTACCACTGATATATGTTATTTTCAATTATTTGGACTGGCTATTTAGTTAAAATGATACATTGTAGAGGATTGTTATAATAAAACGTGTATATGAACAGCGAATTTCCTTGTGACTGCAAAATTTCATTCAAGTGGCAAACTCTATGCATCAATCCCCAAGTACTGAGGTTTGACTAGTAATTCTTTACAGGTTGGCACTATTGGTGGCGGAACTCAATTAGCATCACAATCGGCTTGTCTCAACCTGCTTGGTGTCAAGGGTGCCAGCCGCGAATCCCCTGGTGCAAATTCTCGGCTCCTGGCCACCATAGTAGCCGGTTCAGTCTTAGCAGGAGAGCTGTCTCTAATGTCAGCCATTGCCGCTGGTCAGCTCGTTAAAAGCCACATGAAGTATAACCGCTCTAGCAAGGACATCGCCAAAATTGACTCCTAGAACTGTGCTCCGAAACTCCCAGATACTGGTGGTATTTTTGCAGTTGGGATGAAGATCGGATCTAAAAGAATGAGGAGGCAAACAAATGATTAACGATCACACTGTTTACGCTCAATAATTAATGAATCAAAATCTGTAAGTTAACATCTTTTCTGTTTATAGGAATCGTTTAAAATTTAGTTTGATGCCTTAAAGCTCTTGTATTTATGTACTGGTTATACTTTATAATGAATAGGGTGTAAACTTTGTATGAATAGGAAGGATGCAATACGCTTTTTTTTTTGAAATTTTACCAATTTTGAAGGATATGAGGGACCCAGGAGATAGCCCAGGTGGTCTCACCCCATTCCCTCCCCCCCCTAGGTCGTACGATCGAGCCCT
Organism: Primulina tabacum; assembly: GCF_025594145.1. Lineage (NCBI taxonomy): Eukaryota > Viridiplantae > Streptophyta > Magnoliopsida > Lamiales > Gesneriaceae > Primulina > Primulina tabacum. Next base: position 58,221,665 of record NC_134550.1, read on the forward strand.
CCCCATGTAATAAATAAAATCTTTGTAGGACGTGACTCCGCCAGGGGGTCCAATTCTTGTCTTTTTGCAGCACCACTCAGCTTCAATCTTTTTGCACTTGTAAAATTGCGTTACAACATAAACAAAAAGGTTTCTGTCTGTACAGCGGACAACATCGACATATTTCAAACATGAGATTGAAGCTACGCATGCTCCTTTTGATCACCATATTTAATATACGTGTCATTAAGCGGGCAGGGGAAGGATTGAAGGAAGAGATCCTCGAAATGAGTTGAGGGAAAATTGTTGATAGGTTGCTAAAATTGGCGTGTTTTATTTTCCTCCAACAGCAATTTATGATTAGAATGTAATTTTGAACTTTCATTATGTGGTAATGATATCATGCTCTTGCATAGACAAGCAATTTGATAATAAACCCACAAGTTGAGAACAAGGAGTACGTGCTCGAGTCGAGCAAAATGAAAATGACTCAAATTCATTTCATCACAACACCTAGACCGACCATAAATGCGGCTTCAGAGACGAGACTTGTCAAGATCATCGAAGAAAGGATGTTCCATAGCTTTCTTGGCTGAAATTCTCTTAGCTGGTTCGTAGTGCAGCATTTCCTGAAATTGAGAATCATAAAAAGGACTATTCTTGGAAGACATTTTAAGACAATATTTGATCGTGACAACAAGTTTAACAAAACAAAGCTTACGGATAAGAGGTTTAGTCCCTTCTCATCCAGTTCCTTAACCATTGAAGACAGTGGCTGTGGACTCCACTGTGGATATTCATGCCAGTTCACAAGCTTGCTCACACCAGGCCACACTTTTTCGTTTGGAGTACCCAACAATCTGTTTCAGATTTTAGATTCAGTAAGAACTTAAATGCAGCCAAAATTGAAGATCCAATTTTCTTTATTTTTTGGTCTATCAAACCTGAATATGTGTAGAAGCTGTTGAAGCTCTGAGTCTCCAGCAAAGAGAGCTTGGTTTGTCACCAACTCAGCTGAATTTTAGTAAACAGAATAAAATACTTTAATGTTCTAGTTGGATATCTTATTTACGAGATACAACGTGGTATAGGGAGAATTAGATCTCTACCAAATATGCAGGCAACAGACCAGATATCCACTGCAGGTGAGTAATGTGTAGCACCCAGAAGCACTTCTGGAGCTCTGTACCAGAGGGTCAATATCTGGAAGAAGACCGTGAAATTAGCAAACATTAAAAGATATCAATCCAGTTATCTGATTAGATAATTGCTGTCTAGGCCAGAATGTTACCTCATGAGTATACTTTTTTATGGGTACTGTATACGATCTGGCCAATCCAAGATCGGCTATTTTAAGCGTCATTGTCTTGGGATCCATCAAAAGATTGTGCGGCTTAAGATCCCTACATAATTGAAATGATGAACATCATGATGAAATAGAAAAACTAAGAACTAAGGTTGATGGTGTATAAATTTGATGAGAAACCTATGAATTACCTGTGTAAAACACCATGACCATGGCAAAAAGCAACTCCCTTACAAAGCTGGTACATTAAGCTCTGCGAATTAACAACAATAGATTCAAGGCATGCACAAGTATAACATCATCAATACAAGGAAGATAAATTCCCTCGAGTTGAGAAGCTATGAATACCTTCACAGCTGCAGGTGGGACATGGCCTCCGGTTTGACGGAAGCTCCGGATGTATTTCTTGAGGTCAGTATCCATGTACTCGAACACCAAATAAAGAACTGTCTTTCCTTCCTTATTCTGGCCTTGTTTCACGTCCATCAGTCTGCATAAGTTTATTTTAAAGGAAATTTGTTAAATAAAAAATATTTGAAACGACGTGTAACAGAAAGCCTGACAGAGTATATAATTAACATCTGTCTTAATGAAATGAAATTCATCAAAAGAAACCAACAACTGAATAAACAATAAATAACTAGAAATTAGCAAAAAAAATCAGCCTAAACTAATTTAATTATCTGGCTAATTGTATGTAAATTACAATTATAGCTCGAGGCTTCGGGATTAAACTAGAGGAATGCAGAACAAAGACTAACAGAGATAATATAAAGAATAACCATACATAAATCTCAAGAAAACCAAACAAAATCTGGAATTTGGACCCACAAACCGGGGAAAACACTCACAACCAGAAAGTTTTCTACCTAATACCTATTCCCGTCTCTGAAAGAGCAAAAAACAATTATATTGAAATAGAGTAAACCAAGACTAAATCCCCTGCAATTGAACTTTAAAAACGTTTCAAAATCTCAAGAACTGCTCCGAAGACAACCAAGAAACCTCAAATCACGCTCAGGGAATCCATCACAAACAATCAAGAAATCGAACAGGGTTCCAATTTACGAACCCTAAAAAACCCAAATCCACATGAAAAGTGGGCGAAACGTAACGTTAAGTGCTACACATATAAATAACCTGACGACATGGGGATCTCTGGAGAGCATACGCAACAACGAGACCTCTCTGAGAGTGGTGGGGGGCACTCCCTCTTCGTCTTCATGAAGACGGGTCTTCTTCAATGCCACGATCTTCCCAGTGGCTTTCTCTCTCGCTCGGTACACTTTACCGTACGTTCCTTCTCCAACTTTCTCCAGTTTTTCGAACGCCTCCATTGCAGATTTCGCTTTCTCCTCCATTTCTCTGAAGAATTTGGTTATGAAAATGGGAAGTCGCAGAAAAGAGGAACTTGTTTCTGTTTGAAGCCGCGGTTGGGGATTGTATGTATATTCGTTTGTTTAGCAACGGTAACATTTTTGAAATTCAAAATGGCTCCGTTGAAATCCCAAAATTAGCCCCGACTGAGATTCCAATAGATGCAAAAATAGGTGACATTATTTTCATTTTAGTCTTATTGCTTTGTGAGAGAAAGATCAATCTTATATTTTAAATAATTTAAATAGATTTTAAATTATATAAAAAATTTTGAACTAAAAGTACTTCTATTTCTAAATTGGTTCTTTAATAATAAAGACATTCAAAATAAACAAATAAATTTCTCACAAAAAATAAGATTTTGATTTTTAAAGATTGCAAAATTTTGGCATACTCATAAAAAAATAGATGAAGCTTTTTAAGACGATTTCACGGATTTATGTGCATAAAAATTATCAATTTGATCTATACTTGAAATAAAATATAATATTTTAAAATAAAAATTAATATTTTTTTTATCCGCGGTAGGAAAAATGTGTATACCATTTTTGTGCCATTAAATATAAGCATTTGAACGATGGACCAGGTAAAAGAACTATCCTACCACTCGTGTTGAAACAAGCATTATATTTTGAGGAATTATTTCAAGAAAAATGCTAAATGTACCTCTTGTATATCATCACTTACATTATAACTTAAATTTTTTTTATTCTATTGCGGTGTAATATTTTGAACGAGTACCTCCCCCGTGCCCTCTCCCAACCACTCACTAAGCCCTCCTAGAACTCGATAACAGCTTGCTATGCGAGATGAGCAGCAGCCCGAGCACACTCGGCTTCTCAGGAGTCGTGATCCCATTAGCATGGAGGCCATTCACGAGTGTTTTGGCGGACATCGCATGGAGATGGTACTCACTGCCCACATATGGTGCAACGGTACATCCGTCCGGATCTTTTCAGTTTCTTGCGCTCACCACAGGTGCGTCGCCGGCCGCAGTAGTTGGCGGTAGAAGTCTCAAGGGGTGTGGATGGATTGGGAAGTTGATATGAGTTGAGAGGGCAGCAAAGGGTGCACATAGAAGCTACATACATGCACTGCATCTGTAGGTAAACCCTTTGGAAGACTTGTTACAAATGTCGCATCTTGGCCGTGTTGTTATTCCAACTTTTGCTACGCATATCTGCAAAAGATCGAACTTATTTATGATTTTACACGTGGGTTCAAAATATTTTACATTTTAAAATAAATTATCCAAATGTAAGATCAAATATACGAGGCTAAACCTGACAGACATGCAATTAATATATTATATATATACACACAACATACGTACCCTATTTTGGTTTAGAGTGGAAAACGAGTTGGTGCTGGGCGTGCAGTGGATGATTCATCAGCAGCGGAGCAGAGTGAGCACAAAACTGATGCAGCTGAAAACCGCACTGCTGAGACGATAACCTCTTGCCAGAACCATGGCTCCTTGCAGCCAGCGCAAGCGAACAGAGCCGGTGAGGTTACCTCCATCAAGGGGTGTTTAGAGAGGACCAAATGCGTGATCTCTTCACCCAGAATAGGCGGCGGCTCGAAATTTTCTGTCGTCTGAAAATTATAGGCTGCGGCGGCGGCGGACATCAGATTCAAGGAAGAAGAAGATCTTCTCATTTGTATGAAGTTTCTTGAAAGATTACTTTTCACACCAGATTGTTGCTTCAAGAGAATGATCGACGATGCAAGTTTTCTTTGGTGGGAATATTATTTATGCTGCCCTGGAGAGATGATACAGTAATCAGAATACCAAATGCATGTTAATCGAAATCCATTCGATAATTAGTATTATTATAATTATTCTTTTTCTTCTTTGGCATTTTGGATATTTATGTGAGATAAGAACAAAATAATTTTTTCATATTAATTTTTAAAAGTTGTTGTTAACCGGACATGCAAGATAAAACGGACAACCAACCCGATATGTTGTAGTTCCTCTGATACTAAGTTTTTAAATATTAGTATTAAAATTGAAGGTCAAGCTAGCATTTTATATATGTTTGAGTAGATCTCTTGTGAGACGGTCTCACGAATCTTTATCTGTGAGACGGGTCAACCCTACCGATATTCACAATAAAAAATAATTCTTTTTCATGGATGACCAAATTAAAAGATTTGTCTCACGAAATACGACCCGTAAAACTGTCTCACACAAGTTTTTGTCGCTGTTTAATGTTGTTTAAGTGTGGGTTAACCTTCCTCTTTGGTGCACTTCAATTCAACGTCTGTGGATCATTTCTTGTTATTTTCACAAACGGGACTAGGAATCGAAGACCAAGACAACGAAGGGCCAGCCCCCCATCCATATCACCATATGTAAGGGCCCAAGTCTTTTGGTCAAAATCAATTTTCACTCGTTTTCAATTTAAAAAAGTCAATAATAACAACTTGCTACGCGGACTTATCCACTATATAATATTCCTTGATTCGTGATAACCAAGAAAAGTTTATCGCATTGCTACGACATCAATTTTAGAACAACCTGTCATTCCTTATGTCATAACCAATGCTAAATCAACCAAATATTCTCATTTCAGCATTCTTGTCCATGATCTCTTTGTGATCGTTCAACATGTTCATACATACAATGAAAATAATATTTTTGACATAAAAAACTAATATTTTTCATAGATTGGGTCGAACGAAGATCGGTTTCACGTGAGTTTTTGTATATCAATTGATACTTATAACAAAACTAGTTTTCGTTGTGATTTTATCTGAGTGCGAGTCACGTCCAAATGATCAATCACTATATCTATATCGAAAACAAAATTTTATTAATCCTTTATTTTAGAAATAGTTTATATTAATTTTGATTTACCAGTTTATTTGATATAGATCAACTCATACTAATTTAGTACACTTTTTTTTCGAAATGAGCCTTAGATATACATGAAACACAAAGACCAATCAGATGATAAAATTTGAGAATGTAAGATTTGATTTGAAATTCATTAGCAAACAAAAGTCATTTTGTTAAATATTTCACTTGTGGGGCTAATTTCTTGAGTAAATTGTTGAAATTAAACTCCGTATGTACAATATTATTTCTAAATATCCATGATGTTTTCCTATATATTATCTTATATTTTAACACAAAACTTACAAGAAAACAAAATAAAATTATATAATTAGTACGATAAAAACTTGCGTGAGACGGTCTTACGGGTCGTATTTTGCGAGACGGATATCTTATTTGGGTCATCCATGAAAAAGTATTACTTTTATGCTAAGAGTATTACTTTTTATTGTGAATATCGGTAGGATTGACCCGTTTTACAGATAAAAATTCGTAAGATCATCTTACAAGAGACTTGATCAATTAGTATATGGCATTGATGCTCCTCAAGCTAGATATTAAAAACAATATCAATATTCAAAATAAATGTATCTGAGCTCAAATAATTTCTTGTATTTACAAATTTAACATGAAAAAGTTCAAACTTTTCGAGTTCGACTCAAATTTAATTATTTCAAATGCGTATAAAATATTTTCAGAATCGACTCGTCTACGACTATGATAAATGACAAAAACTTGTGTGAGACGATCTCACGGGTCATATTTTGTGAGACGGATCTCTTATTTGGGTCTTCAATGAAAAATATTACTTTTTATGCTAAAAGTATTATTTTTTATTGTGAATGTCGGTAGAGTTGACTCGTCTCACAGATAAAAATCTTTCGTGAGATCGTTTCACAAGATATCTACTTTTTCTTTTTATCTATATATAATATAATATTGTGGTCAAATTTGAGTTGAGTTTCTAATTTCTTGAATGGCAAACAACACAAAATAGGGACCTGACTCGTGGATGACGTCATCGCTTATTAATAAAAAAAACCCAGTGGTCCCCCTCCTCCTCTCGCGGCCCCACATACAACCCGATATATACCCGCCTCCGCCACCGCCTTTGCCTCCAACTCCATCTTCCACTCCCAATTCTCTCCTCAAATTTCTTTCATGGGTGTTTGTTTCTCCTCCCAATCCTCAGATCAAAAGCCGTCCGCCAATGTCGTCTCCGTTGATGGGCAGTTGCGCCAGTATTCTCTTCCTGTTACAGCTTCTCAGGTTCTTGGATTCGAGTCTTCTTCCCCGGACTCCATCTTCCTCTGCGATTCCGATTCCTTGTGCTTCGATGATTTCATCCCCCCTCTCGACGGGGAGCTCGAGCTCCACCGGGACCAGATCTACTTCGTCTTGTCGGCGAATAAGCTTCAGTATCGGTTAGCGGCCTCCGACATGGTGGCCTTGGCCGTGAGGGCTAGCATTGCGCTTGACAAGATCAACAGTAGCAGGCGGAGGAGCAAGGCCAGGATTTCTCCTGTCTTGGTGGTGGAAGAGCACCCGCAATCGAATTATCAAATTCAGAACAAGGTTTCTTTCGACTCTCCGCTAAGGGTAGTTTCCAGATCTGGTTCAACGAGGAAGATGCAGAGATTCTCTTCCCGGCGAGCTAAATTGGCCGTTCGATCGTTCCGAATCAGGCTCTCCACCATTTACGAAGGATCTATGCACGACGCCGATTGAAGAACTTGGAAATGGTACGCAAATCAAATTATATACGTCAGCATGCTCAAGCTAGCCGATCAGCTGCCCGAGGGGTGGGAAAAATCTTTTCCAAAAATACACGAAATCCGTCGTCGATCGGTTCCATCCACTGATTCCTGCGCCGCCCGTGTTCTTGGGGGAGACCTCATGATTCTTGATCAGAAATATATATTTCCGCATTTCATGTAATCTATTGTACTCAAATTTTGCATCCAAATTGGTTGAGATAATTGTGATGATTTATTCGAACTCTTGATCATAATCTATGTTCATATTTAAATTTGTTGTTAAAATGAATTGGGATTGGAGAAATTTCAAACAGCCACGGTGTTCTTGGTTCGTCAAGATCTCGAATGAGTACACACAAGCAACGCACGCGCCGATTTCTAAATGAATCTTCTGATATATTTCAGAATCTCGATTAATAAATTGATATTCATAATTTATTGTTATTTTTAAATCAAATATTAATATTCATAATCAAGCATGTGTTTTCGTACATTTTTTTTCTATTATTAATATTCATAATTTATTTTGAGTCATAATTAAGTATATTATGTAACTCAATTATTTTGGTTAATGGAGTCCCACCTAATTCTAAAATCAATTCAACTTCTAAGTCTCACCCGATTACTTATATGTTAAAAAAACTCGATTATGTTATGCCTCACATTTTATATCTATATACCCGAGTCACGAAAAAATATAATATTGATCAGATCGACTTGTCTCATAAGTATAAATTTATGAGATTTTATTACAAAAGATTTACTCTATTGATTTAAAACATATATTTAAAAAAAAAAAAAACATGATCAGTTTTAGGTTTGGGCTAACTTTAACAAAATGATTTTGACAAAAACTTGTGTGAGACGGTCTCATGAGTTGTATTTTATGAGACAGATCTCTTATTTGGGTCATCCATGAAAAAATATTACTTTTTATGCTAAAAGTATTACTTTTTATTGTAAATATCGGTAAGGTTGACATGTCTCATAAATAAAGATTCGTGAGACCGTCTCACAAGAGACCTACTCAATAATCTTTGGTTGGTCATTTATATTGGAAGATCATTTTTGAAAAAAAATTTACAACTCAAAAATAATATTAACCAACATCATTTTTCGAACTCTCATTCTTTCGATGTCCCTCCATGTTTGTTTTTATTCTTATAACTTCTTCCATGTAATCACCGGCGTGCGTTATAAGTATGTTATGTTTTTTTTCCCTTTCGAAATATCAGTTACTTTTAACATTAATTAAGATAAGTATGTTTTAACATTGATATACGTGAAACATATAAAAAAGGTACATATTTTTATCATGTTAACCTAAAATATCCTATATTCCAATTATTAATTCTACTAATTTAACTTTATTAGCTATCTTATGATACGGTCTCACATATATTTTTATGTGAGACGAATCAATCATGTCTATATTTACAATAATAAGTAATACTTTTAGCATAAAAAATAATATTTTTATTACGAGTGACCTAAATAAGAGAGAGTAGATCTCTTGTGAGATGGTCTCACGAATCTTTATCTGTGAGACGAGTCAACCTTACTGATATTCATAATAAAAAATAAACATAAAATTTTAAATAATTTATATATATCTACATTATATTTTATTAAAGTTGAGCCTAACTTAGACAAAATAATGTCATCGTCCATTTTTTAAATGAGTAGGCATCTTGTGAGACATTCTCAGGAATCTTTATCTGTGAGACAGATCAATCATACTGATATTCACAATAAAAAGTAATGTTTTTTCATGGATGACCCAAATAAGATATATGTCTCACAAAATACGACCCGTGAGACCGTCTCACACAAATTTTGGCATTTTTAAATACTTAAAATACTCTTATTTTCTTATAACAATACACCAAACACTTCGTTTTCTATTCTAGAAGATCATCTCAACCAGGGATCTGTATTTTATAGATAAAAATATGAAAAAATAATAGTTTAAATTTTTTTAAAAATAATTTCTGACCATATAAAATATAAGGACCACTAGTTTTTATAAATAAATAAAAAAACGAAGACTTAAAAATAATAAATATTAATTACTCGCTGCATTAGTATAATAATCTTTCTTCAAAAGCAAACCCTGTCCATCACCTCAATGCCGGCTTCTCTGTTGTAAGGCTCGAGTCTCCTAGCAACTCAAATTTCGAGGTAATGTATGCGTAATACTTGTTGCTCAAATTGTTCGTCTGTTTCATCTGAGTTCGATCTCTATTCAGCGAGTGGTAGTGGTTGGATCGCTTAACTCTAATATGGAATTATATTCCCAAGTCGTAGATGTTTCGAGTTTATTTAATGATTTTGTAGTTGTGTTTGATTTTGTATGATTTGGATTTCTTGTTCATTTTGTTGCTTAGCTTTTTCGTGCGCAGCGTTAAATATATGAAGTTGATTAATTGCAGAGAAAAGTAAATGGGTTTACGGATCCAATATTAGTTTTAGGTTTTAGGTTTCATCGATGAGGTTCTAACTTACTGTTTAGTATACTGAAATTTAAGCATTTGTCTTCTTTGAGTTGCTTTTAATTTCTGCCTCAGCCTTAAAGTAAACGTTGAGCTAGATCTCTATTGATGGAAACTGGGGGCAACTCACTTCCATCTGGACCTGATGGAGTGAAGCGGAAAGTGAGTTATTTCTACGACCCAGAGGTTGGAAATTACTATTACGGGCAAGGTCACCCAATGAAACCACACAGGATTCGGATGACACATGCTCTTCTTGCCCACTACGGGTTACTGCATCAGATGCATGTTCTCAAGCCTAATCCTGCCAGAGAGAAAGATCTATGCAGATTCCATGCCGACGATTATGTCTCTTTTTTGAGGAACATCACTCCCGAAACACAGCAGGACCAGCTCAGACAGCTGAAGAGATTTAATGTCGGTGAGGACTGTCCTGTGTTTGATGGTCTCTACTCGTTTTGTCAAACTTATGCTGGTGGTTCCGTTGGTGGAGCTGTGAAGTTAAATCATGGGCACTGTGATATCGCTATAAATTGGGCTGGCGGACTACATCATGCAAAGAAATGTGAAGCTTCTGGTTTTTGCTATGTGAATGATATAGTATTGGCTATCTTGGAACTTCTCAAAGTGCACGAGGTTGGTTTCCTCTTCATATTCCTCCTTTCTTCCTGTTTAGTTAATAAGCTTCTATAGTTGAAGTAAAATCGGAACTCACTGCATACGACGAGTAAGCTTTGTGTTCTCAAGCTCTTTTCAGGATTCCTTACTTTAATTCTGAGACTGAAACTTGTCTCTGCTGCTGGAACGGGTTAAACTTATTCTTAACCAGCCAACTTTAGTTTTTGCGTGAATGACATTTTTTTTATTTGCGAATTTGATATAAGTTGGTAAACGAAGACTTCAGACCTTCTGTCACAGGCATTGACATATCGATGCTTTCTATTCGTCAATTCTAGTCAGTCTATCCATTTCATTTCATTCTTTTTCCATGGTATGCCTTAACTACTTTGTTGCCGATGGAGTACGGAGTTCCAAAGGCCTTGGAGTCCTGTCTACTTAATCATAAGTTAAATGAAATGGAACTTTTGTTTTGCAAGAGTTTTTCTTTTTTGCACATTGATTTTGATGTTATTTTTTGGCAGCGAGTTTTATATGTAGACATTGATATTCATCATGGTGATGGTGTTGAGGAAGCATTTTATACTACAGACAGGGTCATGACTGTTTCTTTTCACAAGTTCGGAGATTATTTTCCTGGAACGGGGGATATACGTGATGTTGGATTTGGAAAGGGGAAGTATTACTCTCTTAATGTTCCCCTAGATGATGGAATTGACGATGAAAGTTATCAATCTCTATTTAAACCTATAATGGGCAAGGTGATGGAATTGTTTAGGCCTGGTGCTGTGGTGTTACAATGTGGTGCAGACTCGCTGTCTGGAGACCGGCTAGGCTGCTTTAATCTCTCAATTAAAGGTCACGCAGAGTGTGTCAAATTTATGAGAACCTTCAATGTGCCACTACTGTTGTTGGGTGGAGGTGGTTACACAATACGTAATGTTGCTCGATGCTGGTGTTATGAGGTAATGTTCTTATTATTAGTGATAATGGTTTGTCAATCAACACCCCATACTGTCAACTGTTAGTTCAAATTTATGCTTATCAAACCTGTGATGCGTTGATCGGGACTCGATCAGTAAACGTCATAACTTCCACAAGTTTGAGATGCTTAATTCTTTTTAGTTGGATATTTTCTATCTCACAGCTTCAAAACAAGGACATAGTACTCAAATTCAATTTGTTTGTTGAAATTGTAATGTTTATATTAAAGCTACGTACGTATAGAATCATGTTTTATATTGGTATGGGCTCTTTCACTGATTTCACATCCTCACAGTTGAGGTTCAGATCCAGTCAGTTTGGTCTTCAAAACAATCTGACACGCTAAATAGTCATGGAATCTCATTTCAATGAGTTTGCAAGAAATTTTCGGTAGAATGTTGAGGAACAAGTTATTTTCTATTATATAATGAGGAGTTTCCACTTATCAATTATCATATCTCAAAAGTCTCCATGTGTCTATAAGTGGATGAATTTATTGTGATTTGTGAACAAAACCCCATTCTCTGGCCCCCAATGGAATTATTACACAGGGGAAAAGACAAAGTCGGAAATTGTAAAATCTTCCTGTCAGTTGTTTGCCAAAAGAAAAGGAAACCTGCATAATTCAGATGTATGATCATGTCGATCCCATAGTTGGTAATGCAGCTCTTCTGCAGTTTATTTACTTACCTTATTTGACAGACAGGGGTAGCACTTGGGGTCGAACTGGAGGACAAGATGCCACAACATGAATATTATGAATACTTTGGCCCAGATTATACTCTTCATGTTGCTCCAAGTAACATGGAAAATAAAAACTCTCGGCATTTACTGGAAGAGATTAGATCCAAGCTTCTGGATTATCTTTCCAAGCTTCAACATGCACCAAGTGTCCAGTTTACGGAGCGACCACCTGATACTGAAATTCCAGAGGTTTGTTTCTGCATCAGGGAGTCTAATTAATGTTCCTACTATACCTATATTATACACACACAGAGAAACATATATATCCTAAATTTAGCTATTCTTTTGTGCTTGACATGCAGGTGGATGAAGACTATGATGTCGCGGAGGAAAGAGGTGAAACCGATTTTTACATGGATGTTGATGATGAATGGTAGTGTTTTTGCTTCATGAATTTTTTAGCTTTTTTGATATTTATCACTGGGAACTTCAGCATCTTATTTGCACACAGTAAGCCTTTGCCTGGCAGAGTGAAGAGTGAATTTCTTGAAGCTGAAGGAAAACACACGGTACTCATTTCCTTTTCCTATCTATTTTATTTTCTGATGCCAATGTTAAGAGCTACACTAGTAAAAGAATTTAGTAATGTTTTATGCTTCTGTATCTGCATATCAGAAATTTTCATACTCTGATTTTAAAGCTACCTTAGTTTCAAAATTTTCCTCCAATCGAAAACTTTTCTCGTAGTCGGAGTCAATTCATCATCAAATTGCTTGTGTCGGAATCATTATTCTCTCCACCTATTTAGTTTATGGTATTTTTGCCTTAGTTAAGTTGAGTCAAACTGTGACTCTATGGAATGCGTACCATTTTTACATTCAACAGTGACTCAAAATGAGCAGATACCCAATTTATTTTGCCTATTCATTGGTGTAATGCACGAATATTGCATTTGTAGTATAAACATGTTGCACCAAAATTAATTTGTTATGTGTTCGCTTGTAGTGCAATTGGCCTAAAATACAAGATTTTACTAATTAGCCTTCCCTGAGCTACTTTTTACCCTTCTTTTTAGAAATTATGTTCGGAGAACTGATCACATGTTTCCATTCAATGACAAGTCGTTAAAATTCTCGTTTGTGCCCGTTATATTATCTGTATTTTAGCAGAACCTTTTCCTGTTGAGATGTAAAAATAATTATAATAAATTTTCAGGGAACATAGTAGAAAAAAGTTTAGAACTTTTTCCAGCTTATCAATATAGTTGTTCCATTTTGCTCTTTTCAGGGAGACAGTAGAGAAGGCGAATGTAATGGTGAACCGGACCTTAATCCTCTGAAACCCATTGCCTAGTCTTGCGATCCACTTCATGAGTAAGTCTACAATGTAAACATTTGGATTTAAAAAAATATCAGGGTAAAAACTTAGTTTTTGTTTCTAATTCAAACTATGATTTTCTTGGTAATTGTCAACTTTTATCACTTGTAAATTAAGCAAATCTATGCGAGACAGAGAGAATTTGTGGCTGGGAAATTTGTTGAGTTATCTTCTAGCTATATCTGGTACTTTGTTTCACTTCTCCATTTTCCAACTTATATCGCAATGGCAATGAGAAAAAAGTTTGCATGTCATAAATAATTATGTATATAAATGGCAGGAACACCAGAGTGTTTTCTGTTGCACAAATTATGCATCAAATTGATAATGTCCTAGCATTCGGAAAGCAGCCCTCTCTTTGCTATCTCCTTTCAGTTTCATGGTACTGGAAATAATCGATTACAGGCCTTTTGTGTTGGATGTATATGACCACCCTTTTGGTATGGTTATTGGAAGACCACTCCAGTACCATACGTAATATAATTTTTGTTCCCTCTGTAGTTGAAAAGAGATACCTTACCTGGTTTTTTTTATTTGTTTTACGATCTGTCTGTTTGGGATCAGGTTTACTGTCATACGCGTGCTGAACAGGATCACTCGTTTATATCGTGCATCCCGTCGGGAGCCCAAATTTTTTTCCTACTAAATTCAACATTTAAGTTCAAAATTTTGTCTGAAGATTATTTCAGTTCCATCTTGATCCATAATTATACAAATGCAAACTTTACCAAAAAAGGATATTATTAATTAAGCCTGTGGGTATATAATAATTTGATGATGTGTGAACCTCTGTGGATACACGAAGACATTCAAGTCTCAAGCGTGTTTTTTAACAGAACATGTGAACATATGTATGATATATCTATAAATTTGATTTGAAACATTTAATTGATCAAATTAAATTAGTAGTGATTTACGCATATTCCCTTGACTGCAAGGATGATTTGGAGACTTTTTTAGCCCACCGTGTGAACATGTTAAGATGGTTGTGCAGAAACTTAAGCAGTATGTACTCACATGATATATTCGAGCACAATTAGTCTACCTAAACAAGTGGAAAAAATTACAAAAAAAAAAAAAAAAACAAATGAAAAAACAATACGTGGCTAAAGCAGTGCTTATACCCAATAATTCAATTATGAGTTTAACTTTTTGATTAGCTCACTCAACTCAATTGTGCACTGTACACATGCTAAAAGCTTAAAGGAGACTCTTCCTGATTCACATGGGAATCCTGTGATGTGCTCCCGCGATAATTTGTAATCCAGGAGCATTGTTCCAGCAACATTTCACTTTTATATCTCATGTACCTCGTTTTCATGGTTTAGGCTACAATGGTTCCTTTTTATTGCTGAGTGACTTTTGCCTTGTGTTTTCTTGCTACAATATTTCCGTTCGTTAGGCAGTCGCTCTTCTTTCCTCGACTCTAGATGCTTTCTTGTCCACCATATACCTTTCCTCTCATTTCTGTGGATAAAAAGAAGAAGATTTGGCTTGAGCAAACATATAATAATGGATTCAAAATTCTAATCGTCGCCCTTTGGTTCCATACCAAAATCATATCTAGAAAGTCTCTAGCTTGGCTTGATATTTTTCAACCGTTGGAACGCATAAAAATGATTAAACCTACATGCACTAAGTTATAGGGTGTGATCATCAAATTGATGATACCTACAAGGTGCCACCAACCAAAAGTGGTGGAAATGTGGACATCTCAATTTTAAGTTAAAATGGGTATTGCTTGCACTCTGGTTTACAAGAAGAACAATGAATTTGAATACATACATTAGGACGGAAATAACATGAATATGAAATTCAATACTAATAAAATAAAATAACATGGTCGATATCACAACGCACAAACCACTACATTCTAATAATATCCGATTCAATGCTAGTTGAAAATGAGATTCAAAAGAACTGCACTACAACTGAGATGCAATTCCTTGCACTATCATAACCCATGTTTAGAGCAAAATTCAACTATTATTCGATTCACTATAGTAGTTGACCATATTACCTGAATGACACCATCGGATAGTGTTAATACCCCGAAGAAATCGAGATTTTATCTTCTTATCTTCGTACAAGTCCGTAAATGTTTATATGATAAATTTACAAAAAAATATATATGTAAGAACAAACTCAAATATTTGTAGGATAATGTACAATTAATATTAATAGTAATTAAAAGCTCAACCAAAAGCTGGACTCGATTAGATTCTGCGGTTGCACCTTCCCTGGCTCCGCACAGAGCAGCGGTGAAGGGCCCATAAATATTGTAAGAACGGTAAATTCATATTAAAGTTTGAAATAAATTTCAATTATAGACTGAAAATAACAATTGCTCAACTTCTTGCAAAATACATTTTACAAATATTTAATGTGAATCAAATTAATGGATCTCCCATATTTTGAATGTGTTGTTAGGGCACCCACATTGGTACATTAATGAGTGATTATTAACACCCATTAATATTCATGCACAATGTGGGTGCATGAATTATTAATCTTGGCAGCCAAGAAATTCATCAGGATGAACGGCATTATTTCGCAAATAGCGACGGTTTTTCGTAAACCGTCGCAAACTGAAAAACGTCGCTACTTGCGACGGTTTCTCAAAACCCGTCGCTACTTGCGACGGTTTTTCACAAACCGTCGCTATGTGCGACGCTTTCTCACAAACTCGTAAAATAATCTGCATTTTTGAGAACATTGAATCTGCATTTTTGAGAACATTGAATTTGACGGCTAGTTACATTAGTGTTTACATAAATGAAACTCGTAAAATAATCAATAAAACTATTAAAATTTTGTTTTTTCATTTTTTAAATAATATTTTAAATAAAAGAGTCCAACATTTTTATCATTTTTTAATAATATTTCAATGAATATTGAAATTAAGTTATTTTTAAAATAATAATACTATTTATTTTTAATAATATTTGTTGTAAAATTTTAACAAAATTAGAAAGATATTGAATTAATTAAAATTAAAAAAAATGAGTAAGTGGACAATGAGACCCATAAATAATGAAAGTTGATATTAAATGAATGTGAGTGTGTTTTAATAATGAGAAAATGTTAATGTAATGAATATGTGGCTCGTGGACCCCATAATTTTTGAGGAGATGGAAAGTTAATAACATAGATTAATGTGGACGGATGCGGATGCCCTTATTCTTAACAACGGTTCGCTTAGCTATATTTGCGGTCCTCAACTTACCACATTTTACTTTTTTAAAAATAAAAATTAAACATTAAACGTGTTTATCCCTTCTCTCTTCACCAAGTCCACCCTACACCATTACCACAAAAAAGTGGTGCAAGGATTATAGCACTAGTTTCAACCCCGAGTTTAGCAAACATCCTCACTTATTCCGACCTGTCGGATTCGAACCGACAACCAAAGGATTTAGCAATCTCAGGCGGGCAACCCTCGGTATTGCCAATCCCTTTACTCTCCCAATTGAGTTAAGGTCGGTGGAAAATATGAAATTTTCTTAATAATCAAAACAACCGTATTTTTCTCCTCCATATGGTCGCGGACAAAATACTGGATCTGTGTAGTGTAAAAAGGGCCCCAAATTAGCAATCCAAAAGCGACAGTCCCACTACATAACAGTATTTTGCCCCCAACCATTTCAATGTTATTTCTTAGCATTCATTCAGTAGCTTGAATGGACATCAATCCAAAGTGAAACGTACTTTGTTCCAAATTGTGGTCGAGGCGGTCGCCAAGGCAGCCCTCAACCGCCCTGCCTTTGCATCAGGCGACGCTAAGCTATCCGATCGGACAGGCAGACAAGGCGGTCAGGCAGGCGGTCAAGACGTGTAAAGAGTAGACAAAAAGAAGTCATTTGAGCTAGAGTTTCGAGTTTCAAGAAAACGAGATACAATATCAACTTCAAAGAGAAGACAAGAAGCGGCCGCCGATGCGTGTAAAGAGAAGACGGGTAGAAGCCATTCGATTCTAGGGTTTTGTATTTTTGGGCCAGTGGAGCTTTAGCTCATTAAGAAACAGGACATGAGTCTTCTATAATGAATTGTTGGGCTTCAAAACGACTCAATATGCTTGAAATGAAAATGTCATTGCTTCAAAAATTCAACTGCCTAGGCGGCCGCACTGACCACCCCACCACTGCTTTCTGCCGATTACAACACTGGAGCCGTATAAAAAAAATTTAAATAGCTTCAATCACAAACATAATACTCAGAATTAATCCAACGATGATAACCGTTTGTCCTTGGGTTTTATCAAGGATGAGGAACATGCCAGGGTTGGTGACCGGGAGCCCCAACCAAGATTATTGTGTATGTCATCCTTTATATCATTGCAACTCGTCATCGATAGTTCCCTCGTACGAAAAATTAGTGATTATTCATCTGGTTTTGCTTTAGTAACTAGTGTCGTTCTGTTACATAGGAACTAGTGTCTTGCATGGCTACCTTCATTTCGCAAATTATACTTCCATTAGAGAAAGTGAGTAGATGTTCTAGTCACCTCAAGTAAACCGTCATGGTGAAGGGTGGGGTACTAACCGACTTTCGGTCTCTATTCAAATGACATGAATGTTTTTTTTATTTAATTTAATGACCGGTGTCTTGGCAATAAAGCACAAGATCTACCTGAGACAACATGGTACGTAGCATGGTAGAAAACACATACCAGAAGGCCTCGACATAAATCCACTAAGCATTTTCCATGTATACTCAATATTTGCTTCTTCCTGCGCAATATGAAGTGAAAAACAAAGAAATAATTGGGATTTGCATCACTGTCCATCTTCGCTTTACAAAAACTTGCGGACCAGTCTTGAAATTAATCGAGTAGCGTTAGAACTACAGATAAACAGCAGATCATTTTGTGTTATTAAATAATAACAAAATTTAGCAGGTTGATACCAGTTGACATCACATTGCGAGCGATTCATGTTCCCCAACCGACCTAACATCACAAATGGGGCATTTGTCATTTTTAGAGCACTCATTGCTGAAAGCAAAATTTATATCCAGAGCACAAAATTTTACAATGAACATGAGCCAACTTGAATTCAAGTCCACATCACAAAATGGGACTTCTTATACAGAAACGTCATGCTCAACAATTGTATGATCCATTGTATGGTCAAATCTCCTTTAATAATCCATATCATGCCGTTTGCAACATTTTCACCGCATAACCTATATGTTTAATGGATGTTGGTAATGTTATCATACATAGAAGTTCTCAAAACAATTTACGAGAGAATCTAACACATGAGATGAGCTCAATAATACAATTAACCCAATATATTGGAATGGAGGTAAGCAGCATGCGGAATAATCAATATTTGATTTATTGTTAGATTTCAAATTACAATTTTTCTTGCCCTTTTTCCTACATCTTGTAATATGAACAAATATGACTACGTTAACAAACTGTGCCATGGACGGCAGCAAACTATTAAATTTTAACGACCAATATACCAGCAGGCATGCCTGCGTTAACATATGGAAAATTTGAAATGTTAATAGTATTTTTGTACATATATCTGAATTTTCCAATATTTGTCCAAAAAGCAGCAAAGAAAGACAACTTATTTCAGTTCTTGAGAGGAGAAACTCATCTGCAACTGAGAGAGATCATCAGGAGCATGGACAAGGATGTGGTATTATTGTCATCATTGACTGAGCCCTAGAATAATGAGAGGATATCCAAGGTGAGAATACCACGGTTTCAAAATCACGAGCAGTTTGATGCAGTCCACAACCTGAAAAATTTCGAGTGAAAACATTTACCATTATCGGGAATAACAGTATAATACTGCAATTCAAAAGCATATAAAAAATCCACAAGATACAGAGTGCATATTTAGGGGAAAAAGAGAGGCATACATAGGAATGGCCAGGTGCACATAGGAATTGTCAGGAACACAATAATGTGTGAAGATTTTCCCAATTAACAGCAATTAGTTTCCAACAGTGAATAAAGTGGAGAAGGAAATGAAAAAGTCCCATACATAGTTGTAAAAAAAGTGTGCCTGGGTAACCACCAAGGCACCGACCTTGCGAGAGGCGTGGGAGGCAAGCCTGGGCGCACGCCTCTTGCAAGGCACAAGGCTAAAGCGCGATTATATATTTCACTGGCCCAGTTCTCTATCTTTTAACAAAAATGAGCTGCAAAGCTTAGAGCCCAAAGCTGGTTTAGAAAAAAAGAAGCCAAAGCTGACTTAGACAAAGCCCAAAGCTGGTTTAGGAAAAAAGCCTAAAGCATAAACCCTAAAAATTTTAACAAAATAGGCCGTAAACCCTAGAGCTCAAAGCTGGTTTAGAAAAAAAGCCAAAGCATAAACCCTAAAAATAAGAAGCAGGGCAGCAACGATCAAAACTCTGTTATCTTCTATTCTGTTTTGAAAAAAAAAGGATCAACGCCCCAACATCAGCAAGAGCATCTTGAAGAAGGAGAAGAAACAACAACAACGAAGGGTCTCCAAATCATCAAACAAACAAAGAAGCGTTTTTATTGATGAATTAGCTTAATCATTTTCGTAACATTTTTGTCATATAATGATATAACATATAAACATATGTTTTTTTTTAATTAATAGTGCCCTTGCTTCAATAAGTCACGCGCCTCGCCACAAGCTCCAAGAGCCCTTTGCACCTTGGTGCGCCTCTAATAACTATGGTCTCATATCACTGTCACAAGTACCGATAAAAAGTGGAAAAAGGTAACTAATCGGTAAACATTGCAACTGTCATATACCTTCTTCATTTGAATATTAATTAGTAATGCACAAGAAAATGGCAGGGACAGGATCAACCATTGTTGGGTGGAGCATGCCATATCAACTCATTCAGTGAGCTGTTCAAAATCAAGATACTTCGTTGAAAGAACTAGGAAACTAATGTGATACAGATGAAGTAATAAACCACTTACATAGAGCATCTCCTCAAAAATTAAATTTCAAACAGTATCCAAAGCATCACATTTGAAGTATTGTGCTACCGCAGATAACCTCAAAACTCAACTCCCCTGCCTTCCGTTGCAGTATCAACCTAGATGAGACAGATAGAAAAGCCAAGACTGAAGACATTGAAGTAACTAAACCACAAACAACGCATTTAACCTCTAGGAGACAAATATTTTTTATATAAAATACCCAGTGTTCTAAAACTCGCCCTAGGCGACCGCCTAGGCGCTGCTTGAATGCACCGAAAAGGTTCTAGGCGGCCTGCCTATGCGGCAAGGACGCCTAGGCGCTCTTAGGCGGGCCTAGGCGGGTCAAGACGGGCCTATGCGATTAAAGTTTTTCTGTGAAATTTTTTTTGGGCTTTTAATTTTTGAAAACCAAATTAAACTAGAACATGACATAAGAAAGAATTATATGCTCGTGCTTTTAATTTTTTGGGATTGAAAGCCTAATTAAAACCACGATTTGTTGGCTTGCGCTCGCCCTAACGCGTCACTCTCATCTTCTTTATCTATTTACTTCTGCACACATAAGAAAATCGAACCAGACCCTAAAAGTAATTTTTTTCTTTATTTTGATTTCTTCTGCATTGCCTATTATTCTAATCCACCTTAGACAGAAGGAATGATCCAGGTGTTAATTGGATTTTAATAAAGTTTGGGCTGAAATTTAGTTTTAGAATCATTACAAGTTTCTTGATACCCTGGAATCCGCCTAGCGACGCCTAGGCGGCCTAGCTATTCTGGCGCCCGACTACCGACTAGCTAATTTTAGAACCATGCAAATAAGAGGTCTATATTACATCTTGCACAAAGGATTTTATCAGCAAGCATGCCAAATTGTACATGCATGGGTGCCAAATTGTACATGCATGGGGTACAAGCACATCAATATTGCTTTTAGTATTCTCAAAAATAAAATAATATAGCTTTTAGAAAGATTATCAAGATAAGATCGGTAAAAAAGTCAAGGTTGGTGTTGGAATTCGTTCTTGGTCGATATCGAGGTTTCAGAATTCACATCAAAGATACATGAAACTTGCAAAAAAAATAGTTTCAATGAAACGGATAACAGAGATTACCAGGAAAACAGCTGTCACAAATGGGACGTCTAGTAGAGAATTATTTGGTTTCGAGTAGCCTATCAGAAAGGAAAATGAGGACCACTAAATTTAAATAATAATAATTTATTTAAAAAAATAGAATATAATCTACCAGCAGACAAACTTTTCCATCTTCAGTTCAATGACCCACGGCACCTGAAACAATTTGGCAACAGAATGAAAAGCAGATAATCGCAGACAATACATGATCAAAATAAAAACGCAGGAAAAAATGATCAGAAAAGGAGCAAGCTCCGGAGTAGGCTAAACACTTGATGTACACATCTGTGAAATTCACCAGTTAAGAAAAAAACTATAATGAAATATGAAAGTTCATAATGCACTGGTCAATTTTTAACCATATCTTCTTGAAATACGGCGAAATATAATGACATTAAAAAAATCATAATTAGGTTTAAGGAATTGTTATATATATAAACCATAATTAAGGTGATTTACCTGAACCTCGGTATTTAATTATTTATCAGGCCTAATTGGTTAAGAAAACTAACCCAAAAGAAAAGAGAAAATACTAATTCATAACATCTAAAGTTTATTACAGGTATTGATCCACTAAGAAACCGTAAGTCGATACGAGTTTGAAAAGAAGAGGCAGCAATCCTTAAGTGATGAGCCAGATAGGAAAGATATACCATGGTTAGAGAAAGATGTTGCCTCCCAAGAAACAGCTAAATTTACAATGACTCATAATAACTTTCAAGGATGCAAACAAGAAAATTTGTAAAATCAACATTATCTGAATTTTATCCTTGACTAATAGTATTAGCTGCCATTATTCTGCTAGTATAAAGAGCCACTTCAAGAGCATCGGCATAATAAGTTTCAACCAACTTTTTTGTCTCCCAACAGAACCCACGAGTATTCCCAAGTACAAGTACGCATAAAAGTCGAACAATTTCTGAACCAAATTTAAAGAAAAGAACTATTAACAAGAGGAAAAGATAGAAACCTCAAACTCTAAAGATGCAAAATTTTATATCACCAGAAAAATTAATCAGGAAATCGATAAGGAATACAGTCATCTAAAGCAGGCAACAAAAGATATTCAAATACATGATCAGAATCTCCAACGATACAAGTAACTAAAAGTCATTCAGAAGCTTTTAAGAACAAGGCATCAAAAAACCAGTACAATCTTTTAGAAATCCATTTGCAAATACTGTAATTGAATATCACAAACCCCAGATCAGAAGCATTATGATTTATGAAATATGAGACCCTTTATAGTCGAATATGTAACCGGTTAATAGCCCTAGGCTTTACCTTTTAGAACCGCAGTTGCAAGGAATTTTGTTCTCCTCAAGTGGAAACTTGTAATTGTAAGTGAGTTCTTCACCTGCCGCAATATGCCTCTTTGCATATATGAATATCTTTTTCTGACCCTCTACACTTATGACCTTTGTGTAGCAATTAGGCTGCATTGAAATTAATGCCTTGGTAATTTCCTATTTTAGAATCACTGTGATATACAAATCACACCATCCAACATAGTAATAACTTTTCATCCAGTGCTCACCTCACAAGAATGATTTATAAATCTAGCTATCCCTCCACGCTTTGTAGCATCAACCTGCCCAAAAATTAAAAAAAAAAAAAAACTGCAGATTAATGCATGAAGTGCAGCTTTCTTTCTACTATATTCTTATCAGAGTAGGAGAAGATAATATAAAACCATCTTAGTTTTTGTCATGATGGGGAAGAGTAAAAGATCCATACTGAAAAAGAAAAGGCCCAAAGCCTCTGATGAAGGGGCCAAAATAGATGTTGAAAAACCATAATCACCAAAACAAATCAATGAAAGAGATACGAGAGAAGTGCAACAAATGTTGAAAAACCATAATCACCAAAACAAATCAACGAAAGAGATACGAGAGAAGAGCAACAAAAATTAATGGGAACCTAGTAAAAATATTATCAGTCATCACAAAGATGATTCAACTGAAAGCAAATACAAAGTAAAACATCGAGAAATGACAGACTGCCATATGAAATGATATCTGTAGGCGTTGCAAAATACCTAATTTTTGTTTTTCTAAAAAGCACAAGAATTTACAGGTTGAATGGATTCAAGTGTTCTCATACCACGCAACCATCATCTAATCTGAAAAGATAGCTGCTTCCGATTCCCATCTTCTCATACTGGCATTCCCGAATATCAGATATCTACAAGGTTGAAATAAAATGTAAACTTAAGAAACAAACTTGAATCAGAATGACATCAGTAGAATATACTATTATCAAAATTGGAAGAGGCATCAGAAAAAGGTATTATAACTTTAGAAACCATTGGTTAGTGACTTAGTGTACAATGTGAGGATCTGTAAAAAAAATTGAACTTCTCCTGGTACAGAAAGTGTATTTACTACTCTATCACGGAAGAGTTCTTTCTTAATCTGGACAGCTTGGACTAGGATTTTCAAACCCATGGGAAAGACCAATCCCACCAGATTCCAGTAATAACTAATGACAGAGGCGAATGACCATAGATAGCAAGCATGCTAGGATGCTAAAAATGTGTATGCCACAAAACTATCAGAACGAGAAAGCTTTAGTAACTTCTCCACAAACGCATGTATGACATCTCCCAAGGATGCCGAAATTTCTGCAATTAATTTGTTCAAAAAACCTACTCATGTACTTTAAAAAATAGCATTTGTGTTTTAAATTACCATTTCCATTTAATTAAATAAGTTGGGAATATCTCCTCTACCATAACGAAAAAGAAAAAAGAAATCTATAAATTTGATAAATTAGAATCTTCGATATAGCATTTATCGCATCAAACAATGAATCTAAACAAATGCCTTCTTTTATAGTTACTGATTACTGAAGGGTTATTATTTTGTTCATATGGATTGAATTTAACATGGAGTTTAATAGTTTATACTTTTTTTCACTTTTCTGGGAACTCAGGAAAAGAACAAAAGGCAATCTTGGAACAGAGGGATAAAAATTGACTTTGCAATGTCACGCAAAAAGTCCTTCACATAAACATGGAGAGCAGAATGGAATATGAATGCTTACACGAGACCGAATAAGTTCCCCAACATATTCTATAACAAAGTCCTCTGCTTCGATTGACTCCAACGCAACAAGACCCCAGTCATGTATCTTGCTTCTTTGGAAACGCAAGCGCTTAATCCTTCCCTGGCCAAAAACGATTTGTTAAAATAAAAATTAGAAAAGAACTAAAAGAAAGGCACGATGAGATCCATCCTCTGATTACCTTCAACTGCGTCATTTTCAACAGATCAGCACCTTCCGCAGCAGCAAGAAGGTTACGCAGCTTGGCCCGGTTTGTTCTCGCTGAAAGTCCTTTAACACTAGCTAAATGAGATCCAATACAATCAGAATTAATATAATGGGAATGGATATGACTACCCCTGATACGAGCTCTTTCAGAGGGACTAGTACTCAAAGCCCATTTACGCCATTCCCAGCCATCAACAGATGACCGAGCACAACCATCAGACTGAGGAGAAGATTTTTCAATCCCAGATGTACTGATATCGATCTTTCGTGTGTCTAAATGTTTGCATACTTCTCGCTTAGCATCTCCAATTTCTAGTTTCTGAACTTTTCCTGATCGAGAATCTGGTGCTTCATCAATCAGTTTCTTCTTTTTAAGCTTTGTGACCTTGCATGCTACATAAGAAAATTGACACCAACAAAATTAGATTACCCTCAGCTTCATATCAGCAATCTGCCACCAAAAGTGTAGGCCGGTCAAAGGAAATATAATAAAGAGAGAGAAGATGACACCAACATTTTGGCACTGTTGTGGCATCACCATTAGATTGAAATTCCAAACAGCAGGATTCCCGGCTCCTGGCACAGGTACTCCACTCAACATTGTATTTCTTGTTGGTAAGCACAGAGGTATTCTGTGTGCTAAAATTTGAATCTTCTCCTAAAGAACCATTTTTAAGTAAAATTTTTGTAGCGAGCCAATATACTAGAACTTAAATGATAGCTATAAAACTGTAAGTATCTTACTGTGAAGAATAAAATACCTAGGTTAATATTATCAACTTCCCCTGATATTCGACTAAACATACGTTGAGAAGATGAGCTTTCCCTATGTAAACTAGCTTGATCACATGGCTTGCCCTTTTTTTTAAAACTTGAAATCCTTTTTTGAACGTTTGCGCGCTCTGATAAATCTTTGAGAGTCTGAACTCTCCTTGACCTCTTGCCTATTTGTTTCTGATAATCGTCTCCCAATAATAGAGAGTCAAAATACGAAATTGATCTTTGCTGACCCATTTTTCTCTTACGAGAATATGTATATCTTCCAAGTAATAAAGATGACCCCAAACACTTATTCACGGCATGAATGTCTTCATTACACAATTCTACTGTCCCCTGTTTAAGAAAAGAAACAAATGAGGATGGGAAAAAAACTAAAACAATCATTTAACTACAAAGAAGGCAATCACAGGAACCCAGAATGTCAGAACCTACCTTAGGATAGCTTGATTCATGTCTCCTTGAAGAGAACCACATCATTATTTCTTTCTCAATGGTGTCGTCAACATATAATTGTTTCAACCCTCTCATGACACTTTGATGTATTTGCTTTCGGCTCATCATCAACACCACCTGGAGAGCATTTTTCCAGGTCTGCTCATATTTTTCAAATGATGGTTCTTGACATATTTGAGACAAAGTCGAAAGATCTGTGATTTCTTCAAATTGAAGTGGCCGCAGTCCATCAACTTCAATATTACAAGCATCATTTACATGCACAGGCAACTTCTGAAATGCCTCCCGAGAGAATTGTGATAAAGAACGATATTCCATACTCTCCTCATATAAACCTGGCCGCAGTCCATCAACTTCAACGTTATTTCTGTCATCTAAATGCACTGGTAATTTATGAAATGGACTTTTTGAAAAATTAGTCATGGAGACTTTGTGACGGTGAAAAGCATCCTGACACAACTGTGCTTTGGAAGAATCAAATCCACTAGATGGGTCAGGTACAACAGCAGAGTCTGGAGTGACCTGCAAAGATTGGGATTCTATCAAACAGAAGATAACATGTTTGGCAAAAAAATAAAGATATTTAAGCCCAAAACACTTTTCCCAGGGGGAAAGGGAACTAGTGAAGGCAGCTTCTCACCAATACCTCTTGGACGTGACTGTTTTGTGGAGAATCAACCACTTTCTTCACTTCCTCGTCAATTACTCCTCCAAAGTAATGATATAAAGACAATTTTGCAGATGATTGTAGATCATTCATTACATATTCCAGAATCAACTTCATGTCATCAAAAGATGTCCCAGAGCTTAAAAGAATTTCTTTAGAAGAGTTTTCTTTCTTGTGAGAAGACAAAGAAACAGATTGCATATGTGCTTGTGCATGCATTCTCATTCTCACTGGTTCAAAACCTGGGGGACAATCTGCATCGCAGCTAGATGAATCTTGTTTGTTTATTAGCTGTGAAGCCATAAAAGTGAACTTCATAATTTATCCACCACATAAAAAACGAAAAACTCAATAAAAAGTTTAACAACCAGTCAACCAGATTCACATACATGTACAGCTGGTATATTTTCGAAACTCCCAGAGTTCTCATGTGGGATGCCTTGTTTAGGAGAGGAACAAAGTTTCATCTTTCTCCATGCAGATGAATACTCCGCAACAAGATCACAGAATATGGCATTCCACATGTCTTCCATACAAGTATCATGTAGAGTCCTAGAAAGTGTCATAGACGCAGCCCAAAAGTTCTCAAGGCCTCCAATGCATTTAAATCTAGGAGATCTCACTGTTTCACCACAACTTTCAATGATGGTGCTGCTTAATCCTTCCTCATCCCCAATAGCAAAGTCATTACTTTTGTGACGCTTTTCGAACTGACACATAAAACAGTAAAGCCACATTGATACTCTTCAAGCACTAAAATCGCATTCTTTCAAAAAGTGATTACCTACCAGTCTGTCATCTGAGCGTAAGGATCTGGCTGATTGAATGACTGGTTCAGCCTTAAGATCCTTATGAATTTTCAGGGTGGCAAGAGACTCAGAAATTATGCACCCAACAATCTCGTCAAGTACTACTTTGCGGGCAGTTTTCATGATTCCAAGGTAGAGCTGGGAACAAACTTCTTCAGAAATCGTAGATATCAAGCTCGATACTGTTCCAGACACTTGAACATTGGCATCACACGAAGAGACAGCTCCAAGTCCAGCCATTCTCCAGGTATTTAAGAGCGATTCCAATGGCAAAGGTCTATACCTGTTATCAACATGATATATCTGTCCAAATCACCACAGAGCAGAAATAAGGAATGATTTAAAACGAAAGAGTCATTTAACTGAAAAAATAAATTTTCAACCAACAACAATTCTTAATTAATGCAACTCAAATGCCAATTGGCAGTACGAAATCATGTTGCGATGCTTAAAAAATATTCCACATCAATCTGAATTATGAAACCAAAAATTGAGGTGTCAGTCCGTTTTAGAACAGATTTGGGATCTCTAGTATAAACTGGTAGGAGAAGCAAGATTAAAAAACAACTTTAATGTTAATGACTTATAGGAACACCTGTTCATGAGCAACCTAGGTTTAACACCTTAGACACACAGCTCATTTTCAGTACAAGTGTACGACGTATAAACGAGGTCAGTTGAACAGAGATGTCTCTTGAGCTTCTGAGATAACTTAGTCCTAACTGTAGAGAGGTGATAACTACTTTCTTCTTTTTCCCTTTGTTTTCACAATAAATAAATCTAATAGCAGTAGTTGTAATAATAACAGTAACAGTAGCAGCAATAAGGAACATACAACAAGGCTTCAAAATGATATGACAAATAATTTTTTTCTAGACAATAAATTACTATATTGTCCACCAACCATAGTTGTCAAGGCGCTAGGCGACGTCAAGGCGACGAGTCACTGCCTAGCGCCCGAACGCCTAGGCGACAAAAGGCGATCGCCTAGCCACGAGGCGATAATATAGAGAGAATGTATTATATATTTATGTTCTACTAAAAATCAACTATTAATAATAATGAACTATATGAAAAACTAAATATATAAAGCTTCAAGTAACAAAAAACAAAAATATCTCAATATTGTCGATAAATCAACACATTCAAATCTTATGCTAGACAATTTAATTTTTCCAAAACAATCTAGACTCAGATCAATCACTTTCTAATTCAATCATTTCATCCACATCACCATCCTCCACATTTTCATCAATGTCTGAATAATCATCTTTCAACACATCATCATCAAACTCTCCCGCGTCAGTAGATTCTTCATCTACATCCATTGGTGATTGTAGAGCATGGGTAGTTTGGCTTGTCACCCGACCTCTTCGTCCTCCCCCTACCTTTGCCTATAGAAGTTGAAGCTCCCTTATAAATAGGGTTCGAGGTCCGTTGTTGTCTAGTATGTCTGGTTTCTTCTTCTACTCCAGCAGCCTCTGCTACAACGTTCCATGTCAAAGTATCATCATCATCAAAAACAGGTTCCTCTCCAGCTTCCATCATTCCAATCAACCACTCATTATTACAATCATCAATATTCCTCAAAACTATAGGATCTCTTTTTTCCTTTTTAGCCGCACGAGCCTTGAGTGTTTGATTGTACTTCACATATACCAAATCTCTTAGTTTCTTGTGATCTAGTCTATTCTTTTTCTTTGAATGTATCTGTGACACGAATGACGAAACCATCATAAACTATAAATTGAAAAGAAAAGTGAAAGAAGTCATGTAATACCGTAATAGTATTTACTCACTTGCTCAAATATGCTCCAATTCCTTTCACAACCCGAAGCACTACATGTGAGGCTAAGAACTTTGATAGCAAATTCTTTCAAATTTGGAGTACCATTGCCAAACATTTTCCACCAATCCGCTGAAAAAAAAATGAATCTCATCATTTTCATTTGATATTTAAGTATTTAACTATTTAACTTTTTGCAAAAAAAACACATACCAGGCGCCATTGGTTGGTCTTTATTATTCCTTGCTCTAATGGCAAATTCGTTGCCGAACAATGACTCCGAGTTCTTATATACCGGCAACTCCTCCATAATAATCTTATCCCTCACGTCATGGCTTGGAATCAATCTTTGTATGCATGCAAACAACCCATTTGTGACTTCTGCATCCGTCTCAACTTTCGGATTGTGATAGTAAAAATATGGGTTTAAGTAGTATCCTGCCGCGTGCAAAGGATGATGAAGCTGATTATCCCATCTAGCATCAATAAATTCTAACACTTTTTTACATTTCTCTCTGTTGTTATCAAAGGACTTGAGAATTGTTTCTTTTGCTCTGTCCATAGCTTCATAGATATAACCCATCGCTGGCCTTATTTCATTATCGGCAATGCGAAGAACCATCACTAGAGGACACATCACTTTAAGGGTGTATGTCACATTATTAAAAAATGAAGGCTTGAAAACAGTATCATTTGCCTTCTTACCCTTTATATCATTTGACCAATTACTTTCTATCCACTGTGTTGATATGAACATTCTCTTCAAAGCCTTTTGTCGTTTGTGGAGGCTTTGCAAAGTGAGAAATGTAGTAGCAAAACTGGTGACTCCATGTCTTGCCAGCTCTTTGTTTCCAGTAAATTCTCTCATCATGTGCAAAACACCTCCATGATTGTAAATGTAACCAACAAGAGCAATTGCTCTAGAAATAGTCTTCCGAACCACCTCAATTTTGCCAATATCCTCTAGCATCAAATCAATGCAATGAGCAGCACATGGAGTCCAAAACAAATTCGGTCTTTTTGCTTGTAGAAGTTTACCTACAAAAAAAAGAGTACAAAACAAAAAAAAATCAATTTATGTTATATGTAATATAATATCCAAGGAAATAAAATTTCAATACTTCACTTACCAGCTAAAACATAATTGTTGCCATTGTCTGTAATCACTTGCACGACATTTTTCTCTCCCACACGCTCTACAAATCTATCAAGCAACTCATATAACAGGGTTCCAGTCTTGCCATGGGCGGATGCATCCACAGATTCCAAGAACATTGTTCCTTTGGGTGAATTAACCAAAAAGTTGATCAATGTTCTATGCTTCCTATCAGTCCACCCATCAGACATAATTGAGCAACCATATTTCTCACATTCATCTCTGTTTTCTTTCAACAACTCATTTGTGTAGGCAATTTCTTTCTGTAAAAGTGGTACCCTCAATTCATGATAACTTGGTGGTTTCAAATTCGGCCCGTACTGACCTATGGCTTCAATCATTTCCTTGAAGCTATCTAAATGGGCAGCATTGAAAGAAATCGCAGCTTGATACATGAAACGAGCTATCTTTTGAACTGTTCGATCTCTAAGCTCTTTATCACAAGCATCGTTTATGTTTGTTTGCCTCAATTTCCCCCCTTTGGTTTTCTTCTTCGTGATAAAGAGATCCATCGGCCCTTTAACACTGCCACTGCCACTTCCACTTCCACTTCCAGCCTCGTGTATGGAAGTCAAACTTCTCTTTTTGCTTGGTTGTACATCTTCTTCATCGTCTTCATCTTCATCGATATCAAGAAAGCAAAAATCTTGCTTCATTCCACCGCAAGCTCTCAATGTTTGCTTCTTCTTTTCATTCATATAATTCAACAGCTCATCACGGACACTTTGAGGACACTCTTTGCATTTTTTGACATTTTTTGAATTCCCAGCAATATGTTGTTTGGCTCGAAAAATTCCTCCATTGGACGTGAAGCCACAAAACCTACACGTCACACTATTAGTATCAGTTGGATTTTTCAAATAACAATGCTTCCAACCGAGGTCTTTCTTATTATCTCCATCTGGTTGTGTGTTTTCTGATTGAGGATGAGAAGCCATACTAGGCTATTTTTTTAAAATAAATGCAAAACAGAAGCCTGCGGCAGAGAAGAATAGTTGAAAGAGAAGCCTGAAAACAGAAGCATGCGGCAGAGAAGAACGGGTCCAAGAGCTTCAATCTTCAATCGGCAGGGGAGAATGGTGTGCGCAGAACTGCAGGGGAGAATGGTGTGCGCAGAACGGCACGGCAGAAGCTTCAATCGGCAGGGGAGAAATGAGAATACGTATCGACATGCAATACTAGGCTTTTTTTAAAAATAAATTAGTTATGGGCTGAAATTAGTTATGGGCTTATTTAGTTGGGCTTTGGGTCATTAAAAAATAAAGGAGAAGCCTGCTTATGCGATGCGCATAGGCTGCTGCAAAGAGGCGGAACGCCTGGAACGCCCATCGCCTGGAGAAAGGCGGCTTCAAGGCGCTAAAGGCGCTCGCCCAGCCATGCACGTCGCCTGGTTGTCCATAAGGCGCTGAAGCTCCGCCTAGCGCCTGAGGCGCGCCTCAAGCGCGCCTTTGACAACTGTGCCACCAACTGTGCAAGAAACTAAGGAGAATAGAAAATTCATAAACAAAAAAAACATGTATTTGACAAAAGACTTGGTGAATGACACGAAATCACGATCCATGCAAAGACTTCAGATGAGTCGAAATTGTCAAAATATGCTCAGACGTTCGTACGGTCAGTCACCAGGCTTCCTTCTCACACTGAATCAGCCACCATAAACTCAAAAATAATATACTTTTTTGCATATTTTATCACTAAATCAAATGCTGGCTCCAATTCTAGTAATTCAACTATATAACCACGGAGAGTAGATAGATCTGGAAAAAGATTCAAAAAATCGTATTCTGGGCAAGTCAACAGGTTCAAAATAAAATGATCTCTACTCTACTGCTGGAAAACAGACCAAAATCCTTTATAGAATAATATCACACAGAATGCTTTGTAAATGGCTCATCTCAGACAAAGGCATGAATCCATTATGTTGCATAAAAAGAAATTCAAGATTGCTTATAACTTACCAATACAGATTTGTCGATATATCCATAATGACACCAGGAGTGGAGTTCATTGAGAGAGTATGGCCCGTGCTTTCTCCCCTCTGCGTCTTCAAAAATCCAACAAGATTCATCTCTTGACTGCAATTTCAAAATCATGATGACCAAATAACAAGAACTTGCATAGAACGAAGAAAATTTGAAATGATTGTTTCAGCAATAAAAAAAATTCCTCGAGGTTTTAAGAAAAACTTTCTTTGAGGATAGTGCAAATCTCTCCTACCAGTTGTAGATCTGCAGTGATTTCAGTGTTCTCGGGTATAGGAATTTGATGGTTGTTGCCATGGTCATCATTTGTGGACTCTTTCACCTGAGCAGCAGCTAAATTTAAGTAAACAAAGCCGGTGGCAACATGGTCAGGAAATTGCTTGAAGTACTTGAGAGGCACAGGATTGTTAACATTTCCGTTTAGTATGGGATAAACAGGTAGTTCTTCCGGCAAGAAACCAGTATGTAACCCATCATAGAGCTGCTGCTGAATATAAGGGCCACAGAACTGACCATTTTGATTAAGATACATCCATCCAGTCGCATGCAGAGGTGTCGCATCCGCAGAATTCCCAATGTCATGATTTGAGGTCCCACATACATTGTCAGATAGTGAATCCTTGATGTCACTCCCTGTTACACTCCCATTAAACCCGTAGCTCGTGGAAGCTCCAACTTGATTATCACAGTCACGTCCAGACGAAGAAACATTAAATGAAGAGGGATTACGGTAGGAACCATCATCCACGCTTTTTATGCCATCATCCGAGGTTGATAGCTCAATCCTTGTCCCATAAGTAAACGAAGAAGATTCACACTCATTGAAATAGCTTTCCCTCACGCTACTATTGGGAAGGAAAACAACTGATGACACCATCACTTATACAAATAAACAGCCTCACAAATCTGTTCACAGAAGAAAACAATTTTCTGTTCTTTCATTCGTAAATTCCCGGAATTCGGTGAAAAAAAATTAACAAGAAGAATTGATTGATTTGAATGAGATCAATCTACAAAAACCTAACGGTCAAGGAAGGAATAATCGACCTGGCGGAACCGTGGTTACTGAAAACAAGCCAAACGAACGGCTCTGCTGAATTTCCGTCACGCTTTGCGAGTAGATCCGTCGCCGCCGTACTGTGGGTTGCCTTCCTTATTACATCCGCTTGCAGATAACAATATCCTTGTGGGAGAATCGGTGAAGGTCCCAATCCTCACCGGGAAGTAGTTGATTTAACCTAGACCGCGCGTGTATGGGCCTGGTCTTTTATTGGGCTCTTAAGTTGGGTACTGGACTGCCAAATTCGCTTTTGGGTTTAGGCTCATGTTTTTAACTTATACGTAGATCCAATCGGATTCTGTCCAATTAACAAAAAAAAAAAGTGTGACCACCCATTTTAACATAGAGTTTAGAGCCTGTTTTCATTTCATTTACAAGTGATATACTTGATAATTTTAACATTTTGAAAACGTGAGTAAGATGTAATGGTTATCAGGGATGCAATAGAGTAGAGCTCGAGTATCATACTACTCGAGTTGAATTAAAAAAAATATATTTGAACTCGAATTCAAATCAATGACGTATCATGTTACTAGAGTTCGAAAAACTCGATTTAGACTCTATTTTAGTTTTAAACAAATATATACATAAGTATATATAATAATATAGTAGCTTGCGAGCTACTCAAATAGACACATATAAAATTTGAGTTCAACTCGATTAAATATTCAAGCTACTCGAATTTAGTATCGAGTTTTGACTGAATCTCTTACGAATTATTCATAAATAGCTTGACTTATTCGCACCTTTATAGTTACATACGAACTGAAATTTGTTATTCCATGCAAATGGAATAGTTTTGTAAACTAAGAAGGGTGTATTTTATTATATTTTAAAATGTATGTCGTGATTCGAATAGCAGTACGTTTAGGCCCAATAAAAAAAATAAAACAAAACATAATCGTAGTAAGAAGCATAACATTAAAGCAATTAAAAAGTTGCAAGTGGTGTCGTCAAAACCAACAACTGAGAAAATAATTATTATTATTATAAGCCGCTAAAATATCAAGATTAAAAGTATGGTTGATATGAAACAATAACGTGAGAATGAACTTTATTTCTCACTTCTCATTCTTATATTATATTAATAATAATAATAGTTTATTATAATATTATATATAAAATAATAAATAATTATTATTGAATTTTATATTAATAATTATTTGTGTTATCATTTATTTAAATTAATTAAAAATAATAATAGTTTATTATAATATTATATATAAAATAATCAATAATAATTATTGAATTTTATATTAACAATTATTTGTGTTATCATTTATTAGTATAGTTTATTTAAATTATTCTTAGTTAAAATAAATGTTAACTAGTTGATCTGTGGAGTTTTTAGGTTTTTTTTTAAAAAAATATCATAAGTATTAAAATAAAATTATTTTTAAATTAGTCGTCAGTTACCTAATAATATAGAACATGGGGGGATGGGAGGCCATGCCCAGCGCCTCCCGTTGCACATGCACGCACGCAACTAGCATGCGAAATTTATTTTATTTTTCATAATTGGAACGCCTGTTGACGGGGATAACTGGTAGTTGTAACACCCACATTAGTTGTAACACCGATTGGGTGTTATTAGTTAAACTAAATAGCAATAATTTTATAATAATTACTAGAGAGAGCATTATTAATTATTATTAAAATAACCGATACCAATCACGGAACGATTTATTCCTTCCTTGTTCACTCCAATGTACCAATCATTTCTTAATAATTATGTATCTCATCTGTTGCTTCCTTCCGGAAATCGTTGAGAAATAATAAAGCTGACTTGAATCATTTGTTTTTTCCTGCTTGAAAGAGAATAATTCAGCAACTAAGATACAGAGAAATCCTCTCTGTCCAGTGTAATGCTGCAATTGACTTAGATTAGTTATAACTTATATAATTGTCACGCCAATTAAACTAAGTATGGAACCGGGAAAGACCGCAGGAAAAGGAAAACCGATGTAGGTAATAATATTGCTACATAGTTGTGTTAATACTCGGGGAGCCTAAGGCGAGGCTTTTTCACCGAGCCTCTTTCACCTCATGTGATCGATCACATAACTGAAAACACATCTATTACATCATTATATAGTGAAATTAAAGTTACGTTAAATTCAACACGATGGCATGATAACTCAAAGCAGTTGTACTACATCAAGAATTCAACCAAGGTTGTGCCAGCATATTACAACTTTTACAGCACATCATCTCTATCTTGGACAAATTGCATAAACCATAGCACATCGAAATGGGGGGTCTTTAGACTCTATAAGATCTATACATATGATACAACCTCAATCAAGAAATGATGCACAAGAAAAACACATACCAACATGCACTCACATTCTTGGACATCATTAACTCCACATACTTATGGTTGTTTGTGAGCACCCGGTGGTGCAGATGGAATAGGGAAGTTGCTAGGATGAGCTCCAGGAAAATGGGGAGCCTCCACATATGGGCTCTGAAAAGTTCACAGACATGACGTTAATAGCCGAAAGGAGATGAATATCATGAACGGGAATTTAAAAGGTATTACAAATAACGCAGAATAAAATACTTATAAGCAAATAAATTTTTGCTTTTATCATTTAATGCAAATAAACTTGGTGCAAACTCTATCACACAATGCCATGTATGTGAAATGTTGTTAGCAAATGCATGTTTTTCAATCTAAAAAATATTCCACCAATCTTGTTCTAAAACCCCGCACATAAAGATTTATAGAGTCTTAACCAACAGAGGATATTTTGTGAAAACGAAAGCACACTAAATTTTGGCCTGCTGCTGCATCGATTGGAATGAATTTTAGAAAATATTTGATCAGGGTTTTTAGATCTTTAATGCATTAAAGGAATTCATAGAATTTCCTGTGAAGTACTGAATAGCATATACTTGTATTACAACTGCACAACACATTTCAGCATATTTAACTTCTTTTTTCCTTTAGAAAACAGAAATCTCGCGGGCATTGCTAAATTAAATCCTTGTGAATCTTAGATCGAGTTTGGATGGAGAGAATTTAATTTGGAGAAAACATGAATTTCAAATGATGCCAATAATAGGCATATTTTTAATACGTTATGGTTTGAGAAATAAACTTATAAAAATATATTTAGAATTTAGTCCTACTTTTGAAACTTTTAAATACTTGAATTTAATTCTAAAAACTTAGCATTGATGTATAAAGATTTAAAACCAGTGGATCTTGAAATTTATAAACGTGTAAATAAAATAAGTGTATACACCTACATGCGAATCATAATACATGAACTTAAAATTCTAAGAATGAGATGTAAATGTAATCATATTCAGAATAGAAATGCATGCAAGGGGTTTTAATTTCTATTAAATTAGTATACGTGAAAGTCAACATATGCGTTAAATTTGATGACAAAATCATGTTTGGATTATAGATGCAGAAGGGGGGGGGGGGTTTAAATTCTACTTGGTACGCATGAAGGTACTAAGTAAATACGACTGTACATTTATTACTTTCCATACACCTCCAAAATGTCGTGTGTTTTTTACCACAAAGCACCACCCATGTTCTAGATAAATTATCACACTAGAATGGATTTTGCATATATACACCAAGTCCGCACCTCCAAACATTTCAAAAGTAAAATAAATTTCGAAGACTTTCTTAGGATAACTCTACTGGCTGCAAATGCATCAATCATGAGGCATGTAAACACGAATTTTTATATTCCAACAGCATAGATCATCGTAATGTTAGAAAAGTAGAAATTGTTTACTCAAACCTAATTTTAGTATATGCCCAATGTAATTACCCAATCATTAGAATCGTCAGAATGAGATCAGCTCAACAGAAAACCATCATCAAGGGGAGAGGTGGTGTGAAGGGAGAGGAAGGGAAAGGCCGCACCTGGTATGCAGATGCATTGTATGACAATTCTTCATTATTTGAAGATTCGGCTGATGTGTTCCAAGAAGCAGCGTTAGTATTTGCTTCCCTTCCTCTCAATTTGTGGAGTGGATCACTTCGCATGCTTGCATTCTCATTTTCATTACTTGACTTCACTCTCTGAAGAACAAGAAAAACTCAAGTCATATCCATCTCCCATAGTTAACAAAAACCCAAGGGGAAATTGGCAAGGATTCAGATTTCAGGGAATCTCTTACTTGGATAATTTTTCCAAGGGTTTTTAAGCCCTTTGCTCGCAGTCGGAGCTCCTCTTTCTTTGCATTGCTGTCTTGCAGAACCTAAGGAGCACATAAATGAATTACAACCATCAAGTTGCAATAAAAAATTGACGCAAAAAAGGTGCTACTCCAAAACAAACCATCTGACAAACACGCGAGAGGGTGGCCTCAATATCAGCCACATTGAGCTTCCAGAGGGAGTCAATCATTAGCTTCTTGTGTGATTGCATGTATTCCTCAAGTTCCTCCTCCGTGTAATTTCCTTCAGCGCTGAGCTGTCGTTTCATGTCTTCTTGTAGTTGAATCAAAGCAATTGCACCTAAGGATGAATATTATGTCAGAAATGAAGGAAAGTGATCATAAGCCTCATGGAAAAACTGGTGCACACTCAGAATCTCCTCCCAATATGATGTAGCACGAGTTTAGTGATTTTTCTATCCACATTACAAGTTTCCTATTAACTAATAGCATATAGTATAGTGTTATAACTAAAAGCCTAAATACACTGTCTTCTTGGGCTCAAACAACATACAAGCTTTTGAAAAACAATTTCTTAAATGTATTTCACATTATCCCAAAAAGCCTCGAGCAACAGAATTTTAAGGTGCCAACTTGGAAGCATAAATCTGATCTGCAGACCCATTAACATAAGAAAACAAAGCATGTATTCGATACAGGCAATGAGGCAAAGAAAATTCAAAATCGGGAAAACACGCAGCGAGACTAGACTAACCTGTTGCAGCAGTTACTTGGGATTTGATGAAATGTCCTTTATTTCTGAACCACTCAGCAATAAATGGCACACCCAAATAGATTACCTTCTTTCCAAGTTCTTTTGCAGCCTGTCTTGCATAGATATATCCGATCGTACTCAGCATATCCACACCATAAGCTGTGATAGGACATTTTACCAGATGAGAATAGATTTGCTACAAATGAGTAATTGACTGATAGATGAACAGTAATTAATAAAGGTGAACATGAATGGTAGCAGATTAAAGTCGAAAGTAAAATCCAAAAAAGCAACTTGACAAGTAAGTAGGAACAAAACCATGCCAACCATATGTACCCCAAATAACATACATCAGATGTTTATGCATTTATTTACACACAAAAAAAACATTTTATGTTAGCAGACATATAAATCAATATTATTATAGTTTCTCAAAAATCACAAAAGCTATCGAGAGAAAATATGAAATAAGTAGTGCTGAAAATGATACTGCGATTCCATTGGTCTAAATAACAAATCCATAAGATGACATGTATTAGCAGAAAATATGATAAGATGGAGCTGATGATGCGTTACCAGCATTAGAAAGCCTTGAGACTTCCGCCTCAGCCTGCCGAATAAAGTCTTCTTTGTTGCCTTGGATATAAAGATTGAGCCGATCTTTAAGTATGCGAACAAGCTTCTCTTCCCTTTCCTTCTGAACCGTCTAAAATAACAAGAAAAAAGGTCATAAGAGTACAGAAAAGCTATAATATTAATATTCTAATGGTAAGGATAAAACTTCATACTTATTTCAACTTTCTGATTGTCAAGCACTGACTAATGATGCATGCACATAGCAAAGTAACTTCTTCACATTTTGATAGCTGGAAATTGAAGTTTTAAGAAGAAAGGGTATTTGGATTTCGAACCATTTTGCAAATTGCTTTCCCACAGTTTGCTTCAAAGAAAAAGTATTTCTTCGCATTCCACAGAATTGAAAATTCCTTCTGGATTGTAATCCATCTAGTAGATCTGATCCTTCCTGCCTGTGCTTATATTCTGGTTTCTTTGGCTCAAGAAATACAACTCTAAGCAAATGATCTGGGCAAAGCCATAAGAGGGAAGACGGAAGTTGAAAAGGATGGCTGTGTAATGGTGTAACCCTGCCCTACCAACATCTTATGGTTGCTTATGAGGTTATTGGTTGGCATGCATTGTTTAGCTATGCCTTGAGGACATTGTGCATGTTTGGTCACAAGTTTGTGTAAAGTGGTAATAACTTTGCTCTAAACAGTGTACCCTGGTCATAGGGTAGGTTCTCATAAAAATTTTAAAATAAAAAAATGAGTTGATTCTTGTGGGTGCATACTGTGAGAAGGAACAAAGTTGGTGACTGCATAGCTGATGATAATATGAAAGATGTTCTCCACTTTGGAGTGTGGTTAGCCGAATTTGACCCTCGAGACATTCATTCAAAAGGATCAACTTGGACCGCTGATGTAGTCATGTTTTCCATTATCATTCTACATGTGCTTTTTTTCTTTTCAGAGGCTTCTGCCTTTTGTTCAGTAAAAATTATAAGCCCTTCTTTAAACACCACGGGGTGGTCTGATAATATAGCACTCATAATGCTACATTGCAGAATAGAATATTAAATTTGGCAAATCAAGCAGATCCAAATTTTATATGGATTCATAGGAATCATACAATAGTTGGGAATAATCAATTTCCAGGTCTTTATTTCACTCTTGATCCTTCAAATCCCATCTTCCCCTAGTAATCCTTCTAGAATACATACTAGTGTTAAAATCATGACAATAAAAGAAGATAGCACACACATGTAGGAAAAATATACACTACGAACTAGGAAATATCAGAGCTTATACCCGCATCTTGTCTTGCAATTTTTTGGCATCAAATTCTTCACCTTCTGCAAAAACGTCCAAGGAAGCCATAGATGCCATGGCAAGCTGGCCAATATATTCCTCAAAAAGCTCACTTCCAAAAAGCATGGCAAAAATCGCTGCAGGATCAATAATTGCGTCTCTGAAAGAAATTCACAAAGAAAAGCATTACCAAAATTAGGTAATAAATAGAAATCGCTAGAAGAGAAAACCATAATTAGGAAAAAGCTAAAGACAATAAAAAATTATGTACGTTGAAATTCCTGACTTCCCATAAGCATCATAAGCTTCTCTCTGCTTAGGATCACTTAGCACCTGGTAGGCCTCGCCCAGAATCTGGTATAAAAAAAAGGTATTGAACTGAGAAGGCAAAAACCAATAACCACTATCACCACATATCGAACAGATAATCTCAAATAGATAACACTTGTTCACTGCTCTTCCATCTCTGGCTAGATTTTATCATTTGTTTATGATCATTTTGTTGAGAAGAGAAGGCAAAAGCGAATAACCATTATCAACGCATATCGAAGTATCGAACAAATAATCTCAGATAACACTTGTTCACTGCTTTTCCATCTCTGATTAGATTTTATCATTTGAATATGACAAGTTCATTGAAAACCATTTATGCCGTGAACCGTTTTGTTATGCATGTTGAACAAAATAACTTAATTAAATACATAAATCATATTGCTTTGCATATATGATCGCATATTTGTTTGACAAAGTGGTATAGATTAACTGGTGGTCAATATTTCACATCTCACAAGTTAGATCATTCCAAAATTGCCGCAAATGTTACGAACTATTATTTCAAATGCAGTCTCATGTTATTTAGAGCTGCAAAAAGATTTTCCTTTCATTTTTTGTTCAAAAAATTAAAAGAGAGTAAAATGTTAAAAATAGTTACGGGTTTAGAACATAAGCTCGAATGATTTTTAAATTACAAATTATTAATTTCAATACAGTAAATATATAAGTATGCTGGCACTGCAGTAACTAAACCCCAACCTAGACACAAGTATTTTTACCATGACAAAGTCACAGTCATAGCGTGCTTTGAATAGTAAAAAAAAAAGTCGTCATGAATTAAGCCTACACAATTCTCACAAAAAAGCAACAGAAAGATTATAATAAGGGGAAAGGTGGTGATCTCACCTGAAAATTTTGTGCCGCCAAGGGATCATTCGGGTTTTTATCTGGATGAACCTGTCTAGCCTGCAACATTCCAAACCATCGGCCAATTGAAAAGGGTTATAAATGGCATAGTATATTAGCACATGAATTGCAATTGCAGCGTATAAAAAGGATATTCAGAATCCTAATTTTTTTAAAGAATGACTCCAAACATAGAAAAGCAAGAAGATTATACAGAAAGCTATCAAATTAATATTTCAAACGTGTACATCAAGAAAAAACCATGATATAAGATATACTTGTTCTAAAAAAACTTCTCTACCAAACCCAATGTGTCAAGTCTCATTCTATAAACCCCACGTAGGTCAAAGTATAAGATATTTTCTCAGGTTAGAAACCCATCTATCGCAGCCCAAGTGGCACTAATTGTGTCAAATAGTGACACAGGTCTCATGTTCGAGATCTCTAACCTCCACCACCAAGTGTTTAAAAAAAAACCATCTATTGTACAAACGAAGGGAGTAACTAAATAAAACTCGAAATTATAAGACTCCTCTGGCTAATATATTGGCTTCTTCTCTGCCTTCTTAAATATGGTTCATCCAATCGAAAGGTAAGCCCAGCAAATTCGCTTCAAAAACCATTTCAAGCTCCAATCATATCAAACTTGCGAAGAGCACAGATTGGATAGAACTTATGAGCCAAGTTGAGGCATGCAACTTATCGAAGCAAATTAAAGCAGCATTCGTCTAGCCATCATCTTCTAGATTATGGATGTACGAAAAAGATCGTGAAGTGAATATCATCACATATGCATTTTTTAAACTGCTGACAAACAATAAAAATAAATACTCATTGGTATAATAGCAAAAAAATATGACTGCCTCACTGAACATTACCTTCAATACAAAAATTCTACCTCTGTGACACCTATACGCCTTAAACTCGCATGCTTCATGGTCATTGCACGTACTTCTTGGCCAGAGCACATTCACAGCTAAACAGTTGTGTTTTTGTCCTAACATGCACCTAAACATGAGTATTGTGCGCCGTTTTGCCTTGAGATTCAATGTGCATTCCATAGACTCTTAGTAACTAAGTCCAAAATCCATATCACAACATTAAAAGTTGAGCAAGAAAAGCTAGAGCCAATGACTGACGTTTTGCAGCTTTTTCTCATCCCTTGTGTTCATTCTAAGCACATTAATTTTGATTTCTATTCACTCTCTTCCTTCCTACTTTTAAACCACGAAGAATAATTCATACATAGTACGTACGGATGCAAGAAACAAAAAGTAGTTGCGCTAGTGAAGATGGAGTTGAGGATTGCCTCGTTCTCTCTTTTTTTTATAGGAAACATAAATTTTATATAAAAATTAGATTTTGTTACATAAAAAGCGGATGAGTGATCCGCGGAATAGAAGACACTACAACAATTTTGTCAATACATTACAAACTTCCAATCCCTAACTACATATGAGATAGCAAGATGACTAAA
Source organism: Primulina tabacum (assembly GCF_025594145.1). Lineage (NCBI taxonomy): Eukaryota > Viridiplantae > Streptophyta > Magnoliopsida > Lamiales > Gesneriaceae > Primulina > Primulina tabacum. The sequence continues at coordinate 58,264,532 of NC_134550.1, forward strand.
TTTTTTGATCTTTCTTGTTGACGTTGCGACCCTGAATTTGAGCACTTCCCCTACTTTGTCTACCGAGTCAGACGAGTCGTTGAATATTCTGTTATTTCTCTCGAGCTATAATGTCCAAAACGTGAAATGAACGACCATATACCAGAATGTCTTCAATGTTGCACCTGCTTGAAATCCGGGATCTATAATGAACATATCTTTTGCCCTTCTCGGAAAAGTCCAAAAAAATCTCAGCTCTTGCATCACCTTAATCCATATGCTTATAGAAAAAAAAACAATGTATCAGTAAATGATCCTTATTCTCTTCGTGGTTTTGACATAAGTTGCACCACTGAGGGCTTAAAGCACACGTTGGCCATCTTCTTTGCACCAAATCTGAGGTCGGCAATTTGCCCAGAGCCACGAGAAAATTTGAATCTTTTGCGGGATAGGTACTTTCCATATATGAATGATAGTTGAGAAAACTGGGAAAATATGGAAGGGAAAGAATGACTCGTAAAAGATCGGACAAAGAACAACCCCGTAGAATCCCCCAACCACACCATGAAATCCTCCGAACCCAACTCTATTCTGATCGTATCTAAGACTCTCACTAGATTAGCAAACTCCCCCAGTTCTAAATCATTAAGATGTCTCCTAAAGCGCACGTCTCAACGATAATTTTGACTGACTCCTAAATCAACAACCTCAATAAAATTACGAATTGGTTTATTGATGACGGTACAAATCCTAAACAAAGACTTAAAGCGTTCTTTAAAAGAAGGACCACCTCCCCCCCAAACATACTCCCAAAACCCGATGTAATTTCCCCCTCTCAAAACCTTCCCACTCACCAGTTGAATTGCCGGGAAAGAACGAGAAATAAATTTCCAAGGTCTTCTGAAAGTCGCGTTCCTGGCAATCCCAAATCCCAGCCATTCTCTTGAAGACCATAAATGCTTTTAACTACGTTCTTCCACAACTGCTCATTTTCTTTTGTGCCTCGCCACCACCATACGGTTTGTTTCTCAAACCAATATTCCCCAATCCTATCCCTACCCTGTCCTTCCTGTCCTTTGGTCTGCATACATGTTCCCACCCAACAACGTGACAACGCTTGTCCCCGTCCGCTCCATCCCACAAGAAATCTCGCATCATTTTTTCCATTATTTTTGCAACTTTTGCTGGCACCCTAAACAAGGACATGTAATAAGAAGGCATTGCGCTTAACACCGATTTTATCAGGGTCAACCGACCACCCCTGGATAAGAACGACTTCTTCCAACTTGAGAGTTTTTTTGACATTTTTGTAAGGACTGGTTCCCAAAACTCGAGAGTCGTAGGTTTCCCTCCCAATGGTACCCCGAGATACTTAATTGGTCAGTCATCTTTTTTGCATCCAATTGCTTGTGCCAAACCAACCACTTCCTCGTCCTCGCAGTTAATCCCCAACACAACAATTTTTTCAAAGTTGATCTTCAACCCCGATTTCTGCCCGAATAATTTGATTATTTCCACCAGTGCCCTCACATGTCTTTCCGTTTGTACCAAAAACAACGTATCATCGGCAAACTAAATATGCGAGATTTCCAAATTTCCCCTGCCCACCACCAGTCCTCTTACCTCATTCAATTCCTTAGCCCTGTCAACTAACATTCCAAAAGCATCAATGACCAAATTAAAAAGAAAAGGGGACAAAGGATCCCCTTGTCGAAGTCCTCGTTCCCCTTTAAATTTTCCCCTCGGTTTTCCGTTGATAAAGATCGAAAATGATACGTTAGACACACACCCCTCGTTCTCTCTTTTGTCCTTTTGATTAACAAAAATGAAATGTTTCTTACTTTTCATATTAAATTAGTAACTAAGGTTTGAAGTTCAACATATGGCAAACCAAATAAACAATCATAATGTCATATTTCCTTGGCAACATCACACGAATCCTATTGTTCAAGCTAATTCATCGAGTTGGATGTCATCCATCCAAATAATATAAATAAAACCCCCTTTGATCGCACCAAAAGCATTTTGGGGATCATCAAACAAGGAAAACATCTTAATGTGAAAATAACTAAAAATGGATAAGAGTTGTATTTCTCGATGATATAATGAATAACGGAAGGAAAAAAATTCAAATTGTTCCCTCAGTTTTCTGGCACCAAATCTAGGTCGTTGGATAGAAACAGCTAGTTGGACCATATATATCCTTAAGTGGCACGAAATTTCATATCAAGTTTCTTTACAAAGAAGCATCTAAATCATAAATCTGCGTGGTTGAGAGATTGCACCATCACATCCCTGGGAAGATGTTATGTGGATCGAGCATTCATGATGAATTTAGGAACGTGTCGATCTCAGATATATTGAGAGATTGGGCTTATGTGTACCATTGATACACCATTGACATTATGTACTTTCTATTGACAATGGACCACTAGTCGCTGATGTAATTAACTCTTATCATATCATCAATAAAATATCATTTATTATAAATAAAAAAAATTCATATTTGTCGTTTTTTTTAACATTGAGCAATAGGTTGATCTCGTTAAGATTTTTATGCTTGAACCAAAAATTCAAATTTACACCGACAATTTGCATATCAAACAGACACCTGATAGACAGAAAATGTTTAAGATTTAAGTAACCATGAAACGGTCGTGCGCGTTCGATGAGGATAGAGCATGGAAATTTACGTCAAATTCCAACCAAATTTTCATCAGTCCCGCATTAGGCAAACCATCCCGGATGTGATTATGATAATTGACAGCGATAAAGAAAACCTAGCCGAAACGGAAAAAATATGTCTATATATAAAAATAAAAAATAGAAAGCCCAATAAATCCCAGCTATGGAATCAACCGCACCTTAACATAATACGCTTTTTTTATCTGTGACTCAGTTGCGGAAGGGCTCACACCCAGCACATCGTAGTACTCCGTCTCTTTCACCATGGATCTCGAACAAGTTCTTCTTTCCCTGATTGCACTCAATTGATTAATGAACAAACTGGATTAAGTTACACGAGTTCCAGATTTTATACGCACAATAATCAGAAGAACTGTACCAAAATTCAGGATCGAACCGAGAATTAGCTAGCGCTACGGGAATAGAAGTGTAGAATCCAGCGAATGAGGTTGGGTGATTGACCTTTTCTGCCCCGTCCTTTTGACTACCTCGGCCTCGTCAGCTCTTACTGGCCAAAACTTCTTTCCGCGTAAGAACAGATTGGAGAACGCGGAGGTCCCACGCGGATATATTCGCACACACTCACACTCACACGTGCACCTGCCGCTGTAGAAAAATCGCTCTTAATTTTTCAACCAAACAAAAAACCATCACCATATTAGCTGATCATGGCATATGCGCCGATCGACGAACAAAATAGAGAAGAAAATCGTTTTTTATTATTTTAAAATAAAAGTTAAATGATACAAAAAAATATATGACGAAATAGTTCGGACAAAAATAGAGATATTATCTTCATCGTTTTTCTTCATTCCTTGAACCATAAAAAGCTGAAATCGGGACGGATATGATAGGAGTGAAATTCAGGAACATAGATGGGAATGACAAATTGGTCCCGGCCCATTACCATCCATGTGTACAATGGGTCTCTCATTTAATTTCTCGCCCCTTGAAGGTAATGGGTCTCTCATTTAATTTCTCGGCACGTGCAGATTTTTTCTACGCGCTTAAGTCCACCTCCGACATTTACTTTTTATTTTTTTAAAAAGCTTGACCAAATCCAACGGCCAGATTAATCTAACAATTTTAAATTATTAAATTAACAATAAAAAATTAAAAAATTAAAATTAATAACATGATATTTTTAAAAAATATATAAAAGATTGAATGAGATTATTTGGTCGTTATAGATCTCAACGATCAAGATCATCTTGATCTTTAAAAATTAAAAATAAAAAAACTAAAAATCAAATAAAAAAAATTACATAGAAATCTCTTATGGCCGGCAATTATATTCATATCCTCTTTTGACATATCTAATTTTTAATTTTAATATCTAGAACAAAAATTAAACACGATAATTCAATAAAGACCTCGTTACAATATCAATTCGATCAAATTGATCATTCAAATATAGTAAGACAAGCTGATACATCTCGCACGCTTGAATAATTAACTACAAGTAAAAAGTATTATAAAATTCGTCAAACATATAGCTTTCTATATTATATGTTATTATTATAAGTCATCGTTTGGTGTGATAAATGTGATTCAACTACCGCCCCAACCCACTCATTTTTTGCCACGTGGCATTTATATTATATATTTTTAAAAAAACAAAACTCAACCATGGTAGCTTTCAGACTCTGCCGTGTTTTTTAAAATTTCTGAAACCACCTCTCTCATAAAATCAAGCAAGCCTTCTCTCATAAAATCAAGCAAACTCTGTTGGATACGAAGAAAACCTTTCTCATCTCGTTGAATCAGAATCAGGCAAGGTGAGGATTTTCTTTGCCACTGTGAAAATTTTTTTTTAAATAGTGTAGATATTTGTGTTTCTTTGAAGAAATTTGGGATTTGTGTTTCTTTCAAGAAATAGTGTAGAAATTTTCTTAGCCCCGAACACCATACCGGTTCACTTTTACTTAAATACTTGAATAATTTGCTTTCGACAGTTCTTGCACCTTCATCTGAAGTTTGATTGTAGAAATGTTTGTTTTACAAATTGGTTTCTCATAAGAACTTAATCCTGGTTAGATCTGATATCTCGAGGCTTCCATTTGCTTCCCATACGGTGGATGCTGTGCATGCCGGTGTTGCTTTACAATGCTGGCCTTCACCGTCAACAGCGGTAAGAATACCTCAATCTTAACAAGTCCCATTCTGTTCACTCGACATCTAGAGTTCGAGTTGTTCTAGTGTAAACATGTTCATCTTCGAAAAGTCAGTGTCATGTAGGTTATAATACTTGTCGAAGGGGGTTTTGCTCGAACGTAGCCAATAAATTTGGAGCTAATGATTTTATTTAATGTTAATTGTGGTGAAACCTAAGCAAGAAGCCAAATAATTTACATGAACCTAAGAAATGAAGGATTCAACATTCTGCCCAATACTTATTGTGAAGATTTATTTATAAGATGTTCATTTGATAAAATCTGAAATGTATGTAGTGACTCTCTATTTTTTTGTTGCAGTAAAAATAAAAACCATTTGGCATACCATTATTTTCGTTTATGGTGAGCGCCTTCGTTATTTCAAATTTTTTTCTGTTACTTATATTAATTATTTAGTGTAAACTTTTAAATGTTGCATGGGTCATAAACCAAGACATGTCCACTTTGTTGTATTATTGTAGCACCGATTTACAGTTGCCCACTATGTTGTATTATTGTTATCCTCCCACATTGACTGCAGAAAAGAAGCAATATTCGTTAAGCAAGAACCATATGATACTTACCCATGTCATCTTTTCACCTCAGAGCAACAAAAGTAACTGAAATAAGTTCTAGAACACATATTAAACATTCAGGTCTGAAGGACAAGCATTCTTAATCCTTTATCACCCATGTATCACCATAAATATTTGCTGAGTTATTAATTTTTTTTTTTGTGATATAGGGGAAAACATATGTAGTTTTCATTGGGCGTAAACCTGGTGTATATGACACTTGGGAAGAGGCACAAAAACAAGTTAATAAATTTAGCGGTGCGTCTCACAGGTCATTCTCTTCTAGGGGTGATGCAGTAAAAGCTTTTGGTTCGTATCTGGACAAACAAGTTGCAGCTTCTTCCTCTACTCCTAGTGTTGAAAGAACGTCGTACGCACCTTCTAGTGCAAGTGCAAATGCAAGTTCAAGTGTCACTCAAGCTGAGAAGATAGTTAAATTGGAAGTTGCACTTTCAAATTTAGTACAGATGACGGAGGAGATAAAAAACAAATTGAATCTCTGAAAATTAGATATTTTTTTGGCAATGTAATCTCCCATTTACATTAACAGTACAACTACTGGGATGGTTGTGTTTTTCTTCTGTGTATTGTATGGGGAAATGTCGATGTTATTTTCGCACTAAAATGTTTGTTCTATTGCCTCTGATATTGATTTATGTGCATTGGATTTGATCTATTTTTTTCTTAGCTGCAATTAGTTTCATCTTCTTGGCTTGTTTTTTTGCATTTTCTTGACTTGTTTTCATGTCCAAAAGATATTCCATAGTGACTTGCGAAGAAACCATTATATAACTTATTGATCAATTGGATCCATTACAGCATTATTGAATTCGGGGCCAGTTAATACATTGTTTACCAGGGGTAGATTTAGGTTCAATCCCCGAACACCATGTTGTGTCTCTTCATGATTGCAATTAGCATGAACCTACGGGTACGCACAAATATCTGTCGAACTTTGTAGCAGATATATAACATGAAGAAGAAAGAAGAGTACAGGAGATCCAGTTTATCATCCCTAACACTTGCACTGAAAAGCAGACTACCGGCTTGCAAAGTGTTTACACAGGAATAACTCAACAAGATTTAGATAGCATAATGTTCTAGCACAAAAATCTTCTCTTGGATCAATGATAATTCAAAAAGCAGTTCGCACTAGCGGCACTAAATAACAACATGAGATAAAACATTTGCTTCCAACAATGATCCATAATGTACCACCAAAAGTCTACAAAAATACTTAGAAACATTGTCTTCGTGTGCAATTACACTACTGAACTTGCACAAAGGGTCTTCCGTCAATTACCACGTCCCTGAACAATATTAAAACATTAATTAGAAACATTTTATAGAAAAGTTAAAAAAAAATGTAAACAAAATTACTTACTTGTGATGAATGAGGGCCCCCAAAATTATAAGGAAATAAATTCATTTGATCACCTAAATAGATGTTTGCATTACCCTCCTGTATCTTAAACAGAAAAAAAAAATATAACATAGCAAGTCAAAAAAAGTAACTTATAAGGACATAAATTCATTTGATCACCATTATATTTGGCGACGGAATAAAATGGTGAGTGTGTCCGAATGTGGAATGGAATTGCGATATTGTCAAATTTGAGTGTCGTTGTGATGAAATTCCATTGCTCATTTCTCGTGTGTTGGTTGTTTTTTGTGAACTTTGTCCCTTCTTTTTTGCTCCTTTAGCATCTAGCAAATCAAACAAAGTAACAACAATTAATTCAAGTCAAACATAGTATGCAACGTTACAACAATTAATTCAATTGAAGTACATACTCGACCATATGAAAACTTAATTCAATATAACTACTCACTTAATTGAAAATATGAAAACTTACTTGAAACTTCCGTTTTCTCCTTTCTTTTTCCTTTTCTTATTTTGCTTTTAGTATCCCAGTGTCGTGTAATATTAACATTTGTAACTCATTTGGCTTTAGCACTAAGTGGGTTACCTATGCAAACTCCAAAACTTCGAATGTCATCACATTGTGTCTCATCATCTACACTTAACTTTGACACAAGGTTAGAGATTTCATCTTTTGCACTGTCAACCAATCCATATAAGATTTTTCTTGCCTCCTCATGAGATTTGCTCAGTTGAGTTAGATCATAGGTTGCTCTCATTATTTCGTTGACAAACACCATTTCAGATACATGACTAGCACCACCCCTTCCACTTTCGTCAAAGTCAAATGTAACTCTATTTCTTACATTCTTCATCCACCTCTTCAAAATATAACATTCTGGTATAACAGTGATATCCATACAATTAAACACCATCAAAGCATGCTTACACAAAATCCCCATTGTCTCAAACTTATGACAACTGTAATTTATTTCATGAGTCTGCTTATTGAACACCACATATCGAACCCTTGAATTTTCATCATGATAATTTACTTTGATTTGAATCCAATTCCAATTATTACCAAAACAAGATGGTGGTTCAACCGATTTGCAATTCAATGAATTAACAGTTTCAACTTCGAACAGATGATATATAGATATCGTATAAACATTAGAAGCATTAATCAACAATGGATGGTTTTTCAATATCTGTGCAGGATTACCATGGCGACAACGAGTATCTTCAGTTATTTTGAATCTTCTCATAATTCAGCACAAAGTCATACAAAGAACTCATTTTGTTACCTGCCTTTTTTAAAACCATATTCGTGACTTCACTTCTTGAAGTAGCCAAAAGTCCCGCACTAAACCTTCCATTCATAAAAGTAGTAGACCATTTCTTCTTAAACTTGTACATATCATTCAACCATTTATGACCATCCAAATCAAATATTTCAATCATATATTTCCATGTGCTCTCAAATTCATCTTCACAATCACAATGATTCATGCATTTATACCACAATCCTTTAAAAGCAGAATCACCATTTAAACTCCCAAAATGTGAAGGAGCATTTTGATTTATATGTCATTGACATAAACGATGATGTGATAGTGGAAAAACTGTTTCTATGGCATTCATCATGGCTTGACATTGGTCTGAAAAGATAGTTTGTGGTTGTCGTCCATTCATAGAATCAAGAAATGTTGCAAACAACCATTCAAAAGAACTTTGAGTTTCATCTGACATAAAGGCCAAGCCAAACAATACATTCTGCATATGGTTATTTAAACCAAGAAATGTAGCACATATTAAATTATATTTATTTGTCCTATATGTTGTATCAATCGACATGACATCACCAAAATATTCATAATCAACCTCGCATCTATAGTCCCTAAAGAAAAAGTTCATCACCCCATCATCATCATCCAATTGAACATTCCAGTAAAAATAATTCTCCTTATTAGCCTTGTTTATAAAATATTGAATAAGTGCAGTGGCATCTCCATTCTCAACTTTGGTATGTTTTTTCAACCGACTCATATGGTCATATGCGTCCTTTCTAATAAAACCTAAATTTTGTGGCCCACATGCTTCATTTTCCATAAAAGAGACAAGCATTAGAGACGGATATTCCAGCATTGACCATAGCTTCTAGAGTAGACTTTTTTGCATGTGATATTTTACGTGCCGATCTTACCAAGTGAGTTTGATCAGGTGCAAACATCTCATGGTTATGCTCTTCAAAAAATCTACTCACCCGCCATTCATACCCTTTTTCCCTTGTAATCTTCAATTTGGCTTTACATTGTGTTCTAATGACCGGCTTTTGATAAACTGGAATCCTTTTACTAGAACATTTCTCATCTTTTAAACCTTCACATGAACAATGAAATTCTTTTGATTGAAGTTCATTGGTATGGGAAAAATATCGTTGATCACCCTTCCTTACACTAAATCCCTTGGCATGCGCATATTGACAATACAATAAATAAGCATCTTCAACGCTGTTCACAACCTGGCCCACTTCCAATTTACTCTCCAAAACATGGACAAAAGAGTTTTCATTCGGTACCTCAACATTTCCAGCTTCTTGATTGTTGTCTCCTTCTATCTCTTCAAGTGAAGAGTTGATTGTTATCTTCCATTCTCAAGCAAGAAACCAACTGGATCAATAAAAAAAACAAGATGAATTTAAGTATTTACTATAAAACAAGGCAAATGAACTTGATCAACTTGACTCGTGTCATACCGCAAATACACCCACACAAAGAGTCTAGACTTGAGCGCCTTGTTATCAATTTTTTCCCCCAAACTAATCATCTAATTTGCGGGACAAATTAAAAACAGTTACATATTGGAAAGGTTGTATAAATTTATGAATATCTTATTCGATTACCAACTATAAATCCAACCATGTCTTCATATATCGCTCTTAATTTTTCAACCAAACAAAAAACCATCACCATATTAGCTGATCATGGCATATGCGTCGATCGACGAACAAAATAGAGAAGAAAATCTTTTTTTATTATTTTAAAATAAAAGTTAAATGATACAAAAAAATATATGACGAAATAGTTCGGACAAAAATAGAGATATTATCTTCGTCGTTTTTCTTCATTCCTTGAACCATAAAAAGCTGAAATCGGGACGGATATGGTAGGAGTGAAATTCAGGAACATAGATGGGAATGACAAATTGGTCCCGGCCCATTACCATCCCTGTGTACAATGGGTCTCTCATTTAATTTCTCGCCCCTTGAAGGTAATGGGTCTCTCATTTAATTTCTCGGCACATGCAGATTTTTTCTACGCGCTTAAGTCCACCTGCGACATTTACTTGTTATTTTTTAAAAAAGCCTGACCAAATCCAACGGCCAGATTAATCTGACAATTTTAAATTATTAAAATTAACAATAAAAAATTAAAAAATTAAAATTAATAACATGATATTTTTAAAAAATATATAAAAGATTGAATGAGATTATTTGGTCATTATAGATCAACGATCAAGATCATCTTGATCTTTAAAAATTAAAAATAAAAAAACTAAAAATCAAATAAAAAAAATTACATAGAAATCTCTTATGGCCGGCAATCATATTCATATCCTCTTTTGACATATCTAATTTTTAATTTTAATATCTAGAACAAAAATTAAACACGATAATTCAATAAAGACCTCGTTACAATATCAATTCGATCAAATTGATCATTCAAATATAGTAAGACAAGCTGATACATCTCGCACGCTTGAATAATTAACTACAAGTAAAAAGTATTATAAAATTCGCCAAACATATAGCTTTCTATATTATATGTTATTATAAGTCATCATTGGTGTGAGATTCAACATCATTGTATTATTCAATATCTGATTCAAATCTTACAATAATCTGAGTTTAAAAGATAATAATGTTATTTTTATTTTTTCAATTTATTATCTCATCAAATAAGCCATTGCCTAAAAATATAATTAAAAGCATGTTTATCATTCGCATCATTACCCAAACAGTGACAATCACGGTATGACCTGAAATATAAACATGTAATAAAGTGTATATATATAATATAATATAATATAAATATCTAAAGTTTGTACGAATCGAGGACGAGTCAGATATTATATGTCAGATGCAAATAGAGATAATAATTTCACCACAGATGAGATGTCGCACCTAACGAGGATGGGTCCAGGGAAATATCAAATTTCCCATAATGGTTACGGGGCGAGGATGAGATTATAATCCATATCCCGAATTATACACAACAACAACAAACACAATGTATGTATTATTGTCTATTGGAGCATGGATGTGGATTCTCCGAGTAAAAATTCGGGTATGGATGCGAGGATGAAGATTTAGTCCATGTGGAGACAAGGATATGATGTCCCCGCTTAGAAAAAAATGGGAATTGGGGCAGAGATAAAGACGAGTTTTGGATTTGGGGACGGGGATGTGAAAGGCATCTCAGTCTCATCTTGCCTCATAAACATCCCTATATATAATATTTAATTCTCATGTCAGACCCAATACCCATTTTAACATATACATACACGACAAAAATGGTTTGTATACAGGTCAATAACTCATTATACTTGAACCCAGAGCCGATCCTAACAATATATGGGCCCGAGTCTAACTTTTAAAAAGAGGCTTCTGAATCATAATGTGTGTTCATTTTTTTTAGTTTCATAGCAATTTTTCAAATTAAATCAATACGTTAAAGATAATATAAAAAACTAAATGAATAAAAATATCAAACATGTCCAAAATGATCACTAAAAAATAACCCACCTAATAGTTTTAGAGCTAAAAATACTGATCAAGTCCGTATAATCAAGTTGTTCAGTAATTTCTTTCTCAATCGATAACATAGCCAATTCATTCAATCTTTCTTGTGACTTGGTTGATTGGAGAAAAGTTTTGATGAGCTTTAACTTTGAAAAACTTCGCTCTGCACTTGCTACTGTGACCGGAACAGTCAACAATATTTTATAAGCAATATGAGCATTTGAGATTCTAAATGCAATCATTATTCATATGAGTATCACATAAAAAGACGCTGATGATCAAGCGCAAATAATCGTTAGCCACATTAATAGCTTGAATGAATCTCCCACTTTTTACACAACTAAATAACTGGGAAATGCTGTCTTACTCACAAACCGAATTCAATATCAAATATACATATCAGTTACAGCCAATCACCACACATTCTTGATACGCCCCACATACACATTTTCAACCTTTCACTTTTGAATTTTGATCTTAGCTGGACCTGATATGGTGAACGAATGGACTGATTCCATGGGGCCTTTAGGGTTTTTAATTTTTCATCTCGTTATACTTTATATATATTGATATTTGAAATTTTGAATACATATTTTAAGAAATATTTGGGTTTTTTCTATGCACTCTCAAGCAAAATTTCATAGCAGGAGATTTCATGATTTGGAAACTTCCACGTGTATATATTACAAAAGCAAAAACAAAAGGGAAATCTCAAATCTTGAATCCCCGCCTCAGAAAGAGTGAATAAATCATTAATTCGAAGGTAATATATTATTAATTCTCTTTTTCTGATTTGTTCCGATTTTTATACTTGTCATTAATCCGCCATGCTTCCCACCATTACTCCACCCCGATAAGAAAACTAGACTGGTTTGGTAAATCATACCAACAACGTCTTATTGCCAGCTAGATTAATTCATCCACTCATGACTTTGATTTCGGAGAGGACCGTCAATTTCTTAAAATTTTACGAGTGATTTTTTTAATACTAAAATTCACGTTTCGGCCGCACTAATTCTTCACAAACTAAATTTTTCCTTTCGCTTCCATATATGCATATGTGGGGGCTATCTAGAATTATATATAATAATTTTTTTAAAAAATTTTTGGACCCCAAAAAAGGGATGAGCCTGAGTCATTGGACTCATTTGACTCCAAATAAGCACGGCCCTGCTTGAACCTATTACCATCACTTATGTAAGCCCTAGATCACCAGCACCCCAAAAGAAGTACTAAAAGCGCAACTTTCCGTTTGATTCGTGGTATGAAACAAATAGTACGAAGATAAATAATATTTTTTTTATAATAAAATATATAAAAATTACAGTTAATATAATGTTTAATTAAATTTGAGATAATGTGATATTATCGTTTTGTCTTTTTGAAAATATTAATAAAATATTGATAATATTATTTTTTAAAAGTAATACAAATAATTTCAATTCAATTATTTGATTGATGTGAGGTAAATGATTGTGATTTGATTGATGTAAGATAAATGATTGGTAGATGGATAAATAATATGGTACACCAAATATGAGATTAGATTGGATAAAAATATAGCGAACCAAACGATACATAAAAAAACTATCGGATCAAAGGTGAGTTTGGAAACAAAAATTGTGACTTAGAAAAAAGTTAAATAAGTATACTTTTTAAAAATATTTTTATTAAAAAAGACAGAAGCGAGTTGAATGTTTGAATAAATATTGAAAGTTGAATTTTTTTTAAATATAAAGAGAAGCAAAAACTAAAAAACAAATCATTTTTTGTAACCAATCAATATGACTTCGTTTGCACAAGTATTTGTAAAATATTTTTATAAAAGTTTTTTTTTTCAAAATTTAATAAAAACGTTTTAAAAGTTTTTTTAAGAATATATATGTATTTTAACAACTATTATATAAAAGAGTTTTTATAGTTGAAAAGATATTCATACAATTATCTGAAAAACAATTTCATAGTTAAAAATAATTAAGAAGATATTTGGATAATTATTCTATAAAAACTTTTTAATTTCCGTTTGATCCACGTTTCTTTATTCTAAAAGCATAAAGAAAAAATCTGATTTGTTTTTTAAAAATTATTAGTTGTGAACAATTTTTTTTTACAAAAATATTGTAAAACACTTATTTTAATATTTTAACTTATAAAACAATAAAATATTTTTAAATTATTGTCCAAATTACTCTAATAAATTTGACATCATATGTTATCAAAATCAAGATGAAATAATAGAATGTATTATTTTTAAGCATCTCATCTAATTTTTTTGATGCAAGCAATATTATAAATTATAATCGATTTTGGTCACTGAACAAACACCAGACAAGCCCCCGTGTGTCGTCCGAGACCAAGGAGACCTCCTCCACTCTCCTCTTCTCCGCACCTTTGTCTGTCAACCAGGACGGTATCCCAAGTCTCCAATCAGCCTCAAACCCAAAACCCTATTTTTATAATACTTTCCTTAATCTCAATTTTCCAAGTCTCCCTGACCCACCTGGTACGTTGATCATTTCGGTGTATTTCTTACGTCTGTAGTCATCACGCCTCTGTTTTTTTTGAAGAATCATCATAGCATCTATTCTTTTTTATCCTTCTCACCGTTGCATGTTCATCGGACTTTTCTTGATCCGAAGTATATCGCTTGCTGTTCAATCAGAATCGAATAGGCTGTCAAGGATATACAATCTCGGGCAGCTAGGGTCAGAAAATTACAGAGCGACGAGCAAGAACCATTGTCGAGAAATCGGTGATTTGACGGAGGGGAGGCTGACCCAGGTGGGTTTACGTTGGTAATATGTAGTATCTCTTCATATAGTTCCTCTGAATTTGAGCTTTTATTGTACAATTTTGTTTTTCTTACAAGTTAAGTCGAGAGCGAGATGGAGAATGGGGACGGTGAATTGGAAAGTAGATTTTCTGGGTTGGGGATGAACGATCACAGAAATGTCAATGGCAACGATGGGTTGTTTCAGGTGATGAAAGCTGTAGAAGCTGCTGAGGCCACCATTAAACAGCAGGTCTTTTCCTATTACACATATCTCATCCCATGCGGTTGAAAATAACCATTTTCCTATGTAGCTTATTATTTTCATGCCATAGATTTTACAGTTTAATCAGATATATATGAAAATTTATTTGACCGAGGAACAAAGTATTTGGTTGGTACCTCCATCGTGATTCTCGCTCGACCTTGAATGATTAGTGTACCCTGTACCCTATATACTAATATGAGCTAAACCCTGTAGCTATTTGTAGCAGTTTTATACCCGAAAGTAAATACAATATGATTGTGAGGAAGGAGGAATGATCTTTAACATAGGTGCCAGCGTTTCTATTATAAACCAAATTGCGAAGGAGCGAACCTTTGTGTAAGTGCCGTCATTCATATTAACTTTATCCCGGAATCTTGGTACTTATTTATTTTAAACTGCAATAAGAAAGTAGGATTACTGTGATCTGAAGGTGATTGTACTTAAATGTCTCTTTTTATTGACTTGTAACGTCTACCATCTCAACCATGGGGACAAAGTCAGGCGTTCTAAAATGGTATATCTTGTATATATTATATAACTAGTAGCTAATAATCACCACTTCAGATTCTTTTTCATTTATGCCGATTCTTTATTATGTCACCTCCTTTCCTTTTGACGATCCTTTTTATGCCTCAATGCAAGCAATAAAACATGTTACATTTGTTTAATTGTTTTTGTTGATTTTCTTTTGGAATTTCCTGAAATAGAAACTCAAAAAAGTGGTAACCAAAAAAGATTCTTGTGGATGGATATATATGTTTCCCGTGCTTACATCAATATTTTATGGATTTTGTAATAGAATAGCAATATATTAAAGGCGTTTAGTATCAAAGGATTGCCAGATGGATGCTATGCTATTATTTATGTTGCGGGAAGGAAAGTGAACGTTGTGCGTGGTTCACTGTATTGGCCATTACTTCCTTTTGTTCATGTTCTCACTATTTTATTATTAGGTCTCTAAATCATGAGATTGAGCGAGATACTCAACTAGAATACTTTTCAACGATAGTTTGTCAAAAAGTTTCATACAATCGACATCGTCATCAGTCTTCAGGTTAACATAAGTTCGCTGTAACCTTCTTCTGGGAATGATATCATCTCAAGATTATCATCATCAATCCCTGGACCTGGGAAAAACAATAGAGCCTCTTATTGCCGTAAACTTTATTGTTAATTGGATTTGGTGAAGTTATCTGGTGTTTGTGTACTCCGGACAGCTTTGATTTTCTCTACCACACATTTAGGCTTCTCCACCATGTTCCTGTGTATACTGGCATAGTTCTAGGGACTTTGAGCGCTATGCCTGCTTACATCTGTAGAAGCCATAAAATGCTGACCTTTTTATTTTGTGTGGTTAAAAGGTAAGTTTTTCTGTGGCATCATGAACTAGCTTAGTTCTTAGGTTTACGAACACCCTGCCAACTGAAAACTTTTGAAGCCTTGAATTGCTGTCCTTTTTTATTTTATGTGGTTAAATGGTAAGTTCTTTTGTGGCACCACTGGATTTCTGCTTCTAACACTCTGAGCTTATCCCAGGTACAGCCTTTGTTGGTCAGTGCAGTCTGGTCATTTATGCAGGCTTGATAGCCTCAAATGTTCAGATTTAATTAAAATTTGAAGCGACTAACTGAAAAGGAATCACAGTCTGCAAAGTTATCCTCACTTCAATTTTGGCCAGAGTGCAAAACTTTATTTGGTCCCTTTTTCTTGTTCCTATTAAACCGTCCTTATCTGTATTTGTTACTCATTTGTTATCTCTATAACATGGAGTCACACTGTTTCAAAAATAAATCGACCATATAAATTAATATCTTGAACTGGCCAAAGATGAGTTTTATTGGGATTTTGGTGGAGGTATTTAAACTCCTCCATTATTTTAACTAGGCAGGTAGACTTGTCACTAAGATAAGATTTTTGGTATCTTGACTCTAATGAAACTACATGCTATGGCATTCCTAATCATTGTTTAATTGCGAATTCCTGCTCTCTGGTGAGTTTTTATCTACTCCCATGGGCCCATGATAATTACCTGAAACTGAAAATCTATGGTTTCCCTTGTCATTTGTAGGTGGAAGAGAACAATCGTCTGAGATCTGAACTCCAGAAAAAACACGAGGAACTTGAGAAATTTGTGAGATTTCTTGCATTATATGTTTCCTGTTTCAATATTTTACTACAATTTGACGTCAAAATTCTTCTGCTCCAGATCTGCTATAATATGTATGATTATAGTTTTTTACATTTCGATTTGATTGGTGTGTGAGCGTGGAAATGTAATTGACTGGTTGCTTGTGTCGCAAAGAAACTATCTAAAGCATCTACAGTGCCTACAGATTTCAGAATATTGTCTTATCTATTGTGCTCCATGCAGAAATTAGGCGATCCGGGATACCAAAATTCCCAATCAGGTGATCAATGGGTTGGACATGTTGATGAACCTCACAGAACTGATCAAATAAATCCAGGGTCCCATAATCGAATGAGTGGAATGAGAACTGTGGATATTAGTTCTGGACGCGATTTATCAAATTCTGCTCTTCAAAAAGATTTGAATCAAAATGATATGGACCAGACAACTCACGCTTGTATGGAAAACCATTTTGGTAATAGCATGGTAAATGGATCATCAAGGTATATCCGGGGTGGTGAGATAACATCAGATAATTCCGTTGCTTCACAGATTGTGTCGCCATCTAATACATCATTTTCCCCTATCAGGTATCGCATACGCAAATAACCTATGAAAATAATATGAACTGAATATGAATTTGTTGTCTTGATGTGTGTTTTCCATTGCCTGCTTTTATAGGTACCAGCTAGAAGGCAGTTCAGATTCACAGCTAAAAATATCTGGACAGGGTTTGATTTCAATGGGGGAAGTTAATATTAATAGTCAAAAGCAGGTAACTCTTCTAATTATGCTTTGGTAAGTATAATATCCTCAATCTGCTAATATGGATGGGCTGTAAGTATCAATGCATGTTGAAATCAAATAATAGGTCAAACCTGTAACTGAGAATTGAATTTCAAAATTTGGTTTGTGTGAGTATTGTTCCTAAAATTTGGCCAATGATTGAAATCAAATAAGAGTTCATAGCTATAAGTTACTTGTATTCATCTTTCATTTTTAGCATCTTATGTTTATATGTGCGTAGGATCTTGTTACAAAGGTCCGAGAGCATGAAGAGGAGATTTTGCAATTAAAAAATCATCTTGCAGAGTACTCCATAAAGGTTTGGTAGAAAGTTGTATATTGAGATCTTATTGGCTGTGTGAAAGTACTTATATTTTCTTATTGGTGTTGTGGCTTCTTCTTTTTTTTAGGAAACACAAATCCGGAATGAGACTTATGTTCTGGAGAAGCGCATATCATATATGCGCATGGTAGGAAGTATTTGCTTTACTACTTATTAAGATAGTCATTTTGTTCTGAATCTTGATGGAGGTTCTATGCTTTTATTCTTTCCAAAGGCCTTTGATCAGCAACAACAAGAACTTGTTGATGCTGCATCTAAAGCAATTTCTTACAGACAAGACATTATGGAGGAGAATGTACGGCTTACATATGCATTGCAGGTACTTCTACAAAACAGTTTCCCTTCAGTGCCTCATGTGTTAAACCAGTTTTGATCCTTTTGGCTTGATCATGGCTGCTTTTGAATGTGTACAACTTCAGTTTCAAATTAAATTTGTTGAGAAAAAAATTAAATTTTAGTGTAATGAAATTGCATCACTGAACATTGATAAGTTGGTCTGAATGGTAGTTGAGGGAACTGGTTTTGGTTTCTTCTGGCCTATAGATGTTCATGTGATCTCGATGCATTTTTGTTTGTCATTTGCCGACGGAATTTATTACCTTGATCGTATACAACTAAATATCGTGCTTGAAGCATTAATTCTAAACATCTTATTTACGTCTACCAATTACTTTCTTAATCTTTTGGTCATACTTTATAAGATGGTGATGATTTACGAGGACAAATGATATAATAGACATCATTTATCTAACCAATCAATTAGTATGGTGTATGCTGAAGCTATGGAGTTGCTCTTTCAGGCTGCACAACTAGAAAGATCAATGTTTGTATCTTCTTTAATGCCTCTTCTTGCTGAATATTCTCTTCAGCCACCTGTTGCTGATGCCCAATCCATTGTCAGTAACATCAAGGTTACTAAGCACTATCCTACCCTCTTTAATTCGTGCAATATATAAGATATTATCTAGACATGGTATTTATGTTGCTTGCTGCAGTTTACATGGTGTAATTATGGGTGATTTTATTGAGATTAGGGTTGGTGGAGTTGTGTGTTTGAGATTATTTTAGTAATCAGTGTTAAAACTAGTAAGAAAGGCTTTATTTTTGTTGTCTTTGAACATACCTGCACAGCTTCGCTATATTAATTATTTCGACTCGTGATAATTTAAAAATGAATACATGCTAAAAAATCGAAAATATAATTCTAATAAAAAAGTCATTCTAATTGATTATAAACAATCCGATAAAAATCACCCCTAAAGGTTCTGAAAAGTGAACTAAGATGTGAAGTTGTTAAATCACTTCCCAATTTAAGGATATGCGGGCAGGCAGCTCATTTCAGCTGCTAATATATTTTCAGCAATTTAATTATTTGTATACACCTAGCTTATAAATTTAGTGGTTTTGTTATGTGGTACTGGAGGAGTTGTATATCTTTGGTGCAAGTAACAATCTTTTATTACCAAGTCAAATTCAATGATTCCTAGATATCTGTTTGAATTTATTCATCATTTTTGTTAGTAAATACGAACTTAGCTGTTTCTAAAGAATTGTTCCTTATGGCTTTTTTACAGATTTCTTTTAATATTTCTGACTGCCATAATACATAATATTCTTATACAGTTGTCCTGTCCCGTGTTCTGAAATTCCTTCGGCTTATGAAAATGAAACAAAACCTTAAATTTAAAATGCTTTCTCATATGAGATTCAATAGTGTAAAAATTTGACTTTACCGTTAACTAATATATTGTACTATTACCTTGTTGAATGATCAGTACCGTTACCTACTAAAAAGATGATGAGCCACTATCATATCTAGACGTGGGTGGGATGAATATAATCATGCCTCATGGTGGGGGATTATGTTTATATAAACTTCTGTTTGTTGG
Source organism: Primulina tabacum (assembly GCF_025594145.1). Lineage (NCBI taxonomy): Eukaryota > Viridiplantae > Streptophyta > Magnoliopsida > Lamiales > Gesneriaceae > Primulina > Primulina tabacum. The sequence goes on from NC_134550.1 coordinate 58,284,275, forward strand.
GATTTCAGGTTTTATTTAGACATTTGCGGGAGCAGCTTCTTGTAACTGAGGTATGTTGTAGAAACTTTAATTTTTTTTTACAAAATATATTTATGGAGGGATTTATATCCAAGAGACATCAATTGATGCTGCACTTGGGCTTTATTTTTCAAATTCTTGTGTCACATGTTAGTCACTTGTTTTCCAGGGAAAGCTCAAGGAGTCACAGTACCAACTAGCTCCCTGGCGCTCTGATGTGAATCCCTCAAATTTGAGTCAATCACCATTTCATCCTATTGAGGTAGGGTTGTTCTATACTCTTTGATTTTAGGATTTTAAATTTACTGCTTCCAGCTTTTGGCTTTATCTCTCTTTATTATGCCAATTAAATACTAAAAAGGTTAAAAGTCGTTTGGTGATAATATATATGATTGTTTTTAAAATATATAAATATGAGCAAAAGTACAGTTTTCTCTTTGATGTACAAGGTTGCATTAACTTTCTTTGAGAGTTGGATGTAATTCATTGACATTTTTATAAATTTACAGTGATCTGAAGCTTGGAAATCAGCTTAAGCTTTTGTGAAAAATTACTGTAGCATCTCTTTCCTTTTGGATTGGCTTCTAAATGTATTTTACAATTGAGTACTGACCTCATGTGAATTATATCTTTTCTGTCAGTTGAAAAATGGGCTCGAACTGGTACAGCAACCAACATTTTCTACTGGAAGTATGCCATCTTCATATCCTCAAACAACACTTGACGAAAATCTACTGGGTCGACCTCAAAGTGGTCTGAATAATGCTGTGAAGAATCCGGAGCACAATGAATTAGGGAGGTATCCACATGTTGCTAACAGGTGAGTCTGGTTGAATGGAGAATCTGAAGTTGATGATGAAATGAAATGCATTCTCTACCCGGTACATTTTGTTGCAGCTCTTGGTTTCTTAATGTGTGAACATGAATGATTTACTGATGGCATTTCCTGCTTGTTACTCAAACAGTATGAAAGAAAACTGATCTTTTACATTCTTGAATAGTTTGATCGATTTCTTTTGGTTTTCACTCATTGTATAAGCTTGTTCGCTTCAGATAGAGGCTTTTAACCTTGTTATTTCTATTTGTTTATTTATTGAATTTCTTGTTGGGAATGTTGTGTTTGTTGTATGGTTGCAATTCAACTGACGTATTTGAAGAATTTTGAAATACTAGGATAAGTTAGTTTTTTTTTTAAAAAAATTACGAGGATAAGTTTGTATTAGGACTGGGTTAATAATGCTTGTACCTTTTTATCGGTTTTCCACTCATTACAGATATTATGATGTGAGTAGATGTAAAGTCCACTTTTTTTCACTAACACAGGTTTATTTGGCATGTGGAAGATCGTTTTTATTCCACACTGTCAGTGCATCTGTTGTGGTTAGTGGCCTTGTGAAGCACTGGGAGTGGTGAATTTTTAATTCTGAATCAATACCAACACTTAAAAAAAAGAAATGGTATTAGCTTGTGCATTTCACCGGCTGAAAGCGAACTACCTTGATTTAGATATAGTATTTGATTTGCAATGAGTTTCAGTCAGTACAACTCATTGTTAGCTACTCCTCAAAGCATATGCTTCTTGCTCTTTAGGACTGCTGCATCCCAGGAAGTACCTGCACAGTTCACTATCAACCAGACTGATTCAAATCTTGTTCGAAATAATGAAGAAACTGTGAGCAAAAAGGTCACATTTGGTGATCTGGTTCGAAGTAGTGGCGTCGACGAACCTGACATTCAAGGAAACCATAGTGATAGAGAGCCTTCAGTTAATTGGACTTCTATAGCTTCCGCATGCAGCACAACTCTTGATGATCCTAACTCCTCATATTCTCCTTATCTAGCACCAGTTCTTGAGGAACCATCATCCTCTTTCTCTGATGGTCAAAATTCTTATCAACATTTTTCACTGTTTTAAGCATAATTATGCTGTACAAAATTCTAAATTTTGTTAACTTTGACCAGCTGCAGATGATGATCCACTACCAGCAATAGAGGGTCTCCAAATATCAGGCGACACATATCCCGGACAGCAACTCCGAGCTAGTGGATATTCTATTAATGGAACAACCAGTTGTAATTTTGGGGTTATTATCTGTGGTCTCTCCGATTTTGTTACATTTTATTGTGAATACTTAATATCTCTTCCTTTTATTGTTGTTAACTAGTTTTTTTCCTCAATTCACAGTGGTTACGGCATATGGAAGATGGATCTTTTAATTATATTGATGGTATTTTTTTTATTTGTAGTTTTGGTATTAACTTTTCTCGGGTTAATTTCTGATAATTTTCATATTGCTGATTACAGGTGCAAAGCAACCAGATTATCTTGTTTCCGCTGATGATGTTGATACATATCTTGCCATTGAAGTACAGCCGCTTGATGACCGGAAACGGAAGGTATTCTCAGATGTGTGGGTTGATGTGTGCTTACTTGAATATGCGACCGCAAACCACTCATGTTTGTTATTTGTGCTTTCATGTTGTTTGCTATTTAACTTCAGCTAACAAGGAATGCACTAAAAAGGATGGTAATGTGGGAACAGTGATGATGACATTCTTCAATTATCTGCTGTGAATGCCTGTTTTGACTCGAAAATGTCATTTGTTTTGCATATTTTAGAGTTGGAGTGACATTAATTTTATGTCATTAGATTTAGCTTAGACAGATTGTCGGTTGAATTAATGAGAAATGAGGTATACTGTGCTACATTAAAATAATAGTTCTAAAGCATCGGAAATCATTTTTACTTCTATGTATGTACTCCTGGATCTTCAACAGATATAAAGCAATGGAAGGACACCGATAAAGTGGAGTTTACTAATGGAGTGTTCATTTTTGTGCTAAGCTCACTTGAGAAATACTTATTTGAGCTGTACTCGTACTATCCTCGATTGAATCAATTTGAGAATTGAGTGTTTCTCTATGATGTCAAGAAAATATTTTCCATTTCCTGCTATGAGAAATTGTCTTTTCAAAATTACGCTGAAACTTAATGGACACTCTCTAACTAAACAGATACTTTTCAGCATAAATATAAAGCATGTTCAAATCACATTTTTAACTTGCATTTTGAACTCCAAGTTGTTAACCTAACTAGGGGGAGGAAGTATCAGATTATGAACAATTGGATCCTTGCCAGAAACTTTTCACGATCAAGGATATCATGCTGCCAATGAATGTACATTTTCGTTAAGATATAACTAATGAACTTGTCATCTTGTGAAGTCTTAATATGATGCTATTTTGATTTTAATATGCTAAATGAAAATTTAACAGGTTGATAAGCAAAATAATGACACCACACCAACATGATTGTAATGTGCATAGAAGGCTGCATGGCTTGGATTTGTTTGAAAAGCACATTGCATGCTTTGAATGATCGAGAAAGAACGAGGAAGAAAAAGTTGATGTTTAGCCTCTAAAAGATATAATATTACATTCACTGCTGATAATCCCTGCTCTGCTAAGCAAAAAGACGAGCTTGGATGGCTCTGTAAAACTGCAATGTTAGTTGCTATGCAAAACAATTTATAAGTTAATTATTAGTAGAGGCAGAAGCATGGATATATTTTCGGGTCTACTCATCAAAGACCTCGGTTAACTTCTGGAATACAATCCTTAGTACCGGAAGTACATGGTTTGGTTGCACCATTATTAACGATGAGCGTAATTGAAATTCTTATACTTAGGGGTCTGTATGTATTTGCACAATATACATAAACTATGTACATTGTATGAAATAACATAGTTCCTTTTTGTATATTAGGATTGCCACTGGGTTTTAGATGAAAATTAAGCAAATTAAGAGTTTGAAATTTTACTTTTTTTTTAATCCTTAAATAGTGGTCTTGATTGGTGGATGTCACATCATCACATTCATGTAGTGGTACTTTTGAAAAGAAATTTTTGTTTCCTAAAATAGAATAAGAGCATCCAATTTTTAAAAATTGTTTTGTTTATGCCATGTGAATACTGTATCTTTTTTTAAAAAAATAATACCATGACAATCATTATGTGTTAGCAAGAATTGCTCTCTTGCGGTTTCTGAAGATCGTGTTTCTTTCGTTTCAGGGTGAACTTGTGAAGGTCTTCGCCAATGAGCATATGAAAATCACATTAGGTAATGGATTCTTGGCAAACCTTATCTTGCCTGAAAATTTCATAATTATGTTTTATGGTGTATCTTGTTGGTTCACAACATTCAATTATCTTTGTAGTTTGTTGGAAATTGTTTGAACCTATACCACACCTTCTTCAATCTACATACTATTTGTTCTACATTTGTAGAGACAATCCTAGGGGGAATTTTCACATAAATTTCTTCTTCAAGATCACCTTGTAAGAATGTATTAATAGTTTTTTTTATAAAAACCGACATTATATTGATTAATAAAATTAATTACAAAATGCGAACAAGAGGTCCACATAAATGAAGTAAGATATCTCCATAGTCAAAATAGATTAACATAATGCATGACACCAATTCCTATACAAATCTGAGACCGAGAACAATTTGAATTCTACAATCCTCGAACTCCATCAAAAAAGATTTCGTTGAAATTGTTTGTTTTGAAATTTCCCGAAAAGCTAATCATAGGTTCTTCTCGAAATCCTGAATTTAATTTTCTACCAACACTCCTCAATGAAGTCTTCTCGATCTTCAAAGATCCTCTTTTTGCTTTCCATCCACCTCGACCAACTCAAACATTGAACCACCACATTCCAAAAACTTCTATCCTCCTTCCCAAATCCTGTCTGAGATCCGCCGCCAATAAATCTCAAGTTGATCTCGGGGATACCCAAATCAAGATGAAATATGCCGATGCTTTAAACAAAGACAAAATGAAAAAGACAGTGAATACACACAAAGAGAAATTGATTATACTAGTCTATTTCAAAGTCATAATTTCAAAAATGACCTTCTTTATTACACATTTTTCATTATGTCTTATTTAATTAAAAAATCCTAAAATACCCTTTCTCTATGAACACACATGTTCCATTTTCGTGATTTATTTGTTTAATTATCTATTATTTATCTTTAAAATTTGATTTAACATTTGTTCTGTTTTATTTAATTTATAATATATTAAATTTTTTTAATATTACTTACTTATTTCAATAAACATATTTTAAAAAAATTATGAATTGTTAGTTTGAATTAGTGCATACGAAACCACCAAGATTATAATATTTTAATTACGATTGTTGCTCATCTAAAATAATATAAATAAAATCACCAATCACCATGATTATGAAACGTAATAATTACGTCAATGTGAGTTTATACAAATATAAACAAAAAATCTGTCTCAATTAAGTCTCTACTTTATTCCATGCTAACAGTTTATGAGTATGCACAACAAACCTTCAAAAAATAAAATGCATAAAAATGATACTCGACAAAAGAATTATCACAAATTATCACCACTCTATGTCCAAATGCATGGAATTTATAAGATTATTCGAGAAATTGCGAAAATCAAATAAAAATTTTGAGATAAAGAAATTGATGGTGAATAGAATTTAAATGATAGAGGATATCTATGTAATTTGATATGATAAAAAGACTATTTTGGTAAATTAATTTAACTGAAGACTAAAATTGATTATAGTACTTGTGTGAAGTCTATTTAAGAAAATCTCCCATAAACAAATGGTCCAGAGTCTCTATTTTTTGCCAACATAACACACCGATTTGGACAAAGAGAACAAGAATAATTTTTTTTTGCAATATCTCAGACGATGGTAATTTCCCAAGTACCGCAATCCAAGAATACTTGCACCTTGGATGGAATAGGCACTTTCCAAATTGCTTGATAAAACAAAAATGACGAATAACTAGAATCTGAAAAGAAAGACTCTAAAAAAAGATTTCGCCGAAAACTGCCATGAAGAATCCCAAACCCAGTCTCTAATGTCTTTCGCTCCCTCGATCAATATGATCTTATCTAAAGATTCGATCAAAGAACCTAACTCAATTGCCTCCCATTCCCTGAGAACCTTCCGAAAATAAAAATTCGAAGAAAGAGTAGAAGGGATGGATGAAAAATTGGATTGTGCCGAGTAAGAAATACGATGATTATGGACCGTCAAAATCTGAAATAAAGACAGATAAAGATCCTGAAAGAGGAATTCCCCACCATCTATCTTACCGAAACCTGATCTTATCTCTCTCCTTGACCACCACTCTCACTTACCGAAGAAAAGTAGGATAGATTGTGAAGATAAATTTTTATGGAAATTTAAATTGTTGCAGTTTCCATATCCAAATTTTGAAAAGCCGGATAGATTCTGGAGACAAATTTCCAGGGAAATATAAACAGTTTCCATATCCAATTTTGGTTTCCAAGCACAATAACACTATCAACGTTTATCTTTGTAATTGGGCGGACACCTTGTGATGGTTTGTACAATAGGCCTGACTAGGACCTTTGGCAACCAATATTTCCTTGACTATACTTCAGCAATATGAGCTTCACGCTATCTCCTTGTCCGATTCTTCATATTCCATGCTTATGTGGAATTGTGGCATGCCATGCAGCTTCATCAGTTACTCTTTGGTGTGCCAATATTTTTTAGACTAGGTGCAATTAGAAGGTTTTGACTGGCCTGGCAGTTTACTTCTTCGTTGAATGACCGCTCTAACACAATTCTTTTGTACTTGTTTTTTATGCCAGTGATGAAGTCTTAACAAAATATTCTCAACCTTAAATTCCTTCTACAGCACGGTTTATTTAATAGGCGACAGATTCTTTTTGCCAAGAACTTGAAAGCTTACTCCATCGAACTCAGGCCAGCCAAAAAATCATTAATTCTCTCCTTTTCACAACACCTTTTAAGCATGCTCAATCTTTACTGCACTTCATCTGCATGCATTGATAATGGTCCATTTCTTGCCAAAGACTTTTCAATCGATTGGAATATTTAGTGACTGTCAAAATTCCCATTCCCTGTTTGGCGTCGGCAATTTTAGTCTCAATTTCATAGATTTGTGCAGAGTTGCCAATCTTCAAACATGTCTGTTTGGGGCCTCCAAAATTACTTTGGCAGTGTTAAGGAACATATAGGGGTCATTGATTTCTAAGGACATGGAATTCCAAATCTAGGAGATCATCATTGAGTCTTCTTCATCTCATGACGTAAATTTGCAGATGGCCTAATTAATTTCAAGTGTGTTCGCACTGGCTGAGGCTGTTTCAAATAATTTCTCCTATATGCTGCCTGAATTTTTAGTAGTTCTCAACAGTAGAATAAATGTTCTCAGTGGCCTGGGTCTTAATTGCTTAAGGTTCAGTTGTGGTTGAATTCAGTGGAGTTTGACATGGCTCAAGAAGAACGGAGGAAGAAGAAAAGAACAAGGACCAGAAAAGAACGAGAAAATTTTTTCTAGATGACAACTAGAGAAAAAGATGATGAAATTTTTGGAAACATGGACTAGGAAAGAAATTATCAAAATTGAATAAGAAAGAATGCAATTTTTCAAAGAAAGTCTATGGCTCTAATACTATGAAAAAATATGTCAATTTCTCTATATTTTAAATCATGATTGCTTATATGTATATAAATTTACAACTGTGGAGGCTTAACTAAGAAGGAATAAGATTAGAAAATAATATAATTCTAAGTTACATATAAAAAACTAAATTTCCTAAAATTAGGGATTATGGCAACCGGTAAATCTCTTGTATTCCTTTTAAAAAATCTCTTGTATTACATCTTACAGTGTCCTAAAATAGATGTGTTTTCCCTTAATATCTAGCACGGGTAGAATATTTAATACTATTCTTTTTGTTTCTGTCTTTTCTTCCACCACATTAATTTGCTCATGGCGAGGACCAGAGATTCTCCAGTGAGGCTGCGCGTAGTTATTAAAAGCGTGCACCTGGTTGCGCCTAGGTGAAAGGTCCAGCCAGGCGCACCCAATAACCCAAGCGCAACACTTGAAATAAGCGTACTTAAAGCTTGCGCCTCTACGTAGGCTTGAGGCATCCGAGAGACGCATAAGCGCTTGCTTTAAAGAAGTGGGCTGATATTTTATAAGTAAATAAAAATTAACTCGAGGCCAACCAATTTTGAAGCCCAATTAGCAAAGCTCATGACAATTTAATGATCAAAGAACCTTGTTGTCACTCATTTATGCAAGACTTTTTTATCAGAAAGTTCAGACGTCATCTATACAAACTTTTAATGTCATCTTCCCTCTATGATGATGATGATGGTGATACAGCTGAGGAAACACGAAAAAGAATTTGATGATTTAGATGATATTGTAATCCTCTCAATGCAAATTTTTACTCTAATTTCTTTCACACTCATGACTCACCATGGTTTTGGAAGTAGATGATGATGATGATATAGTTGAGAAAGATGAATATGAATTTAATGATTTAGATATTTGAAGTTTTTTTTCCTTAATATACTGTGAATTACTGACTTATTAATGAATTTTAGATGATTAAAGTTTTTTCTGGTTATGATTCACGTTACATTATCTTTTAATGAATTTTTATTTATAATGTTTGCTATCTTTGTGAAAATATTTAATTTATGTAATATTATAGATTTATAGTATAAATCCCTTTATATATATTGAATTTTAAAATATATCCCAAATACGCTTTACTCCGATAAAGCGTGCGTTTCAGGCTCCAGGGTACTCTAGCGCTTTAGTGTGCCTTGAGCCCTAAATAACTATGGGCCTGCACCTGCACATTAGCTTAACATTTTCTCTTTTGTGAATCTAAGAATTTGTTGCTAAAGAACTGAGAGAATAAGAAGTCTTCAAATTGGGCCACACGATTAGGAATGATACTTACCTGCCAAATCAGTAGGTCACTTATGTTAGCTTGTTTTTGCTTCTCTAAGCTTTATTGCAGTTCTTTGGTGTGAGTATAACAAAGAAAACGAGAAGATGAGAAAAAAGATCGATAACCTTTTTCTCCAAGTCTTCTTAGGCCGTTAACTTTGGGTTGATAAATCATTTTCTCTTTAATAAGTTTCTAATTAAAAGTAAATCAATTTTTTCCCTGTGGGCATCTTTCGTGTTTCCTAAAATACCTGTTAAATTTTTGTTTCATTGTTGAACACTTGCTGCTCCTGGTTTTCAGCAATTTTGTCCTTTTGTCTTGCAGACCCAGAAATGCAAAATTGCATAGAGAAGACTCTTTATAGTGGTCATGCTTCATATAAATTATCACTGTCGGTGAGATGACTCCTTATAAATGATATTTTCTTCAACCTCGAACAACACTTTTTAATTCATACCTTGAAACCGTGGCATTAATTTACCTCGTGCTTACTTTTTCTCTTTGACAATGAAGACTGGTTATCTTGATATATGGGAGCCAGCTACATTGACCATTAAAAGGGATGGTTACAGCATAAAGTACAGTGGCCCTAGTGGTGATGTAATCACTGAAAAGTTTTCAACCTCCACAATTGTAAGTTCTATGTCCATTTGCACTTTTGTCTTTTATGATAGAACTCTACCCTGTCCTACCCAAAAGCTCTAAAAAAGTAGCAATATCCAGAAAAATAATATGTCCATTTTTTGTCCATTTCTGAATTATCAAGCTTTTATCCTCTCATTTATCTAACACGTCATAAATTTTATTTTCTATTGAACTCATACCATATACCTTATATACACTTGTTTGTTTGATATTAATATTCCTTTCTAAATTATTTAGGTCTCAATTCCTTCTGGAAGTGTGACAGAATTTTCCATTATTGATCCGAGCGGCACTGAACGTCTTTTGCGGGCAGAGAATAGCTCGACGGATATAAGTGGGTAAGTCGAACTTACTTTGTTTGCTGTGTTTGTTGACTGGTGTGATTGCTGCTGTCAAATCTGATATAATCTGAAGAAGCCAGAGAATCCAGCTATCAAAACTTGTTCAAAATGAATAATGAAACTGCATCACAAGAATATGATCCCGGATTCACAAGGATTTTGGTTGAATGGGCTATTCCTATCTATAAGAAAACATTTGGGTCTCATGAACTAAATGGGGCCTGAAATGCTTCTACAAGCCATACTAGTGTAACAAATTGGTTTCCAACCAACATCTCAGGGTGTTCCTTTCTATAGATCTGCTTTGTTAGGTCCCATTTGGTTTATGGACATTCTGGAAGGAAATGTCGTTCCATTCTGAATCAAGTTAGAAGTAGAATCCTAGTTCTATTGTTTGTTGCCAATTATGAAAAGCACATATGTGGTGTTGAAAAATTTCTTTGAAGAACTAATTTGTTTTTATCTCTTCTAATTGCAAAACATTTTATCCGACACCCCACATATTCACCTGACTGAGTGTCAGGGACTCAATCCATGGGGCCCAGCCCAACTCAAACAAGAATCGAGCAGCAAAAATCAAGGATGTGCTATATCAAAGGTTTACTCATGGAAAGTTTAGAAAATAAGGAATGAGATTGATTGGATTTTTATTTACTTTCCTTTAATAAGTGCTAGAATCTCGAGCTTAGATAGGGGAATAATGGGCATATTTCTTTGATGCCAATTTAATGCTTATCTTGTATTTAAAGGGTTGCTGATGAAGAAATAAACATTCAGCTTTTCTCAAAAATATATAGCTAATATTGAGATCGCGAGGTTCTCTCAAACGAGCCTCGAACATCCAAAAAAATAGGTAGACAAGGTAGAAAAAACCACAAACAAATCTCAGAGTTAAACGATTAACCTCTTCACCGACCCATAACCCGATCCTTTACCCGTGCTCATAACACTGAAATACTGAATAAGAAACAAAAATTTCAATTTCTGCCCGCCTTTCAAAAAATTGTTGACCAAGCTTAAAATCAAAATCATCCCAAGCGTCATTCTTTTACAAAGTACCAGTTGTAATGGGGGTACAAATGACATCAGGGGATGGTATACTAGAGGTCTCAAACTGATCTGTGATGGTACTAATATTTTTGAACGAAAATTTTTTATGTATACAAGAGTCGAGGTTGCCTTTTCGGTAATGAGCAACAGAAGTTGTCGACAATGTTGGACCAACAAGTTGAGCCATGTGTTTTTCAATTGCATCGAGTGAAGTTTTCTTGAAACAAATGGAGCCTCAGTTGTGCAACTTTATTGTTGGTAATAGTGAAATTAGTTGCGTGCAGGAGAAGGAAATAAGACAGAATAAAAGAGGAGAAGATTTGGGGAAAATAGTGATGAAATTAAATGGAGAGCTGATCGATGATATATATATGGTGGTGAGAGGGCAGAAGATCATACTTGCGACTGGAGAAGTGGATGAATCGTGGACTTAATTGAGATGGGCAGTTGTTTTGGTGTGAATCTGAACGAGTGAAAGCTCTCTCTGAGAGAGCCAATTTATTTTTAGAAGATGTTACGATGATCTTCGACTTAATATTCAGTTTATATATTTGGAGGAGCGGTGTTCTCGGGGTCAGATGATTTATTACGACTTTGATTTGTTTTTACCCCTACACACAAGTAAATATTTGTGCGTTCTTTCACAGATCTTGGACTGAAGCACATCGTTACTATTCTCTATACTTGTCTAATTTTATTGGGGGAACACCTCCCAAATCAGTTTCTTCAGTACTTTGTCGTAACTATGTAATTTGCTTTTGTTTTTACAGTTGGAGGGATACAATCGTTCTTACTCTAAGGTTATTCATCGTGAAGGTAAACTTTAATATCATGCAAATGTTTTCAATAAATCAAGTGTGGCCAAGATGCATAATCCTCGTTAAATTCTTTTATCTCAAAATGAATCACTGATCTCCTTTATCACTAGTTTAGGAATTTTTAAGCTATTCTTCCCTGACTCTCGAATTTCTGCCTCTACATCTAGACCATTCATCTCCCATTCGCCTTATGCGGACCTATTCGTCCTTTTTTTCGAACAACTTACTCATCATCTCATTATGTAAAAAATACTACATGGGAAATGTATCAAAACATCTGTATATTAGCATGCAAATAAGTTCCAAAACAGCCTTCAGATTTGATATATTGATTTGATGTGCGGAGGTTTGGTTAGTATGCATGAATAGCAGGAGCACGCATCCCATTAAACACGATTATATGTTTATTTTTTGCAGGCTAATGAGAAGAAGAAGGGGAAGAAAAAAGGTCTGTTTTTCAACAAGTAAAGAATCACATAAACCTCTCCAATTGCACACCCCTAGAATCGGGTTTTACGCACATTTGGTTAAATTTTGCTTCAAGGGTTTTGTTCTAGGTTGTACAAAGTCAGGATTCTTTAGTTAACTTATATAAAGTTGGAGCTCCCTCTTCTTTCTTTTTTTTTTTCCCTAATTTTTTTATATTGAAAAACCACTCTCCTTCTGAAGCTCTGGAGTCGGATGTGGAGGCGAACAGGGAAAAGTGGTACACTTGTGTTGGTGAATTCATAATTTGTAGTGTATTTCTTTCTGGCATTTTTTGGTGAGTGTGTGAAAATGGTGCATTCAATTAATGATTAATATAAATTTTATTTATTTTTAATTAGTTAGACCCATTCATTGGGTTTAAACAAAGATCGATGAACAGTTTAAGTCACATATTTAAAGTTGGATTCATATATCCATAAATTGGATTGTATGAAAATTACTTGATAGGATAATAAAATCTTTTGCATCTAATTACTACCATTCTCCATTTCTTTCATGAAATAAAATCAATCATCGATAATAACTTATCCTGAAATGAAAAGTTTTAATTAGAAGTTTTAAGCCAAAAAGTTTACCTATTTATCTTTTTTTAAACTTATAAAATTTTATAATACGAGTTTTCTATCTTATCCGATTTATAAAAAATATTATTTTTATGTTAAATTATTACTTTAAACATTACATATAAATTGAATCGATTCGTCTCACACAAATATATATATATATATATATATATATATATGAGATTCGTCTCACACAAATATATATATATATATATATATATATATATATATATGAGACACCGTCGTCTACTTTTGAATTAATTAATCTACTATAATCATTTTTATATTTACTTCAGTAAAGTATGCACGTGAGTATATAAATTCGAAAATTTTATGTGAAAATTCAATATAAACATATACATACATAAATATACACACATTGTGTATACTTATTTGAATATTAATGATGTGCATTTTATGAAAAGTATGTGTATATAATATATACACACGGGCAGACACTGGTGCACCCAACCCTCTGTTAGTGTACGATGAAGATGAAGCGAGCTTCCTTCGCATTTGCATCCCTCAACATTCGCGGGTCCGCAAGCTCAAACGCTTTTTTCTCTGTTTCTCGCTCTTTTCGATTAAATTTTCGTTCTCACACCCTCATTAGGAAAAAAAATTCAGAAATTAATGGAGAAGTTCTTCACCCTCCGGAGGAGTTATTGATTCTATCCCAGGGTACATCATGTTTTTTAATTGCAAATTGATGAAAATTTCTGGTAGAAATCATTTTTGATGAATCTCATCATCAAAGGAATAGTGCAGAACGTATGCATGCATATTATGATCATAATAGCATGTTTATTGTTCTTGTTTGGATCTACGATATGCGGAATCGCTGTTGTACTGCATATGTAAATGATATCGGATATTGACGTAGCTTTGGTTTAACTAAAAGATGTTTGGATAGATAGCGATCTTGTCGAGAAATTGTGATGGGACTAGAGATAAATCGCTGCGACAGCCAACATAAACCGCAAACCATGGAGACATAATTGCATGTTTATTGTGCTTGTTTAGAATTGACGTGACACAATATTTGTTTTGTGCTTTGGTTATAATCTTTAGGGAATATTGACAAGTACAAGGGAAAATGTCAAGTTTTGTGGGCGTTGTTGTTTCTGATCCTTGGCTTCAGAACCAATTCACTCAAGTCGAGCTGCGAACCCTCAATTCCAAAGTATGCATGGGCTATTTATGTTTGACTGGTGTTGTTACCAGTGGTTTTTATTATAATAAGGTCACGAATGTCATACCTACAGTTTCTCTCAGCGAGGAAGCAGTATGGGAAGGTTACATTGGAAGTTTTGCCACCAGTGATGGTTAAACTGAAGGCTGTTGCTGATACCTTGACACAGGATGAAATTAAGGACATCTTAAGTGAGTCCTCTTCTGATTTGGGAGATGAAATTGATTTTGAATCCTTCCTTCGGGTATGTATTTTTAGAATTTTAGAAAACAGTCATATACTAGTATCCTAACTAACCAAGAACTAAAGCATTTATGTAGGCGTGTTTATCTAATAACTATCATGTTTCTTTGCTCTGTTTCACGGATGATGGATTGAATTTATAATTCAGGCATATTTGAACCTACAAGCTCGGGCCACAGTGAAGAAGGGTCATTCCAAAACTCTGTCTCCATTTCTAAAAACTTCATCTTCATTCCTCAAAGCGCCAACAACAACTCTTCGTCATACCATCAGTGAATCAGAAAAGTCCTCTTACGTTAACCACATCAATAGCTATCTCAAAGAAGATCGATTCTTGAAGAAACATCTTCCAATTGATCAATCAACCAATGCTCTCTTTGACCTTGCCAAGGATGGAGTTCTGCTATGGTACTTATAGAGGACCCCCTAGTAATTTTTGCAGGAATAGTGTCTTTCTAAATGCATCCATACTTGGAGATGCACCCAAATAAGCTAACAACAATGGTACTTACGATTTTTTTGACCTATTTATGCAGTAAGCTCATTAATGTGGCTGTTCCCGGTACTATTGACGAGCGAGCTATTAATACCAAAAGTGATTTAAATCCATGGGAGAGGAATGAGAACCATACGTTGTGTCTCAATTCTGCAAAAGCAATTGGATGCACTGTTGTAAATATTGGCACACAGGACCTTGTTGAAGCAAGGGTAAGCAAGCTACTGCCAACTATATTTAGGAATTTCAGCAAATGCTACTCATTTGTGCAGTGAAATTTGTTGGCCATAATCGTCTCATTTATAATGCAGCCCCATCTAGTTCTTGGGTTGATAACTCAAATAGTCAAGGTAAATCAAATGCTCTCATTAACAATATTATGAATTACACAGAATATCCAGACATTGCATATCGAATTCCATTGCTTTTAATGTTGTAAATAACATCAGATACAACTGTTAGCCGATCTAAATTTGAGGAAGACCCCTCAACTTGTTGAGCTGGTGGAGGATAGCAAGGTAACAAGCAGACCACGTGTTTCGACTCAATTAACCCATGACCTGATACGCGGATCACACTATTTTTTTGCGTGCCTCAAAATTGGTGTTGCATAGTGTAGGACGTGGAAGAGCTTATTAGCTTATCGCCGGAGAAAGTGCTGTTGAAATGGATGAATTTTCATCTGAAAAAAGCAGGATACAAGAAGTCAGTTACTAATTTTTCATCTGATTTAAAGGTAGTGAACGGTCATAGATCCATTTTTCTTTTATATTACTTCTTTTTGGTTCTTTGAATATCAAAGAATATAAATGTCCATCGACTGGCAATGGCTCATCACTTTTAGCGAAATTGAAATAGACTCGTGTTTGTGAGTTATGCAAGATTAGAGATCCTGTTTTTGAGAAAAGTTATCAAAGAATACAATGCTCTCTATGGCAGCAAAAACATCTGTATAGTCTCTGTATCTTGGTTTTGGAATTAGTTTTTCAAAACTAAGAGTTCATAAACAGCCTATAGATTGAGGAGAATGTGTGTGTGGGGTGGCGGTGGGTGGGGGAGGTCAAATTTAACAAGTACTCTAGTGTCTTAAGAAGTTCCTTGTGTATGAAATTTGCTGACAGTGTGGAGAAAATGAACGATCTGCTGAAAAATATGCACATTATTGGTGATTATTACTGGAAACTGAATGATGATAGGCAATTTGTTGGTATAGATACATATTAATGGAAAAATTTAACATCAAGAAGTTAGATTCCCCGAGATGGTGAATAGAACAGCTAACCACTAGCATGCAAGATTATCATGAAACTCTGTTCTGGCAATGACATACTAAGGGTAATTTGATTCCTGAAAATTAAAGATGTACGAGGTTATACAAGACATAGTTCAACGACCAGGATGTATGATTTCCGCCAAATTTAGTACTATTATTATTATTACTAAATGTTGAAACTAGAACAGCCAATCGATTTGATCTAAATATCATTCAGCATCAGATTCTATTCTCATTCTCTATTGTTAGAGATTGCATGTATTTTATTCGAACATCTGCAAGTAACACGTGTTTCTTTATAAGCACATAAATTTTTTAGAGGCTGCATCTTTTTTTGCGGATGCAAATATTTATGTACACTTAAAGGGCTCCTATCGGCTATCACCATATATTAAATAGTTTGTGGTACTTTCTGTCTAAGATGCCATCAGTGTCATTTTATTTGTAGGATGGAGAAGCATATGCACACTTGCTCAATGCTCTTGCCCCAGAACTTGACACAACCAAGGCACTGGAGGCAAAGAATCCTAAAGAACGAGCAAATTTGATACTTGAGCAAGCAGAGAAACTGGATTGTAAACGATATGTTACCCCGAAGGACATTGTCGAGGGCTCGCCAAACTTAAATCTTGCATTTGTTGCTCAATTATTTCAACACAGGTTAGACTAGAGGTTAATAAATGGTACGGCGTGGAAATTTTGCTTCTGTTTGTCTTTCCAGTTATGTTGGGTAATGTCATCTTATTTTTATTATACCATGTACGCTTTTGAGAATAATCCCTTCCAAGATTCAAAATTAATGACAACAATCTTTACAAATTATCTGGCGCAATAAGTATAGTGGAACCATAGAATGCTTGGTTCACACTTGTTTTAGCATGCAGAAATGCTTGTTCCATAAATTTCTAATTTCAATACAAACTCCTGATCACTTTTCCTGTTACGTGCCACATGGTTATATGTTTATAATGCAAGTATATCCGTGTTTAAGAATAAATGATTTTTCGCTGCTCATTGTATTTTTGTTAAAGAAATGGGCTCTCTGTGGACACCAAAAAGATTTCATACGCGGAGATGATGACAGATGATGCTCAAACGTCTCGAGAAGAGAGATGCTTTCGGCTGTGGATCAACAGCCTTGGAATTGACACATATGTCAACAATGTATTTGAGGATGTCAGGGCAGGGTAATGTTTACATTTTTCTGTTAAGATGCTGGTATTTTTGCATTTTGCTTTATGTTCATTCCTCTTGCGTGCAGATGGGTTCTTTTGGAAGTGCTTGACAAAATTTCTCCTGGAACTGTAAATTGGAAACAGGCTACAAAACCCCCTATTCTGATGCCCTTTAGGAAAGTTGAAAACTGCAACCAAGTAATAAGTATTGGGAAGGAATTGCGCTTCTCCCTCGTGAATGTAGCTGGAAATGATATTGTGCAAGGAAACAAGAAACTCATATTAGGTAAGGCTGCTTTAACTTGCTATGTTGTTGGAAGCAGTGGAAATTTTACAATGTCTATAACCTTTTAATTTTTCCTGGATATACTTAGCTTGATTTGACGGGGTTCCGCATGCTGCATACATTTTAACTTTTGATCGAACTGAAGAACAGGAGGATTGATTGAGATACTTCGTGTCTTTGCCATTTCTATTTGGAAAGTTTTTTTTTGGGAACATACCTTTGTTCAGTTTTCAATTATCAGAAAATTCGATAAAATGCAGTTATCGGGTCTTAGTTCGATCTCATGGTACTGTTTGATTTTTATATGTGTTGAACAGCTAGCGCCACAACAAAAAGAAATGTTAATTTTGGAAAATGTGAATTTGGCGATGATCTCATTAATCTTAGTGTTCTGTTGTTCTTGCCTGGAACTGCTTTCCACTATCCTTTGGCCCTGATGTTCATTGCTGAAAATTAAAATGGACACATCCAACCTTTATGTCATTTCGAATTTCATCAGTGAATATGAAGGGAATGCCTGAATAACGTACAAAGACCAAATTTTTAAAAGCATGCTTGGTTCTGTAAGAAAGTCACTTGGTATCACCAATCTACTCTTATTATAGCCTTTTACACCAGAGTTACACCATCACAAATTAATCGGTCCTCTTTCTGCCAGCTTTTCTATGGCAGTTAATGAGATTCACGATGCTCCAATTGCTGAAAAATTTAAGATCTCATTCCCAAGGAAAGGAGATTACAGATGGTGACATACTTATTTGGGCAAACGGCACAGTGAAGAAATCTGGTAGAGAATCACAAATGGACAGCTTCAAGGTAATGGCAAAACATCGATCACAGCAATAGTATCAGTTATCTTTACTAAATGACAGCTTTCTGTAAATCTTTTTGTCATACTGTCAGGATAAATCCCTTGCAAACGGGATTTTCTTTCTTGATCTGTTAAGTGCTGTGGAGCCTAGGGTCGTTAACCGGAGCCTTGTAACAAAGGGGGAAACTGGTGAGTAAGTTTTTTTCCATCGCCCTTGTAACACGAGGCAAAAAGGGTGTAATTGATATTGGTTTCATGGAACTGAAAGTGGAGATCATCGCAAATGCAGACGAGGATAAGAAGTTAAATGCAACATATATAATCAGTGTTGCCCGAAAGCTTGGATGCTCCATATTTTTATTGCCTGAGGACATTATGGAGGTTAGTATATGTGCTATACAGCCTTGATGTGCAAGCAGTTCGTTTATTCCAAATTACTTAAAAACACTGCATACCAAAGTTTTATGACAAAAAAAATACACTCTTGTGATGTGCAGGTGAACCAGAAAATGATGCTAACTTTGACAGCAAGCATCATGTATTGGAGCCTGCAACGAAAGGTTGATGGATCTGATCCCTCAAACACCTCCAATGAAGGTGACAAAACTCCAGATGCATCTACAGGCGGTGATAACCAAGACATGCCGACAGGTTAACATTCGTAATTCAGTGTCATCTAGTGTAAGATATATGTCTCAACGAAATGCAGCCCTTTTTTGCACCAGAAGATTGTATTAGGTATATTTGTCCCAGCGGATCTAACGGGGAAAAGAGAATGAAATCCAGCAAATTTAATCATATGTGACTATATTCTTCACCACTTATATAAATAGATCGGATTTAATCCATTACTCCCGTACAAACACTCTATGCCAAAGAGAACCAGATGCTATTCACAGTGTTATCTGATTTTGATTGCGATAACATATATCAGATTATTCCACGTTTCAAACGAATATTTAATTTATAATTAAATTTTTCTTTATTTTTTCTCTACCAGAGTAAAATAAAAACCACTATAAAAGAATATAATTATTAAACCAAATTTCTTACGCATTTTTTTATAAACATGAAATATCATTTGAACTTATTCTTCTGATTTCTTTCCTAACAAAAGAATCTATGGTTGATCTATCAATATAATAAAAACTTGGGAATAAGTACAATCACATTGTATACTTGCGTTTCTCGGGTTTAATGATAAACCATGATTTCTTCAAAAAAATTTAACTGGACAACTCAGGTTCACCAATTTTCTCATGCTCAGCCATAAGCATCAGCATCTCGAGTCGCTTGTCGAAAAGCAATGCACTTTCGTCCCTCTTGTCAAGTTCAGCACCTTCAGACTCGAGCCATTTCTCTCGCAAATCGTCGAGAAGATTTCCTTCAACCGTGTTAGCTTCAGCTCCTGGAGCACTTGGAGCTGTGGTTCGAAGTGTGAAATCTCCAGACGGAGCTGGAAGAGTGAGGAGCATTGCACGAAACTCCTGAGTATCAGCAAATGTCTCAAAGTTGTTCGCCATGACATCTAGACAATGTTCACGAATCTTTGACACACCGTACCTTCATAAGAAAAGTTTTTGCCTCAGAAATATCAAGATTAGATGCATGAGTACTAATTTCATAAGTTGCATATGAAAACAAAAATTAGGTTTAAAAGTGAGGTTAGTAGTGATTGGTGGACATAGAGGTTAAATTTTAATAAGAGCGGGCACAGTTGAGAAGAGAGTGCGACCAGTCATCTTGATACGAAGAATTCATGTTTTATTTCTAGTTTCTAGTTTATAAAAGAAGTTCTACCAGCCAAAGACATAAAATCAACCCCACATTTCTCTCCACCAATTCATGGGTCTTGGTCATTTAATTAATGGATTTAGATACACAAATGTATTCTATGCCATCATATATTATTTGAACTGTTTACTGGATGTTGCTGACACATATTTGTGTCCGAGAACTATGTTAAGGTCCATGGGGTACAAGGAATAACTTTTACGTTGGCCCTTCTGTGATGTTTCACATAAATATAAGCCAGTTCCAGTGTGAATTGTACCGTGAAATATACACCAGCTACTATCTTGGACTAATCCTTCCAATTCATGACCTAAATTGTTCATTCAACGTTAGCAATAAAAATGGTCTTCCACTGTCTTTCACTACATTTTTTTGTTCTTGAATCCTCAAGAAACAGATTGGTATGTTATCGATGTAATTTTGCTCAACTAACATAATATCCAATGATGATTAGAAAGGAGGAGAGACAAAAACAACCTCACGCGGTATATACATCAAGAAACTGAGAGGATGAAAAGAAAAAGGAGGAAACATACATGTCAGATAATATCAACCAATGGCACAATTCTGCTGGTGAAACCATTTCTAGTTGTGGGAGCAACGCATCAGCTACCACGCGTTTAAGAGGAAATAGCAGATATCTTGAGGCAGCATCAAGAATTTCTTCAGCCTGCAAAATTAAATACTAAAATAACAAGGTAAAAACATAAAAGGTTCAGCAATTAGAAGTTATTATTAGCTTATTTTGTCCTTTTTATTTTCTTTGAGAGGTTAGGTGAAACACACCTGATCAAGGTTTAGGCCTGTCAGACCATCAGTATACCTGGATACAAATAAAATAATGATGATGGAAGTTATATAGATTAACAAGGAGAGGGAGAATCAGGGTCTTGACAATGTACTGCTTCTTTGAGAAGTGGATTTATATTGAATACCAAATCATTTTTAAAAGGTGATTCCTTTGAAGAGCCCACAAAAACACATAGGACTATGATATGGAAAGCAGAACAATTATCAGGAGCATTAAGGTAACAAGTGGTGACTACATGTATCAATTGCAGAGAGGATTATTTCAGAAGGATGAATAAGGAAAATTCAACATGGGAAGTCAATTCTTGTGCTCCACAGTTACAGCACATCTTCATCCATCACATAAATAAACAATCAGCCATGAATATACACTATTACTAGAGTTTTATTATTATTATTATTATATTTTTCTGGCAAAACTATACTAGAGTTTAACCTTTGCCTCAAGCATATTTGAGTGAAGCAGATAAACAGATCACATAGAATAGGCTGAAAGAATGAGAAGAAAAACCTACATGTATTCTATTATTTTCTCAAAAGCATCTGTGCTCAGATCATGTTCTTCAATACATGGTAGATTACCATCATTTAACCGACCCCTCTCTTTGAGAGAATTAGTCATGCGAAATAATCGTGCTTTAAAGTATTCAGATCTCGATGCTAAGATGGCTTGATGGCAGCGGAATAACTTCTTCTCCACCCTCACGCAAACATCAGCAAGATCATCATCTGAATCATTCACATCTGTTGAATCAACAAGAGATACATCACCATTAACAGTATATTCTTGGTATTGTCCTCCAGACGACTTGGCAAGACAGACTTGAAGGAGTCTACTCAATGCAGCAGGAAGCCGATCTTCATCAGGAAGGGAAAGGCCCTGCAAGATAAACCTTTTCTGGGAGTTGTCCATTTCTCTGAGGGCTTTGTAATCAGCATGCCTCTGATGAACTATTTCTTTTTCAAGAAGTCCTTGTAATGAATGGCACTTGCAAACTCTGCATATTCTAACAAGATCTTCCATGTCATCCACGGCAATCTCCAGCCTATCAGAATAAAAGAAATGGAGAAGGCTAAAAAGAGATGGATAAGAGATCTTTTCCCGTGACAATCGAACTTCCTTTTTTCCTTTCCAATCAGTTTGAAATTTTTTCTTAAAGAAAGAAGAACGTGCACTCAAGATGACTCTGTGCGCTTCAATAGGTCTTCCTTCCACATAAAATACAATATCCGGGGGAGAGTAGCTGGAACTCAATGCCCCATCAGATGAATTACCTACCATTCCATGTCGAATCACTAAATAATAAGCATTCCCAGTCTATAATAAAGTTTTTCCAATCAGAATACCAGCATATTTGTATGAGTTTAGAACTCATGCTTCTAGAGCAATTAAAAAATATAAACTCCGCAAATTTCTGTAGAGCTGAATTTCTTACAAAACAACAAGAGCATTGAAACTCAACTTTTGATCGCGAAAATCCGTAGGTTACTAAAACAGCTATTGAAATATGATAAGCGTAAACCACAGCCACCAAAAACAGAACCAGATGCTGTAAACTTGTAAGAAAATAGTTCAATCACGGAGACAGACTAACTGGAAGCCTAACCCAGCCAATCTAACAAGGTCGTGTTCTAGAATAGAATCGCAGCCGAAATACTCATCCTAGAAACAGAGCACCATCACTTAAAAAGCACAACCATTGTAATATACCTCAAGTTGTCGTTGAGGATGTTTCAGTTAATTTGAAACGTAAAGTTTGTCACTTCAACGCACAATCATATTCTAAATACAAGAAGAGGTGTAACAACGATGCAATTTTTAACTTAACCGAACCTGGTAAAGGAGTAGAAGGATTGATATTATCAATGCTGTTAGGCTTGCAAGCCAAGAAAGTGTCTCTCAATGCAGCCTGCAACGGTTGGAGTGGCGGCGGTCGCGCCTCAAAGGCCTTCAGCAGCTTGCGAACTTTGAGATTAAGAGCCGCGTAGTGGCATCGGTCGCCATCAAATGTGTTCTCAGAGCAGATAGCACCACTCTCTAAGAGCATCCGCGCCGCATCTAAATGCCCCGCAAGGCAAGCGTAATACAGCGCCGCCGAATCCCATGGATCCCGCGCGTTCACGTTCACCCCGCACTCCAGTAGATACCGGAGCCGCTCAACGTCACCAGCTCGAGAAGCCTCAAAAACGTCGCCGTATGGAACCTTCTTCAGTGGCATTGAGGACTTGAAATCCTCCGCCTCCAGCTCAATCTCCTCCAGTAGCTCGGACATGTTTATTTGTGGACGAATATTCCCACAAATTTTCAATTTTATTCACAAATTAATTGCATAGATTATTAATTTATGGTTCCAACTTCCAAGATTGAAATCGAACAAATTTCCTACTCTTCTTGTAGATGGGATTTGGGAAGACGGCGAGGATTTTCTGCGCCGCGAAGGAGAAATGGTTCAATGGACTATTTCAATTTTTTTTTTTTTTTTTTTAGAGATACTTCAATTGGACCAAGTATCGATCATACTTACTGTTATCTGTTGACTATTGGAATGTCCTTTTGGCCATTTGGCACGCTTCGCTTATTTATTTTTTGGTTTGAGAGAAGCTGTTAAACATTTAGCAAAAAATTACATACAGTCTCACGAGTTGTATTTTGTGATACAGACAAAGATTCGTGAGATCGTATCACAAAAAACTTAATCTAAATATTTTACATGGTTCGAATGAAATTGTTGATTAATTATATATATATAAATTTAGATTATCATCTTACTAGCTTTTAAAATTAATTTATATCCAAAATTCTCATTAATTTTAACTATTGTAATGCGACCTTCAGAGCATGGCTGCTCGATTTTGGTGGGTTAGAAGTAGTGACTCGAAGAAAACTAACTCGTCGGGGACAAGGAACGAAGTAACAAGGTTCGAATAATAGGAACGCAAATGAGCCTCGGATGAGGAGACATCTGTGGGTTAGGCCAATTGTCCTGTCTTTGAAAGGATCCTTGTGCAAGTGGGTTTGTTAAAATAAGCTATGTGCTCTGGCCAGCAATCTTGGGAAGATGGGGAGACTAGTTGATTTGCCACTAAATGGCTCGGAAAGCCCTTTCTGTAAAAATAATAACAATAATAATAATAATAACAATAACAATAACAATTGGATTGTCAACCCATTCGCATCTAGTGGAGGGAATATTATTGGACAACTTGGTTTCATGTACAAACCATTTTGATGGTGTGTTCCTCCCTACGGGGTTTGTTTCAACCTACCCGTGCAGGCCTGCACGGGCAATGAACGGCCCGGATCACTCCACATGAGTGATCCGGGCCCACCTCCCTGTAAAAAAAAAAAAAAAATTGGCTCGAAAAAATTCGAGCCGTTGGATCGATCCCTGCAGGCAGTGCCCGCAGGGGTAGGGTCGACCGAACCTCCCTACGGGAAGTTGGGGCATTTGTTTGTCGACCAATTTTCAAGTTGACCATTAATTTTAATCTATTTATTTTACCACTAAATTATATCGAATACCCGAGTCAAAAGATTAATCCACTTTCTTGGGTATGTTCAATTCATTAATGAAAATTTTAATTTTAACATTTTAAATATAGTATTTAAGCTTAAGATAAGATACTCAAATAAAGAAAAAATATAAATTGAAAATTAGATTTTACTTCTCGGATCTTCGAAGACGAAATTTTAATCAAATGGGCTTGTTTAATAAAAAAAAATGAGAAGAGAGGTCGAATTATTGGATAGAAAATAATTACTTCTAAAACTTCAACCTGGTATATAATTACAACCCGGTAGTGACTAAATTAAAGCAACAAAATGCATTATAACTCAATAAAATCCATTATATACTAATACAAATATCCCACAGAAAACTCAAGATTGACGTGATGTAACCCAAAAACCAAAGATAGAAAGTCTCTGTCCTCGAAGATGCAACTCATCGAACAGGTTGTGTGCATAACCACCGAGTCACATCAAAATGGCGTATCGCATGCTGTCTCTGACTATGAGATGATTGAGCTCCGACGTCTGCGTCAGCTCCGCCGAAACCCACATCCCATCGGTTCCACTTATGTGCGGGTGCTGCGATACGCAAGAAAGTAGCGTGAACGAAGCTCGTATGATGCCGCAAACGATACCAGAAAGTAGGCCATGGCTCCAACGCGATCTCGATGGTCTTCCGCCAATCCCACCAGCCACGAAGCTCTCGTCAACCACGCGGGACGTTTTTTTCATGCTGGGTAAGTTTCTCGAAAAGTAAACTAAATCCGGTAGAGGGAATGATTAAAGGAAGGCGATGTGAGAGTGGTATAAGAAGTTAGTGGTGGTATTGATAGTGGTGGTGCTTATCAACATCTTGCCTAATTGTGATTCATGGGTGGATTAGCTTTTGGCTTAATTAAATTTAAAATACAAAAATTATGGTCAATGTTTTAATTAAATCATCCCCACAAAATGATATTAGCCAACAAATTACGCGTTAATGAATTCGATTATTCATGATATTGGTGTAAAGATTGGGGCCGACGTCTCAAATTCAAATCTCACTATTCTTGAATCTTATTTATATATCCAAAGGTAGTGACGGTGGTATAATTATGTATAGCTGGAGAACTTTATTATATCCTTGGCCTAAGCCAACAAAAATGAGATAACAAGCGTACAAAAATGTGAACATTCTAAAATCTATACCTATCTTCCATTACACGAAGTGATAGTTAAACACAAAAAATGTCACTCACTTTTTTTAAAAAACTTAAGCCGATTGAGCTGGAGCAGCACACAAGGGTGGGTTCTGTTTCCCGGTGAGCTTAGGCTTGATGTTGTTACATTTGGTGGTGATGGGGCCAAGTTTACCGTCGTATTTGAGATCTATGTCGCCGATCTCGACGTTTTCGCAGGGCTTACTGCCACTACAAACAAGTGTCACAGCAACTGGATCGTTGCTCGTTCCCCTGATGTTGTTCAATTTAACGTTGCTGATCTTGACCAGCGAAGGTGTCTATACAAAGCAAAATGGAGAAAAAGGTCAAATGTCACTTGGTCAAAATTGAATGCAAGGGATTAAGTTGAGGACACATATATTTCTTTTTAAATAACATATAAAATGGAATATGTTATATTACATACAACGTAGAACCGTTAAAAAAAAGGGTAAGATTACTTACATCGAGCTTGCACTGGTTATATGGGCAGTATTCTTGATCAATGACAATAGGATAGGTAACATTGTCCATGATAAGGTCTTCAAACTGCAGATTTGTCACTTGCAGACGGGCCGGAGCCGAGGGCCATGTTTTGATCCGGACCCCATTCATTGTGCTGAGGAAGCTGCAGTTCTTGACATAGATCCCGACCACGTCCTTCTCGGTTTCGTACTTACCTAGGCTTCCGATGCTAACACCATGTCCCGGCCCACAAACTACGTTCTCTACGTGGACTTCTTCGCTTCCATCCCCAATGGAGACACAGTCATCTCCTGTTTTTATGGTGGAGTCTTTGACGTTGATTAATTTGGAACGACCTATATGGATGCCGTCGGTGTTTGGACTCTCGCCCGGTGCCGAGATCGTGAAACGGAGAAAAGTGACGTTTTGGGATCCAATCACGTTCAGATGAAAGTTCTTGCTATCCTTGGTTGTCACATCACGTATGATCGAGTTATTGATGAAATTGAAACTCAGATTCTGCATGTATGGAATCATTTAAGACGATCGATCAATTTATTGAAACCAAACATGAACACTATACCATCTTACTCCAAAACACTCTCTCATCCGCTACCTCGGCTTAGGGCACTAACATAAACATGCTTGTAACATGTTTAAAAAGCACAATTTTGCGGGTAAGATCCGAAAACATAAGATGAAACATCTATGTAACAAATGTTTGAATCAACTCAAACAAAGTTTGCTTCAAGTTTAGAGTCAACTTACCAATGGCAATTTAACACATTTCTGGTTCTTGCCACAATCGTTTCTCTTCCAAGCTTCTTGTCCTTGGCCATCGAAAACACCGCCACCGGAGATGGTCAGATAATTGACGTAATTGATAGTAACCCATTCTCCTTGTTTGTCAGGCATTTGGTTGGGATCTAAAGGAGCTTTCAAATCACCTTGAACTTGAAGCTCAATGGGAGATTTATTAGGTCCTACCAATTTCACTTGAGTCAATTGCCATGTCCCTTTCGGAATAACAACTGTGCTTGGGCTTGTTGATGCACACGCCTCCTTCCATGCACTCAATAAAGCCTACAAGAAAAATCAGATCTTTAATCAAATAAATTTTGATTTTCTACAAAATAGTTGAATCTCTATTTTCTACCAAAATTTTGAATCAGTAGGTATACTATATTTACCTCGCTAATATCGGCATTGGGTTTGGCACCATACTTGGTGATGTCAAAAACTTGGGATTGCACGTTGGCAATGCAAGCCAAGAATGCCAAAACCAAAAGCTTTTTGCTTATAAACGTGTGAGCCATTATTTTTGTTTGGTAGAAATCTTTGTATTTTAGCTAAAATGGTGTTATTTGTAAAGTGGTTTTTTTGATGCAATTTATAGTGTTAGAAGTGGGGTGTTGAGTGACACAAAACATGTCCTACCAATCCTTCTATTCCTTTCGAGGACCATACGTAGGAGTGTAGGAAGTTATGGTTTGTTGGTTTAATTTCACTTGCCGAGAAAATAGCATCATGACGTTTTGGGACATGACATCCCATTAATAGTCGAATATTTTTTAAATTTTGTGGAGAAATAAGAAAATATTTAAAATATTTGAAATTTTTTTGTATTAATTATGATCATTTCAAAGTTTTAGTAATTTCTTCATTGAAATACATCTTTTGGGGTTGTGACTTGTGAGTGTTATTATTTTTGACTGAGATATCTTATCCTTTTGAGTGAAGGCTTTTTTGGGAAAAACAAAACAAAACAAAAAGAAAAGAAAAGTAAGCTAAGGTTTTTAAGTTAAGCTAAATAGCAAGCCTAAATTACAAATGAATTCGTGAATAATATTTATACTCAAAATTATACCCATTTTAAAATTTTATATTCAGACTCGTTTCTTTCAAAATTGAACCCAAAAAAAACAGAGAGAAAATTATAGGCGCAAATATCCACGTCAATATAAATCTTACATATTGTTTGACTTCACGTTTTGAAAAGTTAAAAAAAAAAACGACACCCTTCATTTTTTTAATTTGATTTATACAACATTAATATTTACCGGATAAATTATATTCTGGTATTATTGTAGATTTGTTCCATATTTATATTAAATCACTCAACACTTTAGCAAATTTTACGCACATACATGCAAACATTCATATGTTGCATGAATTTATATGTATATGAGCGCATATATACATCGGTGCAATCATAACTTAATATCAGATCAAACGAAAGGAAAAACATAATGGGAGTTCATTAAAAATTGGCTTTTTACTTATTTCTCACAACCTCTACATACATATCCACACATAGGGGCATCTAAAAACGTCTGCAACTCTGTATTTAGCCAAAGTGATCAATGGGAATCAAAACATTGAGGGAGAGCACATATTTTTGTCAAAAATTGATGGCTCTAACCACAATAATAACATTTTGTGTTATGAATGAGTAACAGTAGCATTACCGATCAGCTGAAGCAGTTCCCTGCGCTTGGATTCAGTTATCTGTAATTCAAGAGTAACCTGTGCAGCATAAAATAGGACATCAACATCCAAAATTCGACCACTCATTCAATTTAGAAGCTTTAATTCTATTCGCTAACCGCAACCAAGTGTGTGTGTTTATATAAATATATTATTCCTAGTAAATGAAAAATGCACTCTCTGTTAAGTGCAAGCCTCCATTGAACAATTAAAAATAATGACACCTCAACGGCCGACAAAATCAACAAAGAAACATAGAAAATAAGTGAAAAATAGTTAATTGTCGTGATGATGAATTGCAGAATGATAAGTAATAAATTTGTGCTTTGGCTGAAACGAGTAACATACGATAAAACTAGTATAGTCGCGTCATTTAAAATTGCTCAAGATGCAGATAAAATTTCAGTGCTCACCTCTTTGAATATCTCACTATATGAAGTCTTCTTGAATTCCTAGAGAAGCATCAAATGTTACCTTAACCGGCCATATATTAACAAGGCAACGGAAAAATTTTGTATATCTGTAACTAGACAACAAGATATAAGCCGTAAAATAACACAAAAGAAGTAAATGTCTCCCATGAGTTCATTATATTGCAACTTCCACATCAAGTTTTCCTGTTGGTGCAAGTCTGAGTGCATCTGTGAGTATGTATGTGTATTTTAATCGAGAGAGAGACACTCACCAATTTTTGGAAAAGATTAAGAGAAGCATCATTTGATTCTCCAATCTTTGCACGAAAGATGAGAATGCCAAAATTTTTAACCGTAAATGCCATCATAAGCAGGACTGACTCCTTCGCAAGTCCTTTGCAACGACTGGAAGAGAAGTATGTTGTGAAATTTACAGAAATTTCCAAAAAATTGTTGCACAGAATAATATGCTAGGAAGATATATGCAAATGAATCATCTATAGAATTAATATCTTTCCTTGTCCTTAATATTGCATACTTACTTTGCACAGTGCTTTTTTCAGCAATGGTTGGTGATGTGCCTATCTAAATTTTAACCTCTTAACATTATTCATATTTCTCATCATTGGGAACACTTCACTTTTCAATTTTACGGTTGTGTGCCATATTCTTAGAGTGTTACGCTCTACAAAAAATTCAACCTCAGAATCAAGGTTTACGCCTGTGAATCTTCTTTTTCTTTCATAATCCACCTCTCTTCTTTAGTCAAAGTCTTGAAAACGGTGTAAAAACAGAAACTTGAGACTTATTGATTTGTGCAATCTAAAATAAAAGATGAAAAGAGTAATACCTTTTGCTTTCAGCAATCATTATTTCTATTTCCGCTATGTGAGAATCATCCAAGTCATTCATAAATATATTTACATCACCAACCATTGCTGAAAAAAGCACTGTGCAAAGTAAGTATGCAATACTAAGGACAAGTAAAGAACCAAGAAAATTACAAAGCACCTTCACCTATCAATCTCATATTTGAAAGTTTTCCTATAGAAGTCATGGTATGATTTCTTGTGAATAAATAAAACATATAACCAATTCGGCACTACATTCATTTCCCTAAAGTCATACAATACAATTTTTATTGAAAATCGCTTTATAACATGCAGTTGACACAGTTAAGCGACAGATACAAGGACTATCTTCAAAACAAACAAAAAGATGAAGCCCAGCAATACTAACCATCATGATCACACAAGCGCACCAGATAGCATAGTTTAAATACTAATTAGTTAAAGGTACTATCCGACAGGAATCGATCCTGAAACTATAGCTACATTACATGATGCATCATCCCAAAATAATATTGCATCGACTTCTTAAAGATCAAGAGGCAATCTAAATTGAAAAATACCATATATATTAACATAATGACCTTGTGTATAGGGTTGCCCATGAATGAAATCTCCAACCATTAAGTCCTTGTCCAGCACTATGAAGGTATGCTCTGCAATCAAAACCCCATTACCAAAGATCATCTTTTCCACCAATTCCTCTCATAATGCCAAACAAATATAAAAAGTAGATGTAGAATTTACATTACCAACCAGGAAACAAGAAAATATCTACGAATAAAAATGATTGTATTTGAAGAGTGAAATGTTACACTACTTGAGGTATCTTGGGTCCAGGAAAGCTGCATTTCATATTCTTGGTCCAGAGTGAGAGGCTCAGATGCTGTAGCTTGAAGGATGCCGGGGTCTTGCATCCACGCATGGTACTTGGGCACATGATCTTTCATGTACGGCACCAGTATCACTCTTTCTCCAACCAAGCTCAGCTTCATTCTTTACTTTCTTTCAGAAATGATGCACCATAAGATAAGAATGAGCTTTAACTTTATGATTGGATCAGTGGGATCTGAATTGTTGAGACTCGTTCAAATTTAAGGATTCTTGATACCAGTGAGAATTGTTAGAAACAGTTTAAACCCAACGGGAAAGAATTATTCGGGTTAATTTAAGCGGGGCGTTTGATCGAACAGTTGGTGTACCTTCAGATGAATTCCCTAATCAGATTATTCCACCGCTATCGAAAGCAGCGAAAGAAGAGAAGTGGTCCTCCGTCTTACCCTATGCTGCCAGGTAAGTGAAAAACCCGGTTAAATGCTCGAGACATGGCTTTTATATTTCCTTCCTGAGGAGCCCTCCTTTTAATTATTTTCTATATTATTGTCAGAAATATTAAAAATTAATATATTAGGAAAATTAAAATATTTTTAGCAAAATTAAAGTTAGTAAAAAATTATTGACGTTCGCTTTAATTTTTACAAAAATCAGTTTGTCAATTTTTTTTTAAAGAAAATCAATCGTACCAAATAAATTGATTGTTAAATACAATTTTATTTTGTATGGGAAATTTTACTAGTTCGTGGTCATTTGTTGTTGTTATTATTATTGTTATACATATTGTTTTTAGTAATACATGTGTGACCCATTGAATATCGAATTTGGATCTGACTGAAAACACATTAATTACCTAATATTGTGCACTTTTCACATGTGATGATCATTTTATGTGACATTGTGTGAGATGCATAAGATGATCAACTAATCATCTTGTATAAAAATACACATCACCAGGTGTTGTATTTTCAGCCATAGCAGAAGATCCAAATCTTGTATACCTTTTATTTAACGGATTTAGCTAGTGTCTTGATTCAAGGATTGGATCACATTTGTTTCTTCATGTAATCCAATCTTTGGGTCCATGTGACCAAATAATTATAGCCCCATTACTGTTCTAAGATGAAAAGTTCGGGTACTGCCCATATGTGATAGCATCGATCAACGTATTGTCTAATTTCATACGTAAGATATTACAAAATTTTCATTTTCTCTTCTTTTTAAGAGACAGATAAGAACATATTTTTGTTGATGGCATGCCGGCATCTACATCTTGTTTCTAGCGTTTGATACCTCACTTCATGCGCATGATCACGTTAGATTGTTATATATGTAATAATTAACGAAAAAACTTCTGAAATTATATATTCTCTAATAAACAATAATGTAATATAAAATAAATTTACTTTAACCAAGGTGCTAAAATTAGAGAAATGAATTCGAAAATCATTTACCAACCAGATACAGATATCAAGAATATAAATCTAATATATCAAAATATGTTTTTTTTTTTTTAAAGTAATGAAATTCGTCAAATGTCAAAAAGAGTTGACACAAATAAAATCGATCGACCTCTAGTCACTTGCATGGTAACACAAGTTCGAATTCGAATTTTAAGTTGCTCAAGTTTGGTCTTGAGTCGAGCTTTGATCATCAAAGTTCACGAGCAGATTGATTCGTTTTACACATCCAACACTACAAACCAGTATATATGTGCATGTAAAACAAGAAAGAAAGATGCATTCTTACTAACTATATATCGTCTTTAAGTACACTTATCTATCAAAAACTCACAAATTAAATCCCTCCACGCATAGTTTCCTATACGATTATACATACATATGAAATACTAAAACTTTTTAGAGAAGTCGCCATAGAGGCTAGAAAAAGCTATCTCATAGGAACAAAAAAAGAGATTATGTCTACCGTGAGAAATGGGGTCACAAGACCATCTCTTCGACGATGTAGATGCGCGTAATCAACTTTGTTTGGGGATGAATTTATAGGAGTTGGGAGCCGACTGCAGCATTGGACAGTAACACAAATAAAGGTCCTGGTTAGGTTCATGTAGGCGGCATGGACGTGACCTAAGTGGGTAAGTATATTTTCCCATGTCCTAATTATATTATTAAAATCTTTGATTTTTTTTTTTTGTTGAAATTAAACGAGATATATATGCCATTCATTCAAGTACGTGCAAGAATAATTAGTTAATTATATAAAATTTAAATTTGTTTTAGAAACCCTTGTCTTAATTAATTTATTAGTATTATATGGTACGGTGGAGCGATTGAGAAGGGAGATTGGGGAAGGAAAAGTGCTGTTGTTGGCCGTAAATAATATATCGTCGTTAAGAAATCTGAATTTGAAGAATTTCATGATTTTCATAAGCACGAACGATGGGATTAAGGTCATTATTTTGTTTCACATGTTGCCAATTTATGAACAAATATTTCACTGAAATCTTTGTTTTTTTTAAAAAAAATATTTGGCCGATCTTATATTTGAATTAACAAAATCTAGATTATTAAACTTCTGTAATTATAAGAAGGAAAGGTTCTTACAGATTGGGATTACATGCATATTTTAAGGCTAAATTGTGAGTGTAACTTCCAATTTATTAAATGACGAGACAATCGAATTAAGTCTAAATATGTTTTTTTTTTAATAAAGAAAATAAAAAAATCTACCGTGATATCCATAGAATCGGCCGGGACGTAATTTAGCCAAGTAAATTAAAATATTTAGACTTTAATTTGACTATTCCAAGCACGTAAAATGACTTAATATCAACGATTTTTTTTGGTTGAATAGAGGATTATATATGTTAATTGCACCGATTAAAAAAAAAATGTGTTTAATATTTAATGTATTTTATCTTCTTATTCAAATACTTATATTGATATTTAATGTATTTTATCTTCTTATTCAAATACTTATATTGATATTTAATGTATTTTATCTTCTTATTCAAATACTTGTATTGTCACAATGTAATATTGAAATGTGTACGTAACAAGATAGTCAAATCTATTCATAATTCTAGAAAGACCATTCAAGGCAATTGTCAAGGGAGATTGAATTTTCTCAATTAAATATCGATTATATGGATTGATGCAATATTCATTTAATACAAATGTTGAAGTTTTGGTTGAATTTAACTATATAAATGGCTTGAGTTCTTTCTTGGTCATCATCGATTATAGCTAGCTAGCAACGCATGCAAGTCACGACACAAATTCTTGGCTAGATAGGTTACGCAGATCTTTTTTGATATATAAACATGGATTCAACCAAGGTTAATTTCTTTTTTTGGGCTCTTCTTGTTACATTTTCGTCGCTTAATTATGTGCACTGCCGAGGCAAGATTTTCAGTGTTGCAGAATATGGGGCAGTTGCAGATGGAAAGACCGATATCACCCAGGTATTTATGTGACGAATTGTCCTTAATGTTGCCGCCCAAACTCTTCTGTTTTCGTGATCAGTATATGATTCTTGATGCATGCAGGCGTTATTGAAATCTTGGGAGGGAGCATGTGCAACTAAAGGAGGCACAGTCTCTGTCCCGAAGGGTACATATTCAGTGGGTGACATAACTTTCGAAGGGCCATGCAATGGGGCAACTCACTTTCGTTTGGAAGGAACGGTGACTGCTTCTAACAGCCATTCATCTGGTCGAGATTCTTGGATCGCATTTCACAATATACATGGCTTCACGTTGTATGGAAACGGTACTTTTAATGGCCAAGGAGAATCGTCTTGGGGACGACGTGGTGATGGCACTGATGCGAAATCCAATGGTGGTCGTAAAACAGTGAGTGTGTCTATCTATATTTGATGTGTATAAATAATAGATATGGTAAAATCAGTGTTTTTTTTTTTCTAGAAATGTCTTTGGATACAATTTTCAAATTTCTTGGCATGATTGATATTTAATATATACCATGTTATGCTGCAGTCTTTAAAGCTTCGGATCCAAAAAGGCATCATCAAGAACATCCACTCCGTGGACAGCAAGATGTTCCATTTCCATGTTCACGATTCCGACAACCTGTTACTCAAGAACATACACATCACTGCGCCGGAATACAGTCGGAACACCGACGGAATCCACATCGGGAACTCCAACAACGTGAGAATCATCACGGCCAGCATAGCCACCGGGGACGACTGCGTGTCCATCGGCTCCGGGAACACAAACATCACTGTTTCGGGTGTTGTTTGCGGTCCGGGTCACGGGATTAGCATCGGAAGTCTGGGA
The DNA here is from genome assembly GCF_025594145.1 of Primulina tabacum. Classification (NCBI taxonomy): domain Eukaryota; kingdom Viridiplantae; phylum Streptophyta; class Magnoliopsida; order Lamiales; family Gesneriaceae; genus Primulina; species Primulina tabacum. Next base: position 58,319,108 of record NC_134550.1, read on the forward strand.
AAGTACGAGAATGAGAGGGACGTGAATGGGATCGTCGTAAGAAACTGCACATTCAGAAATACCGACAATGGCGTCAGAATCAAAACATGGGCACCTTCGAAATCAACCGCAACTCTCTCTGATGTCAAGTTCATCAATATCCGAGTCGAGAACACCAAGAATCCAGTCCTCATCGATCAATATTATTGCTCCAAATCCCATTGCAAGCACAAGGTATATAGATACATTTATATACGTTCTGTTAAATTTAAGAGAATTTAAATTAAGGAGCAGAATGAAAACAAGAATCTTGATTTATTTCGGCTTATTTAATTTACAGGGTGAATCGAGCATAAAGATCAGAGAGGTGAAATTCATAGGCGTGAAGGGGAAGTCGGCTTCGGAAGTTGGAGTAAATGTTCAATGCAGCCGCAGTTATCCATGCGAGGATATCGAGTTCAGAGGGCTGGACTTGACTATGGCCGGCTCAGGTGCACCCACCACTGCCTCTTGCTCTAATGCCGGTGAAGTGTTTCTGGGACCTCGCCAAGTTCCTTCCAAATGTTCTTGAGATTATTATAATTAAAAAAAATGTTAAGCTTTAGATAATTACAATTAGCTTATCATTACGTGTAATTATCAATAATTGAGCTTTCCTTTGGATCTTGTAACGAACTATTATTATCAAGTTGCACTGATGAAATGAAAGATTTTCTCACTTCAGAATTTTGTCTCCCTCGTTTGGATGTTTGACCATTCTTTGAATTAAAAAACCATCGAAATTTAACAAAAATGTTACATATGAGACGGATCTCCGATCAGATCGATACATGAAAAAATATTATTTTTTATGTTCAAAATATTAATTTTTATTGTCTAAATAATCTGAATGGATCATCAAACATATATAGAGATTTGTATCTTACATTATATCTTCTATCAAATATATTTGGTTTGGTATCATGAAATCTAATGATTTACTAAAAATATCATTTTAATTCCAGTAGATGAAAAATGAAATTAACGAATTCGTTTTATTTTATTTTTTAAACAAAACAAGAATTAGTCAACAAATGGGCTTTGGATTTTGGAAATACAGATTGTTATTTTAATTTAAAAATGAAAATAATAATTAATGACAAATAAATTAATGAAAACAAGAGTTAACATAAACACAGTTATTATTACTAAAAAAATTGTATGAAGTATATTATTGGATAAGGAAAAAACTTGTGTGAAACGGTATCATGGATCGTATTTTGTGAGAGAATCTCTTATTTGGGTCATCTATGAAAAAATATTACTTTTTAAGCTAACAATATTACTTTTATTGTGAATATGTAGAATTGGTCCGTCTCACATATAAAGATTTGTGAAATCGTCTTACAAGAGACTTACTCAATGGAGAAATAATCAAACGACCAATTTTTATTTTATTTTCACATTATTTATTTGTTATTTGTGTCGACTATATTGCTCATCTTTTAATTAATAATCATAATTTTATGCACATATTTACTGTGTGTATAAATTAATAATAGTATTTTAAAAATTAATGGGTCATAATATTTTATTAAAAATTATAATTTAAGAAATTTAAAAAACCCGAAAAAAGATAAACGCCTCCTTTTGGCCTTGGGCAAACGGGTCATTAGGGGCGGGCCAGATCCGGGTGCCCATCTCAACAAAGTTGGCACGAATACTCCAGGTTTTAGGCATGATTTGGTACGGCTTGGTCAGAGTCAATCCATGAGCTTCTTTCTACTAATGTAAAGCCCCTGGAATGGAGCGCCACCGTACCCTCCGCCGCCTCCGGCTGCTCTTCCTCCTCTGAATTTTGATAACTATGACGGAGGTAATTGGTTTCTTCTATGTTTCTTCAGTTGTAATTTGAACTGTGCAAATCGAAGCTCAAATTTTTTTTCTTTGTTTAATTTCTATATGCTTTACTGTAGTTTGTTCTTTTATCTTTCTTATGGATTACGTGAGCTTGCTTTGGATTGGTTATGCCCATTTTTTTCTTCTGTAAATGATAAATCATGGTGCACCGATACAGTTATAAACTTATAAAGGCTTCTTTTTTTAGAATAATATTGTTGTTGGGACTGAAGGGGTTGTATACTTTAATCTTCTGTGGCTATTATGAATTCTTTGACATAATTACTTTATGGATGCGAAAGAAATACGGAGTTTGGAAACGAAAGTGGTATGAGATCACTTTGAAAAGTTGTTTGTCAATGTGAAGCAACTAGAAAATCGCGATACTCCTCTTTGCTGATTTGGAGTTTGCAATTTACATGAATAGATGCAGCTTTTCTCTTTTTTTTTACCAACTGTGTTTCATTCTTTCACTTTCTATATTTCCTCGATTCTTCATATGTGCAGTAGTTTGTTATGCTTGGGAGATTAAATTACTGTTTTTGCAAACAATTTCCAAGGATCTAATACAAATGCCTAGTTCACGTGTTAGGTAAACTTTATCGCCATCAGATCAACAGGATTTTGCATATTCTATGAAATTTGAGAAAGTGGATAAATTGCAGCCAAGGCAAAACCCTGATGATGGGGTTCAAGGGTCCCCAGTCTGAGGCAGAAAGCACTCCCTCTAAAGCAAGTGATAAAGTATTGGATGATGGCTATAGCTGGAGAAAATATGGGCAGAAGCTTGTGAAAGGAGACCAATATATTCGAAGCTATTACAAATGTACTCATCCCATTTGCCTTGCAAAGAAACAAGTGGAGAGATCACACGATGGAGTCAAAACGGATATTAATTATCTTGGGGGACATAAACATCCTAAAGCACAACATAGTCCCAAAGTTGCCTCCAGTTCTGAAGTAAGTGTACAGGAGATACCTATCGCAATGCCTACATCAGAAGGTAACTAGTAAAATCTCTTTAACTTTGTCTTGAATTATTGGTTCTGTGAACAGTTCATGAATTTTTACATTGCATGACATAGAATTGGGTAACTATTCTCGGAAGAAGAACCTGGAGAATGTAAACCACACTTCAATATTGGAGACTAACCCTCTAGTAACCACCACACATGCTGATCGGCATCTGAGGCAAAATGCTGATGCTGATGTGTCAGAACACCACAGAGAAGAAAGAACTGTGTCTCTTATGGCAGAGAAGGATTCAGATTTCCTGAGGCAAAAAACAAGTGGAAATCAAGGAGTAACAGATTTTTTTTTTGTCAAAACCAAGTCTCTCACAAAACAAGGCATGATAAAGCTGATAACATATGTGTCATCCCCGTCCAAAAGTCTGAAATTTGTGATAAAGGACAAACTTATTTGGTTAAGAGGGAGAGAGATTCAGATAATTTGCAGCCTGTCCAAAGTTCTAGAGGTATTCCCATCTTACAAACTCAAGAAAAAAACCATACGTGTTACATAAAACCTGAGAAGACTTGGGAAATTTTGAGGAAAGGAAAGAATATAAAAGTCGGAGGTTTTAGTTTGCAATCTCATCAACTTAGCATTTCTAATATTTTGTCTGAAAAATTGGTGGCTTTCCCAAAACAAACTGTAGCCAAGGAGGGACCTAGACAGTCCCTGGATGATGGACTCTATGCTCTTGATGGAAAAGAAGAAAGCTTTTCTTTGGAGAAGCGAACAGTTTCCAAGGATCTAGTACAAATGCCTAGTTCGTGTGTTAGGGAAACTTTATCATCATCAGATCAACAGGGTTTTTCATGTTCTATGAAATTTGAGAAAGTAGAGAAATTGCAGCCAAGGCGAAACCCTGATGCTGGGGTTCGAGTGTCCCAGTCTGAGGCAGAAAGCACTCCCTCTAAAGCAAGTGATAAAATATTGGATGATGGCTATAGCTGGAGAAAATATGGGCAGAAGCTTGTTAAAGGAGACCAATATATTCGAAGCTATTACAAATGTACCCATCCCAATTGCATTGCAAAGAAACAAGTGGAGAGATCACATGGTGGAGTCAAAACGGATATTAATTATCTTGGGGAACATAAACATCCTGAAGCACGACATAGTCCCCAAGTTGCCTCCAGTTCTGAAGTAAGAGTACAGGAGATGCCTATTGCAATGCCTACATCAGAAGGTAACTAATATAATCTCTTTAGTTTTGTCTTGAATTGTTGATTTTGTGAACAGTTCATGAATTTTTACATTGGACTTTTCACAGCTGATGCTGGGTCAATTATTACTCGTGGTGAAGCATGTCAACACAGCCCACCACCTGAAACCTCAACGCCATTGACGGTTGTGAGAAATGGTGATAGTGTGACAGGTGTAGCTTCGCCTTCAAATGTTGAAAGCGATGACAAGGCTTGTTGTCCTGACTCTAAACGGCAGTATGTTTATTCAAAAGCTTCAAATAGTTGTAGTGCACTGATATTGCTTTGGCTGTTGACTAATATTGTACTGTGGTTTGTGCCCTTACTGCAGGAAGATATTAACTTCTGCTGATGGCAATTTCCTTAGTAAACCTAATAATGAATCACGGCATGTTCAAACTTTGAGTGTGGTTGACATAGTAAATGATGGCTACCGCTGGCGAAAATACGGACAGAAATTGGTGAAGGGAAATCCTAATCCAAGGTAACTCAGTATTTTAATGATGCATAGTAGTGATTTTCTTGCCACGTGGTTCTCTTCATATAGCATATATATGTACAAATGGAATTTTCCGGTCAACGTTATATGGGCAATTCATGAATTAGATGCTTCTCTCTGCTCTGTGAATTATTGTTCGCTTACTGGTCGAGTTCGGGGAATTTCTAGGCTTCAGTTCTTTTTCCATAGATGCGTTTATCGCTTCCTGAGGAAACCTAACTGCCGATCTTCCCTTTCAGTCAAAGGTTTTGAAAGTAGTTACTCCTTATTTCCATATGAGAACTCTTGCAAGTTTCTTTTGTTGTTTTTCTAGTTATTTGGTTGCTTCCTTAGATTTAGGGTTGGATGTGGGTATCAGGGTAATCCGAAGATGCTCAGAGGTTTGTTGTGGATTGCACAATAGAAGAAAGTAACTTGTCAAGACAGGACCTTTTACATCTGTAAACTGTTGTTTTTTATTTGTCCTGATACTTCTTACTGCTTGATAAAAATAGTACTTCCTCCCATAATACAACTGTCAGAACAAATCTCTTTGTTCTCAACCCATCATTTGAATTAGATTTGTACCGAATTTTCTCCTTATGTCTATCCTTCTTTCCCGCTGCTTCCGTCCATTTCTCTCTCAATCAAGGAGAATTGGTTAAGAACTGATTTCTTGGTTGTGAATCTACTTCCAAATGCATTTTTATTTTTTTCTCTATGTACTTTTTTTATTTCTCAGTGTTTCGAGATTCAAGATCATTAGTAGATACACTGAAATTTGACGTCAAGACAATTGGTTTTGAGAGAATTAAATACAGGTTAATGTGAAAAAACAAACAACAAATAAGACAAAATGCCAATGATCAGCAGGAAATTGTTTTTGACTGTCATCGTGTTTTTCACACAATGTTGTTTTTCAATCTACATCAGCCAGACCATCTTTTTACTCTCAATATACAACAAATAAACGACTTTCTTCTCTGAACGTCGTATGTGTCTCCTTTGTTTGAACTGGTCGAACTGGAGCTGCCTGATCTCTCTAATTTCAACAGTTTTCTGTCATTTAGGAGTTATTACCGGTGTTCAAATGCTGGTTGCCCAGTCAAGAAACATGTGGAAAGAGCATCCCACGATCCACATCTCGTTATTACAACATATGAAGGACAACACGATCATGACATTCCCCTGTCCAGGACTGTGAACCGAAGTACAGCTGAGAAAGATTCTGCTATGTCAAAAGCTAAAGTTGAGTCGACTCTCAAAATTAAGAGAGAACAAGTTTGTTGGTCTTGAAATGGTCGTTCATATCCATGCAAATTGAGACATTCTACCATTGGAATTCTAGCTAAAAGATAGTACATTGTATCATTTGAGTCGGTACATCTTTCCTCTCTACATTTGTATTTTCGAGTGGTGGGCTTAGTCTATATCAATGTGGGATTAGTCGTCATAACAGCATTTGAACTTCGCGTATGATGGAATAACTTATATATATTGTATAAAGTACTCGTTTCGAAAAAAATAATAGTATAGATGTAGCATTGTATTTAAGCTTTGGCATTGCTTGTGTAACCGATCACGACATTCTTTAATAACACACAACGAACTTTTGACGTTTTTTTCATTTGGTTTGATGATTTCACGACTTTGGCCCTCATTTAAAACATATTTTTTTCGTTTAATTATTTTAAATATTGCCTAGGATGATCATTCCGACTTCCCAAGTACTTAATTTAAGAGCCGTTCATTTAGGTATCATTTTGATTTGCGGCTTCCCATGAAAATTCTACTATACGGAATGTACCATAACATGGTTAAAAATCTTGTAAGAATTCCATAAACCATTATTCTTTTCGATAAACGTCTGATTGTATTTTACACCGACGTTTCAAACTTGTATTCAAGCACCATTTCGAAATACGTACACAAAACACCGAAAGCACTTTCCTCCATAAGTTTTATAGAAAATATTAAATGACTTGGCGTGGCAGTGGCAACAATACAGAAAAAACAAGAGGAATTACTGCGCAGCGTGACTTGTGCATGTAAAACATATTTGATATGGAAAAACAACAGGATATGATTTGCTGTGAACGAAAAGGAAAGACTGACATTTATTTTTGTAATTTTTTAATACAGCAAGGGTTGTCTTTCGAACCCCGTTCGAGCATACTGTCTCACACCTCGTTTGAATTCCTGAGTCCGTCCCCGAATCGAGTGGCACTCCTTTTTTTTTGGGGGTGGGGGGCTGGGGGGCGTGTGGGGGAAGAAAACAAAATCACAATGGCTGGCCACAGAGCTTTCACTTCCAGGCACAAGAAGCTATCAAATCTCTGTCCATCCAACCAAGATACAGAGCTCCATCCCTTTCTTCAAGCCTATACTTATTGCAGTAGTTTTGAAGCAATGTTTTGATCGTAGCATTTACCAGAGAACTCAAAGGATACGGACTAAAACCAGCCATACTGAACCGGGATCGCCACTTTCCTAGAAGTTCGTGCCTTTCGACCCTTTCTGTTCCCTCGCATGCCATAATATTAACTACATCTCTAGCCAAACAATGTTGCTCCACGTTGATTCGTGCTTTATGTTCCCTTGGAAGTGTCACATCGATTGATTCGAACATAGCAGTGTAGTAACCCAATGCTTCTAGAAATCGAGGGTAAAATGCAGCAGTGTTCGTGTTGAATTCTTGCTCAACTAGTGTCACCACCTGCGGATTCAAGCCTTTCACCATCTTCAGGATTCGGTCTCGATGGTTTTCCGTGTTGACACTTTCGTCTGGCATCCGGTGTAACATGAAAGCAAAGTTAACCGCTAAGGCCTCATTGGGACGGATTCCAAAATTTTTGAGGTTAACGTCACAGTCAGATATGGCTGCACCGTGGAATTCGAAAGGAACTTTGAATGTCTTGGCTAGCTTGGATAGCCTCCTTCCCACTATGTTTAGTCCTCCCCCACGAGCATATGCGGAAGTCAAATCGTCAATACCCGTTATTCGAATATGAGGTGGCCCTCCTGGCCGGGATGCAAAAGCCCTGATTAGAGAAATCCATTGGCTCCCTTGACAGATCTGGAAATCAATAATGTGAATCCTATCCTCATTTTTCATGGCTTCTGCAATGGCACCATTAGCTGACATGTATCCGAATTTGAAGTAGGGGCAAATTTCAAAAAGTATGTGCATATAAGAGAGTAGTTCGAAACTAGCAGGTTCTTTGCATATCAAAGATTTGTAAATGGAACTTCCAGAAGAACTCAGCTTCGCCACAAGTCCTTCTAACACGTAGGCTCCTAAACGCTGCATCGGTTCACCAGAAACTGATACCAGCTGACGTAACTCCGACACGAGCCATTGTGCCGTTAGTAAATCATTATTTGATATCGCTTTTGCACAGGCAATGAGTAGCTGCTTCAAGTCCTTCTTAGGTATGGTCTCCATCATTTGTCTCAGGCTATCAAGAATCTCTGCTGAAGCCATGCTGCCCAACACCATATAATCATCATAAGTCTCAATATCTGGTCCAAGCATCACAGTCTCAAGCTCTTTCAACTTGTTCCTAAAGTTATTCGCATCTTCAGTAATGCAAGAAACACTGGAAGGTGAGCCATAATTAGTTTCAGGAGAGTGCCGAAGGTATGATTGAGATTCTTGGTGGGGCAAAGAAATATCACTTGGGGAATTGAACATAGTAGGGTCTTTTTTGAAACTTAATGAGGATGGCTCGAGTGTGCAATACCGGTATTGAGAATTCTGAATGGAGGAATGGCTATATTTTTTGTTATGAGCATTATTATTGTAGCTCGACTGGTGGTCCAAAGATTGAAAAGTCAGTGGAAGAGAGTAAGAGGACTCTAGATACCGAACAGGTTGATGACATGGAGCATTGGAACTGTTAGATTTGATCCTACGAGGTTCAAAATCTTGCATCGAAAAGGTACTTTGTTTAACAACCAAAACTGGCTGATGATCGAAACAAGCGCTTTCAAGCTTCCTTCGCCTGCATATAACTGAATTGCCAACAAAACAATATGATCAACAACAAAATATGCTAACTTGATTTTTTTTTTAAAAAACAATTGTAAGTAAAATTGGTTAAATTCAAAACCAATAACCACAACAGAACATGCAACCGGACTTCTTTTATCATTGGAAAGAGCTAAACACGCAAAATCTTCCCTTGAAGCCAACTAACAAATAGAGAGGTAGAGAAAGGTCACTAATTTTCATTTTTTTTTTTATCTTTTTTCTCCTCTTTTCGATATCTGATTGACCACAGCAGTCATGTAATCAAATATGCACTACTTACAGAGAAAGTTATTAGGTTTATTCTGAAAAATCAATATAATTATAACGTCTAATCAGGATCAACCACGACACAGGCAAAACATTGGGTCAAGGTAATAGATACGACTTGTCATTCACTTCCGGAAAAAAGAGTCAAATAATTGGAGTAGACAGACTACAACACCTAACTTTAATTTATTAAGAAACCGTAACTTTCAAATCCCTCCACCAGATTTTTTTTCAACTTAAGTTTTGAAAACTATTCATAATAATGTTTTTCCTCCTGCCAAAATCAAAATCCTGGTTCTCTCCTATTTCGAATGGAAATTTCGGTCTCTAGCTTCTGCAAATTCTTGGCAGTTATACTCCCAACAGTGTCAAGAAAACAGCATGTCTCAAGATAATTAGCAGCAGCAGCAGCAGCAAATGAATTACAAGAAAACCAAGCAAGAAGTGAAAACATAGTACAGTTGAGAAATCCAACCTCTGGAACTTGAAGATCTATCTCCTACCCAATAAATTTCACTCAACTGTCAGACCGATTATCCGTCAAACACCCGCATTAAACCCTCCAAAATCTCTGCAGCTGAACGAGAAGAAAATAAAAAACAATCTTTTGCATCAATACCAGGCTAGCTACCAGCCAAATATAAGGAAAAATAAAACAAGAAATTGGAACGAAACCCACCAACTGAAGATCTCGAAAAAGTTCCAAACTCATCTCTTTGAGATCGATTTTTTGCACAGTCTCAAGTGTGTTCAGCAGAGAGACTCAAAAATAATGCCTCAACAGATATGGGAACGAGGTTCAGTGTCAGGGATGAAATATTCTCTAAAAAAATCATTACAATTATCATCAAAAGAAAGGACTCTTGAATTTGTCGAAATCACTAAAACGCCATTGAGAATTGAATAATGACCTTTACACTTTATTTATACTAGTACACTTTTCTAAAAAAATAAAATAAAAATTAAAAAATTTATAATTTATTTTGCTTACATTCAATTAAAGATCAAAATATAATTATAAAATTATGTACGTGAATTATTGTGTGTGTGGTTGTTAACATAATATCATGTGTTCGGCCGCGGATTTACGTAAATATTTAATTTAACACATTGCCATATTTTGTATTTATGATATCAATTAATTTCCAAGAACTTAAGTAAGCATTTAATCTTTACTACTTAAGCTATACAACTCGGATTATTAAACCCTAATTTTATTTCTCAATTTATTCTTGTTAGCGTTAGGTACGTTGTTTCTTAATAAAAGCCAGAAAATGTGCTGGACTCGGTTTCATACAAGGGAAAGGCTTCAAATAGGCAGGATTAGGGTCGGCTCCAAGGGGAGGCAGCCTAGGCCACAGGTGGGATATTCTTTAATTGTTATTTTTTTTTATTATAATATTTTGGTTTTTTCATTTAAAATTCTAATGGCTATCTCAATTTTTATTTTTATTTTTTGCTGAAAATATAAAATGGTGATCAATTTTTTTATGATTTTGTTCTCCTCTTTTATTTAAAAAAAAAAAAAAACCTTCTTTATTTTTACAAAAAAATTATTTTTCTTTGTTCAATTGCTCCACTCAGGTGAATTATGTTTCTCAAATTGGGTCATTTATATATCGTGTCGGTTTTTTATTGAATATGTTTTTATTGTATGTTCATGTGTTGAGATTGGTATTTTATTTTTAATTGTTTTTGTTTTTGGTTTCAGGGATTTTATAATCTTGTAGTTTGTTTATTTGATTTTTATACTTATTTTTATTCGATTCGAAGATAATTATTCCTTGTATGTGTTAGTATTTAAATCATAATTTGTATTTGTTTTGTGACAAAAACCAATTATTTACGCTGTATTGTTTTGATGATTTTTATTATGTTTGTATTATGCATATGTTCATCTTTGATTCGTGAGATCATGCCCAGTGAATTAATTCGTTGAGTTATTTTTTAGTTTATATGTGTCAATTTTTAAAATTTAATAAATCATGTGGTAAATTGGATATCAGTGAAAATTATATGTATTTAATTATGAGCTCGTATGCAATATTTTTATATTTAATCAAAAAAATTATATGGAATCCTCCCTAAAAATTAGCCTAATCTTACACATAGGTGTACGAGTTAGTGAGGTAGATGAATGTTTGACATAATGTCATGTTTTCGATTTCTTCTGCAAACACATTTTCTGGATAGTCTGTTGCACATGGCTTGCTCAGTGCAATTTTTATCTGACTAGCGAAGTTTGTAGACTATGATATTAGTTAGAGATTGATCTAATGTACATCGTAAAATAATAACTACGAATTCCTCACATCTAGGGAAAGAAGTTAAAGAGAAATTACCAGAATTTATAGACTAATAAATATGGTATAAGTTTGATGTTACTCTTTATATAAAACAAACTCGAGGGTAAGGAAGAAAACTAGTATATTTTCGTTTTTGTTTTTGTTTTGTTTCTGTTTTAAAAAAACAACTCATGTTCTCTCAACGCCTCAACAATATGGTGATATAGAGATATTAATTTTTTTAATTGATTTTGTCGGTGTATACGTAATAGTTGTAAATATCGATGCATCGATATATTTATGTATATTTAGTATTACTCGTATATATAAAAAATACAGTATTTCACCATTTTCTTCTACCGTAAAATGTTGCTTCACGAGAAAAAACCTCAACTACAATGTTTTTGCACGTTAACAACTAAACTACTCGTGTTATTTGTTTTTATATATAAAAACACGAAATAAAATAACAAAGTATTATTGTTTTAATTTCAAATTTAATATGCTTTCCACACGTTGCCAAATTCCAATCTAAAGAAAATTCGGCTCCTTAATTAATTAATTATTAGCTAATAATTTAAATGGAATAGCATTAAAAGCGCATTTATGAGTTATGTATTTACGTAAACCACGTGGAGTCTTTGTTAGTAATATATTTTTATCGAAAGCTAAGGACCCTAAGAGCATTTTTTAGAACGTTTATTCCTCACATTTGATACATAGCCAAAATAATTAGTGCTCCCTACTATTTATTTAGGCTACATTTCTTTTTTCTATATAGTCAAGTTTTCATATTTAATGTTATCTTTCATATTCTTTTTATAAATTTACCCATATTAAATTAATATCATTAACTACTTGTATACATTTTTTATCCCATTAAAATTTTTGTTAAATAAGGGTAAAATAAAAAATTGTTTTATAAAAATTACCTTTCCGAACACTTTTTTTTTTTTAATTTATGTGAAAACACATACAAGTCTAAATCGTGGAAGGACAGAGTATCTATCAAGAGATACCAATACATAAAAAGATGAAATTTGTGTAGACAAAAACTTGGTGAGACGGTAGGGTTGACCCATCTCACAGATAAATATTCGTGAGACCATCTCACAAGAGACCTACTCATTTGTGTATTATTTCTAAACTAACTCCTCCAACTTCATATATATGGACAAAAATGAATTATAAAAACATGCACGATTCAATTAATTCTATTGTATTATACAAAACTAATATAGTTACAGATAACTAATATCCATTACGTACACAAAAATTGCATTTACAATTTGTCACCTCCTTTTGTTATGTAATAATGCATAAACATATTTCAATGTTAGAGATGTCTTCTAACCGATGTAGTTAGTGATGAGTATTCGGGTCGGATAATTCAGATCCCGAACTGACCCATGACATCCCTTGCATAGGTATGGTAAATTCACATGTGGGTGCCATCCCCGAACGGGGCAAGTTTGAGGTCATTTATCGAGTACAGATTCGAAGAAAACTCAAATTTCTAGTAGTGGATGTGAGACTGTGATGGATTGCAATCCCCACCACAAAATACTTATATTATCTATATATAATATGTACGGTTGAAATGATGATTAATATATATTTTTGCAGGGATGATGATTTTTCAAGTAAAATTTCGAATATATGAAATGGATAATGACTTAGTCCTTAGAGGGACATGGATGGAGAATCCCGATCGAGGAAAAACGAGAATTGGAGCAGGGATGATAAAGAGATCTTGGATAACAAAAAAGGTTGTATTTACAATCAACATGCTGTAATCTGATAAATTCAATCAAAATTTTGTTATTGATGGTCATTAATAAAAATAAATAAATTTGCAAGGGTAAAGATGAGAATTCGGTATAAAATTGTAATCGAAGAAGTGACCCACCCACACGGCAAAAGTGGGGACAAAGCTCTGTAAATTGAGATGTGATCACTCGAGAATCCCACTTTACACGCCTATAATGCACTGCATTTGTCCCAATAAGACACAAAGTTATCACAAGTTTTTGTACTTGCAATTTATAAAGTGTTGCTATATTTAATTTAATTTAACATAACATATTTTACTTATATATAATAGATTCGAGATCACCTTAGCACTTATGATAATCAATGACGATAAACATGAGTGACACTAAATATTATTATTATTGTAATTATTATTAGACATATCCAATAGGCATATATATATATATAGTTTGGAAAACATACATTATGCTTTATTCTGCATGATTATTATTCTTTTAAAAAATACTTTTAATTAATCAATACAATAAAGAGAGAGATTAAAAATTTATGCCAAAGTCACCAAATAATCAACAATTAATAACGTAATGAACTTACATTATCTAGAAAACACACACATACACACACACATATTTGTTATGTTGTCCACAATCGCGTCCATCATTGAGGTGATATTATCGTATTAAATGTATATTTTTACATATTTCATCACATCCAATAAATGAATGTCACATCAATCATGAACAAGATATATACACTCGCATGCCTGTGCTATTTTAACATGTTATAATTTCTATAATTTCCTTCTTATGTAGGCCATGCCTTGTCACAAAGTGGCCTTTTTAGCAATTATCATTCAAATAACCAATAATTATATTAATTACCCTGTTAAAACTGAAATTTTGAATGTTTCATCATATATTCAATGATATTCTATATATCCAGGTATTTTTACCCAGTTGAAATTTGAAATTTGAAATTTTGTTACTTGATGTTTTTTTTAAATCTCGGTGTTCTCCCAAAGACTTCAAATTTAAAACTTTAATAATATGAATAAATCAGTCAGATGTGACCAAATTCAAAAAGTCGGGGGGAAATACCGTGGAAGAAGAACACTGGCAACCTGACTTTTCTGTTCCTTCAATGTCACCAAGACTGACAAAAGTTGTTGGCTTTTTCCAATAACAATTCATGTCTTGGTGTGGTTCTAATAAATAAATAAAACCAGTATTGCAAAAACCAAATCTAACCTAACATATTGGAGTGCAGTCTAAATTTTGTCTAAAATTGAAAGTTTTAAAAGAAGAGTTTATCTATATTATACTTAGAGTAACGTTCTTTTTATGTTTCAATACAATTTATTTAACCGATCATCCGTTGGACTTCATATATTTTTATTTTGAATTCAAACGATAAATTAAACATGATATATTAAAACTTGTAAAAAAAATATTAATTCAGGCGTAACATGGGCTTATGTACTCAATTAGATATTATATATATGTGGTTGGTTACCTATTGTTTTTGTCTGATTGTAATCTCAAAAGTTGGACAAAGTTTTACCAACAAAACATCTTTTGTTTGGTGGTTGTATGGTTGGGTAGGGACCCCATTTCACTTCTTTTACTTCATATTCTTCTTTGTTTCCTCGGGTTTAGGCGACCAGAGGCATCGCCAAGTCTATTTTCAAAGTCATTTTGGTATATATGACTGTCCAAACTTGGTATAATTTTTTCTTAAAAAAAAAAAAAAACAAGTGGTAGATTCGATTTAAAAATTTTGATTTTAAAACTTTAATTTATATAATCATCTAGAATTCATTACAACTACATACGAAACAAAACCATAATCGATTTTTAGTGAGATTGTTTCGAATATGAATCTTCTTTACCCTCGTATTTTATTTAAAAGGCTCCCTCCATCAACTCCAAATGTATAGGATATCATCTCACAGATAAAGATTCGTGAGACCGTGTCACAAGATACCTACTCTATAAATTTAGCAAGAGGTTTATATCATTACATCACGTGAATATCGACCAATTTTAGTCGATCCTTCTTCCCAAAAAAGCATAGAACAAAACAAAAGACCACCTGTATTTTCCCCAAGATTTATGGAGAAGAGAAGTTTTCAGTTGGGCCGTCTCTTAAATGTGGTCCAAATCATTTTTTTAGTTGGGCCATCTCATATATGTGGTCCAAATCATTAAAACTGGGCCGGTAATAAAAATCCACTATAATTCTTGCCAATAAATATTCGATTGAAAGACGAGAGTAGACCATTAAATCCATCACGTGGCTCATTCACAATCACAAGATATTTAAATACATAGAAACTCACAAAGTAGTCTCTTGTGAGAGAGTTCCACGAATTTTTATCTGTGAGACGGGTTAACCCTACCGATATTCACAATAAAAAGTAATACTCTTAACATTAAAAGTAATATTTTTCACGGATGACTCAAATAAGAGATCTGTCTCACAAAATACGACTCGTGAGACCATCTCACAAAAGTTTTTTGTCAAACTCATATCACATCATCTTACATGTCAATTTGAGTAGGTCTCTTGTGAGACGGTCTCACGAATTTTTATCTGTAAGACGGGTCAATCCTACCGATATTCACAATAAAAAGTAATACTCTTAGCATAAAAAGTAATATTTTTTCATGGATGACCTAAATTAGAGATCCGTCTCACAAAATACGACCCATGAAACCGTCTCACATAAGTTTTTGCCAGTTAATTTTTGGGATATTTGGCATGATACAACTAACTTATGAAAAAATATGATTTTTTAATATAAATATAAATCAAATTTAACAGATCTCACAAATATAAATTCGCGAGGAAACAAAACAAAAACTTAAAAATATTTTTTTATTTTGCGTATAATTTTATAACAGATATATAATTTTTAATTCCGAAAAGTTATTAATTGATTGAATTTAAACTAAATTATTTTAGTGGCAAATGTGGCCCCCATCTAGAAAGAGAACCCCACCCCTCTTTGCTTCTCTTTATACACGAGCAATAATAGATTGCCGCACTCTCGAGCTAATGCATCAAACAATCACAACCCTTTAATCACACGATAAATTTAGGGCTCGTTTTTTTGTGCTAAAGCAATTATTGGAATCAACTATTTTATCACTTACTACGCATACAGGATCATTGTCAGATCATAAGGAATAAAATGCTCGCAGTTTTTTATTGATCGTGATTTTCGGGTTTTTTTTTGGGTTTTTAACGTCCAAAAAGAGTTCGAGTTTGTGATTTCAGTGATGGGTAAGGATAAAGAGAAGCCGCCGGAGCCTCTTGATTTCTTCATCTGGACTGTTGAGGTAATTCGTTTTTGTCATATACTTTAGCATGTAATTTAATGTCTTATGGTTTTTCTGAATTGTGATCTCATATTATTTTTTGGATCTTGTACTATTTCAGATTTGAATTTTATTGTATGACTTTTTTGGAGCGAACGAGTTTCTTGATTGTAGTATTTTTTATACTGTGACATTTTTCCGAATTTGGTTGAAAAAGATATGCGAAAAGGTGTTCTTTTCACATTGAAGGACTTTTGTGACTTCCCAGTTTTCAGTTGCAATTGTATTTCTTCTTTTGATAATTAAGAACTCAATCCAGGGGTATTTTTGAATTTTCATGAATGTTATATTTTATCTGCAATATATGATTAGATACTGTAAAGTTTGCGTCCTGAGTGTTTTTAAAAATGTTTAGAGTCAAACAGGGGCGGAGCTGCATATTGTTGATGGACGTCTTATGTTTTCAGATATATATTGATGAAAAGGAATATTTTTTTGGGTCCCAGTGGAAAATTTGCAACCTGAATCAAAGGAGTCCGAATCTTATTAGGGAGGGAAATACTACAATTGTATTTCTGAGTGAAATATAAATTTGACAAGTTGATTAAGCTTCTTGTACTAAGTAGGTTTAGCTCGTTTTAATCAAACCAAATAAACTCCACTGACACGTACTTATTTAGCGGGTTGCTAGAAGATGATAGATAAGGTTTTAAATTAAATCTCTAGTTGGCACTTTAAGAATTTAATATTTGTCCATTATTTAAATGTTACCATAATCACTTGAAATTAATTATTGACGCTTTTGCATCCAGAACTTAAACAGATATATGTCGTTTGTTAAAATGTGCTTTCTTTTGATTATATTTATCAATGTTTGCAAGTTCTTCCTTGGTCATTATCTGTAATTGACTTTTTGGATGACTGTGGTGGAGTTTCTGGAGATTGATTCAAAAATTTGGACGGAATTCTGATTAACTCTAAACAAGAACCCTATCATAACCTCGGTTAGAATAATAAGAACAATAATGAAATACAGATAATGGAAGACCCCTGCATGCTTTTCTCTGTGGTGTATCAGTATCTCACCTCATTGATCATTATTTTACCTGTTTACATGTTTTTATGCTAATGTTTTTGTCCTCTTTTGGTTTCAGGTATAACAACCTATAATTGTTCATACATTTGAAAAATTAAGTTTTATTTTGTAAGTCGCCCTAACATCTGAAGTTAGCATCGCAATTTAAGTTTTTGAGGATGTTCAAACTCTTGAGAGATGGAATACAAGGAAAGTTTAGTCACTCTGCTGCAAACATAGTCAAAAGAACCCAAGAAGAAAATTGAGGATAGCAAATAATTGTTGGAGAAAATTTGGATCGATCAACTTACAATCTTATTGATTTCTCACTTTCTTGCAGGATGTCGGATTGTGGCTGGAAGAGATACATCTCGGTAGCTATCGCCAAATTTTCAAAGAAAATGGGGTCAATGGAGAATATTTGGAAGGTATGTCGATGTTTACAACTGAACAGATACTCCGGTTCATAAGGAAGTGCCACATGAAATGGGGAGACTTCATAACCTTGTGCAAGGAGCTGAGAAGAATAAAAGGTTTCTTATCCTTCTCTCACTGAATTTTACTATGAGTAAACTGTAATGTTAAGCTGCAATCAGTTACGTACTTGCAAATTAAGGTTTCCTTTAAGTTTTTTATTTGTCTTCATCATGGATTAAAGAACTTTAATTTTTGTCCCAGCATCACTTTGAATGTGATAGCCACTGTCTGCCTGGTTGAACTATTGGCTGAAGAAGTTTTAATGCATAGTGTTTATGCGCCTGTCCGTCCTCACACTAGTAATGCGACAAAGATATTCATTGTGCTCTTTCGTTTAGAGCAACTTTGTTCCACATTGACTTGCATGGATCTGTATTCCTCCGTTCCCAAAAGGAAGGCATTTTTTTCGTTTATTTCTAGGTTACAGCAACAAGCAGCCTTTATCCCACTAAGTGGAGTCGGTTATGGATCGTCCTATGCCATGGTGCTCTATTCCCAACTATAACCCCATTTATATCTAATTTTTCATTGGTAGCCAAGTATTCTTTGGTCTCCCTCTTCCTCGTTTAAAGTGCGAATTTGTCATGGTCTTACATCGCTCAATTGAACATTTATTTTTTGGTTACAAAAAGAAAAAAAGATGTATTTGCATCCTGTTTGATCTCATTCAGCCACAGCTAGTAAACTAGGAATAGCGACCAAAACCATCACCTATCAGAACAAAACCATAAAAAATAACATTGACGTTGTTCTCAACATGCTAGAAATAGCGACCATGACCATCACCTATCAAAACAAAACCATAAAAATAACATTGACGTTTTTCTCAACATGCTAGTTGTATGACCAACAAGTTTAAACAATTGAAGCTATCATCATGGCCCCTTGCTTTTAGGTTGTTATCATCTCATCTAGCATATGAATTTGTTAAAAGGGAGGAAAGAAGGGAGAGTACACTAGGATTATCATTGAGAAATCATATGCCATAGCAAAGTCATGTGTGACACTCATGAGATTTAGAATCAGATTATTCTCTCCTAAGGATTGATTTAAGTTCTTTGAGGTTTTAAAGAGTGTCAAATGGTGTGATGTTAGCACTTATCAGCCTTGTGGTGGAGATGGACAGATGGCCTTTTTTAAAGAGGGAGTCCATTTTTAAGGACGTATGATGAATCAATATAATAAACTGATATGAAAAGCCGTTTTGGCATCCTATTTCATCTGTGCTTATTTTACTTGTTTCTTCAACATTCTGTTTTGGTATTATCCTTGTTTTGTTTTTTGTTAATATTAAATACGGTTATGGATTCATGTCCTAGTGCATTGACCTTCCATGTTGATTTTAGACCTTCTCTTTACCTTCTCTCTGTAAGATCAGATAGCGAATATTTACCGGCTGTAATCATGCAACAGTGGCTTGCTTGAAAGGGGAGCAAAAGGTACACCGGCCGTGGTGGGCACCATCTTGTCTTTCTGTAGTTTTCGTTAAGTCTGCAAAACGTAACAGGCAGTCACGGGTTGTTTCATTGAAACTGGAACCTTGACGTAGAATCATCCGTGAGAATGTAATTTTGATATTCACTCCATTTGGAAAACTATATCTATATATCTATATAAAATAATATATGTTTCGGTATAATATTGGATGCTGCTAAGCTATTGTAACTAATGTTTCCTGTTGGTTCGTCGCCAGAGAAACTTTTCTTGATTTATTATAGTTTGTCTTTCGTTTGTGATTTGGTATAGTGACAGAATGTACGTAGAAGATGTTGGATCTGGTTCTTTCGGTTAAAGTTGTAAATCGATCAGTTTAAAGTTGTATCTGCAATTGCGTTTTACATAGCTTGGAGGAGTGAACTCCAATGTCTTTTTTGAGAGGAGTTGTATTAGTAACTTTGATATTTACTGTTAGAGCTGAGAAAGATGCTTCTATACCCCGTTGTTCAAACGCTCTGGCCAGCAGATTACAATCATGTTGTCACGCTGTTAATAGTTTCCGAAGTGTTGCTACTATTTCTTGAATTATATGTAATGTGAAGGAATATTTGAAAACCTTGTAAATATTCATCATTAGATGAACCTTTAGCATCAAATTTCCCTTTCATCAAAATACTTAAATCCACTCATGTCTTCGACTTAGGAATTAGGAGCAATTCATGTAGTCCTTAAAAATGAATCAGTAGGTTTCTTGTAAGACGGTCTCACGAATCTCTATTTATGAGACGGGTCAATCTTACCGATATTTACAATAATAAGTAATACTCTTAGCATAAAAAGTAATATTTTTTCATGGATGACCCAAACAAGAGATCCGTCTCACAAAATACGACCCGCGAAACCGTCTCACACAAGTTTTTGTCTGAATGAAGTTAGTTTTAGTCTCATACATAGACACATATATACAAGTCTATTTATTTAATTTAATGGCCTAATAATGCAAGTCAATCATCTTGGTTTAGATTGGATGAACCTTTCGCATCAAATTTCCCTTTCATGAAAATACTTAAATCCACTCATGTCTTCCGACTTAGGAATTAGAAGCAATTCGTGTAGTTGTTAAATGAAGTTTTAGTCCCATATGGAGACACATGTATACAAGTCTATCTATTTAATTTAATGGCCTAATAATGCAAGTCAATCATCTTGGTTTAGATTAGAAAAATCAATAACTCGAAAACAACCATGCAACCAACCCGCCGTTAGGCGACAAAATTGACACTATTGAAGAAGTGTACAAAGGGTGCAAAAAAGACAAGCCAATAGACGCCAATTATATTCCACTAAACGCATGCTGCCACTCGCAAAATCCATTCACATCCAACCTTTTTTGCTGAACGCTATTTTCCTCTTGGAAGTTCTTCGAATACACAAAGCAGCGACCCTTCAATATATTTACATTTGTCCTCAATCACTTCTTCTTGGATTGTCCTCTTACCTTCGTCATCTTGGAATCAATTAGGAGACCAAAAACAATCAAAATTTAGTGGCGAAAACCATGACAGTGAATAAATAACTAAACAAATTTATTAAAAAAATTGTGATTTTGCGGTTAAACATATCCAAATACATTATATATGTATAGTCTTCCTCTATGTATACTACGCACTCATGGTATCACATACAAGCGTTAGTGTTGCACACATAACCCTATGAGAAGTAGACAACATGGGAAGGGAAAAAAGAAATCCAACAATGGCGGGTTCCTCCATTATTCTGTTGCAAGAACGATTCAAGCAACTTCAGAAGACGAAAGAGATGAGAGAAGAAAGACGAAAATTCCAAAAATTCATGTATCCTCGACCAAAGGATCATCACCACGATCAAGCTGCTGCAAGGGTGTTTGAGGTGAAGGGTACTGCTGTTTCATCGCCGAATGATCGGTTATGCACGACATTTCGGGACCCTCTGGCTCTTGAACTCCGATCAAACATGAACTATCCTGCACTTTTCGAGGACGACATTATGCAGCAGATCAAACGGCAACATCAGGAGAGATTTCCTTCTGGTCTAAGGGGTAGTAGTCAAAGTTTTTGTGAGAAACCTGATGTTGTTGATACTTCTCTTCGTCTTTAGTGGATGGATATCATGTAAGTCTATAGCTAGTTGTGATTTTTGTGTAAGAAATTAAAGATAATTAATCGATGTATATTCAAAAATATGCTGCATGAGGCAAATTAATGGGGGCAGGCAGCATTTCTTGATCGAATTGTACACATTTTTTAAAGATAAATTTTATTGATAATTTAAGCAAAATATATAATTATATTATTTGAGTAAATTTTACTTATGAGTGTTGAGAGAGAATTTCATCATTCAAAGACAAGGACTTCTTCTTTCTTTTCTTTTTTTGATAATCAAGTGTATGGTGCAGATTCTCATTCAAATTCCAATTCTGCTAAAACCCCACTAACTTAATTAAATTAGAACCCAACAATTTGAATTTTAAAAATAAAATACATGATAATTTATTATAAGTATCTTCCGTGCACTAGCCCAACCATTATGGTAAGTCTATATTACATCAGGTGTAATACTTTTGATTTTTGTTTTTTATAAGATGTTCGCAAGAACATTACTTCAAAAAAATGTAGGATCAATCAGTAAATTTTTTTTTTTTTTATTTCGTAGATAAATGTCTGTCCGAATATCTTATATAAATATACCGAAAATAGATATTTTAATCTTACAGAGGTTCCCTCTAGCAATTGCTTGTGGAAGGGGGACAACATTATATGGATGTAAATTACATTAGAAAACTTGCAAATCAATCTTATCATATCAAATAAGAATGTCTTGTTTTATTTTATTTTTTAGTATATTTTTTTAAGTTGTATATGCCAATTAAAAGGTTGAGAAAATAGCGGGATTAGGAAATAATTTTCTGCCCTACTTGCTCACACATTAATTTTGTTCCCTACCATACATACAATCAAATAAATATCATTTTATTAGTTTAATTTTTGGTTATTTCTAGATCATAATGGTTGATATGTTCATAGATGATATTAAATTTGATTTTTTGTTGATGATTTATAACACGTATTATATCAAATTCTTAAATTTAAGATCTTATATTGTATTCGAGACTTAAGTCAACAAATCACTCCTCCCACTCAATTTTTTTTATTTTTTTCCGATATAAAATGAATTTAACATATGACTCATATATCATCAATAATTTTTATTCAATTTGTGATTTTTTAGGAAATATATGATTTATAAAACATATGTTCGTCTTCTAAAAAATTAGTTTTTTTTTTAAATATTAAAACTAAATCTACCATTTATCAAATGACACAATTACCCTTGAAACAAAAGCAATGTGTACTCCAGAAGCTTCTAAAACCCCATAAACCATTTCTAAAACCCTAGTCCAAATTAGCAACTCGACAGGACACCCTTCCTTCATTTCCACAGTTCAAATTCGATCACCGTGAAGAAAATGCTGCGGCTCACGGCGAGGCGCTCTGCCAAGGCTATCCTGCGCAGCGGGGGCGGAGGTCTCCGGGGTGTCACTGCCCCTCTTTCTTCCTCTAATACAGTCGAGCATTCATCGGTATCCCCGCTTCTCTTGTGCTGTCGCATTTGAAATTGATCTATACCCTGTGATTATCAAATCCTCATGTTTTGCAATTGTTCTAGCAGTAGTGACGTTGATTAATCGTTGGAGTTTAATTTTTTTAATCGCTTGGATGGATTGAAAACCATTTCGATGGAGTGGATTTTATACTGCCGTTACGGCCACTGTTTCGACCTGGTTTGCATATAGCTTTCTGGAACTGTGCTGAATAATGCGTGAAATAAAAAGAAAGTTCACTAACTAATTTGGATTTAGTTATTTGTTGTCTTCAAATATGTAGTGCAATCTTACGTAGAATATTTTTTTTAATCACTGATAAAATGTGTGGCATCATGTGAAAAGTTGAGAATATCATATCTTCCCTTTGGCCGGTAAAATAGTTTTTGGATTATTTTTCATTTGCAATGTGTTGAGTAAAATCTTGCTCGCGCACCTGAACTTTGTATTTCGTCATCGTGAAAGGTTAGACTTTCTTTGTGAGCAATGCGGGTTTAATATCAAAAATCTAAAATAAGTTAAGTACCATAATCTATATGCTGTGGAAAGTGAGTTCTTTGTTTGCTATCCTATTCTTTCTATCATACGGGCAGGATTATTGGACTCACGTTGATCATAAACCAACTCTTTTATTTTTTTGCTGTTTCTTCTCTTTAAATTATTTTGTTCTTTGAACTGGTCAGTATGAGAGCAGTACTACAAGGAAATGGCACCCATTCTCAAGTAATGGTAGCAGCACTATGATTGCTACGGCTACCAAGCCATTTAACATTATAAGTGGTCCAGTTATGGGCCACCGATATGAGTCGACTGCTGCGGCAACTGATGGCAATACAACTGGCCCACCTGCTGAAAAATTTGAGTACCAAGCAGAGGTAAACTTCACCTTACTGATGGATCTGTTGTCATATAATTGGTAAAATGTCCTCTCATCTTTTTGGTTTTGTGGCAGGTTAGCCGTCTTATGGACCTGATCGTCAACAGTTTATACAGCAACAAAGATGTGTTCCTCCGGGAGCTTATCAGGCATGTCTTTTAAGCCTGTATACACAGTGTCAAGATTGTTATTGAAATCCATTTATTTCAAATTGGAATTACAAATACCTGCTTGTCGGGCTTCTTGTCCCCTGTTGTATCTATTCTTTGTTACATACTTGGAATGCCATTTGGTTCTTGGTAAAAAGTTTTTAAACTCCACAGCCTTTGTAAATATTTCCTTACATACTAAGACATTGTTTTCTAGCTCTAGCATGTCATTCCTGTCCAATGCCTGTGCTTTATGTGGTCCCAATAATCTTTTAATATAAACTTGGTTTGAACCATAGCAATGCAAGTGATGCGTTGGATAAGCTGCGCTTCCTTGGTGTTACGGAACCCCAGATTTTGAAGGATGGAGTTGATCTTGACATTCGGATCCAGACTGACAAAGATAATGGGATAATTACAATCACGTGAGTTTTTCATCCTCAGTAATGTTGTAATCTGTATTGTTCATCTCCTGAATGCTACTTCTCATTTTTCTCTGCAGAGATTCTGGCATTGGAATGTCACGCCAGGAACTTGTTGATTGCCTTGGTACAATTGCACAAAGTGGAACTGCAAAGTTTTTGAAAGCATTGAAGGTTTGATTCTTTCGGTGATAAATATATTGTATCGTCTTAATATTTTCAGTAGAGCTTTGGCACGTTGTTTTAACAGGATGGTAAGGATGCTGGCGTCGACAGCAATTTAATTGGTCAGTTTGGTGTGGGATTTTATTCGGCTTTCCTTGTTTCTGAGCGGGTGTGTACTCTCTCGGCTAAACTATTTTATTTGTCTTATACTGAGGCACTTTTCCTCCTTTTTCTCTTGTTTCATTTGCTATGTGATAGAAATAACTAATTTTTTATCCACAGGTCGAAGTCTCATCAAAGAGCCCAAAATCTGATAAGCAATATGTATGGGAAGGAGAAGCCAACTCTAGCTCATACACCATCCGAGAGGAGACCGATCCTTCTAAGTTGTTAACTAGGGGAACCCGTCTCACTTTATATCTCAAGGTTGGTGCACCAACGTCTTGGTGAGCAGTGCTTCTTTACTTGCTTCTACTTTGCTCTCAAGCTTGTCCTGATGCTTCTTCTCATGTGTGTTAGCATGATGATAAAGGTTTTGCTCATCCAGAAAGAATTCAGAAGCTTGTGAAAAACTATTCCTTGTTTGTTTCC
The DNA here is from genome assembly GCF_025594145.1 of Primulina tabacum. Taxonomy (NCBI): domain Eukaryota; kingdom Viridiplantae; phylum Streptophyta; class Magnoliopsida; order Lamiales; family Gesneriaceae; genus Primulina; species Primulina tabacum. The sequence goes on from NC_134550.1 coordinate 58,344,167, forward strand.
TTCCCAATATATATTTGGGAGGAGAAAGGATACACTAAAGAGGTACAACCTTTCTTTCTAAGTCTAGTTGGGTGATACCTTTCCTGCCATCTTCTTTTTTAATTTTGATGCAACTTTCATAAAAATTAGAATTCAAAAAGTTCCTTGAGTTGAAGCAGACTGTCAAAAATGTTAACTTATTAAATTGACAAGTAATCTCTGGAGCAATGTAGCACGGATACCTTAAATTGTTTTTTTTGAAGTATCAGATACGGATACGACACAGATACGGATACGACACGTGGATACGCGTGTCGGATACCTCAAAATCCGTGTCGTTGACTTTGTTTAGGGTTGACCAGCCGGATACGTTTTGGACACGGCGAGGACACGCCATGGATACGTCGTGAGTTTGGGCAAAATTGCTAATATTTAAAAGTTTTAGGGGTTAATTAAAAAAAATTAAAATTTCTAAGGACTAAAAGGAAAATAATTTAAAATAAATTGGGCTGGGCTTTTAAATCACTAAATACATTTGTCCGTCTTTTTCATTCTATTTCTGCTCAAGTGGCTCTCAATTCAATCGTGTCGCCCTTCTTCTCTCTTTCATTCTATCTCTATAATTTTTTACTTTTCAATACAAATTTATATAAATATATATAATATTTATATATATTTTAATGATTGTCGAATCCTAGCCGTATCGTGTCTTATATTTTCAAAATTTGACGTGTCGCCGTATCCGTATCGTATTCGATACGATACTCGTACCCGTATCCATGCAACATAGCTCTGGAGACATAATGTAAGGTTTCAGATTCTGATGCAGTGATGCTAATAATTTGTTATATAGTGTGTTGATTATTTGATGACCGCATATGCATTAATCCTACCGAGTGCTTCTAAGATTTTCTCTGTTGCAGGTTGAGGTTGATGAGGACCCAGCAGAAGCCAATAAGAATGAGCTAGATGGGAAAACTGAGGTACTGATGATTGAAGACTTTTCTGTTTTGTGTATACTGTCAGGTATTAATTGATCATTCTCTATTCGCTCTGTGAATCTCTTCTATTGAACCCGATATAACAGAAAAAGAAGAAAACGAAGACGGTAGTTGAACGATATTGGGATTGGGAACTTACAAATGAGACCCAGCCTATATGGGTGAGCCTGTGAAATTCTCTCCAACATTCCTTGTGAAAGCTGCTTTGCCCCAAATGACATTATGACCATTATTTTTTATGCAGCTTCGTAGTCCCAAGGAAGTCTCTACAGAGGATTACAATGAGTTTTACAAGAAAACCTTCAACGAGTACTTGGAACCTCTAGCATCTTCACATTTTACAACGGAGGTAATTTCTAACTCTTACGCTCCTTTACAGTGTGGTAGCTTGTCCCTAATGTTGATGATAGGTTTTGTACTTTCGCATGCTTCAATTTATTTGTTTCTCCAGCACTTTACTAATTATTATGTCCTTGTCGTATGACCTGGCGACTTCAGCACTATATGATTTTCTTGCACTATAAATAGATCAAGATATCTCAAATTTTTTGGTCTGGCTGGTTCACAATTATGTATTTCTGTTGTGTCCATTATTTTTCTTCAGGGTGAAGTTGAGTTCAGATCTATACTGTATGTGCCATCCATTGCACCAACAGGGAAGGATGACATTGTTAATCCCAAGACAAAGAATATAAGGCTTTATGTGAAGCGTGTGTTCATTTCTGATGACTTTGATGGGGAACTGGTGAGAAAACAACAAACTTCATAAATCTGGACTGTATGCTGAAATTTATGCTGACTAATTATATTATGCTATATTGATCAGTTCCCAAGATATTTGAGCTTCATTAAAGGTGTTGTCGATTCAAATGACCTTCCACTTAATGTATCTCGAGAAATCCTCCAAGAAAGTCGTATTGTAAGTAAACAAGATATATGATCTTTCTTTAGTAGATGTACTGTACTCTATTTTAATTTACCTGTTGGTTATTGCATAATTTGCTTATCTGTTGGATTTAGGTACGCATTATGAAGAAGCGTTTGGTGCGCAAGGCATTTGACATGATTCTGGGCATAACTATGAGCGAGAATAAAGATGTATGTTTCTAACTTCTTGACTGTTCTAATGAGAAATTTTTATGGTTTAATGATTTTTCTTTCTTCTGAAACGTATTTCTGAATAACCTATCTTTGCTAAATAGTTGGCTGTGTTTCTGTTTTGGTTTGCTTAGCTAGTATCCTGGTTTATATGTAGGACTATGTGAAGTTTTGGGAAAATTTTGGCAAACACCTAAAGCTAGGCTGCATTGAAGATCGTGAAAACCACAAGCGCATTGCTCCGTTGCTACGGTTTTTCTCATCTCAAAGCGAGGAAGATATGATCAGCCTGGATGAGTATGTTGAGAACATGAAACCTGATCAGAAGGATATTTATTTCATTGCCGCTGAGAGTGTAGCTAGTGCGAAGAATGCACCCTTCTTGGAGAAACTTGTTGAAAAAGATATTGAAGTGGGATATATTGACGAATTCCATTTGTTTGTTGTGATTTGTCGTCTGCTCGGTTGTCTAAATCTATTTTTTTGTTTAATGTAGGTTCTCTTTCTAGTGGATCCTATAGACGAGATTGCCATCCAGAATCTCAAAACATACAAGGATAAAAACTTTACTGACATTAGCAAAGAAGATTTAGACCTGGGTTAGTTTGTTTAGACCTTCTCATTTGCATTTGTTAGTTTCTCAGTCCTGTTTTTACTTCTTTTCAGACTTCATGTTTCCTATGTTTTAGCTTGTGGAGCGAGCCTTGAATCCTATATTTTTTTTAATTTTCGTAGCACTATCTCCAAATCCTTGACCACAAATTTTCGGATTATTTGCTGTTATTGGAGGGATACAGTATGTACCAGTCATTAAATTGGCTGAGCCATTCCTATATTCACATTGAGGATGCCTTTTTAGTTATCTACAATCATCTAATTACTTGGTTTGCTTGGATTTGTGTTTTGACCAGCTTTAACCAGCTAAGTTTAAGAAATGAAAGATGAGATGATTCTAGATGATATATTTAGAAGTTGATTCTTGTGGCTTTGTGTGGTTGTAGATTAATCCGTTCATCTATGGCTTATGGCTAATGATATGTTAGTCCATGATGTCCCATCCATGTGTGTTTTCTGAATGCTGTATCAATTTAATATAGGTGATAAGAATGAGGAAAAGGAAAAGGAGATGAAGCAAGAGTTTGGCCAGACTTGTGACTGGATAAAAAAACGTTTGGGAGACAAAGTGGCTAGTGTTCAAATCTCGAATCGCCTAAGCACGTCACCTTGTGTACTTGCATCTGGGAAATTCGGCTGGTCTGCCAATATGGAGAGGTGAGTTTCCAGTTTCTCCAAGGCAGGAGAAGTTAGTTTTTGTAAATTATGTGTATTTATCACACACATTCATGTTGTCTGTTTTTTTGTTCATTCTCAGGCTGATGAAAGCCCAAACTGTTGGTGATCCCACGAGTCTAGAATTTATGAGAAGCAGGAGAGTTCTTGAAATCAATCCAGATCATCCAATCATCAAATCTCTAAATGTACGTGTCTCGGTAAACAAGAAAAAGGTTGACTTCGTTAAAATCAACCCATTTGTTTTCACTTTAACTTTTCACATTTTTCTGATACAGAATGCATACAAGAGTGGCTCAAATGACGAGGAAGCATTGAGGGCGGTGGATCTTTTATATGACACAGCTTTAATTTCTAGCGGTTTCACAGTGAGTGTTTATTCAAAACTCCGTTTTATTACTTTACTAGGAATGATCACGTGCGATGCACGTGGGTGATTAATAATGAAAAATATAATAACGAGATTTAGATAATTTTTAAAATCGTTTGAATAACATCTTGTTTATGAGTATTTATTAATCTAAATATATCAAAACACAATAAATAAAAATAAACCATGACGATAAATCAAATATATTCACTTATTTATTTAACATTTTCCAATTTGTATGATTATAACATAATGACAGCTCTCTCAAATTAACAAAGATATTTTTTATCCAAATATCATTCACAATGAAAAACAATATAAATAAAATTAAGAGAATAATAAATTTTACTAAAACCAAAATCTCAATGTATTTAAATGGAGTGCATATAGTGATTGTCAAATAAAATTCTCTTAATTAACTAAATTATCATAATGATGTTAAAATAAAACCTCTAAACTTGTTATTAAGTTAAATATCAATTGTGTTTTTGCTAACTTTTAACTCCTTGCGAATTTTGTTTAACTTTTTCCTTTTATAGAATAGATATTACACATCAACTCAAATATTTTAAACGGTATAGTAGCTCAATCGTCATGATTCGATCGACGTATCCAACAAGGACAATTATTGCACTCCAATAATTACACTAATTGCAATATATGAGAATCGATCTCATGACTTTGACTCTTATATATACCAATTGTAAGATCATGCATTTGTCGATTTACCAAAAGTTATAACCAGGGTAACGATGCAACATTAATTAAAATCTTTTAAAATCGTAAAACAACTTAAACGTCACATTTGGATTGTTATACCTTACATAAACAATTATTTTAGAAATCATTTTTCTAAATCAAATTTATTCTCACTAATAAAATAATTTCATCGAACACAAAGTAGTTTTAATTAATAATAATAATTTAAACACAAAGATTAATTGTTAGGATGACCACTCTATGTCATCACTTATGCTTCATTAAGTTGCAATCATAGGAATAATGCACAATGAATTGGTAAACATAACTTAGTTAATTTAATAAGTGATTAATATTAAATAACAATTTTGTTATTTTGAAATGTGAAAAATAGTTTTTATATATATAAATTCATCATATATAATGATAAATTAATTAATACGTAGAAAAGAGAAAAAATTGTTTTTTATGTATGTAATTTCAGCATATATAATTAGAAATTAATTAATAGGTTGAAAAGAACAAGCAAGATAACAAATCAATATATTATATACGATGATTTCGTAATAGAATAATGCTAATATAACCATACTTTGTATTATGTTTAGAACGCAATTGAAAATTGATAACAAAATATATAATAATAGAAACTTTAATCTTAAAAACATTATTATCTAAAATATTATCATAATACATCATGAATCATAAATGAAATCACTAAATTATTGAGTAACTATTTATTTAATTATTACTTAAATCAATTTATAAAATAAAAAAGATAAGATATAAATATTAAATATTCATTAGTAACCATGAAGAAATACACTAATTTTAGTAACAAATTTTAGTTAGCAACAAACAAAAATTATGGGTAAATTGATAAATTCAATATGCATTAATATCCAAAGACATTTAAGATAAACAATAAATTATAAAAGAACCCATCAAAAAAATTATTGATTTAATTTGCTTCATTAAATGAATAAGGGTATATTGGAAAATTCACAATTAGAAGTCGTATATTTATATGTATGTTAGATTGACGTCTCTAATCTTTTAATCACCGAACCAGAACTTTTTGGAATGTGAAGTTTTTCCATGTTACACTCTAATTATACACTGGAGTCTTTAATTGTTGGGATAATTTTGGTCTCATCATGTGGATTCCATAAATAATTCAACATGATCCAATAATACAATATTATGCACATAGTTGCACCCCAAGTGACATAGAAAGGACTGCTATTATGTATTATGACAGAGCATATGAGCGGTCAATTTTATGCGATATCCCACATGAATTCCAGTTTTCCAAACAACAACGGTGACATTTTGTATCCGAGAAATAATTAATCTTATCCTTGAACTTTGCTAATGCTTTCAGCTATACGGTATCTGCAAATGCACTGACTTAATTTTTTCAATGGAATAGCCCGAGAGTCCAGCGCAGTTTGGAGGAAAAATTTATGAGATGATGAACATGGCTCTTTTAGGCAAGTGGGGGACATACAACGATGGGTCTCAGCAGCAAGTCAGCCCTGCTTCATATATCCCAGAGACGATTGAGGCTGAAGTGGTCGATCCTGCTGAAGCCGGTGGTAACAAATGATGAATGAGGTGAGGTGTAATCTCTTCACCTATGTACACCACATACAATTCATTAGATCTAGTTGAAATTGTGAACATGTCAACGTTTTAGCGGAATATATGATTAAATTAGGGGACTAATGTTATTTTAGTTTATTACGCTGTGGAGATGGATAAATCATCGAGGACATGCAGTTGTCATCGCAATTTTGCTTTTGGTTTTGAAACATTACTTGGTACTGCTGGTTTTTGGTCCCATCAAATTTCCAGAAAGCTAAAATTGTAAGAGCAGATTGATTTAATGTTTACGGAGATTTGGATCTTGATCTGATTAATCAAGAGTTAAAGAAAACAAATGTAACGGGACGAACAAGGCATTGACTCCGCATGCGTCCTTTCATATGCAACGTTTTTTTAAAAAAGCAGGTTAATTGTTCGTGGTCATTTGAGTTGAAGGAAATCAGTTAAAGCAATGCGATCTTTATATATGGAAATTGAATTTCATCGTTTTCATGTTAGATTGAAATTATCATGATTTCACGTAGGGGGAGGTAAACAAACCAGACCGTTCGTGAGTTATTCGAAGCTCGATTCGATTAAAGCTCGTTTGAGCTCGTTTAATGAGGCTCGTTAAGATAAACAAACCAAACTCAAGCTTTACGGTATTCGGCTCGTTAGCTCGTGAACATGTTCGTTCGTAAGTTAATGAGTAATCTTTTAGATGAAAAAATAATAGTTTTGATATTTGATTTATTGATTTTGCATATTATTTATGAAATATATAGAAAAATCTATTAAATTTATTTATTGTAATAAATTTACAAATTTTAATAAGAATAATATATATTTTTTTAAATATATAATTTACTTTTTAATTAATTTAATAAAATTTAAATGTATAATTCATATTATTAAGCTTGTTTAGGCTCGATAAAGGCTTGAATAAGCTCGTGAGCCATGCATATATTCGTTAAATAAAGCTCGAGCTCGGCTCTATTATAAACGAACTAAGTTCAAACATTCAAGATTTCTGCTCGACTCGATTACATCCTTATTTTCACGGTTGTGAATTTATTTTATTGGTTTTGGATCCAAGCATTGGGGATTTCGAATGTTCTTATTTGAAATCTATACTCCTTTTGAGGAATTCATAATTTTAGGGAAATGATAATAACTGAAGTAGCGACTTAAAGATTAGAATTGCTGTATTAAAAATTAAAAAGAGATGGACCGAAGCTTAGATTTTATTTAAAATCTAACATAAGATATGCATTTTTTTTAACTCAGCCTATATATTATTGGTTTGGATAATAATCAGAAGTACCGAAGAAACAGGAACACTTCTCTCGTACACGATGGACCTGTAGGAACGGCGTGGACTCTGACCAGTTTCTTCTCCCCGTGAAAATTAATGTACTGGGAATAAATATAAAGAAGTGCAAACTATGTAATTGACTGAATGAAATACGTCCATGTTCTCTCGGTCATTGTGACAAATATTGCCATAGTCTCTCAAATAAAAGTCTTCAAATGTTAGGAAAAAATCCGATTTCACGTTTTATTCTACAGACAAGGGGCAATGAGTTTGAATATCCGTTGCGAATTGAAGAATAAAAAGCTCTCTTAAACATCAGGGAACAAGAATCAGTTTCCATCTCCAAGCATTGCAATTTTGGAGAATCGAGTTCAATTCTGTGTACACTCTGAATCTCTCAATAAAGCCAGAAACCGCAAAGACCCTTGAAATTAAGTCTCTACCTTGTTCGGCACTTCCGGGTTTTGCAGTCTTTCAGCTGCACTGAAGATGCATTTCTAGAAAACTAATGGATTTCTGCATTACCTTGGCACTTGTTAACCCATCGAACTGTTTCAGTTGAGCTAGTTCAGCCGTTGTTCTAATTATGTTCTCTCTTTGGGGAACCATCACGGTAGTAATCTATTCCATGCAAGATTCGCTTGCAATCATAGGCCTCGTTTTTGACAAATTGTTTTCCCTTTGGTCAAACTTCTCTGCAAACTGTCCATCAAGTTCCACAGCATATTGATCATCCGCTGTCTCAATGGTCTTCCCTGAACCAGAATTTGAATTATTGCGGATTTCAGTTTCTGCTTGAAGAAGTTCATCGGGAGTTGCTGCAGGGTCAAGATCCCAGCAACCCTCAGGTAAGTTCATCCCTTCAACTTTAAGCGAACATGATGGCACCTGGTGTGAAAACCGTAACATCTCTCTTCTTGGAATCCACCTGACCGCATTGGAGTTCGTATTCCTTTGATAAACTGTCTTGAATCCATCCAGCTTAACTAGTGGAGTCACCCAGACGCCATGATCTTCAGAGTAGTCCTCAATAACCTCTACCATTTCGTACTGGTGCCTTACATTATGAGGGGTTGTTCTGTTCCAATCTGGTGACCAATTTCGATATACTGCCCAAATATCACCACCCCTAGGATAGATTCTCACACAACCTCCCCTACCAGCCTTCTCCCTTCTCAGAAGATGAGAAAATATATTGACTTGCTCCACCATTTCAGAATAGGAAACTCTAAAACTTCCACAAGATTTCGTAAACCCAGAATCCAACCAATTTACAGACCCAAATTCACTATCAGATCTTGAGTTCAGGTAGCTTATGTGTATCTTAAATGGATTCAATTCGACAACTTCACGGATTAGACAATACAGGCGCGGCATGCCATCTTCCTCATCATACAGTGCCCATATCTGCTTGGGTTTAAAACATTCTTCTAACCTATCCTGGTCAAAATCATGGAAGTCAGAATCTGGAACTGTTATTGTCATAGAAACTGATCTCTTCAGTTCTGGTTGACGAGCAGTATCAATTGATCCGTTTATTCTTGCGGCATCACTGCATTTATCAGCTTCGGCTTTCTTTACGGAGTTCAACGCTGCTGCTGCTTCTGAAGCCAACCGCATCTCTTCTAGCTTCCCAAGGATTACTGATCTCGCCTTATCAATTAACATTTGTCTAACATCAAATGCTGAGGCAGCTGATGTGGTGGAAATCTTAGATATAGGCTTTAAATTTCCATTTCCGTTGTCTATTTTTGCTTCCATAGCAACGCTTGGACACAATCTTTCCTGCTCATTCGTAGAAGTGATTCCCTCATCCAGTTTTCTCTTCTTGGCAGGTCTGCCACGCTTCGATTGTGATGCTTCACTGTAACCAGTATATTCATTAGAGCCCATCTTACATGTAGCCTTTAGCATATGACGTTTTCCATTTGCTTTGGTTTTGTCTGTGTCCCCATTGGTTTGATAAAGGACACGAGAAGTTGATAATCCATTCTGATCCATAACACCAACAGCATTTCCACATGAGTTACTTTGAAATGATATATTTGAGACATACTCAGATTTATATCCAGTATGATGTCCCAAGACCCCATTAGGTGCACAGCATCCAGTGTTTGTTGGTGCAAATGCTGCAGCACAACCATGACTCCCATACCCATTCTCAGGCGTATAGGAGTGAGTTGAGTATTGGAAAGCACCATTTGCCGTAGCCAGCCCAGTTTCAACAGCAATGAAGACACCACGGCAGTTCTTACAAGTAAGTCTCTTGTTCACATATTTCCTGAGGTATTCGTATTGAACATGACAGGATGTACACACAGTCCAAAATGAATCGAGTCTGCCATGAGAAGCTGAATACTTGGAACAGTTGTCATAACCACCAGCACCATACCCAAAAAAGTAATTTCTCCTTTGATCATACGAGCTTCTTTTAACATTATCGGATAAAAGAGCCCAAGCTTCAGAGACAAGTCTGAATGCCCCATCAGCTCCTATGGTTTTGTTCTTATCAGGGTGGAGCAGTATTGCCATCTTCTTATACCTTTTCTTTAACTTGGGCTTCTCGGTAGATGGGTCCATTCCAAGAATTGAATAGAAATCAGTTTCCCCATTAATTTTAGCTACTGATGCAGCATAGACACCGAATGTAGCCACCATTTGAGATATACCCTCCAGCTCAGAGCACAATTTTTGAGCTTTCAAAGCATAATTTTTTGCAGCCATAAAGTCTCTCTCCATAAATTGTTTCACAGCGATCGCTTTAGCTTTGTGAGCTTCCTCTATGCAGGACTCCATTATATTATAAATTTTTCCAACCAAAATCTCAACAGAAAACTTGGCTTACGATCCCAGTCCCTTTGAAAAACTTTACCACACACTACAAATTTTAATGAAACAGATGATGAGATATTAATTTAAACCACAATAACAGTTGATGATTGAACGCCTCATGCAAAATGATCATTTCAAGCATTAATGACATCATGCACCCAAATTCGAATATTATTTCTAACTTATTTCTAAAATGTATCAACCCTGTGTTCAGTTGTGTAGTCAAACTCAAATCCTAGTTCAGAAAATGGGCAATTATCTCAAAACTTTCTAACATAACAGACTCAGAAACCACACTTCAGTAGAACTAACTTTCCCTTTCAAGTAAACCTACCCTAGTCAAATAATTCAAGATAATTCAGAATATATAAAATAAAATTCAAAATATCATCAGTAATGCTCAAGTTAATCAGAAGATCTAAAAGAAATAATCGCAAAAACAAGCATAAATCATCAGAAGAACTCATCGATCCACCGTTTCCAGCTCAACTTGTAAACTACTCATCGATCCACCATTTCCAGCTCAACTTGTAAACTAAAAACCAGATGAAAAATTCAAAACTCACCGAGATTTGGAAAGCAGCAAGAATCAATTCAAGTTTTAACTTTCCAAATCCCCAAAATCAGCTTCAGATCTACAAAAAAATCCAGGATTACTCCCGTAAATCAAATACACCGTCCAAATGCAAATTAAACCATCAGTAAAGAGTAAATAAATAAATGAAAGCTTACTTACAATTAAAAAAAACAGATTTAGGAAGTACAACACATGCGAGAAGCAAAAATCACCCCAGCATAACATGCCGGCAGCCACCGGCGGAGGCTTCCGTCCAAACTCCGAGCAGAATAATAATAAATAATTATTGTAATAATAATAATAATTACTATTATATCGTATAGCAACAGCGAAACGCATCAGTTCAAAAATATGCTAACATGTAAATGTATAAATAGACAATAATAAATCCCTAAAATAATTAAATAATAAAATTATTATATAATTTCCTTTGGATATTAAATATTCATATAAATTAATGATTATTATTTTTGATTTTTTTTAATATAATTTCATGAAAGTACAGTTATTAGTATTTAATACCGATATGGCCAATTGTGTGCCGCTGTGCGTTGTGCGCACTCACTCACAGTGAAAAGTAAAAAGATAAAAAAAAGAAAAAAAGGAACAAAATTTGATTCTTGAATTTATTACAATAATGGTTAAGAATGAACACGAGTCTGCTTACACGTTACTAGGTTAAAAAAACATTTAATATTTTTGCTCAAAAAAAGTTTTTATTTTATTTTTTATAAAAAAAATAAAAATTCATTTGAATTTAAAAAAAATTAAAATTATCATATGTTTTCAACTTTTCAAAAAGTTGAAATTTTGTCTTCGTTGTAATAATTTCCCAAAGTGCTCCTCCCATCAATATATATTAATCTGCATCATCTTTATAGAAAATATTTTTTTCATGACGATGGAATTCACGTCTTCTATTTTTCGGTGCAATGTGCATCGAGTAAACTTCCGAGTTAACATGGTAACCTGCAAAACATATTATCCTGATAAATCATTTTAGACCTACTTGATTGTATAAATATATCTATTTTTCGGTGCAATGTGCATCGAGTAAACTTCCGAGTTAACATGGTAACCTGCAAAACATATTATCCTGATAAATCATCTTAGACCTACTTGATTGTATAAATATAATTATAATAAAAAATTAAATCCAGCAGATTCGCTATTGGCAAAAATTTTATTCTCCTAAAAGCATTAAACCCCACCAAATTCAATATCCGAAAGATATATACGAATATTGCGACAGTCAAATTTGAGAATCCTGTATCAATTTCCAATAACGAAATCATTAATCTAATGTCGAAAGACTTAAAGTCCATGACGCATGGAAATGTGGAATACCAATCAGTCCAGTGAGCCAAAAAATTTCACTTCATACTAAAATTGGTGTCCGGAAATTGAAAATGTGTACAACCGCTTTACATAATTCACTGTTTAATTTTTTATTCTAGTTGTACAAATTCTAATATGAAATGTACGTGACTATCGACTTTCTCTCGTAGCTATTCTATGATAATCAATTTTAGTTGTTGAAATGTCCCGCACTAACGGCCAAAATTGATTTTCCATAAATTTAAAATCTGCACATGTAATATTGCTTGAGAAAGAGTGACAACTTAGGGGGAAAATTGAAGATGAAGATGTAATTAAGAACAAATCTTACAGCTTCAGAGAGCGTGTCGGCTCCTGAAAATCCAGTGACGTCCCACTTTTCGGAGACACTAGGAACAGTTTGGTCGTGTGGTAGTTGATAAGGAGTCATTTCCGCCGGAATCCAACACTGTGGGACTCCTAATACCCCCGCCGAGGCTGCTATCTTGTTCTCCCTTGGGAAAATTTAATATTTGCATGTATTTGCCACCAGGACCAACATGGGTACTTTCTTTCGCTTGACGTACGAGCATTTTCCTCAAGTTCAATATATCTCTCAGCCTCAGCAGATGTTCGCGAAGCAGCAGCTCGAGCTTCCTGCAAACCCAAATAGAAAGCCCAATGTCGAAAGGTACGTATTCCAAACAGCAACCATGTTCTTAAGGTGGGTAAATTGCTAAACAAAATATAGGTTGTTACACATTGTTATATACTACTTTCATGATTCCAAAGTTTATCATTACACTTAACTGTTAAGGGGGACGAAATAACAGTTGACAAGCAATGAAAATCAGGACAACATACAAGAAAGCTGGGAAAATTAACCATTGTGCATTATACCTGAAGGCCTTCTATTCTTTTCAAAATTCATCTGTTTTATTATATGATCCAATAATATCAAGGTTCATGATCAAAAGTTTAAAAATATCTAAAGAACAAATTAAATAGAAGAATAAACGCAACAAAGACACCAAAAGGTGAATTTATAAGTTAAAAGAGAGCTCAAGTCATCAGATCAGACGCGTTTTCACTCGAAGCCAAGATAGAAAAGTCAAGAGAATGAAACACCAATAACGCAGATATGTGAAAGCTGCTTTAATGGGAGAAATGTAATGCCCGGAAATTTAATCCTGATAATCTGTAATTATTGATTTATAATTTGATATGATTATAAAAGGATTAACCGAGACACGATTTGAGGTAGCGTGTGAAAATGTATGTGCGAGGACAGTACCATCGGCGCACATGCGCGACATGAGATGCGCACATGCGCGAAATGAACAGAGGGACTCGCGCATATGCACGGGGGGTGTGCGCGCATATGCGCGAGCTGTGCATGTCATGTCCAGAGAGCCTCGCGCATATGCGCGACGTGTGCGAGACAACCCGAGAGTTGTGAACAATTCCTCGCGCATATGCGCGGAAGAGGTGCGTGCATATGCGCGGAAGAGGTGCGTGCATATGCGCGAGATGCCGTGAAGGTACGCGCCAGGGTTTATCGCCTCGCGCATATGCGCGGAGGAGGGTCGCGCATATGCGCGAGACGTGTTGCATGTAGGATCGGCCATTTGCTTTACATGCGTGAATGCAATATATATATATGTAACAAAGCTTCGTTCCTCCTTCATTATTTCCGAGAAAAGAGTCGAGAAAAGTCTCTGTGAAGTTATAGAAAATTCCTACGCCTTTTGTGCAAAATCCGTCCGTCTGATTTTGAATCCGACTTCGGTACAGAGTTCCTAGCAACGTAGGCTACAACTGGACGTAAGTTTTACTACGTTTTGACATGTTTTGAAATTATGATGTTGTTGGAATTGAATACACGTCATATATGATGTTCTTGACATTTTAAGCGTCATAGAATCGAAGTCAGATTGAGAAACGGATTGATTATGGAATTGTTATGAATTTTTTTAGGGTATATTGATTTATACCGGACAGATTTGAATTGGAACTGGATTATAGATGATATTGGATATTGGTTATGGATTGTAACTGTTATCTGGTGATGTTGTATTGACGGGAATATTGAGATTGTACCGTTATACCGTTGATTTTGAATTAAATCCAGATTAACCAGATTCAGTATTGAATTGAGAATGGAATATTGATATTAGTATTCCCGGTATGTCATTTCAGATTTACAAAGACATTCTTGAGTTCAGAACTGAGATTGCTTCAGACAGTGACTACAAACGAAAGGTATAAGTCAATGTGGTATTGGGAGATCGACTTAAGTCGGTTTAGACTTGAGTTTCCCTAAATCACATACTTTACTTTATTGCATTGATATTTGCATTGATTTGATTGATGTACTTGTTCTCTTGATTTATAGATAGCAGGTATTAGACGAGTAATCTTGTGACAGAAGTGCCTGATAGTGGCGGGATCGCCACGGACACATTGCACGATGTCACAAGATAGTGTATGGGCGATAGTGCCAAAGTCTGTCACCGGATGATGGGCTATCGATGTGGATAGAAATGTGGCTTCTTCTATTACTGGTGATCGGTACTGTATCGATGTGGATAGAATCGTAACTCTTCTATTACTGATGATCGATATCATATCGATGTGGATAGAAACAGAGTTTCTTCTATTACTGGTGATCGATACTATAGCGATGTGGATAGAATCAGAGCTTCTTCTATTACTGGTGATCGATACCCTATCGACGTGGATAGAACTGGAGTCTTTTCTATTACTGTTGGTCGATATGGGAATGCCAACTTCTGGAAACCGGGATCCCTAGACAAGGATTGAGTCTAATCTGAATTGTAGAGTTACGAGTATTGTCGACAGTCTGATATTGATTATGTTTCAGATTTTGATACATATTGCTGTTATCTGTTACATGCTTTATATTTGGTTATATGATTGCATGTTTCGTTGATTTATACTGGGATTATATTCTCACCGGAATTATCCAGCTGTTGTCTTGTTTGTATGTGTACATGACAACATGTGGGACATGATCAGGGTCCAGGAGATGAGGAGAGATCGTGATAGAGTGGAGACTTCGGACTTCGATGTATATAGGGTTTTGGCACTTGATAATTAGATGTTGAACCTTAGTTTTTACTGATTTGTAGACGGTACAGGACTTGTACTTTATTTTATACTGAGTTGTATATTAGTTTGATTTCACTACATTCCGCATTAAAAAGAAAAAAAAAATTTATGACCCTAATTACTTGATTAGTAAATTGATCCTGATGACGATTAAGAACTGATTAGCGTCCGGGTCCCCACAACAGGTGGTAGATAGAAAAATATCTACTCAGTGAAAGACAATAATTATAGTCCGATATATTAGTGGGAAGATGAAATTATTTGGTTGCTATTTTTGGAGCATACATATTGTTAGTTGCACTTTCCTTGGATAATGAGGAAAGACCAACAAGGTGTTTCTTTCATCCCATGCAGGCCAGACACGGAGGCAAATAGTGGCACAAGAAAAAAAGAAACGGCAACGATCATTTACCAAGTCACTGGTTAGCCAAAGACTTCTACATACATATAAGGTGATTTCACATCTGTCACTGTGATTGGAGTCGTATTTACATGTTTTATCGAATTGTTTGCATAATGTTGTGCGTATTGAGTCCACAATTTGTTCGTTTTTCCAATAATTGTTGAATATGATCACGGCTCACCGAGTTTTATGAAAGAGTAGGAAATGGGTGCAAAAGATGAAAATTTAGCTGAAGATGAAGAAGCAGCACAGAAAACTCGCGCTAGGGCGGTAGTTCCGAAGCGCCCCAGCGCGAGAAAGTGTAAATTCAGTCTTTATCAGCGGCCACCAAGCACAAGGAGAGAAAAAAACGCCCGGAGTCAAGGAGGCAAGCGAAGAACTCGGGATTTTCGCGCGGCGTTTTCTTTTAGCATTTCTAGCTTAAAAACTTGTGTTTAACTATTTTTTAAGATTTTATTATATCGTTTAAGAGCTAAACTCTTTTATTTGTTGGGATTTAATGGGATATTACAATGAAATTTTGTTTTATATAATTAACCATTCGACTTTTGCATTATGGTTTGATTGTGTTATTGTTTTTCACTTGATTATTGAAGCAACTTTGATAATATTTTGCCCATATTACACTTCCACATTAGGCTCCATAAATTTAAGGGGATACTAGTTGTTGAATGATTATTATTGACAGTGAATTGAATACATTTTTTCCCATTACACTTCCACATTAGGCTCCATAAAATTTTGTACAATCTCTTTTCAAATGTCAAGTTCGTTGGAGTGCTACAAAGGCTGTTAGGTATGCATATTCCCACTCCCTTAATTTATGTGTATTTCCCACTTCACCTTGTTGAATCAGTGAGCATATAACCAGCTTCATATATTGCCTCGATCGAATTTTAAGCAATATGTGTTGCTCATACGTATAATCCTTGTACAGTTTTAATATCCTCGTTTGAATTAGGCCAGATTTGAACGGTACAAAATCAGATCATATGATTAAACCCAATGAAATGTATGATCCATCGACCCTCGTAGAGACGATTCTATTCAACCAATAATGAAGCTGCAAGCGTTGATGAGGTTCATCAAAATTTGGGTTGTTTGATGATGTAATGTGGAAACATCTGTTGAAATGATGGACAAATTTTCTCTAATTTGTTGTTGTTGTTTTACGTGTAATGTTAATGAATTTTAATGTAATTTTGATGTTGGAATTTGCTGTTAATAAATTTGTTGTGTATATTGCTTGTATATGATATTACAATGAATTACCAATGAACGTCCAAGATGTTTAGAAATGAAAACTTGATTTGTGAACCGAATGTTGAAAGCATAAACCTGGACTTTCTTTCATACAAGCTAGCTTGAGAAATTAATGAACCATGGCACAATAATTAACGTCTAAGACCATAACCAATGAACCTGAACTATTTTGAACCAAACCCATAACTATATCAACTTCATGCACACTTGGAAAGCAAACTAACGAAAACTAAAGAGAACACAAAAATTTACGTATGTAGGTCGTAAAATGATCTACAACCACAACCATTCAGTAAACAATGAAGGTTTAGTACACCAGTTTAGCAAGTTTAGTTCATAATCTCAGCAAGCCCAGCCCTCCCTTGCTCTCCTTCTGATTTTTTTCCAAAACATATGATATTGTTGTTTTCTTGACCCTTGCTAGCTCAAAATTTTTTCATAGGAGGTTATCAGTAAACTCAAGATTTCACACATAGTTTTCCCCTAATTAGTTGCCAAGATTTCTTTTTTTTTGGGTCATTCTTCTAAAGTTATATCTTGACAACTTTAAATGCGATAAAAAAATTATTTTCTTCACATAAATTTGTTTCAAGACAATAAAATATCTCCTTACAATAAAAATAACATAAAAAAGTACTGTTAGAAGCGAAAACAACTAGAAATTTAATAATAAAATACAAATTATTATGAGTTTATCAATAAACTATTTAAAAATAAAATTTTGAAGATTAATTTTAATTTCATGGAAAATTTCCTATTTATTTATTTTTATTATTTTAAGATATTGGTTGACTCGGAATCAGGAATTTGACCAACATAATTCCTTCACACCAAATTAAGTATCTAAATATTGGTAGGGGAAGCCAGAGTGGAGCCTCCTCCGCGGTTGTTTTTCACCCACCACTATATATAGACGAGATATCCACCAAGCTCTAAATGCTTTCCATTTGTTGCTCACTTTCTCTATTCTACCGCCCGTTTGTTCAGGTATCCCATTATTTACATTTGATGAGATGATGTAATGATCTCGATATTGAGTTCCAGAATTTTAATTGTTTTCTATTATTTTGTGTTGTTTGTTGTGTGTTTTTTTTTCCCTTACGCTTGTGAATGGATCTGTGGATCGGTGATGCATATTGTAAGCTACGCACTTGCATTTTTGAGCTTTCGCGGTACTGGATCGTATTACGTGACAGAGATCTGCAATTTTGCTTGTATATTTTTGTGTGCGTGAATGAATTGGTGTGCCTGTTGTGTTAATTGGACAAGAATATCCTTTTGTTAGTGGATCCATAGCTAGTCGGGAGTAAATTTCACCTTAGCGAGTGTCTGTCTATTCAGTTTTTAAGCATTTTTTTTTTTTGCGAGAGATCAAAGCTCATGCATATAAAATGTTCTTCCTATGTAATTACGTATACGTGGTCTTCGGTCAAAATAATTCTGTTTGATACTTCAAAACAGAATTTAAACTAAAAGTAAGCTGATCATGGCTCCAGCTGCAGCAAGGGATTCAATTAAGCCTAGAGGTAACATTTTGTTTGCTGTTTGTTTATTTAGCAGCTACATATACATGCTATTGCGAGCATTTGTTGCTTCCATCCCTGAGCTTTCTTGTGGCGTTTGACCATCAATCTTGTAGATTGGATTTTCCAGTCTTTCAGTTGTATGTTTTCATCATTTTCCTTGCTTCGGTTGAATATCGCTTTTTTCATTGAGCCTAAGACTTTGCTGAGGAGCTATTTTGTTCCTGAAAAAAAAATTCTATAGGAAAAATATTACACCGACATCTACAACAATTTACATGGTCAAGACCAAAAAATTTCATTAAAAATCTGTAGACAGCAATTCTGGTTTCAATGTTCTGATTTGATTCCTCTAAACCTGGCCTGTTGAACCGCTGAATTGCTTTTGTCGGGAGGATTCAGAAGTCTTGAATACGTTGCAAAGTGTCGGTTTTCTCCATGGGCTGTATTATGAAGTAGAATCACTCCTGTTTATAGCCATAGCCTTTAAACCTCACCGGATTTGGTTAATGGGTCATTTGGCTGTATACATAAAACTCGTAAATGAATCTATGGATGCAAATTTTTTCAATTAATGTTATTTCTTGCCGACCTATTAAAATCTTGAGGTGCATATCGGTAGTACATTTTAGCAATTCAATTCCTTTGAGAACATGCAACCTAAATTTATCTGGTTTCTTTATATCTGATGCAACACAATCATCATTCAAACTGTGAACTCTTCTGCTAATAAACACTTTTTACCACGTATTTGCTTGCTTTCATCTGATCTATACAATGTCAATAGATGTCTGCATCGTTGGAGTAGCTCGAACACCTATGGGTGGATTTCTTGGTTCTCTTTCGTCATTATCAGCAACAAAGCTCGGGTCTATAGCTATTGCATGTAACGTTACAAACCTTTACACACTATATTTGAAATGGAAATGTGATACTTTTGATTATAAGAACTGTTGTTTCTTAATAATGTTGTTTTCACCTTCTGGATTTTAGGTGCTTTGAAGAGAGCAAATATTGATCCATCACTTGTACAAGAAGTTTTCTTTGGAAATGTACTCAGTGCAAACTTAGGACAGGCTCCTGCTAGGCAGGCGGCATTAGGTGCTGGGATCCCGAACACGGTGATCTGTACCACTGTCAACAAAGTCTGTGCCTCAGGGATGAAAGGTTTGATGCATATCAATTGATGATTTATCAAAAATCTACTAATGCATTTATCCAGGAGAATATAAAATTTATTTTCAACACAGCAACAATGCTTGCTGCACAAAGTATCCAGTTGGGCATCAATGATGTTGTGGTGGCTGGTGGCATGGAAAGCATGTCTAATGTCCCAAAGTACTTGGCAGAAGCAAGGTTGGTACTCCAGTGCAAAATGGACTGGCTTTGTAATTTTCTTGCAACTTCTTAGTAAAAATGATCCTTAGATTGAAATCGAAACTATTTTTGGGATTTTTATCAAGCCTTGTGTTATTGTCATTCTTTTTTCATATTCTTGTATGACTTTGACCAAAGATAGATGGTTGTCCTGAAACCAGCTTTATTTAAAGCACCATTGATTTTGAAAACAACAAACTAACTTCACTTTATTTGGTGTTACCGGTAGAATGATTGGAAAATGACTATTGTCGCGTCAACATTGTTGAATTTGCATTTATATTTCCTGGATCTCTTCATATTTCAGGAAGGGGTCACGACTTGGACATGATTCCCTTGTTGATGGAATGCTGAAAGATGGATTATGGGATGTTTATAATGATTTTGGCATGGGAGTTTGTGCTGAATTATGTGCTGAACACCATAATATTACAAGAGAAGAGCAGGTTCATTTATATTATTACCTTGGTTCGATGAATATATTCGATCTAGTCTGTTTCAAAAAAAATACACATCACAATTAGGGGCGTCAAAATGCAACACGACCCGTCAACCCGACACGACTCAACACGAAAAAAATCAGGTTCGGGTTGGTGTTTTTCGGGTTCGGGTCAGGTTCGGATTGGGTGGGTTCGGGTTAGTTCCAGGTTAGACAGGATTTCGGGTTGGGTCGCGGGTTGATCCGAAAATTTTTTTTATTTGAAAATATTACCTATATTTTTATATATTGTATGTTTGAACAAAATTTATTGTATATTTATATGATAAATATTCATCATTTAATATTTATTTTGTATATTTTTTATATTTTTAACAATTGTTTATTTGATTTAGTAAATATACTTTAATTTTCTACGATTAAACTTTCAAATTTAAATCGAAAATTTTGTTATTATGTGTTTAAATTAAAATATTATTATATTTTTTATTTTTTCGAATTTTTTTCATTAATTTTTTTTAAAAAATAAATAAAATTCGGGTTAGGCGGGTTGAGTCGGGTTAGACGGGTTCGTGTTCGGGTTGAGGGTTTTCAGGGTTGCTTCGGGTTCGGGTTGGGTTCGGGTTAAAAAAAATAAAAAAAAGCGCGGGTTGACCCGAAACCCGACCCACCCGACCCGATTGACACCCCTAATCACAATTTTGTTTTATGAATTTTGGGAGAGAACGCTTTAGGAGAATAAATTATTTGTTTGGTTTTATTTTAGAAAAATCAAGTTAGTAAGATAAAATTATTCTAAAATAGTATATTTTACATTTAAACACAACCTAATAAGTGTGTTCTTGAAAATTGACAAAAGGTCTGGTTAAGAATAATGATCATGTTGGGAGATGTGACGACGAGGGAAATTTTGATTTGGAAACATAAGTGACTCTATATGAGGTTCACGGTCTTCTTTGGTGTTTTTCTTAAAATTTATTCATAAAGGAAAATAAGTGACGTTGTATTGAAAATAACCATTTTGCTTTCATTTCTTCGATTTTATCAGTAAGAAAATATGTCGCTTATGTCTAGAGGAGTTGATACTTATCCACTCAATCTGCACAGGACAATTATGCAGTTCAGAGCTTTGAGCGTGGAATTGCTGCTCAAGATGGTGGTGCATTTGCATGGGAGATTGTTCCTGTAAGATAACCAGATAATAGCTTGTGACATCGCTATTGTCCTTTTTTGTGGCATTATAAACGTAATCATGTGCTTGCAGGTTGAAGTGTCTGGGGGTAGAGGAAAGCCATCCACAATTGTTGATAAGGATGAAGGTTTGGGAAAGGTGAATTCACCCATCTGTTCTTTTCTATGTATACATTGGAGTACAAGGTTTTGCCTTTCTGTCCAGATTTCTCGTCTTCATTTGGTCACTGTCGTCAACCCACTCCTTTACAAGTGTAACTTAAATATCAGAGAAATTTTAAGGTCTATTAAGTAAAGGACATCCAAAAAGTAAAGGTATATACAAGCAGTTAAACATTTAAGGGTCCCTGATCGACCTAACAAAAGTCAATCACTATGTCCAAGAAAAAAAAGATAATTGCTCCCTCCCCCCTCCAGACTTGAAAGAGTTTTTCTGCAACTGTTGCGGCTCCAAAGAAATAGCAGTTTTTTTTCATACGTGATATGGATGGGCATCCATCCTCAAGTTAGAAAGATGAAGAGTATTATCTTTTGTATGTGTACATCCATATGCAAGATTCTCATGATTTATACCCGCATTTCTTCATAAAAGAGATTGTTTTACTAATTGTTTTATATCCTATTAGTTTGATGCTGCAAAATTGAAGAAGCTAAGGCCAAGTTTTAAGGAGACAGGTGGTACAGTCACAGCGGGAAATGCTTCTAGCATAAGGTATTTTGAGCTTCATCACTTTATGCTGTACTACAATGTAATGAAATGGAGATATTATCTCCTTTTTTTAGTGAAAATGATTGAAAATCCTCATCCTCTTCTATATTGATTACGGATTGAAGCATAACCCCACATTTCAGTTTCGCACTACTTTTCTGTGATGGCTACATTATTATTTTCTTCTTTTAGTGGTGTTTTAATTAGTTGCAAGTAAAATCGGGCAACATAACTTGTTTTAATTGCAATTTCCTTAGAAATATCAGTAATTGAAATTTACATGCTGATATTCTTTTCAATTATATTCAAGGAATTTCAAGTTTACTGCAAAAAATTTAATGTGTCGCTTTGATTTAACAAAGGGATTGAACCCAATGCTAATGGGTGTTCCAAACTCATATTAATTATCTTGGCGTTGGGTGGTTTAAATTCCTTGAATGGTTTTCTTTAAGCATTGTTTCTCAGAATGTTGAATGGTAGTTTTTTTTAATCGACTGTTGAAATAAGATTTTTTTTTCAGCGATGGTGCTGCTGCTCTCATTTTAGCCAGTGGAGAGAAGGTTGTGAAGCTTGGTCTAGATGTCATTGCAAAGATCTCAGGATATGCTGATGCTGCGCAGGTAATCTTGTGTGTTTATGACCTTAAAAGGATCTAAAAAAATTTCTTCTCATTTTCAGTCTTGTAATGTTTGAATATACAATTGTATAGTCTTAAAATTGGAGCACATTATGCAGGCACCTGAATTATTTACAACTGCACCAGCACTTGCAATTCCAAAAGCAATTTCAAATGCTGGTTTAGAAGCATCTCAAATAGACTATTATGAGATTAATGAAGCTTTTGCGGTATGCCATTAAGCACCTTCATTTGCCTTAGTGAGAAAATAGTTTGGTGATTTTAAATCTGTTGTTCTTACTTCTTAATATACCTTGTGCTTCTCGTGTAGGTTGTTGCTCTTGCAAATCAGAAGCTTCTTGGTATTGCTCCTGTGAGTTTCCCAATTTCAAATTTTCTAAACTCCTCCACTAAAATTCATTCTTTGCAAAATGTTATCAGCCTGTTACGCCATATATGTAACAACCGACCTTGAAATTAGTGATGAAATATTTTGTAGGAAAAAGTTAACATTCACGGTGGAGCTGTAGCCTTGGGGCATCCTCTAGGTTGCAGTGGAGCTCGTATTCTGGTCACGCTTTTGGGGGTATACTTTCCCTTGTACTAAGTATTCAATATTCAATTAATTGCGTGATTCTACTTGAAATATGTGTTGGATACCAGTGCATATATATATATATATATATATATGCAAATTCATTAAAATGATAAAATTTCATCGTCTAGGTATTGAAGCAGAAGAATGGTAAATACGGAGTTGGTGGTGTTTGCAATGGAGGAGGAGGTGCTTCTGCCTTTGTCGTAGAGCTTCTGTAACCAGATACCCAGCATTTTTTGGTAAGTATGTGGCTACAGCTGCATTTGTATGGCTCTATGGAAGTTATGGGCACCCAAGCGAACTAGATTTGTTTGTAGCATCTCCAGTTTAGATGAATTATTCTTGATTTTACATGGTTCTGTTTTTGTTTTTTTTATCGAGTAAGTTGAATAAATTGTACTCTTTCGATTCTAGAAGCTAACGAATGTTTTAATGGCAAGTGAATTGACTACTCGCGATTTTGTGGCATTTAATTGAGATGAAGTATTGGATAGTGTCTTCAAATAAACCAAATGTAAAATACTAACCAACGTATAAGCTTTTCTGACTCTGGTTTTATGGAAACACTGCTAACATATAAGTTTTTCTGACTCTGGTTTTGTTGGAACAGCTGCTAAAAGTCTACATATCTTTAGTTTTGAGTTTGATTAAATTAGATTTCTAAATTGAATTCAATCGCATGGTATAAATTTAATTATCAGACTCGTTAAGCAAATATTGTAACAACAATTTGACGTCGAGAACACGTGCTTTCGTTAAATATATTAGATTCAATCACACGCAAACATAGTTTAATCTCCAATGGTTTCCGAAACGTAGAACACTGACGAAACAAATCTACGGTAGAGTACATCATCAAATGACTGTATTAGATCTCGATAACCCTGTAATACAGAAGAAATCTCGAGAAAGATCACGATCTACTGGAGATACCTTGAGCCTCACCAATACCACTAATCTACAAGCCAAAAAGTACATTAGCAAACTCAAATGCTACATTTGTTTTCACAATTGAACCATTTATTGAACAATATATTTAATTGATTGTCAATGTCACCCCGGTTGAATAGGCGAGAAATAAGACCAACCCTCCACCAAGGTGTCATGGCAAATTCCTCTTTCTTGAGGGATATAAGAGCAGGCAGACCACTCCGTTCATTTACAGCCAACGAGACAACCTCTTTCCTACCTGTTGCTAAGGAGCTGCAGTTTATGTTAGAAAAAAATCAGCAGGGTTCAGAGACCGTGCTCGAATTCTATAAAGTTCAGCATTCTCGCTTGATAAAGATCATTGGGATCATCCAATATCATGTTCAATTAGAGATGGCTCATTTAATTAAATTGGCCCGATGAAGCATGATCGGCTTCAACATCAGGTTAAAGTCAAAAGGCAAATAAAACTTGAAAAATCATGCTTACCAAAGACATCCAGTTGCAGATTGTACAAGTTGAGTTTAGAGTAAAAAGATAATATTTCCGTCTTCAAGCAGCAAGAAGGCGGATGTAGTTTGTAAGGTTTTGTCCCATCTTCAGAATGAATTCATTTTTCCTAACTTGCTGATATTATGCAATATGAGTGTATATGACCAAATTCAAGTGCAACTCCTTTCTGAATAAAAACACAACATTAGGTTGACTTCCATGATTTCATTCAGCCAAATAAAGTTGACCTGCTGCATAGAAAATTTATCATTTTCAGCTAATCTGTACATTGGTCTGATGAAGACTTTGTAAATATGGAATCTGAAACAGATGCTTGAAAGTTCAATCTAATTGTGCGAGCTTATAAACTTAAATCAAATATTCATGAAAACTAAAAAAGTCATAGCATAAGATACGTACACAGAAGGAACCACACCCTCATAGGCAAAGGTCGACACGCCTTGTCGCTGCTTGTGCTTGGGATTCACAGAGCACAACACATAAACACGCCCACGTCGTTTCACTGTCTGACAAAACTCACACATTTTTTTAACTGAAGAGCGCACCTTCATGCTGTAAATAGAAGACAAACAATATTAGTACATTAAAATGGGCTAGGTGATTTATCTTGGGAGCAGTGGAGTTCAAGCATTTTATGGATTCTGTCATGTGGTGAGAGAGGTAAATAAAATATCTCACCAAAGTTGCCGAATTTATGTCTACCAACCAGTGAAAACAATGACTGCATTAGAATATCTACTCTTTCTAACGGTCTTTTACCATATCCATTACGCACTTAAACCTGCTTTATTCAACAGATTAGAGATATATGAATTCGTTTAAACTAGCTTTAAAATAGTCATAATTATTTAAAATTATGCGAACTAATGGGTATCAACACGTTTTGGTGGAGATGACAAGTTCTGGAGTTGCTACTTTTGTCCAAAAGCTTGTGTTATTGAAAATGGACACCCCAGACATAGGCAAGTCAATTCAGTTCACTGTACAAAGGTTTCTCTCTAAAATTAGGATTTTCTATTTTATTTTGATTTTTATTTTCTTAAGATGGAGTTTTATTTTCTTTTTTTACCGAAAACTATAATATATTAAAAACAATAATTACAAAAAAGTGAACCAGAGGTCTGGACAGTAAACAACAAAAGCTCGGATCATATGTCCAGATTGATTCCAAGATCTGTCGCAAATAACTCCTTTGTAGACCTTGGAACCACCAAGACCAGACCCAATTCCTGCAAAGCTCTGAACCAAAAGCTTCTCGTGAATTACGAAACTAGGTTTTAGGTCATGGAAATTGCAGGAATGTAGTCACTGAAATTTGTGCTTCCCTTTGGTTCCATAGCTTGTAAATAGCAACACAACTCTACAGAGCTATATAGCTACAACAGTGGAATTAGTGGAGGTTAAGCATATGACTTCGGCAGAGCAGATAGATAACTGCCTTTGATTTCTCATTTACTAGTGATGGACATCTCAATAAAAATGGGCTTTCAGCCTTTCACAAAACCAGCATCCTCAAAATAACTCTTGAGAACTTTGCAAAATGTTTTGGCATGTGTAATACCTTAATCGGCCACTTGACTCAACGCAAAGATAATTCAAAACTTCCAGCACAGGGACAGAGAATAAGGAATATAATGTAAAAGAAGGCCAATGGTTAATCTTGTAGTTCAAATGATGGATTTTAACATCCCAAACTTGCAAAAACTATTAAATTAATCCCAAGATTCCATCTTTAGCGGCGCACTTGCTGTCAGCACAAACTACTAAAGAACAAAAAATATACCCTTGTCTGATGGTGAATGTTCAAAGTTCAAACTATAGTTGGTGATGGAAGTTTACTACTTTCATCGACACAAAGATAAAGGTACATCACCTTGTAACCGACCAAAATGTCACAACTTTCAGTTGAACATTGCTCAACAGAGAAGTTCTCAGCATTTCCAAAATATCATTGCTCTCCTAAAAATGTGTTTTTGTTGACTTGAGCTAAGCTTAAAACAGCATTTGAGAACAGATCACAATCCGACCTCGAGCAAATTCATTTCTATTCCACCAAGTATGGATATTAAAGATTTTCTCCTTTCTTCTATTTCTTAAACAAAAAGCCTAGTTTTCAACAGACTACATCGTGTTTATCAACCAATGCACAAAAAATACATGTTGTCAACATCGAGAATTTAGAAATCAAAAGTACAAAACAGAAACAAAAAGAACGACTCCTCTGCAATCAGACCAAAAAAAGATCAGTGGATTAAGCAATTGATTATCAAGATCAAATATTTTCAGATACGAAAAATTCATTAATCGACCTCTCTTGTATAATATAAAATATATAAACACATGAATGTCAAATGACCTCTCTTGGATAATATAATTGCTTAAAAGAACACCTTTTTTATATACCATTAAAGAACACTTTGCCGCAAAAGCAAATGGGCATCATCTCACACTAAACATGATAATAAGCTAATATTAAGACCCACGTAAATTCAATTTCTAGTGAAGTGCAAGGACTAGACATGAATGAACACACTGCAACAAAAAACACAATCTGAAGTCCCAGTAGAAAAAGAACCCTTTTGCGAAAACACAACATTCTTGATAGATTTGGTGCTCTATAAGTGCAAAATGTATTAATCTATTACTGAACTGTACCTTAAATCTTGAAGCTTTGACAAGAGTTCCAATTAGAGAATGGAGTAGCTGAACGAGCGAAAAGGGCGAGCAGCGAACGAGGATGGAGAAAAATGGATGGGCCCATGTAGACAACTATAGGCCCATAAAAAATGGGCTTGAGACCTCCCTTTTAAAGGGATATGGGTGCTATTGGGCTACAAGCCCATGGTAAGCCTAAAACTTTTATCGTCATTTGAATATATTGACCGAAAACAATAGTATAGAATTAAAAAATAAATAAATTTTTATGCCATTAGATGACTCAAACAAAAATTTGGAAAATAAGAAATAAAAATGGTACGTTTTACATAACTTATTAAGGTTTTTCAATTTCTAAAATAATATTATAGATTTTTCCTTTTTTATTTTGAAATGAGGATGTTGAAGATTTCTTCACATCTTTATTAGATCAAGCAAAGGTTGACCGAGTTTCCCGAGCATGTTTTCAGTTGTTGATCAACTGCGTATCGATCATTAACGCTATCAAAGAAGAGGAACCAAATCTGTTGTCCATTAATAGAAACTACAAAGCGATAGCAATTATCGGTATCAAAAACAACAATAACAATATCACTGTTGAATCTCAACCTTGAAAAGTACACAAATCTATTAATATTGGAACCGAAAGTACTTAATTACAAGGCACAAATCTATTAATCACACAGCAATTCCGCATCAATCAAAACATACATAATTTCAGACCCCTCAAAAACAATAGTACGATTTTCGAAATATAATTATCTACTCCATTCTATATTGTATTACATATTACACAAAAATAAATAATTTTAATTATGTAAAAAATTACTTGATATAATGGCCAATTATATGACGTACATTCTCATATGACATTTCATGTAGAGAGTTTGCAGAGGATTTCGTTCCAAGACTTTCCTATAAAAGTTCATTAAATTTCGAAAATCGAGGTTGCACTTTTAATATAAATACATCAGACATAATTTATCCAACATCAAATTTGTTTCACTTGTACAACAGTTCGAGCTCATCTTTAAATTTGCTCTTCAATGACTCCCTCTTCAATTTCAGAGCTGCAGTGACCAAACCACTTTCTGGAGTCCATGGCTCCGGCAACAGCGTAACCTTTGCCGGAATTTCAGACTTTTCAAGTTTAGCCGCCTTGGCTGCCTGCATGTTATACCAATGGAATGAGTAACATGCTATGTTACAGGGATAAAGATGTGCCAGTAATATTTGACAAAGATAAATTTTAAAAAAACATTCGAAATGTTACTACCAACACTTCGTTTTTTCCAATTTAGCCGAATTGACTTTTTCTTATGTCCTTTCTTCTGGTAGGAATTTACATAGTTCCTTATTTCTGTTCACAATCAAGATATAACTTTATCCAATCCCATACTATCATTTTTTCCTTTTTAAGATTGATTTTTTCTCTTGTAGCTGTGTATGGTCATCCCCATATCTGACCAATAAGAACCCAACACGATGAGTGAGCACTTTCAGAAAGTAGGACATATAATATGTATAGGTACAAAATGTTTCCACTCCAGAAGGGTTTAAAAGGCCGCGGTCTAATTATGTACCCATGCATTAAGCAACACAGCTAAACTTTTAAGAAAAATCATAAATTCACCATAGAAACAAGAGGTTCATGCGATGGATTTTAACTAGATAACAAGGGTATATATTCTACGGAAGTGAAAAGAAACAAACCTTGAAAAGTGATTGTTGAACCTCATTCTTCGCTTCAGACTTTTTGCATAGATCAGGAAAATCCCCGTACTTTATTCCAGAATCACGAGCCCATCCCTCAAGAGCCTGATGTGCAGGCACCACGAGGGCTACACAAAAGTTGTGGAAGGGATCTGCATAGACCATAATACTATCAACATATGTGCTCGACGACACTGCTGCCTCAACCTGAAATTATCAGCATTGAAGAATCAAATTCTACCTTGATCAAACACAGAAACATAAACTATACTCGTGTTAAAACTTGATGGAGTGTATCCTCTTCGGTTGATTATAATCTCAGGTAATAAGCCTTAATGAAGAGTCCAAGCCCAAAAGACCAGCCTATTACATTTGAAACCCTACGATGCTTATAAGTGACTCAAAGTCTTGCTTGCGTAACTAATACGATATCGTGACGTTGTCCACCTCTTGGCAATCGATGCCCATGGGGTCCATCACTCACGTTTATTTGTATTCAAGCACTTCTTAATACGATCTATAAGGGCTGTAACATGCATATGACCATAACATCAATGCTGACCGATGGTAACCCTTTCCAATGTACCTCATCCACTTAATTGATTCTCAACAAACTGCACAAATACTAGACCATAACATTAAGATGAGAGATCAAACACAATGCATTAATATCATGTGATTAGCCAAAGATGCGAGATCAATCCCAAAAAATAGTCTATTTGATGAGAGACCAACCAAGTTGATTACCCACTCCACAATTGCTTGGCAACTGATATATTACCTTTCCAAGTGAGATGTACTCGCCATGTTGAAGCTTCACGATATCTTTCTTCCTATCAATAATCTCAAGACATCCATCAGGATGAAACCTTCCAATATCACCAGTGTAGAACCAACGCATGCCCCTCTCATCGACCTGTATGAGAGAAATACATTAGTTAGAAACTAGAAAGAGGTACCAGTGGTTGCTTAATTACCTTGTCCACTAAAAGCGAGTTTGCACCTCGTACACCTCTTTAGTTTTGGAATCATTGTTAAAATACCCAGCTGTCACGCTGTGTCCACCAATAACAATCTCTCCCCGTGGCATTGGCTTATCTACTATAGTATAACCACCTTCTTCCCAAGACACGAGCTGCAAAAATAAGTACCAAAGCAAAGTTAGGCAGAAATAAACAAAAATGTTTGATTTCCAAAAACTGAACACTTCAAAATTACAACTGGTAGTTTCTTTTGCCTTCGCATTTTATTATTTTCAGTAGGAAGTGTTTAATTACAGGCCCTCAAGATTGAAATGTAGAGGATAACTTGCCGGATTGCAAAATGCAAACAATCTTAGATAAGGATTGATCCAAAAGTAGATTATAACATATAACTTACGGTTACGGGATGCTTTTGAATATTCTTTTGAACGCAGTTTTTAATAGTTGAATAAAGAATGAATTCCATTAAAATTATAAAAGAAAGACAAACGAGGAAGACGTCTCAGATATTATTCACTTGCTTGTTCTAGCAAGAAAAATCACAAATTTAATATTCAAATAATACTTAGCAAATTAAATTTTACCTTGACGTAGCAACAAGGAAGTGGAGGACCAACACGCCCAACAGAAGGGTCATCCCACTCTGAAAAGGCAGCTCCTGCACATGTTTCAGTCAAGCCATATCCTTGACCAATAGGCGCCCTAACAACATAAGCAGATCCAGGTGCCAAAAAACATATCAAAGACAATTTGAAAAATGCAGACAACTCGTTAAGCAGAAGCAACTGCACTGGTTGAATGGATACTGTGATTATTTCTGTAAGCAAAATCGTAGAAGAATTACCCCATGCAAATGTTGATAAATCTCTGAGCATCTCCAGACAAAGGAGCTCCGCCACAAAGCATAAGTCGAATTTCTCCTCCAAGGATAGACCTTATCTTCTTAAAAACAACAATATCCCAAAAGAGACTTTCTATACCCCACGCACCAAACAAGCTTCCCTCAATAGTTGCCAATCGGCGATTGTAAGCAATATTGAAAAGTTTTTTCACAAAACCTCCCTTTTCATCAACCTGACACAAAGAAAAGGATACAAGAGTTAGAGGCTGCATTACTCGCAACTGCATCGGCAAATAATAGAGCAGCACACTGCCTTAGCCCTGCCTCCCTCCCCAGCTAATTGGGAAAACACGACTTAAGAAAAGGATACATATTAAAGAAGATAAAACTGAATCTCTTCGACCTTTACAACCTCATACACAACACACATATAAAGCATACTGATGAAGAAGAAAACACAGTTTACGAAAGACCTTCTTCAGAACTCCGTCTCTAACACGGTCTAGAATAGCTGGAACAGCTGCCATCAATGTAGGCTTCAATGCAGATGCATCTCCCTGTGTTCCTTTTTTTATTTTGTTGGAGGTGTCTGTTAATGTCAGTGCTGAGCCATAGCCAATTGAGGCACCTGCAGTCAACATCACAGTCTGGAAAAGCACAAAATCATAGAGGTAGAAGAATTATCATCCATGACCATGAGTCAAGACAAAAAGTTTAACTAACAGGCTACCTCTGCAGCTAACTCAAACACGTGAGCTAAAGGCAAATAAGCAAGATAGACATCTTTGCTTCCAATTCCTGGAATGACTGTCATAACGGCAGCTGCAGTGGCCACAATGTTTCCATGAGTCATCATAACACCCTTCAAAACGAATAGGAGATCATGTTATTGATTTAAAAAAAATCACAATTTGCGAGCAAAATGTGGCAGAAATGGGAATCAGCATTATTCAAAATTTCTGGAACATATTAAGTTTCTTACACCATTTTAACTTCTATGCATAAAACTTTAAAATCATCTCATTCAGAAAAGAGGTAACAAATTTTTTTGTTTCAGGTATCCTTCTTCATGACGACCCAGAAGATGCAATCAAAAGGGTTTCATTTGTTTATATATGTAGTATTGCAACGCACAAACGTTAATTTCCTCTGAAGAAGAGCATAGTGCATTCATGAACCAAGCAATAAATTGATTTCAATACATGTCCACCAGCATTACGACAATTTCAGTCAAACCTTAGGAAGGCCCGTACTGCCACTTGTGTACATGATGACAGCAATATCTTTCTTGATTGGCAGACTAGGACGAGAAGGATTATTGCTTCCAAGTTTTTCAACCTCGGAAAAATAGAATTTTCTCCAATTTCCAATATCTTCGGATGCACTGGAACCACTTGTAGTGTCTTCATCATCAATATAAATAACCTGGCTAATGGTTTTCAAACTCGAACTTACTGCAGCCAACTTCTTCAATTGCTTCGAGTCACAAATCACAGTTGATACTCGAGTCTGACAAACATTGGAGAAAGTAAGTAATACTCGCTGATGGAGTTCTTACAAGGATAATCTCAACGCAAAATTTTACCCAACCATGAAAGAAAAAACAAAAGCATACTAATGTGAAGATACAAGGTAAAATAATGAATGCAGAAATTGAACAGGAAAAAAGTTTTGAAGTGAGGAATTAATTACAACCTCATTAAGTGAGTGAATTAGGGCATCATCCCCTAAGGAAGCATAAATTGTAACAACAGTGATGTTCTGCCGGAAGCATGCCTGACACCAAAGAGCAAGTAAAATTGGTTATTGCACAGAAAGAAAAAACTCGGAACCAAAATAAGAAGTCCAAAAATATACACCTGAATTTATAAGATTACTAAAGAGCAAGTAAATTTGGTTATGGCACAGAAAAGACTCAGAAAGAAGAACAATACAGAAGTTCCAAAACCTACATGAAAACTTTTAATATTACCTGAAATGCTATCATCCACTCTGCGCAAGTTTCAGAAAAAATTGCAGCACGAGTGTCCATATCATGACCTATTTTAAGAAGACCGGACGCAAAGTTACAGGCACGAGTGAAAGCCTGAGAGTAAGTTTCCCACTGGTACTCTCCCAAATGAAGTTTCTCGAATTTTCGCCCATCGCTAGCAGTAACAAATTCCTTCCCAATTACTTTTCTTGTCCCAAGAAACTTTTCACCGGAATTTTTTTTACAAGACTGCTCGAACAAAGCAGCCAAAGTTGTAGCCCCTTCCCAAGGAACCTCGACCAATTTGACAGATCTAGCATTACGCATTACCAAATCAGTACCACCAACAACTTCAACAAGAACACCTCTCTGCTTTGCCTTTCTTTTACCCCCAAGAACCACGGCAAGAAGTATAGGTATAACTACAGCCATGATGACAGCACAAACAATTCCATATGAACCATTGTCTTTAAATGTCGAAAAAGAAAAGTTACCCCCCACATCATCCATCGTGTTTGCGTTCAAGATACTTCACTTTGACCCAGTCACGATCAACTTTAGATGAACAACAATGAAACAGGTGAAAAGGTTAGCCATAATAGGAGAAATATCATAAACGTGAATATCAAACATAGTGTAGCTAAATTAATATTATGTTCACAAGAATTGCAAACATATCATTAAAACTAAAATACGATCAAAGTAAATGACTAGACATAGCAGACGATAGTATGAATCAATCCAAAGCACGCATATATGGGACCAGACTCTCCTAGGCATTACTCAAACATTGTGCTTCAGACGAGATCCCCCTGACCACTTTATCAGAAGGATGAGAAAGACTTATGCAACAACCAATTTTAATGGGTCTAGGCAGATCAAAGATTTGCAATGAGGAATGAATTAATATATTTTTGGAACAAAAACTACAATTTCGAAAAGATAATATACAGTTTGGTTTGCGGAGACCCCCTCTACTTACCCGTTAGGTTGATGTACCTCCCTTGGTTTCTCCTCGGTCGTTTGGCTTGACAGAGAAAACCAAACTATTGCACGACACAAGAAAGATTAAAACTAGAAAAACACACGCAAGCAACGTAGGACATTCAAAACAAAGCAGCTGATATGAAACTCAAATCATTCACACATAAAAATTACTCCATCATACGTCAAAATCGTGGAAAAAAGCACGGATCCTGATGAACGCAAGCAGTAATGACTGACTCAATCAAAGTTAGTCGGTGACCAGTTCAATTCAAAAAAGAAAAAAAAATACAAGAGCTGGTCATCTGATACTAGATACACGCAAAGTTTTATTTAAAAACATCGAAACCACGATCATATACATGGATATAGATTAGGAAAAAAAGGGATAAAAAAAAAGAGGTATCGCAATGAATGAAAACTGTAACCCATACCTTGGTGGAGAGCGAATAGAATTAGTGGGATTTGAAGATTTCGGATTTCTGAATCGGAAAATGTAGAAAGATGGCAGCTGGATCGGGCAAAATTAGGAAACTTGTAAAGTGCTAGTTTGGATTTTGGAATATATGTGTGTGTACATATATGCGTATGTATTTATATCTATCTCCAGGCTACTGGGGCGGGTGGTACAAGTACTTGAAATCCAGTGCTTTCAATTTCGAACTACGTGTATAATATATACACACACTTTTTATTAGTAGGCACATGAGATATGAATCGGTTCGATTTATGCTATTGAAAATTACTATTTTTTATTTAAAATTTAATATTTTTCGTAAATCAGAGCAATTTGAAGATTTATCTCATAAAATTAACGAATAAGAAGGAGTTTTTGTAGTTTTTTTTTAAGAACAGTTCAAATTATATTTTAATTGAAAATGAGTAGGTCTATTGTAAAATGATCATACAAGTTTATATCTGTGATATGAGTCGATATGATCAATATTGATATAAAAATTAATACTTTCGACATAAAATATGATATTTTTATGAATTAGGTCGGTCAGAAATTGAGTCATAAAACGATATCGCGTTAGTTTTGTAATAGAAAATTATGCAACATAAAAAGTAACAATTAATTATATATTATTTATGTATTTCAAATGTTTCCTAAATTTCTTATAATTCAAAAAATAAAAAAAACTAATATGTGATGATCTCATGGTTAATTTTATAAAATAGATCACTAACCTGATCTAATTCTTGAAAAAATATTATTTTTTTACTAAAATTATCGCTTTTCATTTAAATATAAATCGAATTGATCGATTTTGTATTAATAGATTTATGAAATCATCTCGCGAAATATAATATTATTTTTTTACCGTTTTATATAAGTTAGATAAGATAATATTTTTATAATCTTTAAATTATAGACTGTTTTGCGACGGTGAGGCACACTACCCCATGCTATCAGAACACATGGAATCATATAATTTCATATACTCTCACAACTTCGAGAATGTGATTCGTCGATTCTATAGGATGAACGAATAAATTTGTATGTTCTGTTATTTTAGACTTTATATGGTTTTTTAATCAAAAAAGTGAATTATTATTGTAAGTCACATATTTAAAAACAACAAATCAATTATTTTAAAATAAGTCTTAATGATTATATCTTTTAGGTGAGATGAATTAACTCGATTCATATTTAAGTGAAAAAGTAATATTTTTATCATAAAAAATAAAAATTTTTCATGAATCGAATCGAATTAGAGATCCATATCACAAAATTGACTAAACCGTTTCACATGAATGTTTTTAATTATTTTAAGAAACTTTACTTGATAAGATAGTAAAAGTATGATATCTAATATTATTTATATAAACATAACATTTAAAATAAGAAATTGTAATATCATCTTAAAAATTAAATCTTGAATTTGTAATATTCATTTCGTCTTAAACCTGTTTGTTTTTTCAAACAAATTAAAAAAATAATTGAAAAAACGAGATTTATAAATAAATTTCATTTTTTGTCCTCATTTAATTCATTCAAAACATAGTTGCATATTTTTCAAAACTTGATTGAATTATATAATAGTAAAAATAATAATAATAAATACAAAAAATGAACTATATATTTAGGACAATCGAAAATGAAATGAAAGTTTTATGGTTTTATATTTTTCTCTCTAGTTTGTTTTTGCCACCGTAGGGTTGGAACATCAATAATTCAATATCATGCCTGTTTACATAAAGAAAGAATGCCAATTTTTTCACGTGCTCTATTTAGATGGTGTGTGTTGATTTCACGATTCTCAATACCAAATGCGCTAGACTAGAAAAACATTTTTTTTGGAAACAACACTTCAAATATTTTTTAAAATTGTAATTTTTATAAGGGAAATATAATCCTTATTTAGCTTTAGTCTGTTGAAGAGATAAAAGGAAGTATATGACTAGATCAAATACTCTCGTGTTTTAAGAAATAAAACATTTTTCAAATGTCTTCATATCTATTCAACAGCAATGCTGTGGTTTTTCTTTTCTTGTCTTTTCCTCCACTTGTTTTCGAAAGAATCAATCAATATATTTCAAAAAGTCCAAGTAAAACTAGAAACAGGCCCATTTTCATCCTATGTGCAAGCAAGAAAAAATGGCCCGATGATGTGCAAGCAAGAAACATCCTAGGGCAGGGGACATAGAAAAGTGTTGGGCGTGCTTCATAAACATGGACCACTCAGAAACGTTTACATCTTGACCCGTATATGAATGCCATTTACAAGTAGAAGTTACATCGGTACATCAACATGGTATTTTGTCTACTTATTAAGTGACGACCATAGGCTCCTACACTGCATTGGGAGTAACTCTTCCGGAGATGGAAGCATCATTAAATTTGACCTGCCTATCTTTACATATGGTCAAGTGATGTGGGAATGCGTGATCAACTACATACGTGACAAACGCCAACCAAAGCACATCTGAACCGCTATGAGGCATCCACACGAAATAACAAAGAGAAAATTGGAAAACTGTAAGCATAGGTATTAGCTCGACGGCACAAAAATCGAAAGCACATAAGCAATGAAATCCCCGAGAAAATGTTGATGAATTACAGCATTCAGATTTTAGGTTCCATATACAAAATGAACCATATGTAAATCTTACACCTTATAGCCCACGTTCGAACAAAACATAAAAAAGTTCAAGTTCGCCTCATTTCTGTTCCATATAAATTCCCTTGAGGCCCCAACCTTACAAGAAATGAGGTCGAAAGAACAGGAAAATCGCTTCTCTTGTATTAAAATTCAGATATCTTTTGAACCGACATTAAACTTGGCAATGAAAAAGCCTATGGTATCAAGTGAAGAAGATGGATCAAATCTCTGGACAAGATCTTCTTCACCAGGTTTTAACCATTCCCTGAAAAATATAACATACATTACAAAATGGTCAAGGGCTATCGCTGGAGTGTACTTGAAAGGACAAGCAGTTTTAAAAATGCTCTACATAACCAAATTGAATAAAGCTGTCATAAATTAATCAGTAATGGTTTGAAGATTCAAGTTTTAGAAGATATTCTGGCTATTCACATTAATGATATCTCATAGTAGGTTTACAGTAGATCACCAATAATTGGAATCTTCCACTTCTACTCTAGTCCATTGAGGTAACAGTGGCCCCATTGAGGTAACAGTGGCCGCAGGAACAACCTGTTTGTTTAACATTATAAAATGGACATGGACACGAGTCATGGAGCTAATTAATTATCACATAATCTTAGTTCGGTGCAATATGTTACTTGGTATTAGTGGAATTTTACTGACT
This sequence comes from Primulina tabacum, assembly GCF_025594145.1. Taxonomy (NCBI): domain Eukaryota; kingdom Viridiplantae; phylum Streptophyta; class Magnoliopsida; order Lamiales; family Gesneriaceae; genus Primulina; species Primulina tabacum. The sequence goes on from NC_134550.1 coordinate 58,381,851, forward strand.
TTGACCATGTCGTCTTAATGGGGATTCATCAGCAGTAAACCTATATTTACTAACCTTCCACTTAAGGCAAGGTCTAGTTTTATTGGTGGAATTATGCAATTTCTGACTGGATCACTATCGTGTGCCCTTATTAACCATGATTACAAACTAATAGATTTTAGTAACTGAGTTAATAAAAATAAATAGATAGTTGGGAAGAAACAAAAAGGTTGACTTACTCCAGGTATCCGTCAGGAAATTGACAACCACCAACAAGGCCAGGGCCCCCAACCTTTGGATTCTACAATGAATGATCAAAGATATGTAATAAATCAATCTTGGCTATAGAAACCAGATGCATGAACTTGCATCCCGCAGGGCCAGAACAGTAGCTTTCATAAATGACATTAATCGCGACATTTTCTATGATGCCATAATTTGCACCAAGAAAGTTCAAACAAGGGAATGAAACCAACTTGTTGAGTTCAATGCAATTTCCAACTCCAAAAGCAGAACTAAACTCGTTAGTATAAAGTATTGCTTGCGGAGAGTTGATAAGAACATTAAACGAGTATTTAATGATATAAACAAACTCAAAAACTTCTTTCTAACCTGTGATGCCAATGAAAGATATTTATATGTATCCAATGCATATCGAACTAATGCTTCATTTTCTCCAGGATTTATGGTACATCTGCAGCGTGATATCGCATGCTATCATACTCTACCCCAATAAGCATAAGGTACACATAATAGAGTAATGAAGTGTGAATATTATTTTGTGAAGGGAAAGCTCAAAAAAATACAAAGAAATATCATATCAGCTTTACCCGGTCCTATTAGATCGCTGCTTATAAGAGTTAGAGAACCAAGATCAAAGAGTGTCAATTTATTATATATATCACCACACCACAGTTAAATGCATTCCTCTGTTTAATAACATAATTTTTCATGGTTATATCTGCCTGATGTAACATTCCAAAATTGGATTTAATTTAAACTTTAATTACCAGGACCAACCACTAGGAGGATCACATGCCCGAACGCTAGATAACCTAATTTCTGGGAGGACGTGCCTCAAGAGGTGATATATAACACACGATACTACATTTCGCTAGATGAAGCAAAGTATTGATGGCCAAATGTAATTCAGTCGGGACCGACTTTCTTAAAGGCCATGGCAATGACATCCAGCATATAGCCTATTATTGGGTGGTCCAATGATCTCATGAGCAAGATGGTACAACTGTAAGTTGTTTTTAGACTGATCAGTTTTCTTCAAGACTTGTATCTTACATATGATTCAGTTCCAAACAGATTCTCTACTTTTCACATGCAAAAAGAAAGGCCAGAAGTGTCAAAAAATTGATAAATTTATGATGGAACAGAAGTGTGTGTGTGTGTGTGTGTGTGTGTGTGTGTGTGTGTGTGTGTGTGTGTGTGTGTGTGTGTGTGTAAAGGCAAGAGTTAAAAATAATGGTGTAAAAAAGTCGGGAAAATGCTTACGTGGAATACACAATAACACCACCAGAGCGAACAAGCTGCACAGCCTGGTCAAACATTCGTCTCTGATACTTGGCATGGGTTCGTAATGATTCAATTGTCTCCTACATATAGGAGCCATCATGAAGGACAGAAACGCGAGATATAAAAACTTCCCAGCATTACTAGAAAAATAGAAAAGCATATAACAAGCATGAGACCCAAATGCTGGGCGTCCACAATCCTTAAACTATGAAAAAAATTCTGTATGGTCAAATAGAAAAAATATTATTAGAAAAAAGTGCAGACCATATTTGTCAAATTCAAGTTATCCATTGCAAGTGATGCGACGCAAAAGAAACAAAACACGTACATGGAACCACAGAAAGAAAATCATAACAAAATTAGATTTATATGCATTTTAGTTACAGATATGAACTTAATAGCATAGGATTAATTTATAAATAATAACAGAAATCAGAAGGCAACCAGAATTACTTTTTTAGCTTCTCTCACAATAGCTTCAAAGATATAGAATGAAGCAGGGAAAAGCGACTTTGGGTAACCTGCATCTTATTCACAGCCCCCATTTGGCAAAACTGCTGCTTGTTGCAAGCAGGTTGATTACAATCATTACAGCATATTTCATACTCAGGCAAACCAAGCACTTTTAATATGGATTGAGATCCAACAATAAAAGATCACTTAAACTTGCCTCGTCCAAAAAAAAATTGGATCACATTTCACAATACAGATAAACTTAAGAAATTATAAACATCATTCAAAATATCAAGGTTTAAATCATATTCAGTATAGTTTGTTCGAGCTATGAGTTAACTGGCAAAACCAAATTGTGGGTTATCCTAAGCTAGAAAAAATATACGGTCAGTTCCACCTAGAATACAATATAAATTAATTCAGAAGGAATATTTGGAGAAAATTCATTGTCCGACACATACCAACGCTTCATAGGGTAAATATTAAAAAAATACTCTTCACAATCTACGGATTCCTTTTTCTCAAAATAAAATCCAAAAATTCCATGGCTGTCAAATTGCATCGAAACCATATAGACCTGAAACACATCATGAACTGAGCTAATACAGTTCATATGCCAGCTGTGATCCACATATGGCAAACAACAAAGCTAGCCGGTGAACTATAAAACACTATTACATGCATGTATAGCAATTAAGGAATCTTCCTCACCTCTCCAGCAAACAAGCGAGGTCTCAGACCAAGAGCAGAACAAGGAGCATCAAGCAGAACTCGATCAAAGCTATTTGTTGAAAACCCTTCAGATTTCTCAACTCTACTGACCCAAACAGTTATTTCTTCCAGGCCCATTTCTCATTTTTCGGCTGGTATTCCTGGCATCAACCTTATTCGTGCAATTAAGCTTCCTCAATTGCTCAGGAGTATCTAATTTATCAGGTTCCAAGGGAAAAAATTTGAAGACAAGGGTGAGAAATGCCAGCATTAAGAACGAACTTGGATAACAACGTCATCAAGCCATATTATCGATCAAGTTTCCAACTTTCAGCATTTCTTATCTTATATTGAACTCATGATTAACTACCGCCTGACCAAAATTTATCCAAATTATCTGTTCTCCTACCCCTTAATGCACTGAAATAAATCATGAAAGTAATACAGTCTTGAGAGAAAATCTCAACAATGTAACTCATAAATCATAACTAAATAATAAGTTTTAACTTTCTGGATGGCCCTTGGATCATCCAGGTAAAGGAAGAAAATAACAATTCATCGTAATATTAAAATACATGGAGGACTGACCATATCCACCACCCATGGAGCTATTCTCCGTTCCTGATATTGATGAATCTGAGAATTGAATCCCTTCATTTTTTCCAAGATTAGGGGTATCGATGTCAACAGATCTACTCACAGATTTCAGCGCATCAAGTTTGTAAGTGGCTATGCATCCTAAGCCCAGTTCAGCAGCCAATTTCTGGATGTTAAGCACCTGCATTATGACAGATCAATGAAGTCAAAAATATATTCCCATCCATAAAAAAGAGAGAGAGATAAAACCCAAGTACAGAAAGAACTTTTTATTGATAGCAAACAAGAACAATAGTTGCTATGGGTCTCTGAGTTATAAATCTCAATTAGCTAAATAAAAGGTTCAGGACTTCGCATTAATGCTTACTCATTTGTATGGATATTTACGGTCCTCCCTTTTACATGCCATGGAATTGGTATCAAGGAGGTTTACTGTATTTGATTGTCGGGATAGCACTTTAAGTGGTGCTTCCATTCATAGAATCATCAAATAAGCAGCAAAATCTAGGAATTTTTAGAGAGCAGAATATTACCAAATGGTAGATAGCAGAATATCTAAGATGTATGAATTACAAAGAACAAAAATCATGCACATGACCAATATTCATTTAGACCTTGAAACGTATCCAAACAACATAAAAAGATGAAGACATTCAAAATCACCTGTCAAGTTCAGAAGGTGCACCTTATTATGAGATCTATCAACTGCGATAACTTCTCCTTTATCCTTCATGAGAATCGCAATTGCTGTAGTTTTCCCTCCAGGAGCCGCACACATATCCAGTATCCTCTCTCCTTCCCTAGGATCTGTGACAAACATGAAGGGGAAACTTGTAGAGACGTACAAACGAATAGAGATGAAAAGGGATTATGTGGTCAAGTGGTCAAGCAATTTGAAAGAAATTTTAGATGTTAGTTGAACAAATGAAATGCATGTTGCCAGAGTATACTTAATTATTGACTAAATTTCATTTCTCTGGAGCCTGGTAAATTATTAATTATAAACTAATTTCTGGAACATAACCTCATAACTTATTAAAAACATCAGGACCGGAGGAAAAAGGGATGAGTCTTAGCACATCGTGACAAGAAAACATCTCTGCCAATACCCCCATCGCGTATTAAAGTCATCTACAAGGGATTTTATAAAAAAAAAGATTAGATGAGATTGAAGGGCTAAACATTAAATATCTACAGCTTTCAACTTTAATAAGGTTATGAGGACGTCTTTAAAGAGCTTATTTCAGATGAACTTCTTTTACAATTATTTCACTACTATAATAGAAATTAAACACATCCTACCCAGAAATTATCATGTCATCTCAGCAAAGCTTTTTTATACCAGTATTTATCCAGCACAATCCTTGGGATTTAGTTATTCTGAATGACATCAGAAAAATCAAATCCTTCTAATATGAGCATCCAAGATTCTCAATGAGATCAATAGCATGAAGTTCATTGGAGTGAATCACAAAGAGAGACTGAGGGGCCAGATGTTTCCTGATTGGAATTATCGAGTACTAAGCCAGTTTCACTTTCCACTAACTTGCAAGAAATGCTAATCTTCAGTATAACACAACAATAAAAGGACAAGTATACAAGTACAAGAAATTTGAAGTTTGTATTTTAAATGACACCAACAATTACTCTACTTAAAATACGCTGTGATACTGATTAAAATTGATAGGCGTGCGATTTAAAATTTTGCCCAAATTGAAATCCTCCAAGCAAGTAAAATGATAGACTACGAATTCATGATTTTAAATACCTCATCTAAACACTTCCTAAGATGAGTAAATGTTGCTGACATGTATAATACAAACCTAAGGCATGCGCCGTAATGATGCTAGGAAGGTTCTGAAGAAATATCTCTCCTCCAAGTAAATCTGAAGTCAGTAACATTAACTTGTATTACCAAATCAATTTTAAATTGAACATTAAAAATTTGAATGCAAACAAATGGGTAATTGACTAAGATGAAATCATGGAATAACTGCCATGAATCCTTCTTGGGTCACCAGGCATGTCTTAAAAAGAAACAGACTATACCATGAAAGGAAGGTAGTTTAAATACTCTGTCATCCAAGTCTACTGCAACTCCTTCAGATACCCGAAACATTCCAGCTCTGGACATCATAGCGGTTCCTTGGCCAATGTAGAGGCCATTTCTTTCAAAATGATAAGGGTCTGCATACAAGTCAAACTATCAATCCTGAAAAATTTCCAGAATTATCTCCATGAGGGCAGCACAGAAAAGAGCAAGGCTTGTTATTATTGATACACAAAAGCATAAGCAAAGGTTAACATAAAGTTGCAACTGCATTGCAAAACCTGAGCAAATTAAATGAAACATCATGTCATCAGCTGCACAAAATTTGTTTGATGCAGCTCAGTGATTTTATAGTTTCGCCAAGAATAAAGCATCAATAGAATTATTTATACATGAGTAAACACATATTTCCATGAATCTCCATAACAGTGCCATGGAAAAATCGTCTATTAGTTATTTATCAAAAAATTAGTTGCATTTTCTAGTGATTTTGCTAGATTTCAACTCAAAAATTTGGAAATTAGTTTAAGAAAGAATCTTTGGAAAGTGTGTTACGGGAACAGGGTAACTCTTACCTGTTTGTGATCCCTCAAGTACAGTCCCACGAGTAAAACCGATTCCCCATCCACCATCAGTGCCCGGCTGTTCCACAGCAACAGAAACTGCCACGGGATCACCTTTCTCTACATGAGCACTACAGGCCAAAACACCAGGCACATACACCTAAGAGTTCAATATGACAGATGGCTAAAAATCATAACATATCGTGTATCCCATGTTAGGTAATATATATATATTCCGTGAACAAATACAAGCATACATGAAAGTGACGAGATCTCTCGTCATAAATTAAAATGCCATTGAACTATCATGGAAAAGGAAGCTTAGGATTCAAAATAAATGAGACATACTGTCTAGTGGATGCTGACATACTTATTGCTTCCAATCCTCATTCACAAGACTATAAAACAAGAATTTGTAAAATAGAAGAAATCATAACTTTCAATAACACAGCAGGTGTGTTCTCAATTGTTGAAGTATAATTGATATCACTTCAACTGGACAAAAACAAAAACTAACAGCTTCACTAAGCCTACCTGAGCACCCCTAAGAACCGCTTCAGCACATTTCCGACTCACTATCACCTCTTTAGGAGGTTTGTTCTCCTCGTACTTGTGGTTAACTGTTAGTGGTCCCAAACCATTGATGAAAACCAAGTAGTCTAGACCAGGAATATCACATTTGGAAAGGTGAGAACTTGGAGTAGAACCATTTGGACCACAACTAGTTCTAGTAGATTCAAGAGGTACCCCAGCACTACCCATTGTATCGCGAGGAGCAATAGCTTCTTCAGCAGAAACATTTTGCCACCCTCTTTCCTGTAGAATAGCCAAAAGCTTCCCAATAACGACATCACTGGTTGATTTGAGAGTATTCACCCGTACACAGGAGTAACACGAAGGACGCCTGAGAAAAACAACAAAGAATTGATTTTTATACACACTAAAGTTCCTCGCCAGCTCAGAGAATAAAACAAAACGCCAATACATTCACATCGTCAAAGTAAAAACGTTCGAGATACAGACGTGAGAGAATCGGAAATTCGAGAGAAATGGTCGGTTCCATAAGCTTTCACGAAATATTCTTCAACCTTAGGGTTCCAACGCAAGATTGGGTTGTAGCAGTAACGCTCCGATGGATCCATCTGTATGCACAAACACTCGCCCGTATCAATCACTTCCTACACTCACAGATGAAAACTGTACACATAGATACGCATATATAACAAAATAATGCGTGCGCAGAGAGCGTATGGTAGAGACCGGATACCTTGGGAGTGGAGCTTCCCTGTTGTTGGAGAGTTCGGAAGGTTCTGTGAAGGGTTTTAGCGAAACTCCTTCCCTTTTTCATGATTTATATGATGTCCTTTGGATTAAAAGTTCGTCAACTCGTTGGGCTTTGAGTTGTATATTATTCCAGCTATAATTTCATCGCAGACATACACGGGTTAAAACGAGTAAACTCTATCGATATTTATAATAAAAAATAATATTTTTTATAGATGACTCAAATAAGATATTCGTCTCACAAAATACGACTCGTGATATCGTCTCACACAAGTTTTTGTCGATACATAGGATGCTATTTTTTATTAAAAAATGAGTGAGTATTTGAATAGTTAATTAAAAATGCGAGTAAATTCGTAATTTTTGGATAAGAAACGAGTGAGTTATGATCATTTTCATGGGACTTCTCAAACTGCGATGATATAAAAATATATCATTTATGTGTTCTTGAGAATTGTTTGTTGCAGGCTTCGTTGGGAACCGTCGGATAATCACTGCTGCATTTAAATTTATTGTATATGGTGTTCAGATATGTTTCGGTGCTTCGTTTCGTGTCGTTAAACACTTGGTTGTATTAGAAGCCGTAGGAAGCATTTTGTATCGAAAATTCGTGTCTATGGGTTGTGTTACGTTGCCGAGCAGCGCCCGGCTTTCGCAAGCCTAGCGCCGCGACGCTAGAGCTACGGCACTGCAGTGCCACGGTGCTAGTGCCACATTACCTAGTGCCTAGGAACATGTTCAGAACTTTTAAACCATTATTTTAGGTTCATGACTTCCATCGTTTAGGGAATGTTCACACATCATTTCAGGATTTGTTTCGGGGTTCGATGTCATGGTTTAGTACGATGAATAAACGAGGTCAAGTCCCGAGTGATCTAGAAGTCATAAGTCAATTGTTTATTTCGGTGGTGAGCACGCCTATTACGTCTAAGTTATGGAAATTAAGTGCTTGAAATTTAGTTAGTATGTGCAGCAGTAGCCCAAGCGAGATCCAACGAATCATTCAACGCCATGTAAGTATGTTCGACGTGCAAAAGAAAATATTTTATGCTTTTGAGGTGTGATAATTGTCTAGTGACCAATTATGAACGGGTTTGGAAGCCGGATAACGTGTCCGAGGACCTCTCTACCCTGGTAAAGTATGATCGGGTTTTGATCAAGATTGGAAAGCGGTAAAGTATGATCAGAGACCAATCCACCCGATAAAGTATGACCGGGATCTTATGTATGCGGTGAGACATCACTGTCAGCCCAGTACTATGATTTAGTCTGATCAGACGCACTATGTATGTGTCACTTGCTTTGAAACATATCGATACTCAAAATCATGGTCTTGTCATGATGTCCACCGACCATGCCAACATCTGTGCATCTGACACTCGCTTATTGGATATACAATTTCGATATATTTTATCACATCTAATAGATAAATAACACATCATTGACGGTGAGAGGTTGACATGCTTGGTAGACATGTATATCATTTATTTATCTTTTCACACACATATATATGGTAAACCTAACTAATTTTGGACGAAGCTAAATTTCAGTCGAAACTTGCTTTATCGTCGTTGTTATTATTATTATTATTATTAATCACTATATGTTTCTTTTTTTTTACATAACATCTTTTTCGAAGCAAATTCGAATTTCTCGTTTTTGTAAACAAAGCTAATTTAGAACTAATCATATTGGTACATCTTCATATAATATTATTACAAAAACTTGTGTGAGACTGTCTCACGGGTAATATTTTATGAGACGGATATCTTATTTGGGTCATCCATGAAAATATATTACTTTTTATGCTAATAATATTAATTTTTATTGGAATATCGGTAGGGTTGACCCGTCTCACACATAAAGATTCGTGAGACTGTCTCACAAGAGACCTATTCTAATATTATTTATGGAGATTTTAAAATATACATGGACCTAAAAATTAATTGTAATTGAATAAAATGATATCTATATAGTCCGTATGTTCATCATTTATTTTATTTTCTCGTATACATGGGCAAAAAAAATTAATAGATGGTACACCAATCAAATTTTAATTTTAATTAGTAAAATCGGTAGATTGTTATATATTTGTTAAATTTTTCGCATATATATGGTAAATCTGAAATTTTGATCAAACAAATTTTGAGAGGAAAGTTGTTCTATTATCTATTCTATTTTTCTATTTTTATTTTCTTAAGGGTGATGACATGACAGTAACCACCTAGGGGACACCAATTTTTTCTTCCAATTTTACCTTACTAATATTACACTTTTGTTTTTTGTTTTCGTTTTTAATTTCAACACACTTTTATTTTTATTTTTTTTATTTCAACAATTCAAATATCAATTTAGTTCCTCTATAATTTGTCAAATTTCATTTTAGTCAATCGATAATGATAAAAAAGACTGTACACACACGCATCACGTGTGCAAAGTAACTAGTTATTATTAAAGTAAAAATTGTTTTGAAACACAAACTATTGGTTAGTTGACGAATTGATGCATAAATTATTGTAAATAAATCAATAAGTACATGATAAAACAAAAAATTCGATGTTAACAATAAGCTAAATTGATTGATTACTCATATTTGAATATAAATCAAATTAATGATGACAAATATTGTATAAATATGCCACGAGTGCGCTGATAACTAGTATTATATGATACATACGTATAATACCAATATATTTATGCTATATATCATTAAAAATCTATATAACAAAGACACAAGCTTGATGTCATAATTTATATATTTTTTAAAATTCATAATTTAAAATCTTAATCTTTGATTATTTTTCATAATTATTGATTAATTTAAATATAACAAATAAAATTGTAAATATAATAATTTTAAATTATAATTGATTATAAAAATATTGTACACACACAAAATACATGGACCCTCCGTATAGTGTATGATATACTTTATTCCACAAAATAATAAACGTCTTCCAGAAAACGGTCTACTTTGCAAATTAGGTGAGACTTTGGGTTGGAAGGCGAATTCGTCTGCAAACGGCAAGGATTCATGGCATGCTCTGGTGGTAACATGTGGCGCCTTTCCCATCTACCTCCTGCCACGCAACACAGCAATTGGTTCTCCCCACATCTATTGATTTGGATCATATAAATCTTACCACGCCAATGCTCTCCCTGATCTGCGCATATAAACTAGAATATTAATCAATCTCTTCCAACCCTCTGTATTCTGTGATCGTGGCCATTGTTTTCTCGCACCCACTGAGAAGAATCTTGGGGGACGAAGGTAGAGCTCAATCAGCTCATTAATGGAGGTACCTGTTGGGTTTGTAGCCAAGCTCTGGATTTTTTTATCTTTCTTACCATTTTTCACCTTGCTCCTCCTACTTGGACTTCTCAAAGGTACTTTGGATGCATGTTTATATACGTTTAGTTCTCGTCATGCTTCTGTCTTATTAGTTATTATCTATCGGTTGAGTATTGATTTTCTTTAAGTTGGTGTCCTGGGTATGGTCAAATGCAGCTTAGGTAAAGAAATTTGTTAATAAATGCAATTCTATTCCTAGCATGACTAGTTTTTAGATTAAATTTTGGGCCTGCACCACATGGAGTAATAGTTGGCAAACCGATTAGATTGATGAATGAAGGAGAAATGCTTGGTGAGGGTGCATCGGTGAGGTTTGCTTGCGGAAGATTGTATTAGATATACTAACTAGAAGTAGTTAATTAGTTGAGTTAGTTTAGTTAGTTAGATGGTTGAAAGGTGAAGACCTACAAATACTTCTCTGTATCATTAGCAACCAAAGTTTTTTTGCTTCAATAAACGATGTTTTCTCTCATCCCGTAATAGATTGTGAAAGTTTTTACAAAATTTTGTTTGTATTTCAGATATTTATAAATTTAGTACGTTTTTTTTTTCAAATTGATGTACGAATTTGTGCCATATTCGTTCCAATCTGTAACAAAATAGGATCAGTTGTGATGATTTCCCAGTCTCGGGACTCCCAATTGTTGATGAATTGCAAAAACTCCCTGAGATAGGGATGGAAGGTGCATTTTTTTTTAAAAAAATTCATTGTGCTATGGGTTAAATTACCTTTGCGCATTGTCTTGTTGGAAATTATAAACCATTCCGCGGAAGCTATAGGCTTCACCTTGGCCACTAATTTTTTTGGAACAATATATGTCATGCCATTTTTTGCCCCATATGTCACAAGTTTCTCCTGAGCTATTCATTAGTGTAAAGAAAAAAGAAATCTAATATTATAGAAAGTAGCAACCGTAGGAATGCTATCAGATTAATTTATTGAAAATAGTGGAACGATGGGATTAGCAACAAGTTTAATTAATCTTTATTACAATCTGAAATGTTATCTATTGACCAGCATTTCAAGTCTTTATTCTAGTTGACCGGAGTTGGGAGATAACACACTCCTTAGCTTTCGATGTCAAATTTATTATGACTTATTTCTTGAAGAATTATCATTTCATCATTGGTTGTGTGAAACCCGTTTTGACACACATTTGGTGGACTCGGGTATTGTTGCTGGAGCAGGGTTGATTATATGTCCAGTTGCCTTAGCCATAATAGCAGTTGGAAATTCAGCAGTGGTTATTGGTCTTTGGCCTGCACATGTTATTTGGACTTACTACTGTGTGACAAAGTACGTTTAATAGCAGTTGGTTTTATTCAATGATACATAATACATATGTTAACATGCCTTTTTCGAGTTTTGTTCTGTAATTGCTTGTCGATGACTTCAAAATGCAGAAGCAAGAGGTTAGGGTGGATTTTGAAGATTCTCGTATTGCTTTCGTTGCCGGTGCTTTTGATTCTATGGCCCGGCGTTGCAATTGTTGGAAGTATTCTCGGCGGAATAGGTTATGGGTTTTTCGCTCCGTTGATTGCTACCTTCGAGGCTGTCGGAGAGAGTGTGACCGAGAAATGGAAGCATTGTTTTTTGGTTAGTATGGAATTTATATTTAATATCAATGACTTTGAGGAAGAAGATTTATGATTGTCATGGTTTTTATCTGCATGAATGTGACATTATACCTTCCTGTTAACTTATCGCATACACTAGAAGGTTAAGTGTTAACGAAATACAAGACAATATGCCAACTAGTTTTCTCATTTTCATTGAACTTTGTTTGTTGCTTATGCTTTATGATATCAGGATGGTTGTTGGTCGACTCTCGAAGATAGTTGTACGGTAGTTCGAGATTTCATGGATTTTTGCTTCCATTCGTACTTCTCCTACATGGATGAATTGAGTGAGGAAGTGCACGAAAACGAGATACCAATGGAAATACAGTGAGAAACTCTTGACTCTGATTATGAACGTTTTTTTAAAAATTATCCTTAATCATGAAAAGAATAATTTGACCTTGTTGTTACTTACTTCAGGTTATCGATGCTTCCAAGCGGTTTCTTGGTCGCTATTCTTGCTGTTCCAGTAGACGTCCCTCTCATCACGGCGATAGCTCTTTGGAAAAGTCCTTACATGTTGTTCCATGGATGGAAGAGGCTATTAGAAGACTTGATTGGTAGAGAAGGTCCGTTCTTGGAAACCGTTTGTGTTCCATTTGCTGGTCTAGCAATCTTTCTGTGGCCTCTAGCTGTAATTGGGGCGGTTTTGGCAGCTTTCTTCTCGAGCATTTTTCTCGGTCTTTATGGTGGAGTCATCGTGATTGAGGTTTGCATTCAATAACTTTTATCCTTTTTATCGATTCCCTAATACCAACATTCCCTTACAAATATAAAGAAATTCTGGGAAAAATAGAGAGGGTTTGCCGTTGAGCTCAATTTATGATAAATATTTTATTTTGTTCATGTTCTTCGATAGTATTGAATATTGGAAAATTGGACTTGTGTGAATGAAAAATATGTCTTGAATTTATTAGAGGTGGTAATGGCTGAAATTGGATTAACATACAAATCAATGACCTGCTTTGCAATAGCTAGTTTCCATCTGAATTTAATTCAAAATTCATAGGGAAACCTTCTCTCTCTCTCTCCATGTTTACCATAGAGGATAAAAGGACTGTTAATGGCCTGTTATGAAGAGAGAGGACTATTAGTGCCTATGAATGTAGAAGTAATGGAGTTGATAGTGACTCACGCTCAAGCCAGTTAGTATAAAGTTAATTTCTCACATTTCTTTCACTACACTCAAAAATTTCTCTGGTTTTGAGTTGTTATACCAGAAAACGGATGTCTCAAAGTAAAGTACCCCTATGAGAGGATTAATCTATTGCAAGAAAAATTGTGAGTTTCAATGGTTTGGTTTCATGATTTCGTTTTTACAAGATTAGAATATATTTCTTATCATGACAGATTCAGACGAAGCGTGAAATTATACCTGGTTTCCCCATTGGACCGGAGATAAGAAGTATTATCTTTGTCAGAGTAGCTTGTTTAACTATCACCTCATGTTTTCTTGTCGTTGTTTTGGTCTTATCGGTGTACACTCTTATCAGCCAAATGTATGGAGTTACTTGTTCGGTTGACATGTGTTTTCTAGCTGTGTATCAACTCTGCCTTTATTGTTACTTCATATATATGTACACACACACACACCCATTTATTTAGTTTGAATAAATTTTTTTTTAACCAATGTTAAGATCAATTGGTTGTTTGATTGTGTTATGCATTTATTCTATCATTGATCACCACGATTTATTGGTCTTTTGATCGAATTGGGTATGCAGGAAGGTTCTCTTCAAATGGGACTTGCGTATATTGTGGCCGTGATATCTCTATTTGATGAATATTGCAATGATCTACTTTACTTGAGAGAAGGTTCATGTTTTCCTAGGTAGGCGCCACTAATAAGATTCTGAATTTTCCTTCTGGACTCTTTTTTTGTCTTACTATTATTCTTTTTTGTTTGTAATGTGCTTGGGATTTTGAATATTATATCAATCATAAACATCCGACTCATTGAATCCTTCTGACAGGAAGGCCTCGTTACCGGAAGAACAAGAACGATATCAATGAGATCGCGAGAAGACAGTCAATTGAACAAGATGGTTCCCACAGTTTAAATTTAGTTTCAGAAGGATCAAGAACACTTAAACGAGCTATCCAACAATATACACCAGTGCAGGTACGTATACTTCTCTCCATCCACAGTATAAGTAGCTTTGGCTTGTGATATGAAAAATCACGGTACTTCTAAAATAGGTGTGGGATTGGCTCTTCAAATCATGTGAAGTGAACGGAAAAGTGCTCCTTCACGAAGGACTTATAAATGTTGAAGATGTTCAAGAATGTATTCTTAAAGGAAACTGTAAGAAGCTCGGTGTCAAGCTTCCTGCATGGTCGATTTTACAGTGTCTCCTCAAATCATCAAAATCTGATTCTTCCGGATTGGTTCTCTGTAAGTTGATATTCTTGGGATAATTTTCTTAGAATTTCTGGTTTCCGGAATATCATGATCTTTCTGTGGCGGTGTAGCTGAACACATGGAGTTAAATCCGGCAAACTTTCCAAGGGATAGATTTTTTGATTGGTTTTTGGCGCCTCTCCTAACCATGAAGGAGCAGATAAAGGGACTTAAACTCGAAGAGAATGAGGAAGCATTCTTGAAAAAGCTAGTTATGGTATGCAAAAATAATACGCCGGAAGAATGGGAGGACACCGGGTTCCCATCTGGTGACAAAGTGAGAGTAGCACAGTTGCAAGCTGTGATTAGGAGGTCTGTGCAACAACTATATGCTATATTTTACTTGACACAACGCTTTTTGCCTTGATATCCAATATTGCTTGGCTCAATCATTCTACGTCGTTCTACTTTGCTGCTGCAGGCTTCAAGGGATCGTCGGCTCTATGTCCCGATTACCAACGTTCAGACGACGATTCAAGAATCTGGTGAAGGTTCTTTATGTGGAAGCAATCCAGATGGGTCTGTCTCCCCCGGGCGACACGGGTTCCTCAAAATCAAGATTTCCGCATGCACGTAGAAAAAGTGAAGAGGGCAGCATGCAAATTAGTACCCATGAGCGTGACGGTGACATAGTATGACCATTCGTAGCTTCAACTCGATCGGCCAACACGATTAATTTGGTGGGTTTTTTTTTGTTTATTCGGCGGTTTTTGGCATGGGGCGCGCAATTTAGCAAATATCATTTGTTTCACACAAAATTCTGAACTCCTCGAACAATGTATTGATATCGTCTATAAATTGAAATTAATATGTTGTACGAGCGTGTTATGTTAAAAGAAATTGATAATGTATGGGAAAAGTACCTTAATCGGGACTTTTGATTGTGAGCTAATAAGTGTTTTTTGTGATATTTATCTGCATATAACTTTTATTTTTTTATTATAATTTTTAATATATATTATATTAAAATATCAAAGTAATTTAATTTGAATCATTGAAGAAAAAATATAATATAAAAATATGTATAACCATATTATTTGATTGATTGAAAATTCAGAGTGAACGTACAAAATTATGAAGAACAAAAATAACGTACAAGGAGTTTTAACTTATTTTAATTTTAAAATAGAGTATGTTCATGGTGAAATATAAAAAATTTATAATTTTACGTGAAAATTAAATGGACATAATTTGTTATAAAAATTGTACGGAGACCGTTTGAATCAACTAAAAATTCAACGAGATCATGGTATCTAATATATCAATGGTCAAAATGATTTGTTGTTAAAATTGTTAGAAAGAAAAATTATGTCATATTTCATGTCGGTTATATTAATTCAGACGTTATTTATGTTAATTGAATATTGCAATGTCGAGTTGGATGAAACGAATAGAGTAGCTGACAACGTCCTGTTAATATAGATAAAATTCGAACTATTCTAGTCGACTTGAAATATAACTTTTAATAATATGAGTTTTCTTTCTAATCAATATACTAGCGGATCATTTTGATTACTGACTATGAGCAACTAATCATATTTTTAGCTGACGGAGAGAGTGTTTGATAAAAAATAAAGATTAATTCGTCTATTTAATTTTAAAAAGAGAACTATTTTAATGTATCTTATATTTAGAATGAAATAGAAATTTCGAGAGGGTTTTTCATCGATTAATGAATTCTGGAGGGGCTAATCGGGAATTTAAATTGCAATCAAAAATTTTTTTTTTCCCTCCAACCACTTCGGTTTTTAAAATGTGGATAAAACCCTAGCTCCAAAATCGAATGCCAAACGTGTCGACCACAGGGGATGGATTCCAAGGAAGAAGCTACAGCTGAGGGTTACCGCCACTTCACCACGACGGATAATTCCGGCGGAAGCACCACCACAATGGCTCTGCAGAGGAAGAGGGCACGGAGAGTCAGTTTTGCAGAGATGACTTCTGTTCATTTCTTCGATCGAGATGAAGAAGATAACGAAACCCCCCTGTCTAAAGCTGCAAAAATGGACAGCGTTTCGTCCAATGAACTGTATTTTGGACTGGAATTGGAACAATCTAAGGAAATTGATGGCGAGGATATTGATGTTGAAGAAATGGAAATGCCAAGATCATTTTTGCGACCGTTGGGGTCACCTTCCCCTGGAGGGAGCACCATTGGTTCTGCTTCGTCCAATGACGGCAAGTTTCAACATGACCTTGATTGTGGTGGCTATTTATGGTTTTCGACTTTGTATAATCAGTACTGATACTTCCATGTTGACGAGGATATGAAATTCTTATAAACAACTAGGCTATTTGCACGTACATTAGATGATTCAGTGAACTGCACATAGGACGGGAGGCATTTATTAATGGGCATTTCCTTATTTCCAATGGTTACATTCAGACAAAAAAATTACCATTACACTAGAAAACATACAGTTTTAAGATAGAGTCTGTTTAAATTTACTTTTCAACTCTTATAATTGCATTGGAATTCAGAAAGTATGCTTTTTTCAGCTGAACCATAACTTTTTCCATCCCAAATTTCGATGCGCTAGTAACTCTTGTACCCTTGGAAGACTTGAGTTTAAGTTATAAGTTTGGTGGGTTTTTTAGTTGTTGTACGTACTTGTGTATCAAAAAGGCGTTTTTGAAACTCGGCGTGTTCGAATTCCGATTGCTTTTACACTCCGATTTTGGCAGTTACTGTCTGAATAACGACGATGTGCAAGTAGAACAATTTGTAAAGGTCATATGAAGGATTTCTTGCTCATTATTTACTTGGCTTTAGTCTATGCTGCTTCGTTGGTAGAAAACATGATACACTGATATTTTGACTTATATCCTCTTGATTTTACTAGGCGTGTACAGATGTTACAGTTATTTTCCGATATTTGAATCAGTAAAACTTTTAGATGTTGAAATGCCAAACATGCATAAAGGCATCAAGGTTTTGTTGGGAAAACGAGCAAGTTGTCAAAGTGAAGCACATAATTACATACTTCTCGGCATAAATTGATCATGATGGGTAATCTCCAGAAATAAACCCATTTGGCAAAAGAATGAGGATATTTTTTAGGCTTTACTTTCCTTGTTCCTGTCTAGCAATATCTCTAAAGACATCACATACTTCTTTACTTTCCTTATTCCTGTCCAGTTTTCATTATTGTTCACCACTTCTGAATATGTAATTAACTTATGTTTTTTACTTTTATTATAGCAGAAGATAATTTCTTTGGGCCCGTATCCGCCAGTTTTATAAGGCCTGGGCGGTTGTCTGATTCTGCAGCTTCAGATGATACTCATGATGTTACAATGGATTCAACTGCTTTTTCCATGCATTACCGTAGCCTTGCTAGATCAGATTCAGGAGGAGAATTAAAAACCCCGACAGTAGGTCAACTGCGTTTTGAGGATAAAACACCTGTGAATGCAAATGTAGAAAGCTCCATGGTATTCTCTTCTCTAAAAAAGCTAAGGCCCAAATCTTCTTCACCGATATCAAAATTAAGCGGTAGTCACAATTCCAATGAAATGAGCCTAGTAGTAGAAAACCTTAACCGATATGACTATGAGAAACTATCACCAGGATTGGATGCACTTTTGGCCGAAAGTAAGAAAAATTTACTTTCTGTAACTGCACATGATGATGTAACCGCTTCAAAATCACCTAAAAAGGCTGAAAATGAGTCTTTATCATCACCCAATCATGGGGATAACAGTGTGAGCTTGAGCAATTATGCAAGGAAAGAGCAAGGTGTGACTTGTTCTCATGATAAGGCAAATGGGGATGTATCTGATGTTAGCAGCAAATTGGATGAGGAAGATGGCATTCTTGGAAGCTTTTCTCATAAAAAACTCCTGCCCAATGCATTCGATGTTACAGCTAGTTGCTCATCTGATTATAGACCGAATTCATCACCATATCAATTGAGTAAAGTAATTATTTATCCCATGGCACCATGCCTAGGTGTTCTACAACTTCACTGGCTGCAAGTGTTCGCTTTTCTTGTTTCTTGCATGCTTTCTTGTTCATCTATGTTTCATGTTTTATCTCTTTCTTCATCTAATCATCTTGGAGCTTACACTTGTGGTAAGTTTGAGAGATTTGACATTCTCTTTATTCTAGATGTATAATAGTGGTTTATATCCTATTTGAATGTTGTCAGACTTATCCATCCAAGAAAATCATTTTTATTATCAAGAATATTTCATGTGGTATGTTGTGCATATAGAATTAGGGTAAAATTATTTGGTAAAATGCTATAACTTATAAGGTTATCATTAGATGTCTTCTGGAGATGCTCGTATTTAGCCAATCCATTGCGCTTGTTTATTACTTCATACAGCATTAACAATTTTGAATTATATCGTTTAAGAAGACCGTGTTTCCTGTCCTATATATTTTCACAAGCCTTTTGATATATTTAGACTTCATGAAATCTTATGGAGCTGTAGCTATTATCTCATCTTCTTGAGAAAATGAATGTGCTCGAAGCCTAATATTTTATCTAAACTTTCACCTCTATTTCTGACATATTCATCTATAACTTATAGTCATACACTAAAAATAAGATTTTAAGTTTCCATAATTTTTTTTACTTTAATTGATTCTTGTATCAGTATAAGGATTCTATATTTATGAATACTTTCAAAAGTCACGAGTAATTTGATTGGATTATTCTGTTAATATGGCATGTAAACTTTTTTTTGTGTTTTTCCTCAATTGTGATGGTCTTGGAACTTTAGTGAAAATGAGCCACAAATATTCACCTCTATTGGTTGTCATTTGATGTCCACAGGATGAGTATGAATCCCCATTGGTATTGTCTAAATCTCCTGTCAAACAGCAAATGCTTCTAACGGCTGCTTCTCCATGTAACGATCTCAAAATGGCGAGTTCTTTGCAAGAAAATCCAGATTCCTTTTTGACAATTGAAAACATAGGACATCAAGATATGGAGACTCCAATTCAACGAAGCATCTCCAAACTGGAATCAATGGAGAAATCTTCGTTTTGTTCTGCCTTCAGTGCCCGAGTGGATAATACCATGATCAAGACCCTGGAGTTTGTAAAATCCCCTCTTGATATTGTTTCATACAAAAATTGTGATATTTTTAAAAGTGATCTCATGAAGGATATTGTGACTCAAGAAGACCTCACAAATGCTTATCAAAGTAAAGAATTAAAAAATTCCTCAAGCTTGGATAATGACCAGGTAGAGAGTTTTAACCATTTTGGTGATGAAAATCATTTGGAAAAACATTTTGGCTATGTAACCAGTATGAAATCCCCAACTAGCGTGAGTGCCTGGAAGCTTTCTTCAGTTTTACAATATGGACAAACTGCTGGAAGTAATTCGAAGCACGGTGTGTTCACAAAAAAGTCAAGTGAAGATGTATTAATGACCAAAACTGAGTCTTTATTGGCTGAAATTGCTTATAGCATAGAAGGCAGAGCAATTGTGACTCCAAGCAAGGTTGTTTCTTCTCGTGGAAAAATTTTGGTTAATAATTTTTTAGCTTCTCAAGGTCATCAATTTAATCGTTCTAAAGATTTAATGCTTCAGAATCAGCTCAAACAATTTATGGATTTTGACAAAGATCGAGGTTTTGCTCCAGTGGAAAATCTTGTTGATCCAAATCTGTCAGCAGAAACTGGTAAGGTAGATGTTGTTGCCTTGGGAGTGAAGGCATTGTCAAACTTGCCTTCTTTTGAAGTCAACCACTCCAAACTATTGATTGGGATGGAAGTAACAGATGGCAGAAATATTGATATTTATAACAACGAGAATTTTGGAAGCACTGGTAACTTCACTATTCTTGGTAAAGATAGTAAATCTCGAACCATGCTTCCTAAGACTCCAGACAGAGGTATAAAAAATAGCACAAACACCTCTAGATTTGCAAATAACCTTGCTGGTGAAGAATTCAGAGCTACTTCTGGTGGAACCTGTTCTTCATCGCCTAGTGTGAACTTAAATGAGGTAAATTTGCTGGATCTGACATTTTGGAATTTTTCTTCATATGTAGCTTGATACCCATGCACATTTTTTTTACCTTGGTGTGTAGCAAATCATGGTTGATTTGTGCCTAGTATTGTATATTCCACAAGGCTTGATTGTTTTTATACAATATATAATATTCTATGCCGTGTTTGCTTTGATTGATTTGAAATGTTTTGGTCAAAACATTTAAAATTCATTTTTAAATCAATTGCATTTGTTTGGATAACTTTGGAGTCTTTGAATTTTTAAATTCCTTATATACCATTTTAAGTTGGTTTCTTAATTATTATTTTAAATTCTCCTTTATCAAAATAATTTGAAATCCATTTTTTAAATCCTTTCATCGATCCAAATCCACCAACAAACCACAACCTAAGGACCTTGTCTGCCTGTAGACTTTGTCTTGGTGTCCTTTTCTATCACTCTGATTGTATTGTATCAACCAGCCTGAATTAATGGTTTTATTCAATGTTAGTATTTATTAGAACCATTTATAAGACAACTTTAAACCACTATATAGCATACTGCCTCCTAAATCCATTTAGACAAATAGTAGGTTGGAAAACTTATCTGCACACGAGAGAAACATTAAAAAACTTTCTTGGGAGACACATCATAAAAGTGGAACGATCATAATGCAGAGAAACCTCAAGTGTCAGAGAGGCCAGAGTAATGATCTAGAAACACTGAAGTATCCTAACGATTGTGACATGGAAACAACGATAGGCCGAGAGAGGAAGCATTGGACTAATGTATGTATGCTTCATTTGTTATTTCTTCGCCATTTAACTTTCTAAGCATTCTTGGCGGCCTAATACTTTTCTTCTTATGATCTGAGTTCTCAACTGCAGATATTTTCTAAATTCTCCGAGGATTCTAAACATTTTATTTTTGAATCAGACTGTGAGTTTAATTTCAAGATGGTATGCCTCTCGGTTTTCCTTTTTCTCGTAACGGTCAAAATCGGAGAATCTTTCCTTTGTTCGTATCCACTATGAAATAATGACATGCTTCAATGTACATACTTTTGAGGCATGGGATAAAAGTTTAATTGGTTTATTCTTCGCCGTTGCACTCTCTTCCTAGTTTTTGATGCTATTTGTCTTTTGTTTTATTTCCTTTTTTGCCAAATTACAGTTTGACGTGCTCGGAGATTTATTGGTTCACCTGAAAAAGTCAAAATTATATGATACGTTGTTCGCTGATGCCGCTCCCAAGGTCTTTTACCAATAATAGAAAAAAAAACACTTGATTGTAAATACAAAATATTTCCTTCTTTATATTTGTGTGTGTATTTGGACAATAATTCCTCACCAACAACTCACTGAATTCCTCTGTTTTTAATTCTTTAGAGTACATCTGCTCTCCATGACCTCCAAATCGAGAGGCAAGTTTTATTTTTTGTCACCATGTTGCTAGAAAAAAGCAGGCCTTTTTTCCTCTACTTGGTAATTCTTTTACTCTTGTTTTCTGATATACCTCTGAAAATATATGATGGTTAAATTGTTGCTGATGCAGAGTAGCTGAAACAAATATAATGTTATCGCAAATTGTACTAGAGAAGGCAAAATTACAGCTGAACAATTTAAAGAGGGAGACTCTGTTGGTATGTTTGTATTTGTTTCAGTTTAATTAATGCCTTATTAATTGCTGCTAATCAAGTTACTTTTTGTATACAGAAAAGGTTACAACTGTTAAGTTCAAGAATACAGGAGTCACAATTAATAAGAACAGATCTGTCCTCATGTTCAACTGAGATATCCACCTCTGATATCCGAATTCATGCTGTTGGCTACCAGTCAGTTTCTGTATATCCGAATGAAGCGAATGAGGTGATGGGTCTGATTTGTGCATTTAGATGAAATTTGTCTGTTGGATGTTTCTTCTCTGCCCCAATTTATTGAGTGAACATTGTTGGTGGTTTCATTAAAGCATTTTCCATTCTCTTGTTTTTACGCGTACAGTCTTTCAGTTGGTTTCTCACATCCATAGTAGTAACGATGACATAACATATTTGATGTATGATGTTTTACACTTTTACTTTGTAATTAATTAACTGTCATGTTTGAGATTGGTAAATGAGAGGCATATTTTTTCAGGAATGCAATTGACATTGCCCTTGGCATATTCTTATTTTTTATAAATGACATCCAAGAGACCAAGACCTCTTGTGTCAACTTCTCGATGTACTAATTGTTACGAGAGCACTAAATTCTTTGCAGCAAAACAATTTTCCCTCCCTGGTTGTCCTAGACATCGCCAATGCTTAAAACAACTATGACCAACTATTGCATACTTAAACTTAAGTTGTTTTCTTCTCAATTGTTGCAAATGTCGGAAAACTCTACATGCTGGGTTTTCATTCTTGAGGTGTTATCCATGCGCCTCTCTGTTTATGTTTCTGATATCTTGTTTTATAATAAGTTTTATAATTATACACCACATATTATGTTAAGCTACCTAAATTTTGGTAGCTCAGCTTCTAAATAATTCTTGTGTTTTGTTTAGCGCTGGGTTTGCCACAAAAAATTGGCTGTGATGAGGAGTGTCTTAGAAGCTTTGGAGAGAAAAATTTCAAACTTGAACAGAAATTTCCATGCATCTTGCAAGATTAGAACTGAGCCAGGATGTGGTGACACCATTGCTTTAGTTAATGAACATTTTACGAAAAGGGCTTATTGCAGGTTTGCTCGTCAAGATATGCAGGTGTGAACTTTTGCAATGTGAACTTTTGCTGTTAATAGTAGCTTCAATTTGATCTTAGTTACAACTGTTGCATGTCAATCTACTTCTAACATGGTAGTGGGGTTCAATGGTGAGTTTGGGGGTCTTAGAGACAAAACTGTTTGGGAGACTGCAACATTAACATAGGTAGACTTTCTTGCAAGAACTTGATAACTTGGATTTATAATATTATGCCAATTATGTTATTGACATCCCTCATCTTAAAAGACAAAATAGAGAAAAAAAGACATTAGCCATTAATTACTGCTGCCTGCTGTTGCTTACAGATCTTTTCCTGTTCTTTTTCCAGATGTGGGTGGTTCATAGTGTGGACAGCACGGACAATTGGCACAATATTGTCCTCGACTACCTTGGCCTTGTTGTCCAGAGGTTTCTAAGATTTTATACAGATGTGCCTTTTGTTCGCTTTTTTTTGTACACTCTTGGCATGGATTTTGATATTTGATGTTACAGTATAAAAGTTGTTGGTCCTACAACAAGCACATCATTTTCATTTGAAGCCAATGATACTAACTTGATGAAGGTAAATCTGTTTTGGCTTCAACCGGACTTTCTTTGACTTGTATTTCTGTTGTCGCAACATGAATGTCTTTCTGCTTTTAGAATTTTCCAAATATGGATGCTTGCACGGCAGTTAAATTTTTGTGTAATGCCGAGATCAAGTGCAAATATGCTGGTTCTAAAACTCTGGTTCGAGAAATACAAGTAAGTGACATTATGCATATTAGCATCTTGAAGAATTCCTATAATGACATTTTTGCATATGAAAACTCGAGGTAAAACAATTAAGAAGGGGAATAAAATCCAAAGTCTATGTTACTGATATATTGTCTCAAGGATATATTAATGTGTTATCATAACTTTAAACCTGACACATGCTGTTTAATTGTGTGAATTTGAATTTTAAACTGGCCTATACGTAACTTAATCTTCGAAATCCATCTTCGACTGATTATTCTTCACAGATATTGTTGTGCTGCTTGATATGACTCTGAATTGCTCGACTTTCTAAAATATCAACCTGAATTCCTCTGAACCTGGTCTTGAAGTTTTCCCTGAGATTATTCTTCTCATTCACATTCTTGCCCTGCTAATTGAGCAGGTGACCAGTTCACTTTTAGGTACCTTGCTAGATGTGTTTGAAGAGGTACAGCTAGCACAAATCGAGTTCCAGAATTTGACAGAGTCAAGTTTTTGTTCACCATCTGGTACTTAGTTTCCTTCTACATACTCTGTTCAGATATGGCTTATAATGTAATTGATTCTAAACTTTTATTTGTGACATCTGTTGGCTTACGATAGGAACTATACTACATGAAAGTTAATAATTAAAGTTTCCTTCTACATACTCTGTTCAGATATGGCTTATAATGTAATTGATTCTAAACTTTTATTTGTGACATCTGTTGGCTTACGATAGGAACTATGCTACATGAAAGTTAATAATTAATAACCTTGCTATCTGATACTCGAGCATTTTGCTTTGACTATCAAATATTTTTTTTTTGGAATTTTGACATCACTTCCCTGATTATATTGCTTCAGTTGATGCATGAAATGATTAAGAATGCATCATAGCAATTGATTATTTTTCTGTGAATTTGTCCATTAGATATGTTGAATTATGACCATTGTGTGCCTCAAAATGAACATGTATGCAAATTCTGAATGCAGTTGAGCAGCTTGTTCTGAAGCTTTGTTTCTATAGTTTCATCGCCGAGAGGAAGGTGGTCCTGGAGCTTGACATGTCTTGCTTGAAAAGGTTAGTTACTTTTGTCCCCCCACCCCACCCCTCTCTCTTGCCAGTTGGAATTATCTGAGGCATGAACAAATATGCATTAGCATCCGTAAGAGGTTCAGCTGGATGCTCTATTGGTTTTTGTTTAAAATGGTTCAACAATCGACATCTTATTCCGTAGAAATAAAATTTTATCGAGGGCCACACATTCTACTAAAATATATATGTTGCAGGAACATGATAAACACATTTCCTCGTGATCAAACACCACTTAATATCACACTAGTCAGTTAGTGTAAGGTTCTGTCTTTTCTGTTGTGGTTAGTTTGAGATACAAAATTTGAATTATTCATATGGCTTTCATGCCTAGTCAATTAAGGCATCCGCTTCAATCTATTTGAATTTTGTTACGGATTCAATTGTTATTGGGCTTAGATATAAACGGGCCCAGGAGTCACAAGCCTTAGAAAAGTCCTGAGGGAAGAAAATAAAAATGTTATGGGAGATACTTGTTATGCATTCTGTTATTTTGTTTCCTTGAGTGTGGTTACTAGCTCTGTGGTAAAGAGAGTGTATCTCTTTGTCCAGAGGATTTCCTCTGGGATAGTCATTCTCTTTGTATGAAGTCCTATTCAGTTTTCTTTCTTCCTATCCTTTGTTCCTGCGTTGATAAATGAATATCAATTTTAGGTGCAACAAGTTTACTATTTCTATCTACTACTTTCACAGAGAATTTTATGGGTTGAGATTGAAACGTTCTCAAACCATCTTAAACTCGCTGGCTTAAGTTATCTTCAATCAATTCCAGTTTTATCTGATTTGTTCTTTTGGCCTATTGATGTGTATCCACACATCCATTTTAACCCTCACAAATTGCAGCCACACAAAGCTTCATTTTCAATTTTAAGTGACTGCTCGGAGCTTTGAAAATTGACACCAAACTTATCATTAGAGAAAGATTCATGGCATTATCTTTAATGTTTAATTTTGTCTGGCAATAATTCGGATGAACTCATTTTACACGACTGTACCTACACTCGATTTAAAAACTGAGTTGGTTTTGTGACACTGCAGGGGAATCTATCCTTCGGATATTCTTCCATTCCAAATTGCACTGCCTCCTGATGTGCAGAAATGTTCGTCGTCAGAATCAATCTTAGATGAGATTAAAGATGCACTCAAGAATCTTAAAACAGGGTACATGAGAATTTTACGGCTTTGCAGTTGTGTGTCACAGGTGGTTCAAGCTGCTTCAAGCGCATAAAAACACGAGAAAGTGAAATGAATGTCTGATTGAAAGGAGGTATATATTCCCTTCGTTGCATATGTTTGTGTCGGCAAAGAAAAGTTTCCGACGAGATGGAAAAGAATGTTTCAAAGTTATTTTTCTATCGTGAGGAAATTTTTTAGAATGTAGCGGCAAAGGAATTGCCAGTTTACTGCTGCATGGTTTTCTAACATCTGCAATACAACACATTATTGTGTTCTGTGTCATGTAATGTTAGTTCGGCCAAACGCTGGAAAGCTTTGCTATTCATTGTAAAAATTTATTTGGAATTAAGTTTCGGAATTGGCGGGACACATAAGAGTCCCAACAAATTATTTTGCAAAATAGTGTGTAAAACTAAAGATTAATTTGGAATTATTTTATAAAAAAATAAAATATTTTAGTATCAATTAAGAGAGAAAAAAAGGATTTCACTAGCATTTCGGCGCATATATGCTGCATAAGGTTTTGTAGATAGAATGCTCTTTTATGGGGGTATAAACATTAAAATTTATTTGAGATACTGTCAATAATAATCTCAAGGAAATGTTAACACTTTTTGGGTGTTTTTGGAGAAATATGTTTTTAATAAAAAATTGTGTTGAGAATATGTTGGTTTTTTTTTTAAATGCGTAGTTTTCTTCAATAAATGCATATATTGGATTTTTTTTTTGATATTCATATATTGGATTATTTAATTGTTCCTTTCTAGGTAAATATTTCGTTTGCTTTTGCGGGTAGATTGAAGAATCTCAGATGTCTCATCGATGTCGTCAAGACAATTATTAATTAATTCGTCATCTCTATAAATATGACATCAAAGATGTTTTTATGTATTTTAATTTATCACCCAAATTACGTGTTCTTTTATTTTTAAAATCTGATATAACATAATTATGACAATTCGTGTAGTGTTTATAAATGTGACATCAAAGAATTTCAGGTTTATTTTCATTTTTTGGTACAATTACAAAATTCTTATCTAAAATAAACTTTCAAATAAAGAATTTTTTGTGAAAGAAAAATCAAAGTTTTCAACATTAACATTTTGCATGCAAATTGCAATATGTTTACATAATTATATATCATAAAATATTTTTTTTCATTTTATATATATCTTCCTTCACCGCTGTTTTATTTGTTTAAATTATTTTACAGTGTTCAGTTATGTGACCCAAACTCAAAACGTAATTAACAGTAAAATAACTAAGTTTTTAACATTTAAATTCCAAATTTATTTGCTGACCCTTATTTATTTCTTCATGATGATGAAAAGGATGGGACAAGGACCCCACATGCCCACCCCTCCTCCTCTTATCCCCACTCCCATTTCCTCTCTCCCCTGCACTTTTTATGATATAATAATAATTAGTTGTAAGGATTCCAACACAAACCCCAAAAAATATGGAAAATCTACTAAAAAGTTCCGATCTTTTTCAGTTAGTTAGTGTTCTGCGAGTGTGTACCTAATGGGAAGCGTCCTCTGCATTTTTTCTTCTGTGTTATGATGATGATTCCTCTATGTATTGGCAGCGGTTGCTGTTAAATCGGGTACTTTTATTTCTTTCTGGATAATGGGTTAGCTTTATTCTTTCCGGTTTTTTCTGAAAGGATTCTTCCCGTTTTTAGATATCTGATTCTTTGTGGGATTTGTGTTGTGTTTTATAAAATTTCATTTATCTCGTGTCTATATGAGATACGGGGAAATAAATCTGGGATAAATTCAGCTGATAAGTACAGTTTAGTGATTTTTGCGTTTTCTTGAATTGTTGGATTTTGTTTTCTCAGAGCTGTATATGCTTTGTGTTGAATCTCGAGCTGAATACCCAAAGTTCCGTCTTGTGGTTATGTTCAATTTCTTTCTTCTTTCTTTTTTCATCCCTCTTCTGCAATTCTTACCCTTTAAGTTTAGACGATTTCTTTTCTTTTTTTTAATCATGCATCAATGGCAAATTTCAAAAGCATTTCATGTTAGCTCGTAATCTAAGTCAGGTAATACTTTTGCTTTAACGCGGTTTAGGTTGCGTGAAAATTTCTCTTTTTACTCCGTTTGTTCATTCCCAAAATATGGTGGATTTTTATTGTAAAATATATATATATGATGAATTTTGTAGTGCCTTTTCCTTTCTCTTTTTTGTCCGAATGGATTACCTGTTATTCTTTTGGCTCTCTGAGAGATTTTTATATTGTTGTTCATAGCGGTACGTGATGGCAAAGAACAGTTAAATATGTGGGGTGAAATCCATTATAAATTGATGTGTAGTAATGAAAAATCTCATATTTCTACAGAAAAAGATTTAGTGTTAGGGGCAACTACAGTCTCCTTGTAACCCCTTCCCTCTGAAACTGATAAAAAGTCTTGCGATTGTACCCGTCTTGTTCTTCCAGGCTTTGGCAATAATATTCTGCATACTATTTGCATGATCGCACCATTGGTTTCAAAGTAGTTTGTCATAACTTAGAAAATATTTTTTTCTCATAGATGTTGGAATCTGATATCTTGTAAATGTTATTTTCTTTGTGCCTCTAGTGCAGTTTCTTTTCCAAGAAGAGGTACTGAAATTTATAATTTTTGGCCCACTAAAAGTGTGAGCTGTGAATTTAAGGAAGAGAGTTTAGAATACTCAGATACAGGCAAAAAAAAAAACTTTGATTTATCAGAATATGGGTTATCTTTGTGATTTCTGTGGGGAACAAAGATCGTTTGTATATTGTCGGTCTGATGCGGCTTGTTTATGTTTATCATGTGACCGAAATGTTCATTCTGCTAATGCTCTCTCGAGACGTCACTCAAGGACACTTGTGTGCGAAAGATGCAATTCTCAGCCGGCTTCTGTTAGATGTATTGAGGAAAATATATCTCTTTGCCAAAATTGTGATTGGATGGAGCATGTTGGCTCCAATACTAGTCATGTGCATAGAATACAAGCGGTAAATTGTTATTCTGGCTGCCCTTCAGCTACAGAACTTTCAGCAATTTGGTGGTTTCTTTTAGATTCAACCAACGAGAAGAAAACGGGTTATATGAGCATTACTGATAACAAGCCAAAGGATTTCTTAGGTCCCCAGCAAAAGGACAACATTCGAGATGCATCCCTTGAGGCAGAGGATAGCTGTCTGCATACTGAGGATCTTGATAAATCAGTAACTCAAATGGATTCACTATCACCTTTTCTTGACCCCAAGACACATAATATGGTCCAGGCACCTGGAGTTTCTCAGTCTGCTTTGCCAAAGGTAACTAAATCCTCATTATTGTTTCTTATTTTTAACTGCTGTTTTTCTGATCTGCTTTTGTGACCTTATGCATACGAGTGAGATACGAGATTCGAGAAGAATTAAGGTATGCGTACAATTACATGTTCTCATTACCTTACTTGAGTGCTGCATGCAATCAGAAGAAACTTAACATCGCACTTGTCTGAAAAAAAACCATATAACTTATATATAGATTTGTCTATCGTAGATATATGGATCCTTAAAATCGAATATTCAGTTCTGTGTTATCTCTGTTTGTCTGCGAATCTCGCAAATGTCCATTGAAAATGAAAGATTTTAAGCTGCTAATATTACTGGCACAAGATCAAACTCCTTGTATTAGCATGGAGCTTGAGCACATGCCAAATTAGTTGAGGGGTAACTGGAGAGTGGGGAAGTATTTGATGGTGAAAGCCACAATAAAATAAAATTTACTATAGGCTAAGTCATTATTTTTGAGAAACAAAGGGTGTTAAGGTATTGTTTACACACATGAAATACTGGAAAAAACTTTTCCTTTCACCCGCAGGTTTTCTTACCTGAAACAAAGGGACCTGATGCATTTCAGGACAATAGTTTCTACGATGATTTTAATGTGGACGAGGCCGACATAAATATTGAGAACTATGAAGAACTCTTTGGTGTAACTCTTAATGATCCAGAACAGCTTTTTGATGACGAGGAACTTTTTGGGACAAAGGCCATGTCTTACACTGCTGAGGTAATCCCACAAATCAGAATAGTGTTATATCATTTTCTTGTTATTGTATTGCCTAAATCCCTGTGATTTTTTAAAGGCAAACTTTTTGTTAATCAGTAAATAAAGTGAGAAACAAAAAATAGTACTGATACAGTGAGTAATACCCAAAAAAACTTCAATGAATCAAACAAATTATCACCCTACAAAATCAGGATCAGGATACATCAGATACATTCAACAATATGCAAGAGTTATAATTTTATGAACTTAGTGGACAATCTGAGGTTCTTCATTGTCAAATATTTTCCTGTTCCAAGCTGTCCAAATGCAATAGACCAAGCTTAATAGGGCCAAGATTCTTTTTTGATGATACGAGGAGACCGTCAAAATTCCTTCCCGTACCAATTAAAATGCAATCCAAGCTTGGATTTTAGATCTATGAATAGCCTGCCAATTGTGAATTAATGCCTAATTTAAGCACTAAATCCATAGTCAGAGAACATTATGTCCAACAATTCATCAGCTAAGTAATAGAAAATAATGGTTATTCTTGTCTGCAGAAAATTAAACTTCTAATGCTTCTTCTTTTATCTTGATATGGTGGCTGGCAACTGATTTGTTGACAATCTTCACCCGTTAAATTATTGTTTTATGATCCTTGAAGAATTTCCCTTCCGTTGATAACATTTTGGTATCATATCATTCGCTACTAAAATTAATATTTCTTGATACATAATAGGAATCATATGTTGGAGGGGTAAATGTTACACTAACAGCGTGTAGCAATGCAGCATCTATTGATTCAGTGATAAGCTGTAAGACTGAAACCAATGTATGTTTTGCCGGAGAGATCAGTGCAACAGATTATCAAGATTGTGGAGCTTCCTCATCACAAATCATGGGAGAACCACCATGGTGCCCTCTGGTTTCAGAAAGTTCGCTGCCTTCCTCTAGCAGGATTGATGCTGTCATGCGTTACAAGGAGAAGAAGAAGACAAGAAAGTAAGAATTCATTTAATTATCACCTCCAAATTGTTGTGTAAGGAATTTCTCTAGCAACTTGGTCTGATATTTTTTGTCAAATGAGGATCAAATATATACTAGTCGCCAGCGACACCTATTATGTAGACATGACATAATGGTGTCAAAGTTGAGTGTTAAACAGAAACTTCAGAAACTAATTGTTATGAAGGATAAAAAGTGACATGCATGGGAACCACCTGTTAAACTGTAGTAGCCACCTTTAAATTTCATTGTGTGACCAGTGGACTCATCGTGACTTGTTTATAAATTATAAAATTCGCTACTCAATTCAGCGTGTAACGAGGTTTATAATGTTATATAATTAATTTCTCTAGGAACTTGGATTGATAATTTTCGTGAAAAGAAGATGTATATGAAATAGTTGTCCATAATGTTCATCAAGAAGATTCTTAGTTGCATGAGTTTGTGGATATGGGGAGTAAATGTGCAAGGTGAACTTTTAGCACATCTATTTTTTAGAAAATGTTATCTTAATCCACCGATTATTTTCATTAGTCTTATCTTGTTCTTTTTGATAGATAATAAATCGGAATACTTTCCAAGGATCTCTATTCCTTGCACAATGTGGACGAAGTTATGCTTTTTATAATGGCCCGAAAATTCATGTTTGAAAATTTGCGGAAAAATTTTACTTATAAATCAAGTTTAATGTTCAAAAATCGCAGCGGAAGAAATTATTGTTCGCAAAATAACAAGTTTAAAGTAAACCAACAACTGATAAACTGTTTGAGCATAAAAATGGCAAGTGCTGTAAATGAGGTCCTCGGGTTCCACTACTGCCGACCCAAGCTAGCTCATTGGTCCCCGCCCTCGGCCCCGACATCATCAGTACCTACAACAATCAAGTCCAGTGAGTCTAAAGACTCAGCTATGCATATATCGTAAATAGCTAGTAAATAATATAGTAAAATTGCATGGGAGTAAAAATATCATGTCATGAGGAATAACGTGAAATAACTTGTCATGAGCAATTATAATACGTGCATAACTGACTGAAAATCATAAGTGAAATGTTTGCTCCTTGGAGCCCTGTAATGAAATAACATGTAATAATTTTCTGGTGAGATTATGGTCTACGCAAGTGGCCCCTGCACTGAACTGAACTGACCGGTAACTGGCGACCGGGTGAAATAATGAACGTCTGATCAGACTAATGCCACAGTATACTGGGTGGTACATAACTGAACTGACCGGTAACTGGCGACCGGATAATACAATGCTCCCATGATAGTGAAATGGCCACAAGCAATATCGCATAAATCTCAAAAATGAATATTTTATATTTTTATGCTCGTAATATAATTAACTGGCATAATGAAATATCATGTATTATTTTCCCACGTGGATTGGATCGTTCCCAGGCTCGCTGCGACCTAAATTTATCATGAAAAATATGCAAATGAATTTTCTTGACCAAACTTTGTAATTGAATCCAAAAACGAGACAATTACGCCCAACGACTTCGTATTTAATCATGACTCCGTGCCAACCCGAACCAACACTGAACCATCATTTAGTCATGATTAAAATACACCTAAAATGATGAAATAATGCTCCAAAGGTGATGCAAGTCGAAATTTTGGTGAATGGAGGCCAAAACATGAAACGCTCTTTCGAGAGTCAATTTGGCACATCGCACCGTAATTTCTCGTACGACCTCTAAAATGATCCGAATCACGAACGGCCAAAAACATGACCTTCCTAACTCGATGAGGCACTGTCCAGTCCAAGGCCATAGGCTAAAAGCCAACCAAGAACTCAAACGAGCCATTGAACCGAAGCAGCAAGTTGCTGTCCACAAAATACAGCAGCTGTGCTTTGGTTTCCTTGCGTCGTTTGCGAGGCTAATGGCCATTGGGGCTTGAACCACCGACCAAAACCTCTTACCAACATCCTAAGGAATGATTTGAACCATGGCTAAGGGCCCTAGGCCAGCCACAATTCGCACCACACCCGAAACCAACCGAAAGTCCGACCCGAGAGCACCCTTGCATGCGTGTGGGGTTTTGCTTCGTTTGCTGTCTCGTCTCGTTCCAGTGGCCATTTGATTGACCATGGCACGATCTAGACATCCAGAGGTATGGTATGAACCGTGGCTAAGGGCCATAGGCCAACCAAGATCCACATCATTCCACAAAACCGAATGTTACACTTGCTGTAAAATGAGAAGGCCGAAGGGGGAAGGGGCTGTTCTTGTGCTTTGATTTAAAAACCGATGCAACCATGGACCAAGCCTCAAAAAGGCGACTTGGTCACGTCTTAGACATGTCAAGGAGGGATTCTAACCATGGCTACAGCCCCTAGGGCAGCCAAGATCAGAAACCACACCTTAGGCAAGGAAACAAGAATCGAATCATGCAAAAATCTGCACTATGGGAGTTGCTGTCCATTTCGTCTTGCTTGCGGCGAAGGGACTACAACCGATGGACCAGCACCTCCCTGACACACCCTAGTTCATGTTTAAAAGCAGCCTTGAGCCCTGGAAATCGAGCCATATCCTGAACCATCAAAAACATACCAAACCATGAAGGCATACGAGAAACCGAAAAATTTTGTACATAAGTTTTCGAAATGAGCTTGATAAAATTTCGGTTTTGGCTATCAAACCATGATCATGTAATGTTTAAAAATCATAATACGACTTGATTGAAGAGTCAATAAAAATATAAACATGCCTGGTTTCGTTTTGAAAAAGAAAACGAACGAAACGCAACGACGCGGCGCGGAGGAGACGGAGCGTTTTTCTTTCTTGCTTGCTACTCGATTTTTCCCTCTTGTTATTAGCTATGAGGCTCACGTTTTTCTACTCTGAAATGCTCTCAGTTTCGGTGATGGGGGAGGGGAAATGGTGGTTAGGATAGTGAGGGGAAGGGGTTGCAATATAAGTGGGATGGCAAGACCAAGTCTCCTCTCTTTTGAATTTTGAATTTGATTGATATCAAATGATTGTTGGAGGGATCATATGACCGAATCCTACATGTTATACAAGGCTAGGATGTTGATCTAATATTAATTAATTAAGGGTGATTAATAATTGAAAAGATTATCATGCTAAGGGATGACAAGGAAAGGGTCAAAGGTGAGTTGGCAAAGGATTATGGTCTCACTATGGGGTGGCCGAAAATTTGAAATAAAAATGAAGGGAAATATTGTTTAGTTAGTAAATTTTTAAACCTTAAGAGCCTTACCTATCCTTTAAATAATTTAAGGAATTAACACCAAAAATTATGGAACCTAAATGAACTTATTTCCTACTTACCTCAAGTAACTTAAATAATTCATTAAACCTCCTTTTAACTTAAATCAACTTATTAGCTAGTTAAAATAAACTCTGGGAATGATTTCTTAAATCTTAAATTCTATCTCAAAACTCCAACTCCAGTCCGGCCTTACTGAATTAACTGAAAAAATAAAAATTTAAACTACTGCATAAAATAATTAACTTTAAGGAAAAACATTTAAATACTCGTGCAATAAAATCATTTTAATTTAAAATACTAGAATTATGCATGGCTTATACGTAGTCTAATTTACGGGTTCTACACTTTTGGTCCCATACAATTCCGTGTTCTTGTTTTTTGCAATGAAGTTTGACCTTTAGTACCTTGTGACTCCTTACTTCCCATGTCCAAGAATGAAGTTTTTATTAACTTTCTCCTGTATCAATTTGTTACTTGGATGGCATAGCAGATTTGAGAAGAAAGTAAGATATGCATCTCGCAAGGCAAGAGCTGATGTAAGAAGAAGAGAAAAGGGACGTTTCATCAAGGCTGGTGATGCTTATGATTATGATCCATTGATACCAAGCCGAAGCTACTGATTTTAACCAGTCAAAGAAGAAGACAAGCAAACACTGAAAGTAGTTTGTCGTTCATAGGATGAAATGCACTGATGTCCCCTTTCAATAACAAATTTTCTGTCAGAGGTTGATTTGTTACAAACAAACGAAGATGCAGGAAAGGTACTAACTTCTCTATTTCTCCCACAAAATTGTGCACACGTTACCTGTGGAAAGCCGGGAAGATGGAGTTCTAACCACCTAGTCTAGATTATTATTATCTGTGACGAAATCTATGTATATGCAAATGTGCCGTGTATCACAAACTTTCAAGCATGACTTGTGGCAGTCAGATCTCATTTCTAGAGGCATAAAGTTTTTGCCATCTCCTGTTCAACCATGACTGGTTTTCTTGGGTCCGATATATTATTCAAGTTTCTTCTTGATTACCATGGCATCTCTAAAAAGATTTGATATTGGTCTGATCATCACTGAAGCCTGTTCATGGAAGTTGGATACCGTCTAAAAGATGAGAAGCCATGTCAAAAAACAGAAGCTTTACTATTTTGTATATTTTACTGCTTGAATACAGTTTTGAAAGGTGTCAATCTGGGAAAACTGAATTGTTCATTTCAATTATTTTTGTGTAAATGCAAGTATCCATTCACATTGAGATCGCTTAATTAATTTGTATCATTCACATTTTCTTGAATCTATGCTCTTTAGATGGCTCTGTGTAGGTTGCTTGTTTGTCCAAGTACAGATTCATCGTTTTGATTCTTGTGCTGTTCATTTGTGTTAAATTCTTCCGTCCTTTAGTTTCTGGATATCACAAACATGGCACGATAGGGTTGCAAAATAAAAATCAAGCACTAATATCAGTACCTTAGAAAATGTAATGAACCAGCCGGTTCAGAAATTTAGATCAAAGGAAATCGACTAAATAGATGTTGAGTGATTAAAGAAATTGACTTGAAGAAAGGTAGTGGTTATAATCGGATTGCTTTTCGGGAGGTTATTTTCTTCCCTAGGAAGAAAATATGTTTGGTTTCATTTTCCAATACTTCTTTCCTAGAATTTTTTTATCACCTTATTTAATTTATTCACCATTTTCAACAAGACACCAATAAGGTAAAAGTAATTATGAATCATTCAATGATTAAATATATACGAGTCTTTCCACCCAGTTCTAGTTAAATGGATTTCAATTTACTTGATTTTGACATCACCAAATCAGAAATTTATTTTACCACATGACTTCTAAAGCCAAAAACCACCCCTTTAAAAAAAATAAATAAATAAACAGAACGGAACACATCCTACAGACAGTTTTGCGTAAACAGACCCCTGTCCTTTTCAAATCCTCCAAAGTCCCCCTCTGGATTTACATAGCAGCTCAAAGGTGTTGTCCTTTGTATATCAAAGTGTGCGTTTTCCTGTAAGCTACCATTTTTCCATTTACTCTTGTATACTTATGTCTGAGCTGTTAAAGATTATTCTCCCAAGATAGATGCAGCAAACAAAGTGTTCTTTGTCTTAAAATCAAAGAAGTGAATTTGACAGCAAATATTCAGTGTGCAGTAAACCAGTACATGAAACAATATCTAAACTTTTTGTGTGTACGGATTAGTTACACGTATTGATACCATTCTTGCAGTCTATGGTAAGATCATTGAATGTCTCGATATGCCTTTTTCCCCTCGAAAGTACCTCAGATTCAACAGAAATCTTCATGAAATCATCAAATTCAACAGGCTTTCCATGGTTGAGCTTCAACATCTCGGCATACCAGTCGCTATTGACATCCCAGAGATCTTTATGTTCATCAAGAAAATGTGTCGAATATCTACTCTTCAAAGGATCAAAGAACGACTTTTTCCTTTCATCTGTTGAAATGTAAAGTTCCCTTCCATCTTCAATCTTGTTTTTCAAAGTTGCAAGAAGAGATACCGGCGAAGTATCTTTATCAAGATTCGGCCATAACTCCTTGTTTTTCACTTTCGCCCCTCGCTCGACATGAACAGCATCATAATCCCATTTCATTCTTGCTCCAATAGCCGAAGCCACATCCAACAAGGGTCTTGACTTCCAAATCACACTCCATGGTCTTTCAATGACAGAAGAGGCTTCACCCTCACAAACTTGGAACCAATTATTACTCGATCGTACATTTCCAAACTTTCTCATTATTAAAGTATCCTTCACTCGCGCTAGCTTCATAGGTGTAACCTTGGAATGATTCTCCACAAAATGAAGCGTTAATCCATCTTTTTGTTGCAACATGTTCCAGTCTGACCAGAACTCAGCCTGGTCAACCACGGATGCCGAATCCAACAAGTGCTCAAAATCAAAGTAAAATCTGAAATCTTTGCCTTCCTCATCTTGACCAGATGACGTATACATCTTAGACACATATGCTAAGGTTCATAACTAAGGTTCGATTCAAATACTGTGCCTCCCCTAGCATACACAAGAAACTCCATAAATACTGATCCATGCTCTTGCACCTATCCTTGCCACCTGAATAAACCAAATACTTGCCATGGCTAAATGAATCCTTTGATCCCATCTCTTAAAAAGTATCATTCACAATTTCCCCAGCCTCCGGCAGCACAATAGGATTAGCCTCCACCCATTTGCTCATCTTCTTTCTAGCATTCTCACCCGAACGATAATCCCCAATGCCCACCAAGCTAAACGTGCAATTCTCTAATCTTATAAGCTCAAAACTCCGATAATCGTTGTAAAATGCGGTGGCATTTGCTTCCTTAAGCGTATACCTCCACGCCATATGACAAGTACTATCATTATTCCCTTTCACTGGCTTCCCAAACCGGTAGAATTGA
Organism: Primulina tabacum; assembly: GCF_025594145.1. Lineage (NCBI taxonomy): Eukaryota > Viridiplantae > Streptophyta > Magnoliopsida > Lamiales > Gesneriaceae > Primulina > Primulina tabacum. Next base: position 58,419,754 of record NC_134550.1, read on the forward strand.
AGTCTTTAAGATTCTCCATTGCAGACCTCATTAATAAGATAAACAAATTGGGATCGCCACAATCAATGGGCTCATCGGCTTTTCCTCCACAATCAGGAACCACAGAATCGATTTCACCTCCGGAATCTGACCCGTATTTGGCCAAGAAACCCACATCATTCCCCACAAGAGCATCGTCTGAGTTAAGAATGGCATCCTTGGTGGGTGTGAAGAAATTTGTGATCTTTGAGAAAGGGTGAAACAACTGGTTATTGGGCGTGTAAGATACAGCAATTACAGTGAAAACCAAAACCCCAATAGCAAATAAAGTGAAACAGAGTTGCTTCATCAAAGCTAATGCATTTGGTCCAAGCTTCTCTCGCCTGAAACTTCTATCCCTAGATAGATTTACTGACGACTGACCAATCATTTTTCATAAACCCCCTTAAGTTCCGATGACCCAAAAATAACAGAGGGAAAATTAAAACCACAGATTTAAAAAGAGTAAAACTGGTATGAAATTTGGCCAAAAGATTTTCCAAAATATGGAGAAAGAAAAGAGATAAACCTGGGGTTTGACCGATCTTGAAGCTGAAGCTGAAGCTGAAGCGGAAGCCGAAGCTGAGCTATAAATACATATATATCTGTATCTCTTACCTCATGCGCTGCGTAGAAAAGTACAACGTAACGAGGGAGCTGGGGTGATCGTTTTTGTGTCTTGTTTGGTAATCATTAAATTATTATCATTCCTTATTTATTGATATTTCGAATTCAAAAGTATAGTTTTCCAATGTCATACATCGGAAAATATTCGGCAAGACTGGTATCATTTAACGTGTAAAGATATCAGAGTATTTGCCGTGCAATAGTTGAGTCGTAAAACTTAAACTTCTATTCTCTAAATAAAATGAATATAATGATTAGTAGAGTCGAATCCACAAATACAAAAGTCGTCAAACTTAAATTTATGTTCTCTAAGTAAAAGGGATATAATGGTGAGTAGAGTTGAATCCGCATATATCTATTTTTTTTTGAGAAAAGATAATTAAAAGAGGATTTGTTCGATAAAAACTAAATAAAATATTAGAACTAATTTAACATTAATTGTATCGCATCCGTTAACTCTTACAATGAGATTTATGTCATGTCAAAAGTAACCGAACAATAATTTTATTATGAAATTCTATTCGTGACGTAGATTTCATTAGTTACACAATTAATTTGAATTATTTATGTATTTCAAATAGATACACAACTCATTTTTTCACAAATTTTTTTGACAGAACGGATCCCACTAAATTTCGAGTATAAATCAGGTCATCTCTGTGTTTAAGTTTTAACGTGTCAAGTCGGATATTTGTCTTTAACAATTTTAACTGATCCACTAGGACTCAACCCGTTGTCATCCATGATCATAATGACTCTAAAATCATAAATTCCTCATTTTTAATTGTTCGAAATACAAGTCTGAACCATGAGGGAGAGTTTCTTGGGGTGAACAAAATTTACAAGTACAATATATTAAAAAAGGCGGTGAAAAATCACAAAGTTAGGTCTAGATTAATAGCACTGTGCTTGCTAGATTCAGATACTTGGTTGCTGCCAATCGCTTGTGTTTCCACATTTACCCTCAGAATTCCACGTGCGGCGCCTTGAGTGTCCTGCGCCCAAGTTTTATTTTGCCTTGTTAGGTTTGGTTTTTTTTTACTAAGAACGAAGTTCAATTTATCTTCCAAAATTATAAAAAAACAAAATTATCTCTTTTTTAAAAAAATAAATAAATTTAAATTTCGATAATAATTTATTTGACATAGGCTACAGTAATAACTTTATTTACTCAAATCGAAATCGAACATAAATTGTATAGTACTCTCACGGATGGATTTATTTCCTTGAGACGTTTCGATTCGATACATGAAATATAATACTCTGACATAAAAAATAATATTTTTCACAAGTTGAACTAGTTCGATGATCTATCTCATAAAATTGATTTGTGTGACGATACATATAATTATAATTGTGAGTGTAGATGTAGGTAAATATAACAAAGGAGATTAATTACCTCATGGTTAATGTTGTGAAAAAATATATGTTCTCTGTTTTGGTCAGTTGTACTCTTTCCTTGGCGAGTAAGTGGTGCTTTAGAATGACTTGTGTGATCATGTGTTGCTACCTCTTTCACTCCAATATTGCAAACATGTCTAATGGCTCGTACACAAAAAAATAAAATATAAAAATTAATATATATAGATTCGAGCCAGCTCGACCGAGTAGAGGGAACGGGATGTACCGAATGGCTAGACCGATTGGACAAGAAAAGGGGTTAGATTCGAGCTGGCTCGATTGATTTGAGCTAGTTGTGAGAAGATGATGTGGTAATTAAACTTAGCGAATAACAATATTTTTTTTTACCTTTGCGCGAACCAGTTGTTGCAAATTGATTTATATTCTCGATAGTTATTTATAGAGAAATTTGTCGGCTCCTTCATGCTCCTATACATCTGACCATAAGATTCAAATAATGAAATTTGATCAATAATAGAAAAATCCCACACACATTAGTTGTGTGTGATGCCTATAACTTATCCTATTTCAAATGTTTTAGAGCATGTCTCTTGTGAGACGGTCTCACGAATCTTTATCTGTGAGACGGGTCAATTCTATCGATATTCACAATAAAAAAATAATATTTTTCCATGGATGACCCAAATAAGAGATCTGTTTCATAAAATACAATTCATGAGACCGTCTCACACAAGTTTTTGCCCATGTTTTAATATCATTCCTTCTCACCGAGCAAAATATTAGTGACTCAGAATTTCAATCTCTCTTTCATTGTAATTGTTGATAACAAAAATAATTAACAGGCTTGTTAAGAATATAGTGAAGAGATTAACCATATTTAATGAGAAACAACATAGGATTTCTAACCTTTTATTTTTCCAACACACTTAGGTTAAGCAAACCTAATTAACCTAGTTTCCACGAAAAAATTCCGATTATATTTAAGAATTTTGGTTCGTCTAAGATCAATGCCGGACTCGACGAGAACACGAGGCTATTAATGTTATCAAAAAATTTAAATGAGAACTTTATATATATTCTTAGTTTGTGTATGTATATGTTGGTCGAGAGATTATTTATTATTAAATTTTTCGCAACTTATCATTAGGTATAACCCTTTCGATGTATTAAGCAAGAGAAGGTCATAAAAACTGCATTGATAGATTGATATGACCAGAAGTGAAATCACTAATCTAACCATATTTTTACTGATTAATTTATACCTAAAAAACCTAAAACAAAAAATCTAGATAAACAAAAAATTATACCAATATTATTATATTTTACAGGGAAAAAAATATTTCACATAAATTTATAATTTAATATATATAGCGTGCCAAAAATCGTAATTAGTATATATAAATTGTGGCTCTCAAATACATAAATTTCTGTATCTGAAGTTGTACTGCTGTGTATCTAAGTTCATCGTCTATGCTAGATTAACATATACTTGTAGCTTTTATTTCGAGAATGGATGTAGTAAAATTTCGCTAATCTCACATACTTTCGCGTTTATTCATGTAACAAACATCAATTAATTAATTATTTCGTATTTTTGCGTGCGATTTATTCAAATTTTTTTTTTAAAAAAAATAAACTTAATACATACCTGCAGATGACTTTTGATGTGAGAAACCTTCAACCCTTTCACCGCCATAACTTGCATGATCCGCTTTGGCGTAGCTTCTATATATATATATATAAAGAAAATTAACTCATGTTAAATATCCTTGATTTCTTCTTGTTGCCTTAATTATCTTAATAATGATATTAGCTTGAGTATATTTTTATCCTAAGTTGCATAATTCCAGGAAGAAAAACTAATTAAAAAATGGAAACCTTACTGTATTTGCCTCCAAGATTATGAACTGCTTGAACGAAATGATCGTGAAGCTCGGAGGTCCATCGTAACCGGGGAAGAGAAGATTTTCTGTATTGCCTGATCCTAGTTTTTTGAGAATTTTCCATTTCAATTAACTATACACCAGGCGATAATTTTTTAAACATATTAGAATTATATATATTGGATATCAGAGAATGTATATGTGTGTGTGTGTGTTTCTGTATTAATGTGGCTATAGAGAAAGAATAATTAAAATTGTAGCGGTAGGAGTACTACATGGAGAGTATTATTTTTTTCTTTTGGTATCAAATCCACAAAAAAATTAAATAAGACATTCATGTTTTCGATTTATTTTTCGAAAGACATTATGTTTTTTTTTTCTCCAAATCCATATATGATTTTCTTGAAATGCAAATTCTATTTCTCAAGAATATTTTTAAAAAAGTAAGTCTTACGTGATACGGTCTCATAGATCTATATTCGTGAGACGCGTTGACCTGATTCATATATGCAATGAAAATTAATATTTTTAACACAAAAAATGATTTAACCAAAAATTGTGATTATTCGAATTATTCTGCTGGTTCGTAAATGTGTCCAAGTAGCTGGTGGAGAGAAATATTTGTGGGTTATCACATGCGTCACAAACAAACGTCAGAGGCGCCAGGGTTTGCCTGGCGTAGATACTCCGACGCTCAAGTTAGAAAATAATTCAAAGATATTAATCGAGAGCTAAAAAGTTTAACCATAAAATCATCCTCCCTTGAATAATGAGAATCCTCTCTTATTTATTTTACAAACTTTGTTATTTCTTAATTGTAGGTTTTTTCTAAAAAAAATTTTTTTTGTAAGGGACCTCGATATCTCATTAGGAGTGAGCATAGCGACCTACACATTCAAGAACACACGAAAATACTAATAAATTAAATTCAAAATTTGTTAGGATTTGGCAGTAGAATAACCTGCCTTGGTTACTACTAATGTGGTGGGTGATTGTGATTAATGAGGAGATTATATATAAGAGAAAAAAAATTATATGGTACTATATTAAATAAAAAAATACTTTATATATATTTATATATAATTATAATACAGCCAGCACGCATATATTGATATTGTAAACTTGTAATTATATTGAATTTGTAAACTTGTAATTATAATTGTGGCAAAAACTTGTGTGAGACAGTCTCACAGGTCGTATTTTATGATATGCATATCTTATTTGGGTCATCAATGAAAAAAAGTATTACTTTTTTTGCTAAGTGTATTACTTTTTATTGTGAATATATGTAGGGTTGACTCGTCTCACATATAAAGATTCGTGAGACCGTCTCACGATAGACTTACTCTTATATTGTTGGGGTTATAAGTTTTCGATATCAATTGTAAAATCGAGTATTATCGTCAAAATTTTGATTTATTTTAATTTTATTTTTTAAAATAAAAAATATAGCACCATATAAAAGAATATTTGCTCCAACTCTATTCAGGTTAGGCTAAGTCCACCCTAAGTATGGAATTTAGATGCATGCATGTATGCCCACAGCTAGCCCCTCCCTTGAGTCATAATTAAAAAGTACGTAGGGTATTTTAAGATTCTATAGAATATATACATATTCTTGGTTATATATATATATATATATATATATATATATATATATATATATGGGCTACGATCGTCTCGCCTTTCGATATTGACCAATAAAAATTAAATAGGCATTTATGCAATAGATGCTTACGAATTAAAGGGCTCATTACATTACATTATGATAATTAATTATTTGTGACTAAGAGCAACATTTTGCGGCTAAAAATTTTATATTTTAAACCATATCTTGATATCGTGTATATCTTTTATTTTAAAATGGATGACATATATATTTTTTGTAGTTTTCTTCTGAGACAGTCTCACAAATTTTTTTCAATAAAATGAATCAACTTAGTCTATACATACAATAAAAAAAATATTTAACATAAAAATAATCGGTAGGTCTCATGTGAGATGTGTCGATTCGATCCATACCCGTTATGAAAAATAATATTTCTGACATAAAATAATAACATTTTTCATAGGTCGGGTCGAATAGAAGATCCGTCTCACAAAATTGAGTCGTTAGACACTTCCATAAGAATTTAGTTATTAATATAAGATTCTTTTATAATATCCTTGGTGTTTTTTTTTTTATATGTATCAGGTCAATCTTATTTTATGGTGACATCATATACATGATTTTTCGTTCTTACAAGCATCATTGAGAATTTGCTCATGGATCGAGATTCTTTGAATATGCTGGTTAATTTCTACATGCAATCAGTCAAAATTCCTTATGGAACTATCATAGGATTTAACTTTCTTGCAAGCATCAGTCTCTAGGCTATTGCGAATTGTTTGATCGATTATCTTCCATAATTTTCGAGGGGATTCAAACATGAAATATCCACTAAATTTGAAACATTTTTTTAAAATCCAAAAAACGTTATCTATCATGGGTTGATTGCGTTGACACTTTCAAGTTTGCGGCCATAAGACCCAAACCTTTCGGCCATACTGATACACTAGAATGAAATAAAATAGAAATAAAATCAATTTTGAAATGTAATAAGAATACCATTTTAGTTATTTTTATAAGAAAAATGAAATGAAATTATTTTAATTATCAAATAATTTATTAGATAAAATTTAAAACATTAGCTACTAACAAATGTTTATTATTATTATTAAAAAATAATAAAAATTATAAGTATTGATATTCTATTAATTATTATAAAATCATCATTGTCTTAAAACTAATAAAATTATTAAGCTTAATTTTATTATCATTAATATTTTATCTATTAAAATAACTATCATTTTACGAAATATTCTAATAATTATTATTTAAAATTTATTTTATTTTATCATATATTTGTATATTATTATTACGTGATTGTTAAATTACTACTTTAATATTTTAATTATTGATATTATCATCATCATTCAATCATCATTTTATATGTACAAATGATAGTAATTTATTTAATAATATTATTATTTTTATAATTATTATTTTAATTTCTATAATATCATGGTTTTGAATAAATAAGAGAGATTTTTTTTTTAAATGATAATATCAACTCTTCATATTAATTATCTTCGCAGCTTTCGCATTAATCAATTTTATTTTGAATAACATTTTGAATAAATAAGAGAGATTGTTTTTTTTAAAAAAAATCTAAAAAGTAATCGACTAACTTCTTAATTACATTTTCAAAAAGATATATATTCGAAAGTTTGAAACTCAAAAGATATAATGTTATCGACATATAATTTTATTTTATTTTATGACGATTAAACTCACAACTGCTACATGTGTATTGGATAAATCTTCAAACTGCATAGTGACTTACAAATCATACTAGTCTGGTAAACCGAACTAGAAAAACTCATACCATATATTAATATTTAGGATGATATGAAAATGAATGAAGTATTGGCGCAAATTGAAGTTGGTATGCACCAAAAAAACAAATGTATGCATTTTTTTGGATATTTTAATCGTAAATCTACTCGATCCTATGTTCTATTTGCATACAAAAAAAGGTGAAAAACAAAATTATTTTTGCTGATTAAGTTTCCCTCCGGTCTCCTATATTCATCTTTGGTGGCCTATAAGGCAAATTCTCAATGAGAGGGGTGAGTGTATATCGGGCTACGATGCAAAAATCGACCAACTATTTATTATAATATTGACTGGTCGACAAGGTAATCCATTAAGTACTTGAGTTATTATATATTTAGGTATAGTTCAATATTTATAGGGAAAAAAATCTGAATTTTTTATTATATTAGTATTTCACTCGTGCAATGAACAAAATTTTATTTTATGTAATTAATGATTAGATATCAATGTTTGAAAAATTATTTAAATTTATTGATTATATCAGTATATTTAAATTTTAAATATTAACAAAAAAATTCATTTCAAATAACGCTCAAATGAGAATAAAAATCTTATATAGTTAGATTTACTTTTTTATTTTGGTTAAGTGAAATTGTTATTAATAAAAATAATAAAATAATAAAAATTAATATATTATTTTTTTTTATCAAAAATAAAAAAATAAATTAATATTTTTCAAAAAGTCAAATTTTTATTAGATTAATATATTTTGATTAAAAAATTTATTACTTCCGAGGATGTGTTAAAAAATATTTATATTAAAATATATAATAATAATACTAGCAATTTACGGACGATCAATACACCAAAATTTACGACGAAATTATTTTAAAACGTAATATTATATAAAAAATTTATATATTTATTTAATATGACAAAGATGATTGATAATTAAATATATAAAAGTAATACAAAATTTAAAATCATAATAGAAATTAAATGAAACGATATAATCAACTCATACATTTAATTGCAGTTTATATTTTCAAAGAATATCAATTCAAATTTTAATTTTAGAAAAAAAGTAAAAAAGACTTCATATTTGTTTTCAAATATTTAATGTAGTAGGTGAATGTATTAATGCTAATAAATAATTTTTTATACTATATTGTCAAATATTTTCCTAATATGACAAAAACTCTGTTCTATATGTATACATAGAGATATTATTGTAAAAAAAATAAATACGTGTGACATAATTTTTTTTAAATATTCGAGATAAAATTATATAATTGATTGCATAATTCCAAAATAAAATAAAAGAAGTGAATGTTTGTAACTTGAATTCTCTTCGTCGGATGATTTTATTCAATATATTTTACTCGGTTTAGATTGGGTCAAACGGAGAATATGTCTTGTGGGGTTTTAAAATGCAAGAAATAATGAATTTATAGGAATCTAAAATCACGTTTTATCATATTTCTATTTGCTTTTCTCTATCTGAAAATATATATTTTTTTACTTTTTATTTAAATTAAAATTATTGATTTCATTTGTATTTAACATAATTTTGTTTAACACAAATATGAATATGGAAAAAAATTATTTTTTATATTAAAATAATACTTTTCATAATAAATTTAATTTAATTGAAATCTCCCGTAAATATAAATCCGTGATAGAACGTTCTTTCGTGATGATTACTAATCACGAATATATTGATTGATGCTTCCTTGTTGACTATGAGACAAAAGTTAGATCAGTACGTGCAATGTATATCCATATAATCCATGCCTAAACCAATCATCTATTTTTAATATTATTTATATTGATATTTTTTACATGTATATTATGATTTAAATATCACACATAAAATCATAAATAACAATTTTCTTTAATTATAATTTAAAGGTTGAATTGGTTGGTTAAGTACGATTTTGATACCCCTAAATAAATAATATCGTAATTGCATAAAGTATAAATATATTTTAATTAAATATTAAATTCAATAAAGAATATATTGCAATTTAGAAGACTGCGCCAAATCCTTCTCGCTATAAAACAGACGATGCTCGCACCGTTTTCGTCCTCGTTCTCCTTGCCCACAATCTTCCATTCTCAAACCAACTCCACTCAGTACACATTAAATCAAACCGAACAAATGGGCAAGTATTCCTCCTCCGCCACCGACTCCACGGCGTTTAAGCTCGTGGGATTCAAGAATTTCCAACGCAGCAACCCGAAATCCGACCATTTCCCCGTCAAAAGCTTCCACCACGTCGAATTTTGGTGCGGAGACGCTACCAACACCTCTAGGCGTTTTTCATGGGGTCTCGGCATGCCGTTATCTGCCAAATCGGACCTGTCCACGGGAAACTCTGTTCACGCCTCTTATCTTCTTCGTTCTGGCGACCTTAACTTCCTATTCACCGCCCCTTATTCACCCTCTATTGCTTCTGCTGTATCGGCCTCTATTCCTACGTTTTCTTTCTCCAATCACTGTTCATTTTCCTCATCTCATGGTTTCGCGGTGCGAGCTCTCGCCATCGAAGTCGAATCAGCCTTCTCTGCCTTCTCTGCTTCCGTATCCCGCGGTGCCAGACCCGTCTCACCACCAGTGTTTCTGTCAGACAATAAAACAGCCATTGCTGAGGTTCATTTGTATGGTGATGTGGTTCTTCGTTTCGTCAGCTATGATGGTGGCGATTCGGCAATTAATAATAAGATTTCCTTTTTACCCGGGTTTGAGCCGGTGGAACACTCCGAATCTTATCAAGAACTGGATTATGGGATCAGGAGGCTTGATCATGCGGTAGGAAATGTGCCCGAATTAGGCCCTGTCGTGGACTACTTCAAAAAGTTCACTGGGTTCCACGAATTTGCTGAATTCACAGCTGAGGATATTGGTACAACGGAGAGCGGTTTGAATTCTGTGGTTCTGGCGAACAACAATGAGAATGTGTTATTCCCATTGAACGAACCGGTTTTTGGGACGAAAAGAAAGAGCCAGATACAGACTTATTTGGAGCACAACGAAGGGGCAGGGGTGCAGCATTTGGCGTTGGTGAGTGAGGATATTTTTAGGACTTTGAGGGAGATGAGGAAGAGAAGTTGGGTAGGGGGATTTGAGTTCATGCCCGGGCCACCTCCTACTTATTATAAGAATTTGAAAAGCAGGGCTGGAGACGTGCTTACCGATGAACATATTAAGGAGTGCGAGGAGTTGGAGATCTTGGTGGACAGGGATGACCAAGGGACTTTGCTTCAGATATTCACCAAGCCTATTGGTGACAGGTATATGTTTGTGTTATGATTGTTGTGGTTATTGTTCACTCTCTATGACTGCTGTAAATCAGACTTAGTTTCCTGCATTGTGTTTGATGATATATTATGATTAATCCTGAAGAATCAATATTGGAATTGATTTTGGACAATGAACTTTGGGGTATTCAGAGTCCACATGTGCATGGAAAATTATAAAGAGATTGAGATGTATTCCTCAGTTACCTCAATATGACGATGTGATTAAAGAATGGATAAAAGGCAACACTTTTTCTTTGCATACGATCCTCTCTAAAATTTGTTACAAGCCAGTGACTTGGCTCAATGCTATGCAAGACCACTGCTTCGATCCACCACTTTATTCTTGTTGCCCGAGGGTACCCAAAGGGTACCTAAGCTTGGTTAGAGCTAATGTGAACTGTAGTCTCCTGCTTGCGCTTTTACTTCTAGTGGACCAGAATTGATAGTTGACTCTCACGGTAGTTGATTTGATTTCCCACCCTCCAACTGTGTTGTGCAACTAGCAGGGAATTCGCATGATCTTAGTCATTTGTGAACCCCAAAACTTTCATGAGGAGCTTTATTGATTCCTTTTCATGCTCTCCTCACATCTCTATATTTTGATGATATTTACACATTACATAGCTTCATCTAACAGGAAATAGACATGTCAACCTGAGAAAGCTGCTTGTGGAAGCCTTTCTATGCCTATGAATTCATTTTAAAGTGTTTTAACTAATAAAAAGAAATAAAGTTGATAGTAGAACTAGCAATGTTAAATGATGTGTGCTAATTTGTTTTTTTGGTGATATTTTCTCGTCTCACTTGGCGTCTCTTTTCTTCTTATTGGTAAAACCACAAGGCATGATTAACTTGGATTGTTTGTTCTGCTTCTCACTTTGGAGCGTAAATGATTGAACTTTCTGCAGATATGAACTTTCTGCAAATATCAGCTAATATATAAATAGCACTATCCTGTTTTTTTTTTTTTTTTTGCACAATATATTAGCTTATCCCAAAGGTTCTTTTTTTCTACAGTAAGCTCATTCAATTGTCACTGTGGGTCCCATTGGCCATTGCATTTGCACTGAATTCATTGAACCAAATGTTTATGCTGCTGTAAAATTCAGGGAGACTATCAATGTTGCCCTTTTTTGATAAATGCCATGAAAGATGCAAGCACCTGTGACATTAAGGGGATAAGGCATTATTTGACTCGGAGACATTTTCCCATTGCTTGAGAAAATATAGGACATTTTCACTCACACTAAGTGTTCCCATGGTCCTGATTCCTGACTGAATTTTTATCGTTATCTATGAATTTTCTTTTGAGGTTCTGTTTTCGTCGTTTTTAGCTTTTACTTGATTTTTTATCTTTCTCTGCAATAAAAAGATTGGAGTACTTTTTATTTTCCCATTTAGAATATCTGTGTGGGAACGGAAAGCAAAATGCTAGATCCTACATCGAAGAGTATTTAAAAAGACTTGTCTAACTTTGTATACATAGCACAGGCCAACAATATTTATTGAGATAATTCAAAGAATCGGGTGCATGCTCGAAGACGACGGAGGAAAAGTATACCAGAAAGGTGGGTGTGGAGGATTTGGGAAGGGGAACTTCTCCGAACTCTTTAAATCTATTGAAGAATACGAGAAAATGCTCGAGGCAAAACAGGTCACTGAAGCAGCAACCGCTTGAGAATGCCACCGTGCTTTCATCGCAAGTATTATCAAGTTTAAAAAACTCTATGCATATATATATCATATTAACCCATAAGTTTGCAAATGAACGTTTAGGTAAACACAATGATATGATATTGTTTTCCTTTTTGGAGATCTGATGTAATAGTGCCAATAAACTTGGACTTCTGTACTGTTCATCTGTTACAGATTGATTATTATGCAGATATATTTTGCACAAAAGTCGTGCTTTGGCTCTTCTCATGCTTGTGTGGCAACTAAATACTAATGCATACAACACGTTTTGTTATCAAAGAAACACATTAAAAGTACCAAAATTTACTTGGAACCCTTGAAAGTTTGTTGGAAACTATACTAGAATGTTATATTGCTATTTCTGTTCATTATTTTATTTAACGTGTTTCTATGAAAAATGCATGTTCTCCTTTAATTATAAGAGGGAGAGATTGGAAAATCATTTAAAGGTATAAAAACAAGAAGCATTTCCAAGCTGTGGACATGATCGATGCCCCATGTTTCTGGATAGTGCATTTACTAGTGCACAAACTGTATTCGTTTTTCCCAAAAAATCACAAACCAGCCTAGCAAACTTCAAATTTTTAGATACTTGAATCAAATCGAACAATTATTAATTAATAATTAGCATGCCTTTCAAGTATTGTGGACTTTAATCGGCTCCTTTCAGATTCGACTGAAGTAGAAAGGACTCTGAAGGCCAGGAGATGGCTTCAAAGACTTCACCTGTACACTCTTTCCTCTTTCGATGTTAATGTTCAGTCTTTGGTCTAGTACGATACAGTCAGTTAGCTTGCTCTGTGCTAGGGGATTGGAAAATTTTGGCATTGACAATGAATCATTTACGAGAATCCCTCACTCCAAATCCTTCTGTAAATGTTGTAGGATATAGAAACACACCAAACCCTTCGGTAGTGTATGACTAAAGATTTGGATAAAAATCTCTAATAAATTTTGGAAGAGATGTGCTAGGGTGGAATATTTGACCATGATACCCTAAGGTCAAATCCAACAGACCACGTATAAATGGACGTTAAGTTACTAAAAAATATGTGTACCTCACATGTATTTGGTTCATTGAATATGACCTTAATGTATTACCATAAGGCTAGTGTTGAATTTATGACTAATGATATAATTACATATGAGAATGTAATTACATCCGTTAACATTCAAATCGTCATCTTGAATGCATAAATTTTTTATACAATAAAAATCAATTTCTTAATATACTTACTCTTCTTTTTTTCACTTATCAGTAGCCGAAAACAACAAGATGACATTTTTTCTACTAGATAATTTCTATCCCGCTTGGATAAGAGTAATACATAATCAGATGTTTAAACGAGGATACAATATATACAGCCATGAATGATCTATATGAGTGGATAGCAGTGAAGTCTCAAGGGAAACTTGATGATGGCAAATCCCTAAACAAAACAGAATGTGTGTGTGTTGTGACATCCACCTCTTGAATCGTTTGTCAAATGCAATATTGATGCGGCTTGTCCGAATGGTGCAGATGTTATGGGCTTGGGTATGGTCTTGCGGGATGCCTCTGGTGGTCTTATTGGGTGTTGGTCATTTGTCTATTATGGGAGATTGTATGTAGATGAAGAGGAGGCTATGAGTTTGTTTGAACCTATTAGTTGGGTGCGTAATATGGTTTATCAGAAGGTGGTGTTTGAATTTGAGTCGAAAAACGTGGTTGACGCAGTTAGATATACTTGAGAAGACCTGTCTGAATTTGCTTCTATTATTGCTCGTTGTAAGCTGCTTATGGTGTTAAAGCCTGATCACTCGGTGCTGTTTGAATGACGAAAAGCGAATGAATTAACGTATGTTTTGTCTTTCTAAATGATTCCAATAATTTAAATTTCGTCATCTCATCTCCATGAATCAAGCATAACATCGTGTAATTCGATTGAGATTTTCATTTACACAAACTTAAATTTTGCATTGTGCATATATTTCTTTAACTCCAAAAAAACTTATCGATAATTTAAAATCAAAATCAAAATCAAATTTTCTTATGCACATTTCTTCGCTACACAAAATAATATAACAATCAGTTATTGTCTTAGCACTATATAAAAAAAATCTAAACCAAAACCAAAATCATGAAATAACCTTTTGAAATAAAAAAGAGAGAGAGAAAGGAAAAAAAAATAATATGAAACGATAATCAAACCATGGTGTGTCGAAGCATATTTCGACAGATGCGGGATACGATATATATAACTTTGCCACGATCCCTCAGAGGATAATACTCCAAAAAAATTATACAAGGAACCACCCACAATCTACTCACCAATCTATAACCCTCTCTATCCGCCGCCGCTCGCCTCCGTAACGTCCTCACGCCATTAAAGTTCCTGCACAGCCATCGGTTCCTTGCGTGGCTTCTCGGCTTTCTATTGTTAAATTTATTGTTTCGGCGATTTTTCTTGATATTACGTGAGTTGGATTTTGATTTTAATATTGTTAGATATAATTTACTGATTTCCATTGATCGTTGTCCTTGTTAGAAATCAAGCGTGTATCTGGTGAGATTTGAGGCCCGATGTTTGATTTGAACCCAATTTGGTTAAACCCTAGTGGTTTCGATTTGCTTCCACTTTGTTTATATTGGGTTCATACGATTTGCTGGGGGTCTGAATGCTCTGGGGATCGGTGTATGACTTCCCTTTGTTTATACATTCGGTAGACGTGATTAGATTCATGGGTTAATGAATTGTTCTGATAATTTTGTGTTGGCTTTTGTTTCATGTGGCCAGTTCATCACTTGGTTTTTGGAAAAGCAGCTAGACTTTTAGCATTTTTTTCCGTTTTTCCAGATGTTGCCTTGCCTGCTCAAAAATGGATTCCCTCCCACCACACCAGCCCACCCGATGATAAAAATAATATCGGGAGTTTTTCTTGTTTGTTGTTTATGAATATGATGTTACTTCATTAAAAGTTTCATTCCGGGTGATTTATAGGATACTAACCATATAAAATCCATCTTGATTCTCTCCTTTCGTGTGTGTACATGTGTTTGCCGATAGTTTACTCATTCTAATGGTTGAGCATTCATTCGAAGTTAATATTGTTCATTAATATTTCATCTAATGCTTGTCATTCTTCTTGTGCATTTATAGTCATTGATGTTGAAATTTGGTTGCTAAATCTATGCTAGACAGTGGATGCATTATTTGTGTTTTTACTCTTAGATCTTGCAGTTGCTGGAGGCAACATTTTATTGACAGATCAATTTATCTCCTTTTTGTTCATCGTGATTTGCAGAACTTTGTCTTTCATTTATCGATACTGGAAAGAGTCATACTTTTTCACTGCTGTTTCGTGGTATTCATATATGGCCTGAATTGTGCTTTTCATGGGAGGTGTAGAGGATGACGAACCACCATCAAAACGTGTGAAAGCATCCTCTGAAAAATTAAGAGGTCTTTCAAACGGTGTATCCGTTAGAGATCGAGCTAGTTGCTCATTGAGTTACTCAATGGCTCGCCCCATAGAATCTGAAGGGGATGATGAGGTTATTGGTTCAAAAGGTATTGTTAAGAAGGTTGAACTTGTTCGAATCATAGCTGAGGCGTTATATTCTCTTGGTTACACAAAGACAGGGTCTCATCTGGAGGAAGAGTCGGGAATACCATTGCAGTCAACTGTAGTAGATTTGTTTATGCAGCAAATTCTTGATGGTAAATGGGATGAAAGTGTAGCAACATTACATGAAATTGGCCTAGCAGATGAAACTATTATTAAGCTGGCATCTTTTGTTATAATGGAGCAAAAATTTTTTGAACATCTGAATGGAGATAATCTCATGGATGCTTTGAACACTCTGAGGACTGAGATTGCTCCACTTTGTGTAAATGATGACAAGTTCGTGAGCTGTCTTCCTCTATTTTGTTTCCCTCCCTGAATTTGTTCGATGGATTTTCTGGTCAGGAGTCTAGGCTAAAGTCGCGTAAAAAGTTACTGGAGGAATTGCAAAAATTGCTTCCTCCAACTGTGATGATTCCAGAAAAGAGATTGGTTCATCTTGTTGAACAAGCTCTTGATTTGCAAAGAGATGCTTGTAGGTATCACAACTCATCAGTCGGAGAAATGTCCTTACTCACTGATCATCAGTGTGGAAGAAACCAGATTCCTTCTCAAACCTTGCAGGTAATACCACCTTCGAGTTTGACTAGTTGAGAATAATATGAAACAGTTTACTGGTAACAATAGCATGAGGCAGTCAATATGGTTTTCATTACATTGATGACTATGTGAATTCAAACTTAAACTTCTTCCTTTCATTTGTTATTCAAACTTGTCTAATTTTATTCTTATGTGAAAATAAAAAAGGAAGATGGTTTAAATGAGTGAAACAGTACACGTAATTGTCCGCAAAATCAGTATTTGTCATCATCATCATTTCTTCTGTTTTAATTGAAACTTCTAGTGAACCAACTTATTTACTTTGTTTTCTTGATTATGTTTTCTTTTTGTGCAAATATAATGACAGGCTTACCATATATCTGATTTCTCAAAAAAATTATTTACTCCAAATATCACTGGAATGCTATAAGTTTGTAGTTTCCATAAAAGCTGCCGTGTTCGGTGACTACTGATATCTTGCATTGCTTTTAACCCTCCAGATATTGCATGAACACAGTGACGAAGTTTGGTTCTTGCAATTTTCTCACAATGGAAAATATTTGGCATCTTCATCCAGTGATGCTCTTGTAATTGTATGGGAGGTAATTCTTACGTGTCTTTCGTTTTATTTATGAATGAATTGGTTAGTGTTGGTCATGTTTTTTCTAAACCCTTTACACTCCTTTATGTCAAATAACCGGCTTGTGTACACTAGTTTTCCATGTCGTCATTTACAGTTATTGTACTCTAAATAACAATGAATCTTTAACGTATATTTTTTGATGAAATCTTTGACATAATTGGAGTTCCATTAGTTTCATGCATTTTGAACTGTTTTTACAAAAACGTTTTCGAGGAATGTGGAAGAGGCTTGCTCTTTAGATGATAAGTTGATATCCACCTCATCCATCAAGTGTTTATGACTATCTTTTTTTTCCTCGTGATGATATGTTTTGGATACAGCTGTCTTTATTTGCAACTATATGTGATTGGATAGCTAGATGGACTACTCTATCGTTTTGTTACTCATTGTAGGTTGCAGTTGATGGTGGAGTTTCTGTAAAACATAGATTATCTGGTCACGAGAAACCTGTTTCCTATATGTCGTGGAGCCCAGATGATCGTCAACTTCTTACCTGTGGATCAGAGGAGTCTGTTAGACGATGGGATATGGCCTCCGGTGAATGCATTCATATATATGAGAAAAATGGTCTTGGCCTGATCTCTTGTGGATGGGCTCCAGATGGGAAGAGTATATTTTCTGGTGTTACTGATAAAAGTATCAGCATGTGGGATCTGGAAGGAAAAGAGGTAGAATGTTGGAAAGGGCAGAGAACTATTAGGATTTCTGACTTGGGGATCACTACTGATAGAAAAGAGTTGATATCTGTTTGTAAGGAAACTACAATACTATTATGTGGATGGGAATCAAAGTTAGATAAATTTATTGAGGAAGATCAGACAATAATTTCATTTTCTCTATCTGAAGACGGCAAGTTTCTGCTAGTTAGCCTTATGAATCAAGAACTTCATCTTTGGAATATAGACGGCTGTGCCAAGCTGGTAGCAAAATACAAGGGCCATAAGCGTACACGCTTTGTTGTGAGGGCTTGTTTCGGCGGATTAGAACAAGCTTTCATTGCCAGTGGAAGTGAGGACTCACAGGTAATATTTCTACTCACCTTCTGATCATGATGTTATCTTTTATATTCCATGGTATTCTTGTTTATATGTTTTCTTTTGCTTCTATTTTATCTAAATTTCTAGTCCTGGTCAAAAAGAATACTCAGTTGCGCATTTCTGTGGACTCTGTAATGCAAATTGAGAGAAATGGTTTCCTTGAAAAATATCTAACTAGTCATTTGATGGTTTAGTTGAACTTCTGATTTATTCATAAGAGACAAAACTTGAGACGACTTGAGTCTTCCCTTTGTTACTAAAATTGATTATAATTTGTGAAACTGGGAATTCTTCGAAAGACCTGTGCTTAGATCAACTGGAAGATTTTGTAACCAATTCTGAGTCACACTGGGCCCGTACATGTGAAAAAAGAGGTTATGATGTTGTGTACTTAGCGGTGGTAAAATTTACCCTGACCCTTCACCTACCCATAAATGAATTTGGTGAATGCTTCTACCAAGTGGTTTTTTAATTGGAATCTCATAGGTACATGCGATGTGTCATTTAAGTTTGTAACAAAATGTAATGATGCCAAATTTAATTTCAATCCTCCCGTCTCCTTTCCCATATCCTCAAATGATAACTCCATGCCGCAGCCAGTCCAGGAATCACCAAACCTAATTCATTAGCATATTCTGCTATTCCATGATCTGTTTTTTCAGGGCTAAGAGTGGCAATAGTACGGTTGCTATTTCCTTGTATTATTGTATAATTAAACTTCGAAAATAAGAAAATTCCAGAACGTACTCAGTTTTATATAAACTATAATAATTTTTCCTAGTAGCAAGGTAACCGAAGTATTGACAAGACAAGGAGGCAGGGTTATGGGTTTACTTTGCTTCAAGAATTAAAATTGCTTCAAGAAGCACGTGTAAGTTTGGTTGAGAGGATTTCAAATCAAATTAAATTGGTTGAGAGGATTTCAAATCAAATTATTTCAAACCCAAAGTTTAAATCTATCCCACTGGTTAGTGTAATCTTGAAATCCATGGATTTGAAGTCCATCTATTTACATGTTTAACTTGTTTGTATTGGATTTCAAATTCCTATACCAACTCCATTTTTATCCTTGAATATTTTTTTGTGCTGAATATCCATTCGTTAACTGTGGAATTATCAGATCATGGATGTTCTCTGCTAATATGTATCAGATTATCCATTCACTCAACTTTTATGGACTACCATACGATCCAGAAAAGTTTTGGAATTTTCATGGATTGAATTTCAACCTCGATCCTCTTCTGATGATTACGAATTCTTGTGCGTTTTAATTAGAACAATAAACATGCTTTTTCCCCCCCTCAAATCCTCGTCTCATGGAAGATAATTGCTAATAGCTCAATACTTTGTGTAGATTTATATATGGCACAGATCTTCAGGAGAGCTGATATTGACATTGGCTGGACATGCGGGAGCTGTCAACTGTGTTAGCTGGAATCCCGTCAATCCCCATATGCTTGCTTCTGCAAGCGACGATGGAACTATACGTATATGGGGCTTACATCAGGTAAACATGAATTACAATGGAAAGCAGAGTAATGGTGTCCACCACTGCAATGGAGGAACTTGATAAACACCATTCCTTCAAACATTGTATTCCTTTGCCATTGCTTTTATGTAAATTCTTTTAAATGTCAATCTAACGATGAACTGAATTCAATGTGGACTTGCGCGGTCAGCGTGATAATAATTCTGGTACTTCTTATTATTGATTCATCATATTCTCGAGTGGGTTTATGTGCAGTGTGACTCATGGAAAATCTCAGTATTTGGCCTCCATTTGACAGCGAGTTTGATGAAATGATATTCTGCACCAAAGGGGTGTAGATGAACTAAATTGAGTCAAATTTGAAGAAAACTTTAATGGTCGAACCCGAGCTTGAGTTCAAGTTCGAGTTTAATACTAAAATTTCTAACAATTTTGTGAGTTCTTCAAACTATCACTGAGAAATAAATATTTGAATATTCAAACATGTTTATTTTAATATAATTATACCATGCACCAGCTCGGTAATATTGTTTAAAGAATGCCGTTGTGATTTATTTTTTCATAATTTGTGAAAATATAGAAAATACAATTTTTTTGGCTGTTGTAAATATAGAAGTTTTTTTTTTTTTTTTTTGGAAAATAAAGATTCAATTGTGCTGAAGGAATGAAAGTAAGAAGAGAAGAAAAGTATGAAATATTTGGTCTGTATTTTCCAAAAAGTTTCATCTTCAAAATATGTTATTCATCCTAGTAGACCGTGGACGACATGGAAATCTTCTTTGAAAAACGAACATTGTTTTTTCTTTTCTTCTCTTGAAATAGATTGATTTGAAGAATTTGGATTATTTTGTGATTTAGTTTCAGAATCTTGAAATGATAGAACTATATAGCTCTTCTTTAGAAAATAGACGAATAATTCGTTTTGAAAAATCGTGAATTATAACCTCTTTTTTTTTTCAACATGGTGATTCTGATTCATTTGCAGAGCTACCTTGAATTCTACTTTAAGTTTTTTCTCGTTTTGTCGTGTCAATAATTGTTTTAAAATTACATACAAAGTACTCGCATCTCCATCTCTCCATTCAGGCAACAGAGAAAGAGTTTATCGCATTCTCAACATATTTCCTAGCACCTTTGAACCATCTTTTGTCTCCTGCCTGTGACTTGCAAATGTACAGCTTACCATTTGACACCGTGGCAGATATCAGCTGGTGTTTGCCCCCCTCATCTCCATCTGCTGTTCGTGTCAAAACCGATAAAAGGTAGAAAGGCTTTCCACCGACCTCTGTGGTTGAAGCCTCCAATATATTTGCAGCTGCCACTGCTCCCGAATCAAATCCTCCCTGAAAATTGACAATGAAGCTTGTTCATGACCAGAAAATACATCACCAAATGTGGAGGATTCACGCCAAAGATAATGCTACTGTATATGTAAATCTATCAGTGTAAACAAGTGATTTACCTCTGAGTCAGTTTGACCAAAGTACACTTGTTTTCCTAGAAGATAGTTCACCTGAAAAATTAGCAGATACACTTATACATGAGCTCCGGCTTATCGTCTAAATCATGCTTCCAACTTAACGGAGAACACTCATGCTAGGAAGGTATAGGTTATGAGAATGAGCTTTACTTTTGCATAAGAAGCTACGAAAGCATTGAAAATATATTTACTTATACATATGTTACAAGGTTTGGTCGACTGAATTCGTCATTGACTTAAGGGAACTATAATGCCAAGTTTCGTTTTAAAGCTATTCTTGGGATAGCATAGATCGGAGGTGGAGTGGGGAAAGTTAATAACTGGGGAATGGCCAGAAATCGGCATGGAATGATGGTAACTTTCAAAGTGTTGCATAAAATAAAAATCATCCGGAACGTAGACCAGTACACCTCCAGGGGTCCTCTGTTTAAACAAAATGTAAGAGGAGATGGGAAATTACTGAAGAAAGGAAGCTTTCCGGGGGTCCATAGTCAGTGATGGACTTCTTGTCAGTAGGGGTGATCATCACAGAAACATTGGTCGTGGAATCAAAGTTGTCCTCGTATCTCAGAATCTGTCCTGGAAACTCTACTTCTTTGCTTGGATTCCACTTTGATGGGATGGTTAATTTGAACCCGTCCCCGTTGTAAGGCGTGAATTCTGTGTTGGTCTTTGGTTTCCCAAAGATATTGGCTGCATATATCAAAAACACCACCACTCATTATTTAATTGAATCTTGATCTGCTGTGAGGCCCAAGGTGGGAACTGAAGTAGGTGCTTTTATACTTCTCAAGTGAAAACATTCTCACTTTTACGTATAAATCAAATATTTGAAGTCATCAAAAGACCTTAATCTGACCTCACATGTTTTGCACTAAAACTTCCCTTGCCATAGCATGTATAATTTTTCTAGAGACTACAACTTTCTAATAACCTTAACAAAACAATGGTTGACACGAGCATATAAAAGTAGCATCTACCAGATTCTCCATAAGCAGCATCGGCAGGTGAAACCTTGGACCCCACCGCAGCAGCACCGATCAACACAGTGAGAGCCAATCTACGCGACATTGCAGCCGCCTCGGCTGTGCTGCCACCGTCTTCATGAGCCGCAGACTGTTTCTGGGCGGCCCGGCACACCACCAGACCGGATTTCACCGCGTTGCTGCGCTGGGAAAAAGCTCTTGCAGCTGGAGAGGACAGTGCTGCTAAGATTGTTCAAGAAACATGCAGTTGACGCCATTTCTTGGATTGCATTTACCACTCTGTCACGACATATTCTTATATATTTTATAACTAATCTATATTTATTTATTGATTGTCTGCTTTAGACGAATGTGGAGTGTGTAGTAGTGGAGTGTGGGGGAAATTTGTGGTGGTGAGTTTTGGAGGATTGGATTTATGATAAGAGGATAAGGCTATATTGCTTAAGATTGGTGCCATGTCACATGGAAGGGCCCACAAAATACGAAATATCCCAGTAGGATAATCATCTCCAATGAATCTCATGTTTGAATTTTGAACCAAGATAAGATTATTTATTATTTTATCAAATAATCGATGATAAAAATTGACGTGAGACGGTTTCACGGTTCGTATTATGAGACATATTTTTTATTTGAGTTATCCATTGAAAAAATATTACTTTTTATGTTAAGAATATTACTTTTTATTGTTAATATCGGTAGTGTTGACCCGTCTCACAGATAAAAATTCGTGAGACCGTCTCACAAGATATTTACTAATGTTTTATTGTTTCTCATACTAATCAAACAACCAGAGCATTAATACAAAATTAGGATACTATCATTAATATATTTAATTTTATTTATATTAATTATCAAAAAATATAAAATCGTAATTTACAATTTTATCTCAAATGTAATCATTCAAAACAAACATGTTGGTGATGTCTTGGAAAAGTCCTGATCATCTTTGGACTCGAGTAGAAAGGAATGACCAAAGCAGAATCAAATTCCAAGTTACTCCCAGGAAACTGAGTAGCCCCACTAGAAGTTAGCCAAGGGTCATCTCGCCCGACTGAGGTTCATCTCCTCCGACCAGGACCAGGGTTATCTCGCCCAACTAGAGTCATCTTGCCCGATCAAGGTTAATCTCACCATACCAGGGTTCATCTCCTCCAACCAAGTTCATCTCGCCAGGGTTCATCTCCCTCAACCAGGGTCATCTCGCATGATTAGAGTTCATCTTCCCCCATCAGAGTCATCTCGCCCAACCAGGGTCTATCTCCCTCGATCAGAGTCATCTCCCCCGACCTGGGTCATCTCGTCCAACCAAGCTGGGCTGATCTCCTTCGGCCAGTTTCCTCTCCCTCGACCAGAGTCATCTCGTCCGACTATGATTTATCTCACTTAATCACTAGCAAATATATTTTTAGATCAAGTTCTTTCCCACTTTGAGGTTCTTTACCACTTTGGCCGATCGCAAGGAGATAGGGCCACTAGCATGGGTCGTCATGTCTATTGACAAAGGACATGGTATGTATAGTGGTCACAAGTCAGAACATGGGCAATTGACAGAGGGCATGACATGAGCAGAAGTCTAGTCAGGAACAATGTTTAAGCACTATAATCGAAGTCGTCTTTTTTCCTATAAATACTCATATTTGCTCATTTATTCGAAACAAGTGATATTGCATTATACTGCATTCAATAAATTCTCTATCTACTTAATGTTAGTATTTTATTAAATTCAGATCACAAAATCCCCCTGCTTTTTACATTTTACTCGAAAGAAATCATTTATCATTCATGTGAATTCGACCATGCTCATCATTACACTAATTTTATTTAGAGAGTAACAATATAAGTTTGGTGGCTCAACGACAGCACACAAAATGCTAAAAATTGAGGAATAAAAGAAAAAGTATAAATTCTCTTCTACAGTAATAAAAATTTTTTTTTTAAAAATGTCCTCATTCCCCTGATTCCTGCTTAGCCGTCCAACTTCTTTTATTCGTTATACACAACCTTATAAAAATAAAAATACACTGCCCAATTTTTTATTATTATTATCATACATTTAGTTTAGTTTATTTATTTGTCATCTGAAAAAAGTTATATTTGAATAATTCCATAGGTTACACACTCATATATATGTTAGTAGATTTCTTATAAAATGGTTTCATAATTTTTTCTATGAGACGAGTCAATCTGATTTATATTTAAAGTAAAAATTAATATTTTTAGCATAAAATTATATTTTTTCATGAATAAGATCGATTGAAGATCCGTCTCACAAAATTGAGTCGTGTGTATGTATATATATATGTGTGTGTGTGTGTCTATATATATATATATATATATATATAGTTTTGATATGCTGCACACCTATCGTGCACACCTATGTGAGCACCGATGAGGTGTCACTCACCTATTGGATGTGATGAAATATAGAAAAATTGCGCATCCAATGAGTGAGTGACACCTCATCGGTGTTCACATAGGTTTGCACGGTAAGTGTGCAGTATATCAAAACTATATATATATACACACACATACACATAGATATAGATATCCACATGCACACATACAAGGTTGGTGAGCTTGGAATTAATTTTTTTTATTAATGACATGTTTTTCAGATGAAAATTGGTATAAAACATTAAATATATGATAACCAATATTATATGATAATTAATTATAAACTTCTTCCAATCGGGTACGAATATATGATATTTGAGAAAACAAACAAGTGTACTAAATATTGATATCAATATAGTTGTTTTAATTTTATAATCAAATTTTTATATTTTGTATCATATCTAAAATAATTTGTTCATCAATATCATACATATATATACCATATTTTAAATGTTTTGTATCGATTTGATCCGAAAAATAATTGTGAGTATGCATAAACACCTTCTTTTTTTTTCAATCAGAAAGAGAGAAAATTTCGATATTACATAAATTAAACTCACATTTAGCTTTTTTTTTTTTTTTTTTTGAAATCAACTCACATTTAGCTATGTGCCGCAAATTTCGTCGAATATATGATAATATGCGGTTCACAAATGAAAAACCTCAATATTCAATTCATTTCCACACTCGTCCATTTCACAGAGTTGAACCTCAAGCGTTTGTCCCATTGTTGCCGGCCAAATACTATATTTTTCAAAAACCCAAATAGCTTAATCCCACCAATCACTCTCCTGTCCAAACAGCCCACTTCACTATATTAACAGATGCAACTTCTTGCCGGTTTTGAGTTCATTTTACGACCAAATGAAGCGGTATCGGAACCGGGAAATCTGGGATTTCGAGCATGAATTGGTGGCTGCCGCACGCGGGTTTAATGTGATGAATGGTGGCGATGATATGTTCTTGAATGGTGGCGTTGATGGCCTAAAAGTGATCCTGGGTATTGATGGTGGGACCACTTCTACTGTGTGTGTGTGCATGTCTTTCTTACCATTTACTCAGCCGTTGCCCGACCCTCTGCCCATCCTTGCTCGGGCAGTGGCTGGCTGCTCCAATCACAACAGTGTTGGAGGTTTATTTATATCTCTTCACGTATGCATATTTACGTTTTTTGTACTTTGTTAGTTTTGTTCATTTGATTTTTGTTTTCCGTGCTATAGTTGGAAAATTCGTGCTCATGTTTTTAGTTTAGCATGGTGCCTTGGTGGGATAATATCATTGGATAGTAAAAATTATCTTGGTTGTGTGGATTAATTCCTAGCAAAAGCAGCTGGGATATAGATATATACACTGTTTTTTTTAAGTGGGTTGGAGTGGTTTTTGCATTGGTCAAGATTTTTCTTATAGTTTTGGTTTCAAGAAGATTACTAGATGAGGATTTCCCAAACAATAAAATTCTTCTAGCTGAAGAAGAGTCATTTTCTTTTCAAATAGATTTTGAGTGCTGAATTCATGGAAAAATCAATTCATATGTTACAATTTGCATTGACGTCCTGGAGTTAGTGACTTGATATTGTAAATGTGAAATATCACCTGAACTGAATGCATTAAGTGAAAAAAAGTTAAGGCGACAGGTTCGTCAACCTCATCTTATAACAGGAAATATGAATGGTGTTTTAATTCTCTGTCCTTTTCTAACAGAAACTGCTGCTAGAGACACTTTAGAGCATGTTATGGCAGAAGCTCTCTCAAAGTCAGCTTCAACACGTTCTACTGTTCAAGCTGTTTGTCTTTCGGTATCTGGTGTTAATCATCCAACAGATCAGCATCGAATACTCAGTTGGCTGAGGTCTACTTGACTAAGATTTTATTTTGCCATGCATTCTTATGCATTTGCATTCATTCTTTTTCAGTGTAGAATCACTTTAACTCAGCATTCTTAGAACTTAGAAGGCCTTACCCGTGTTCTGGTCGCCACTATATACATGCTTGAATTTCATCATAAGTTGAGGATAGTTTTGCAACATGACATTGTTGACACCATCTGATTTCTCTGCCTCACTTTGGTATAGAGACTTGCTGGGACAACTTAAATATTAAGAAATTTACATTTCCATTCCGCGAATGTTTGCGAGATGATTGATCTCTGAGTATTTCAAGTTTGATGAACTTGATCCATAAAATTTAAATAAACCGACACACCTTATTAACCCTTACTCTGCCATTATTAACCATTACCTTTTCTGACTTTTAAGTTCTCATTTTCCATTTATATCTCAGGGAAATATTTCCCAGCCATGTCAGATTATTTGTCCAGAATGATGCTGTGGCAGCTTTGGCTTGTGGGACTATGGGAAAGCTTCATGGATGTGTTCTCATAGCTGGTACGGGTACCATTGCCTATGGATTTACAGAAGATGGGAGACAAGCTCGGGCTGCTGGTGCTGGACCAATTTTAGGCGACTGGGGAAGGTAGAGGTTTTATAGTACTTGTACATGCATGCCATCTTTGTCGAGATGTATTTACTTCTTTATACATGTACATATTCCAAAACTTATGCTCCTCTACATTATTGATAGAATGGTGCTATCATCATTCTAATTTTTGCCTTCAAAATATTCTGAATCTTGCATATTGCAGTTTTAAAAGACCTTGTTTAATTGCGACTCGTCAGATGTTTTATCATAATTGTCAGAAAGATTTTTTTGAAGTCATTCAATCATGAACGCAGTAATTAACTTTTTATCTGTCTCACTGATGAGTTTTTGGTAAATCTCTACCATCCAATTGGGCCTTCAGGCTTCATTATTAAATTTCACTTGGCGACGATTCAGTTACTACGACTTTCTTGACCTAATTCTGAGGAAAGCATTCGTAAGCTGAAAGATGCGATTCAAAACAAAAGAATTGCTAAACCGGAGAGAAAGTCAAAGGATTAAGATTTATCCGATGTTATTACCTCCAATCTTTGATGAATGAGCTTATCTGACCGAGAGCAGTTACAGTTTACCAAGGAATAGTCTAGATATTTAACAGTTGTACTTAATTCCTCGAATAAAATTATGTTTTATATGCCCGGTGCATCTTTCCAAAGTAGTCTACTTATTTTGCACAACTACATTTTCAATTTTTTTAGGTTAAAATTTTGTTATTTTTCTTATGTTGAGTTTCAGTGGGTATGGTATAGCTGCGCAGGCACTGACAGCTGTTATAAGGGCTCATGATGGTCGAGGCCCAGAAACAACACTGATTGACCGTATCTTGCATGAACTCCAACTTTCTTCACCAGATGAACTAATCGGGTATGCTACTGATGCATAGACCAGCAGTGATAAAATTTCAATGTGCTAGTGGTAGTTGCATTTGAATATAATGACTGTAGCTGATTGACACGCACTTTGCAGATGAATTTGATTTTACAAAGTATACTAATATCCATGCCTTGTATCATTATTGTCCTCAAAGTTTGTTACATTCATGCAAGTTTGCAATGCAACCAAACATATGCTATTTGTTTTTCTTCGATGGAAATGTGACTTAGAAGTTTGTAAGGTTGGATGCTATAGAGTTGATGGGTTTATTCAAGACAAGATTTTGGGCTTTGTGAAGATGCACTTTCTGTGATACCAGTGTAAATAATACTAATTTAGCTATCCATACAGTTAAGTTTCTGGCTGTTCTTACCATGTTTGTGATGGAACACCTCTTGTTAGCTATAATATTGGTGTGCAAAATGTACTCCTTTGTTTGTTTTTCACTCCTTTGTGCTGTGTATTTGTAAGTTTCCTAACCCTTTCTGTTAACACTATTCTGAGAACGACAAACTTTTGTAGTGTCATGGCTCCTTCAATAAATATAAAGTAGCTCATATTTACATATTAGCTCAAACTAAGATGAGAACAAGGATCCATTGATAATTTAAATTAACTTTGAGCTGCTGTGTGGTATACCTCTTGATTCAGTCAGTTGTATGGCAGTGTGTGTCAATTGGCACCAGATAAAGCTAGAACCTGTACGCGCAGTTTTAAAAAATATTCTTGTGCAATTTGATATGTGGAGTAAGATGAATCATTGGAATGGCAATACCAGGAAATAAGAATCACTTAAATTTGATTTTAGGTGGACCTATGCAGATCCATCTTGGGCAAGGATAGCTGCTCTTGTTCCAGTTGTGGTTTCTTGCGCAGATGCTGGTGATCCAGTGGCCAACAAGATTTTACATGATGCTGTTAAAGAGTTGGCTTCAAGTGTGAAAGCTGTCGTCGAGAAATTGGAGCTATGTGGCGAAGGTGCGTCATGCCATTCCCTGGGCCCAGAACTTAAAATTTATGATGCCATGTGATGTATGTTTTGCCTCTCTTGCATTTCCTATCTACGTTTAACCTCTCTGCCTATGTTACTCCAACTTTCCCACTGGTTTGAAAGTGGCAATGACACCAAATATTTATGTTTGAAATCCGAGAAATCTTTGAGCTTCTACATTTTTTTTTATCAGAATGACTGCATGCTACTTATGGGTTTCTAATTGGACTCTAATTTTCCCCTACGTGAAAGCATCTATGAATAGGATATATTGGTTTTGCACTCGATGACAATTTGTTTTCCTGATAATCTATCATCTGCTGTGTTGGCCGTATAAAATTAAGCCTCAACCACAAATTCCATTCACTATAAATCCTACTGAATTTTTCTGTTCAGATCTAATGGATAATTTTCCTCTCGTAATGGTTGGAGGTGTTCTTGAAGCCAATAAGAGATGGGACATTGGTAGCGAAGTAATCAATTGCATCTCCAAGGACTTCCCAGGGGCTCTTCCTATTCGTCCAAAGGTGAGTATATCTTATTTGTTTGCTTTCCTTCTTCACGCCATTTACATTAGGCTCTTTGCATCTCATCATCTAAATTTTTTTATTTCGTCTCAATATTTTCGTCGCAAAGCTCTTATAGATTCCATGTGAAATTCCGAGTTTAATTCATACTGGAGAGCCTAGCTGAACTTAGCAACCTCAAGATTGTGGATCCTTGGATTAAGTAATCTTATTGCGCAGGTAGCAGAATTTTTTTATCTTAGCAGGATATGCAGAACAGGATTTAACGCCATGCCTTATGGTTTCTTATGTTGTAGAAACATAAGAAACTACCTTTTCATTATAATTGAGACAGTTGCCTTACGCAATTAGGTAACCAAGTGGACCAGAAACTATCATACCTCTTCATAACAAAATGATCATAACTCGCAAAATTCCGGCCGACTCGTCTTAAAATTGGTACAGTCATTCGTCCAATAATCTAATCTTTGTGCCAATAAAGGCAAGAAGTGCATACAAAATCAAGAACTTTTATGTTATGTGATATCTTACAAGAAGATCAAGTCATTCAAATTTCTCGCAGTCTCGTAGTGAAAATGCCAGGAGTTACCATCCTTGTTTGTATCTCTGACAGGAATTATCATTCGATACTTAGGTTTTAGCTTATAAGCATCTTCAATTCCACTATTTGCGTAACACTCTTCTTCTCGGCAGCCTGCATCTCATGAATGGAAAGCAATGTTTTTCAACTTCATTAAAATACTAGAAAATCCCATTTTGTACTCGTGATCATTTTCGGATGTTGACGCAGTTTTTTCTTGTGTTTTTCCTTGGACAAAACCAGGTTGAGCCGGCCGTAGGTGCTGCTTTGCTTGCTTGGAACTCTTTAATGAGACAATCTCACACATTGGGAAGGTGACTGTACATATTATCGAGGACACCATTATTTGTACAGCGAACTAGGTGAAATCACAAAGAAAGCAATCTTTTTTCTTTCTTTCTTTTTTTGTTTGTGAAATAGTTATTATTATGTGAAACAGTGTGTAAGGACCGTGTACCGTCTTATCGTAAATCTTACGTGATTATCGATAATTCATGAATTTGTTATGTGATTATGTATATCATGATAATGAAATTGAGAAAATAAATGTTGATAATGAAATATCGTACTAGATATTGATTAATTAACAGAATTGAAGTTGTAAGCGCTTGAGTGGAGAAGTTGGACGCCGATACAATACAAGGCCAATAGGTTGGACAAAACCTCTGGCGCCCGAGCGGTAGAAAATGACCGCCCGAGCGCCAGTGTATAACAAATTAGTTCTCGGACAGAAGTGTTGGTGCTCGAGCGCGATATTTTACCGCCCGAGCGCAGCACAAACAGCACTCGGGGGCAGATCATCTCGCGCTCGGGCGCGAGAATTCTACCGCCCGAGCGCGGTGTAAGTCACACTCGGGGACAGAACGTCTCGCGCTCGGGCGCGAGAATTCTACCGCTCGAGCACGACAGCGGTGGGGATAAGAATGAGATTTTGTTCATTTTTTCTTCACTCTCCTCGCTGCCACTTCGAGAGAATACGAAAGAATTTAATTTCTTTTGTACGAAATCACTTCGAAACGTTATCCAAACGCGAAACAAATTATATATTCGGAATCTTTGCGTCGAGAGCTTCCTTTTGAGGTAAATTTCTTCTAGTTTCAGCAGCTTTAAATATTAAAGTGCTGTGATAACATGTATGTGAAGTCGAGATTCATATATGTGGTAGAATAACCGACAAGAAACTCATATTCGAAGTTGGAATTGAATTATATTATGATTTCGATTTGATATGAATTTTTAAAGTTTCAAAAGATATTTGAGACTTATATTGTCAATTTTGAATGATGTTATTGATTGAAATGAGTATGTTATTGATGTAGATAAATTATTATACTGATATCTAAAGCTACATCAACTGGAAACGAAGAATTGAGGTATGTTGCGACCGGAATAACATACGACAGGTATATGTATCATATGATATATGTTTGATTGATTTGATTGGAAATATGTGTCTATATGCCTTATGTGATGACGTGATGTGGCATACATGACATTGTGATTGGAATATCGATGTATAAAATAAATATTTTGTTAACACACATCGTTTGATGCATACATCGATACATGACATGCACGTTGAGCTATGATCCTTGGATATCCTGTTATGATTCGATTGGATTCTGGGGTTTGTGAACACAATGCTATGTTTGATATTATATGACCCTTAAAGCATAGTCAGTTGTGGCCCCGACGATTGATTGAGATTTGGGATTTGATGGCGCTTTGTCGACGCTATCATACGAGTATCCCTGATTGAGGCCGGTGTGCCAGGCTCGAGCATTGATTTGATAGCGATTCGTTTGATTCTGACATGTGCTCAGTGGATGGGCATTTGACCTGATACCTCCACGACATACATGCATTGCATATCATATATCATCGTTTAGATATTTGTTGTATATATGATGGTTGTTGCATACGGAGCTTTGCTCACCCCCAAGGGGGGCTGTTGTTGTCTTTGTGTGTGGACAATGGCAGGTACTCCAGGATATCAGGAGGTCGGAGAGGGTACTTCTGGAGGGAGTCACAGTTTGAGCTGAGGTTTTGTGCTTTGTTTCCCAGTATATATGTATATGTATCTATATACCGGGGCATGTCCCGAGGATAGGGGTTGTTTGTTTGTAGTTTGATCTGGATTATGTGTGGGCTTGTGTTATATTGTGACATGTTGAGACGATACTATATTATATACTATTTTTAGTATTATAATTACAGTTGACATGTTTTGGGCTCATTGTAAAGAAAATTTAAACTCGTTTTTCCGCTGTAATTAATTAACCCTAATCAGATTGTGTTGTAATAACGATTAGGAGCTAAGGGCCCCACACAGTGTTTCTTGCTACTATATGTAGTCGTCAAATGAACGAGATTTCCCGTCCAAATATAATATCAGAGTGATAGGACACACATTTTTTTATGTTGGTCTTGTGTCATAAACCGAGTCGTTGCTTGAAAATTGTCATTATCTCGAGTTTTCGGGCAAGGGTCTTTTTTAAAAAAAATCAAAAACTAAGGTAATGCACTTCTAAGCGTTTGAAATAAATGACAAGGCGCCAAAAATGTAAACTCGACCATTACCTTCATGATAGATCTTACATGTACATACACAAATGCAAAAAGAAATTGAGCAAGATTGTGAAACAGATTATTTGAAATATATATATGTGGATTGAAAGATTTCATTTAACACGAGTGTTGTTCACGGTTCCTTTAGCAACACACATTCGTTCTGGAATATTTCATATTTCCACAATTACTCACAAAGCAATCAGAGGTCTAATGTGTTAGCAAACTCTCCATCTCCCATGCCAGAAATTTTCGACAACTTACTCTCTTGAGGTTACATACGAGAAATCAACAGCGGTATGGAAACCGAAACCTCCTCACACATGACTGGCTGGAAAAGTTCCAACTCCCCATACCGTTCCAGGACACGCATTCTGCAATTCTCAGCTGCCATTAATCCAGTGGAGTATGCACCATGGACAGTCCCTGTGTAATCCAAACTCGTAGCTTCTCCAGCGAAAAATAGGTTATCGACAGGGATTCTTAGCTTCTCAAACAGATCATGGGGTGTGCCTACAACATCATAGCTGTAGGAGCCCAATGAGTCTTCGTCCGAGCCCCAACGAGAAACTAGATACTGTATCTGCGTGATTCATAGAAAGAATTGAGTGTGATAGGCTCTTTGGTTTCAATAAATAAAGTTTTTCGGCTTTGCGAATACTATTAAATGATTACTAGAATGACAAAACTATGCGATAGCCCGGAAGAAAAAAATTAATCTATTATGAAACAACTGGTTAGCATTTAACTACTACAAGTGTAAGGCACACTATGGGAGATTGTGTCTTTTAGAGGTAGAGCTAAGTAGAAATTGTCGGGAGCAGCTGTTCCTAGAATTCTGCTAGATTTTAATTCTCTTCCTCAATAAACTTGTTCCCCTTTTTCGATTATTCACATGCACAAGAAGTTAAAAAGAAAAAGGTTGAAGTGAAAGCCTGAATACAGAAATAGAAAACACAATAATACCGGTGGAGAAGCATTTGGAAGGATTCTTTTGAGTTGAACAAAAGCAAAATTAGCAGCAGCCTCATCGGACATTTTCTCGAGGACCCGTGCCAGTTGCCCTGCAGGCATGTAAACAAGGACAGGATGCTCTGTGGCCTTGTTCAGATTAAGAAAATAACTGCACTCATATGATGTATCTGCAACAACTCCCAGGAACTCAACATTTGGCCAAAAGACGGTGTCAAAGTGCATGACTATTTTATTCTCGAGCCCAACTCCAAGGCCATTAATAGCCTCTTCCTTCCATGCGGGCAATCTCGGCTCAAACTTGATGCGATTTGATTTGAGGACACCAAGAGGAACAGTGACAACTGCAGCATCCGCTACAAAGGTTCTCCCATCTTCAACGGTTACTTTCACTCCATTATGATGCCTAAAAATCTCTGTCACTCTTTTATAAAACAGAAACCAAAAGGCCAAGTTAGAAGTAAATGGGGTAGAGAAGAAGAAAAATAATCCTTCGGTAGGAGCAACCAACTATTTCTTACCGGTGTCTTAAACGGATGTCGATGCCTTTGGCTAGTGTATTGATAACAGGAAGATATCCCCGCACCATAAGCCCGTGACCACCGGGAAGCAACTGTTCCTGTAAAACCCAAATGTTGCAAAACGTATTAACCACTCAGGTCAACAAGCAAAGTTCGGGCTCATGCTCTTAATTTCCAAATGATTTTAGGAATATCTCTACTGGCTCAAGTGAGCTTCTTGCAAGTTTTAGGGAGCAATATTCTCTAGTTTGGTGAGTCTCAAATGTTTTTGTGAAAGAATAGATGACATGTAAGAAGACATTCACAAGAATTAGTTTCATGTTATTTGAAATTATCTTTGACAATGACAGAAAAAAGAGAGAAAAAAAGGGGAAAACAATGATGAGGAAATGACCTGGTCCCAACATTTGAGTGATATGGTATCAGCATCTGCAGCAAACCACCCTTCCATTCTGCATATGTACCACTGCAGCACGTTTTGAGCAAGCCCCTCCAGTCTGTAATGCAATTTTTAAAAAAACTTTGTAATGCCTTATAAAGACATAAATCAGAGAACAATCATGTTTATACATCATAAAACCTTAAATCTGGTCTCCGCTCCAAAACAATGGAGATGGCACGTTGCATAGACATGTCCTCACTATGATCCTGTCGTATTACATCCGTCTGCAGACGGGACAGCAAAAAAAAAACTGTTAAAAAAACATAGAGAATATATGCTATGACTTCCTTTCATATTTTTCTCCAAAATATTTATAGTATATATAAAAGGTGACTATGGCAAGAAAAAGCTAGAAGTTTGGGCACATCCGCATCTATGTCAAAAGATGCAAGCCTTGTGGACGAGTTATGTTGATCTTTCTTACTATTTCTCTTTACCCTATTCTTAATATTCCAGATTCAACAGAGACCCAATCCAAAAACATTGAATTTCCAGTAAAAAATAACATTCGCAGCAAGCGAGTAGAGAAGATGGTGAGGAAAACATGCCTCTTTCAGTATGCTCTCAAATGTTTTGCCAACCTTTGATACTAGTTCTTGAGAAACCTTTCTCCCATCCATATCGAACAAGGCATAACTGAAAACAGAAATAATATATTAGCCACCAAAAAAAACTGCCCGGTGATGCTAGAAAAGAATTTTCAAATGTATGTTGGCAAACAAATTAGAAAAGATATTTACATGAAAACTGTGATGGAATAAAATGAAAATAGTCTAAAAAACTCTCACTAAAATTTATCAATGAGTTGCCTTAGTTATGAAGTACATTTTTTTCTTTTGAAGTGGATTTCACATACAAACTATATGATTGTCAGAAAATGAATGGAAGACATTCATCATCTTGAAGATGATTATATAACAAGTTGAAAGGCCAAAGAATAACCTTTCCAGATCATGGTCATACAAAACTGAGTTATCCTCGCTCGTGCGATAAAGGGGTAGCCCAAGTCTTCCTATAAGAGGTGCCAATGGATTCTCATTACAAATACCATGCAACCTGAAACAAGGATGTTCAGGTGGAGGTTAGAAGGTAACACTCTAACAGAGACTCCAGGTATATAGAACTGAATTACCAAGATGCACCCAAATCAACGGGGAAACCAAGAGAATAGTCAGTTCGAACTCTACCGCCAATTCTATCCCGAGATTCGAGCACAATTACCTGGAAGAACTCATACTTTTAAGACCACTATCAATAATCATGAAACTGATAGAAAGATATATACCAAGTTTATACCTGAAAAGAGGTATCATGAAGAGCTCGTGCAGCTGCAATGCCGGAAAGACCAGCGCCAATGACAATGACAGAAGGAGAGGCTGCATGCCTCCTTCCTGAGTAGAAAATAGCTAAAGAATTTTAAAATTGACTCAGATATAACCTTTGAAATATATTAGAGAATACATCTCCTATCTTAGAGCATATATCTCCTCCCACCCAACGAGGTTGCACGGGTAGCAGAGCTGGTTAAATAAGAACGAATTATTTGTCATATGACAAGTATTCTGCCATTTTTATTAATATAACAGAGCACAAAAATAAATATTTACAAGTATCAAACAAAGTAAATGATAATTAGTGAATTAGGGAACTTTAATCCATTGCATCTCAATTTTCACACCTGAATATTTACTAGATGAGGACGTATATAATTTGTTTGATTCTTGGAAACTGTTAAGAACACCCAACCGTATCTGGACAACCACCATACTATTTTGCCTAGAATCCCCAGTCAAATTTACAATATGAAACGAAATAGGATTTACAGAATGCCTAAAATTCAAAGCAGGACAGCAGGAGCTTACCACCAACCTTGGCTTGTAGCTTTCAGATAAACTAGTTTCTGAAAATAATGAAGTAACCTGAAGGTGAGCAATATTATATCACCCAGTGAGTTTAGGGGGAAAAAGAATTTACATCTCAACCTGTCCCATTTCCTGATTACCTTTTTAACTTCACCGGACCTAACCAAACTTTATGGTCCCCATCCCCTTTAAAAACCCAAAAAATCATCACAGCACCCAGCCTGTAAATGATGCCATCACCCATTCCACTACCAACTACCAGTGCCTAACCCCACTTCGTCACTGAAAAGTTAAAACCCACCCACTAGCTCACTTAGACCTCACCTCCCACTACCATCTACCATGCTTCTCAACCCCATTAAAAAATAATCCAACCTGCAGCTTGATATACGACATCCATGCACAGTGATCGTGACATGAAAGTTTATCGAATCAGTCTGTTTGAATATGATATTACTGATAGGTGCCAAGAAACCTTCATTTTCGGAATTATGTTTTTACGAATTAATGGCAGGAACATTTTTTGTTTAGAGAAACACATGACACGAAGCACAGAAACTGAAACTGCCACCTGACATGGGAGAAAGAGAGGAACAAATATCATTTGAGATGATAAATCGCAACTCTTTCTCGCGTCACATATAATATAAAAATAAAGATATAGTATCCACATATGAAACCCATAATTGTTTTTGTTGTGGTATAAAATTATGGGTTTCTACAAAGAGTAAATAGTAATTTTGTATCGAATAAAATCATAAATGATGGTTCAGCTGGAGATATTTTTATGTTGAAGAACGACTACCCATTGCTGGGTAAAATATCCATCCTGCATGATATTTTTCAGATATTAATTAATTCTGGGCAGACCCGAACCAGTGGTGAAAGATTCACCAAACGAGTCAAATGAAGTTACAAAAAACCAGTGGTCCAAGTCAACATCGTACAACCAAGATTCTGCCGATAATTTTAGCTAAATTATTCTTATTTTCCGCATAACATTTTTTTTAAAAAAGTTAATCTTTTACTCCAAAATTTTATTTAATTGGTTGATCTATAGACCTGTGGAACGAACCAACCCTTCTTCAGTTACTGTTTATCGAATTGTTCGGGTTCGCCATTTATCCAAACTCCAAAGTTCAGAGCAAATACTAAAACCAAATCAATCAAAAAGGAAAAGGTAGATGAAAAAAGATACAAAAACACACCTGCTTGCAATTGGAGATTACTGTTGTTGCACTGTGAATTCATGTTTCCAATTAAACAACAAAAATTGCGTCGAAAAGTTAACAGCAAACACAATCAAAATCAAGATCAATGGAAAAATCGTTCGATCTTAATCTCTGTCTCAACAGAAGCTTCGATAATCTCAACAGCAATATGAACAACAAGAAAGGGTTCGCCTTGGAGTAAGGAATGATGAAAGTAATGAAATGGTTGGAAATCGAAGAGATACCCAGCTTGACCAACCCACTCATGCGTCTTCCAAACAACTCCTCGATCGATCAACGCAAAAAAATAAAGAGAAAGAAAAAAGGAATCAAGTTTAATTAAGGTAGCCCAAATCAAGCTACGATCACATAAATATTGAAGAATCAGAAGCAAATTATGCTCAGATATTGCGCCAACTTTGAATGTAGAGTACTTTTCGACCGAGGAAAGAGTAAAAGTTTGGGCAACGAAGAGTGCTTGTGGTAGTTGAAGTGAATCGGGGTTTTATTTATAGAGCACGGTCATGTCACGGGTTTGGGTACGTAACTAGAGACACGATTGTGTAAATATAATGGATCATATATTTTTTTGTCTCGGACGGTCGCTCTGATCTATTTTTATAAGTCAGGTCGAAAATTTATTTCACAAAATCATTCAACGAGACAGTCTCACAATCTCATAAAAATATAAGAAAATCCGAAAAGTTTCTTAACTAAAAGAGTAGGTCTTTTGTGAGACGGTCTCATGAGTCTTTATATGTGAGACGGGTCAATCCTACCGATATTCACAATAAAAATTAATACTCTTAGCATAAAAAGTAATATTTTTTATGGATGACCCAAATAAGAGATCCGTATCACAAAATACGACCCGTAAGACCGTCTCACACGAGTTTTTGCCTAGCTAAAAAAAGTATAAATCCAATGGTTGTGA
This sequence comes from Primulina tabacum, assembly GCF_025594145.1. Classification (NCBI taxonomy): domain Eukaryota; kingdom Viridiplantae; phylum Streptophyta; class Magnoliopsida; order Lamiales; family Gesneriaceae; genus Primulina; species Primulina tabacum. The sequence continues at coordinate 58,458,119 of NC_134550.1, forward strand.
GGTTTATATACAGCTGATTAAAACATAGATTTTCTTGGAGTCAAATTTGAACAAGATTAAATCAAATCTTCTTGTAATTAAATTGATAAGATTTTAATAAAATTCCGTATCGTTAATTCAATTCAGACAAGTTTTATCAATCAATAATGAAATATATGGTGGTCATAAGAATTATTTTAATGTTTTAGTTTTAAGGATGTACAAATTTTATCAGAAAATGAAATTTTTTCTCGAGAGACGAAAATAGATGGTACAAAAGAATTTTTTTGTTGTATGAAATTGAGAGTATTTTGCTCTTGTAACCATAAAATTTTAATATATCTATATGATAAATTAGAATTTTTTACTAATATATTTTTATTTCAAAATTATCAGAAATTTTATATATAATAATGGTAATAATTAATCTAAGCATTATCATAATACACTTAATTTTAGCTAATTTTTAAAATATTTTTATTGGCTTTTATCTTTGAGTAGAAGATTTTTTGGAAAGGTCTACTTTTATGCTGTCAAAATCACTTGTATAATCATAGTTTTATGTGATAACAACATTCTAAGAGTAGGTCTCTTATGAGATGATCTCACGAATCTTTATCTATGAGACGAGTCAATCATACCGATATTCACAATAAAAAGTAACACTTTTAGCATAAAAAATAATATTTTTTCATGAATAACCCAAATGAGATATATGTTTCATAAAATATGACCCGTGAGACCGTCCCACACAAATTTTTACCACATTCTAAATAGGTTTTTGGTGACATGCTAATGATTTAACTACCAAGTATTTGCCAAGCTCGATGTTATTGTATGATAAATTATATATTTTCTAAGAGTAGTTCTCTTGTGAGACGGTCTCACGAATCTTTATCTGTGAGACTGTGAGACGGGTCAATCCTACCGATATTCACAATAAAAAGTAATACTCTTAGCATAAAAGTAATGTTTTTTCATGGATGACCTAAATAAGATATTCGTCTCACAAAATACGACCCGTGAGACCGTCTCACACAAGTTTTTGTTATTTTCTAAAATATTATAATTCTAATATTATTAAATGATGCGTTAGCATGTAATATGACCAATAAAAAAATATTTTTAACTTATAATAATTTTTTATAATATCAAATAACATTATCTATTTATTCTCATTAATTTAAAACATTTTTTAATTCCTAATTTAATTGGAAAATTAATAAAAGATTGTATAGGAGTTGCTAGCGACGTACTAAAGCATCAATCAAATAGTCAAAAAAGGACAACTACATTTGTTGAGATCATGGAACGCTGTTTTCTTAATTACAAAATCATAGCACATCAAGAATGCAAGTAATTATTAAAATCTATAACATGTCTATAAATTATTATTTTTTGTATTAATTAATTTCTGAAGAAATATATATTGCTTTATTTAACTTTTAAGGTTTCAAAGCTATTTGTAATTTTGACCGTCTATTTTGTCAAAATCGTGCGAGTCATACATCAAATAACGCTAGGTTGACGCATCGGAAAAATTATAAAATTTACAAAAATAAATTAATATATATATATATATATATATATATATATTAAAAATAGAGTTTAATAATGTAGAGAATCAAAATCCAAATTTAATAAGTATTTATCTTTTATCAAAGTTTTTGAAGTCGTCCAAAACTCCAAACCCATTTCTTCAATTCGCTCACGTAAGGATATTATAATGGCAAGTACGTACACGCATCAATAATCTCGAATGCATGCGTCTCTTGATTTTATTCATAAAGTGAGTGCAACGATTTAAAAACAATAAACCAAATCGACTTTATTTCACCATAAATGTGCAAAAGCCCAATAATCTCAACTAATTTAACTAGTTGGGTTAGTAATTTATTTAGCTCATTTCAATAATTGAATTATCGTCACGTGATGTCAACTTTTATTAAAATATAATAGACTCCTACGATCTAATAATATTATAATATAACGAGAATTACCTCGTTTGAAAGATAGACCCAACTCATAGGGAAATGACCATTTTATCAAAACAAAATAAAAGTAACTTCCTTTTTCTTCTAACTCAATAATTTTCTTGGATTTATTACCATATTATAAATTCATGGTCCGGGAATTATTTTCCAAGCACCCATTCTCCCTTCCCAAAAATTAAAATGAAATATCTCGCCTTTTGAACTCGTTTCAAAAAGTATTTTAAATTTTTTTCTTAAATGTTTTATAAATTTCAAAAACTCAAAGTATGAGTTTGGATAAGATTTTTGTAAAACGTTTTTGAAAAATATTTCTTAAAAATGTTATCCAAATATAGTTTTTAAAAAACATTTGAGAGATGTTTATTTATGTTTTTAAAATGATCAAACATCTCATCAATCCTAAAAATATTTTTATAGAATAATAGATATTCAAACACATTTATCCCTAAAACAACATTTGAACATTTTATAAAATTTTTGTACTTTTTTTATAAAAACATTTCATTTTTTTCCTCCAAAAATCATCCTCATTTTCGTTCGTCCCATTCCAATTTACTGTCATTATTTTAATTTCAACTTTCAACATTTCTAAGACGTTTCACATTATTACAAAGCAATCAATTTTAATTGTAATATATGTCGCCCTTACAATCTTTTGTTATTCTTCTAGAAAATCCATATTTATTGGATGGAATGTAAATTATGTAATCAATGTTACATATTTGCGAACAGGGGTGAGAAATCAGCGATTAAAAAACATAGCAATAGGAAAATCTGGACAGCACAACGCTCCACAAAATTCAGAGGAAACTACATTTTTTGTTATGCACGTTTATCTCCTTATGATTTCGATCATATATGATATCAAAATCCAGTCTTAGTCACTTTCTTGGGTTTTTTTGATAATTTTTCGGCGTCCTATTAGCATTCCGATGAAAAATTCTATAAATGAACAAAAATCAAAAGATATCAAATTTGATATCATAAATGATCATATGACAAGAAGAAATCATGCATGACAAAAATACAATTATCCCTAATTATATTATATATAATAAAAAGGGAAAAGGCATAGCCGCATAAACTAATCATAAACAAGAACGTTGTAAATTATTCATTCAAGTTTCCCAAGAGAAAAAGGATCCAAATCTTCGCAACCGGGACAAATTAAGTAAATGTGTACAGCAAAACACCAAATTCATTCATTCCATCCTATTAATCGAGCTTCTATGTTTTCTTGATGACAACTTGATGCTACTTTCTGTTAAGAAAATATAAAATTTTCTCGTTCACCACCACCACACCCCCACCTAAAAGATGTGCATAAATTCACCCTTCTCAAGTTCCAGGTTCTATCCCAAGTTCAAAAAACAGCAATAAAACGAAGCCCTTTGTCATCACATTCAAAAGGGTATTGTTACCGAGTTTTCCGAGAGGTTTTACATAAAACACAATTATGCAAGGTATTATGTTCATCCCAATTAGCAGAACATAACCCTGACCTAAACATAGAAAACAAGGGGTAGACAGGGCTAGGCGGCAAGGAGGAAACGTAAGACACTAAAATATAGCTAAAAGTAGAACTTTAGGCAATAAAAACATACCTAAAGAATCCATCATGCTTTGACAATAATAAAAGCACATAAACGGATCAGCCTTCAGATCAGCATCTACTATGCACAGTTCCACTTGCAACTTTGCCAAAGTCACTGCTAACCTTTAACTGATTCTGGATTTATTTGGCTGCTACTTCCGCCATGAGTGCTAAATCCAGTAACAGGCATGGATCGCTGAGCAAAATTCAGCAACAGTTTCTTCTGATTCTCGTCAGTGTGTGGGAGACTAGCACGTAAAAGTTCGACGGGCATCTCCCTGCTTATAGCATTTGCAGCTTCTGAATCAATTACCAGTGCGTGTGGAGGATTTTGAGTGATAAATGATTGCACAATGCTGTCATATTTATTCACACAGTACTTTGTCAGAAGACCAAAGAAGGCATCAAATGAAGCCTGCCATAGGGTAGGATTCGGTATACAGAAGTTGCGGGCCAAATGAGGATCTTTTAATAAGTGATTCGCTCTTTCGAGAACAGTTTTCAAGATGACAGAGGCACCATCACCAGCAGGGCCGCCTACCGGACGAAGAGGTGGCTGTTCCAAGGAACAAACGACGGCAGCTAGACAAGCACTGAGTGAATTAAGATCCATACCATTAACACAAGTAGAGACTGTCTCAGCAAGTTTGTTGACGGTAATAATAGCTTCTGGATCAGAGGGAAGGATCCCGAATATAAATCTTAAATGGCGGAAAATGGCCATGCAGACTATTCGAGCAAGCTCGCTACCTGGTAAAAGAAGTTGAAGAAATCTAGAGATGAGTTTTCGACCCTTGGATAGAGAAACCAAACGAAGAAACACAGGTATCATCCTTGGGAGACAACCCAACAGTATTGCCTCCTCTTCCAAGTGGGTCAACGAGCTGAAGAGAGGCTGCTAAGCCTTCTAGCAGAGTGTGGCGCTTTCTCCTAAGCTGCTTTCCACCATCTTGGGGTTGAGTAAACTGTAAGATCCTGTCAATATCATCCACATCCAGAAGTAGACATAGGCCATCCTCGATTGTCACCCTTGCTGCAAGCATTGGTTCCTGTTCCAAAGGCTTTTCAGATAATTTCTGATTCGCGCTAACATCACCACAAGCAATGGGAGGAGGGTCAACTTCAAGAAGTGGGTGAGGCCTGCGAACTGAAGAAAAACATACCCGTCCAAGAACATCCACATGGAGATGTGGTTGTGACTCAGAACTGTTACGAGACCGGGAAGATTGCTCCTTTGAGTGAGATGGGCAGAATCGATATTTCGACCTTGTTTCAGAAGATTTCTTGGCAATACTAGCTTGATGGTAATAATCATCCACATACAAGTCATTACCATGGGTTGCAGCATGCTGCAATTTAAGAATGCTTTCTATTTCTTCGGCAGTCATGTGCTTTGATCTGAAATGTGATATGTTACCGTCACTTTTTTTACTACTAGCATCGGATCCTTGGTCAGAGAATCGCACTGTGTGTCTACCTTTTTGTACTGGTTTAGGTTTTAACTCCCTCTTATCAATGGAACCAGACTTACTAAAGGGTGCTGGTGTAGGAAAGGTATTAAATAAGCGAGATTGCATAGCTGAAAAATGGGCTAATGATGGTTGAAATGAAAACTGTAATCTCTGCTGTTGTGGAGACATCAGCTGAGATGGTAATAGTCCATTTTGATACTGATGCTGTAAAATATTATTTAAGAGGATCGAATTATCCCCATGAAGAAGACCAGCATGGCTATTCCAGTGGTTTTGCAGACGCGCATTACATGATATATTGGGTGAGGCCAGGAGCGACATGTTTGAAATACTATTATGGAACCCTCTTGGGATACCACCAAGCGAGAGAGAACGATTAGACAATGCAGAGTTGTTCAATGCAGAGAGGGGTGACTGCGTTCCACCAGTTAAAGATGAAAAATTAAGGTGATGAGAATTACTCAATAGAGCTTGTTGAGATACTGGGAGAGGGAAGGAAGTGAAAGATGACTCAGGTACTAAAATAGGCTCGCTATTATAGTGTTGCAGCTGTTGCGGCTGCTGCTCAGGGTATGATGATGCTCTGTATAATGGTTTTGGTTCTGGATGATATATCGAAGAGTGACGAGGATGCGATGACCATCTCTTACTTTCCTCGTAACATTCTGAGTCAGACATGTGATGGTCAAGCCAATCGGGAAAGTCAGTCTCTCGTGCCCATTCTGTAGCTGATGAACCTGAAGTAAAATGACATTAATCAGAGAGCACCAAAAGGTCCAATAATAATGATATGTATAAGGATATTTTCAAGAAATCGGTCTTAAAATAAAGAAAATTCAAAAGTTTTAAGTTTATATTTTCTAAACATCATACACAACACACATATACACAAAAATTATATGATGCTACCATTCACAATGTAACTAGTGATGAAAAGATATAAAATGAGAATCAACTGAAAAGCAATACAAATAACCCATATTTAGAACAGATCACATAGAGGAAAAACCTTGAAGTTAGACACCTAGATAAACTTTCTATACAGATATCTAAAAACATTTAGGAAAACCCACCGTTGCTCAAACATCGTTTTTCTATCTCTAAGCTTGAGATTAAGATGGTCTGCCTTGGTATTTGCAAAACTAGTGAACAACAGCACTCAGAGTTAAAAAGGTTTTGGTTTAATTTAAAAAAATGTGGCTTCAATAATTTCCTACTAGATCAATAATGTGATCCTAACACATTTCATTACTTTTTGCGATTAATCAAGTACGTGGTTGAAGCCCCTAAAAGCTCAACGATCCTGACCGGATTAGATCGCGCAATAATGGGAAACTTAAATGAATAGCAAAGTTATATCAGTATTCCAGAACAATAACACTATTTCAGTACACGACCGCAGATAGTTATTTGCATCACATATAACAAAAGAAAACTTCGCCAATGCTTTACATAATAATTAAGGGTTGCCCATAATAATTAAGGGTTGCCCATGTCACTATCATATTTTTCTGGCGAAACTTGAGAAGTCAAAATATTCATTCCAACAATCATGGTTCTCCAAGGTTCCTCATCCCACCTATTATCTCAAACCCCATCTTCACCACAATCAGCCACCACTTCTTCAGAGAAAAATATTTTCCAGGGTGTTCGATACTGAAGCTGTAAAAATTACATACCAGATTTGGAATTTGATGGGTAACAGCTCAAATTACCGTTGCACTTGAAAGCTATCCAAAAGGGCATCTTATAAGTCATATTTACTCCTCCATCCATGAACATGATTTAAAATAAAAGTGGCATCGATGTCCAGCACAGGTCATGACAGTAAAGAATTATAACAGCTTAGGATGTTCACAAAAGCATTTGATTTTTGCCGAAGGTTATATGAAGAAAACACAATTTTCAAACACTTGAACTAAATACTCTGTTCAAAAAAATTTAATAAAATTAATATCGTGCACTTTATCTTCCTTAGAGAATCATTATTTTACTATGCTCTTTTCACTTAGTCACAACACAATATTACTTGTGATGTATCAAATCAACGTTCATATCCAAACACAATTTCAAAAATACGTCAAATCTTTTTTGAGTTGGATCGAGCTTTAAGCCCAACTAAACACCACAATAATTTCTAAATTTCACGCTAGCATGTGATGGCGTGGAGCAAGTCTGGCTCGATATTCAGGATGGACAAGATTTTGTCATTCCTAACAAGATATGGGTATGAAGAATTGACCATATAATACTTACAATACAGCAAATAACATGAGGAAATATGGGAGTGATTCTACAATAAAGAAAAAGACAAGAACTAACTCTCCCTTGAAAACGATCCAGATCCAGATCCCCGATCACCGATTACTCCAGGATGTCTGGGTCCAGAAACAACTTTGTTCAACTGTGAAATTATAATCGAGGCAAATGAAAAAACAGAACAAGCAATAAATTGAATGGACAAAACAATTAGAAATGAAGTTCCTTTAATTTTCTGTGTCAATAAAGGTACTTTCAATTACATTTTTTACCAGATTTATCAGCTGAGAAAATTTCAGTATTCCATAGTTTACTTTGGATTATGCTTACCCAAAAATATACCTATTTGACGATGCCCAATGCATTTACTGTCTAGTCAAATGCCCACAACAAGGTAGGAGTTTCTCAATCATCCTGTTCTATGTTGTTTTCTTTTCTTAAGCCACGCTCATGGTTCTCAAAATTTGATAAAGATAAGTTACAAAATATTGTGCACGCACAAAAAAAAATGAGAATCAGGCTGTCCTTTAACACACAAGGCACCGCACCTCAATTTCATTTTCTTATTTGGCTTGAAAAATATTGGTTATGTGGCAGCTTACCTTCGCAAATGTAGTAGTCAAATCATCCATATCAGATAATGATCCAAATCCTGATCCCTGGGAAATGTAAATAAAGTTCATTCAGTAGGCCAATCACTCCATGCAAATAACTTCCAGAACAAACGTATGCATTAAAACCCACTGTTACAGTTATTAACACAAAATACGATATCCATTCCATATATGCAAATGCAAAACATTGAGATGCCGAAAAGTATATAAGAGATTAAGAGTCAAGAACCAAGGCCATTATTGTATAAATTATGAAATGTATGTGAGATCAATACCGAGAATCAAATGAATGGTTCAAACAGTCTATAATTCTAGCAGCACAGGAGAAAGCCTGGGATAGTGAACATGAAAAGGAAATTTTTTATTTTTTTATCATGGATGAAGCAATTAGCAGTAACTAGCAAGCTATCGACTTAGTATAGCATGTGCAAAATCAAGAAGTCCTTATTTATTCTCTCATAAATAGTATTATAGTAACCATGAATGAGATGGTAATAATTTACACGCGTCTTAGAATTTCCAAACAGGGAATTCCTCACAGGAAGCAAACACCAAGAATGTTAAAATTCAAGAGCCGAATCTATGAATCGCTAAAGTCTAAACGTTATAGTCCATACAAATAATATTCGTACATCAAATATTTTACAATTATATTCCTGTACCTCATCTTTATCAAAAAGATGATACTGGTGTAACTCCACATCACCACCAAATCCACCTCCAATCACAGGAACACCAGCTTCTTCATCTCCACCAAATCCACCTCCAATCACACGAACACCAGCTTCTTCATCTTCCAAACACCCTATTTCCACATCACCTATTACATCGTTTCCAAAAAAATCATACTGGGACGCATCAAACAGCGCGCTATCTGCACCACAAAGAATAAAAAACCAAACCATGATCAGGAAACTGCAATGGTAAATCCAGCAAGCTTAAAACTAATTATCTTCTAACCAAAACCAAACATATGCCTAAATAGTCCTAAAAGGGCATTTCTTTTAAATAACAAATCATATATATTGATATGGATAGACAAAAAGTAGATCGTCGTAGATAAGGGAAAAAAAACAAGATGGGAAGCTCAGCGCGAACCAGATATGGAGCTGCTTGACGGGTCGGAGAAGTCCGTAAAATCTTTTTCATCGGATCTCTCCATAATCAAGAAATCAACAAGGAAAAGCTAAAAACCGAACATTGCAACCAAATCCCTCCTCCTTTCCAATCCCCAACTGGGATTTCTGGGATAATTTAGGGTTTAGAAGCAGCTCACATGGCGAGCGGTTAGTTGTCGCGTGTAGTGAGAGGGGAATCTGTTGCTTTGTATGTGCGAATATTATGTATATAATCATGTGAAGAGAGGATGAATTTGATGCTCGTTTCCACGAAAGTAAGAGTCAATTTGTTTATTCAATTAGATATTCATTGCTCCTTTAGTGGCTTACGCAGTAGTTTCTACATATTGGGATCACTTTAAAATTAATTCCCTAATTTCTTTTTATAAAACAAACTTTATTAATTTATATAGTGTGAAAAACAAATAAATCTATACATTTAAGATGAATTTATATAAATATGATATAAAAATTCATCGTAACTTCGCTTTGTTCTTTTTGAAAACTTAATTTTCAAATATTAATTCGAAATATATACATTTTAAATACATAAGAAAATTTGAACAATCGACGAACATATTCATCTATAGAAGAATATAGCCTCTAAAGACAAATAAGGCTAAAGATTACCCTCTTCACACACATGAAATAGATAATGAAACTTTGGTAAGCCTCATTGTCAAACAAATTTATCCGATGTCACCAAAAACAAACCTTTTGTTTTCTAGAAGGAAAGAATAAAACAAAATCATTACTTCAATTTTTATTATTGTATATCATTTTGTTAAATTTTAGATCTGATCCAATTACAAATTCAGATTTTCGGGTTTTTGTCTATGATTATGTATGCCGGAAATAACAATTATTGAGTAATTTAGTCATAAGACGAGACAGATTTCAGGTAAGATCCATCTCATTTAATGATCGTGGATATAATATAGATTATTTCAAATAATACATTTTATTGTCATTTTGATGTATAGTTTCTTGCATCATATTTCCGAAATTGGTTTGGGGACACAAATTTTGAAACTATATTCAAAATCATGTCATCCAATTTTTTTATAATATTATATGTATCACTTTCCAAACTAATCATCAAACCTTGGATATAAAATTTTCATGATTATACATATACCTAAAAAAAAAATTCTAGCCATAGATTTTTTTAGACCTACGTATCAATAATATTATTTGAGAGTGACATTTTAATTTTTTTTTAAAAAAAAAATTAGTGTGAACTAAATGAAATTAGAGAAATGTTATCTATACACATGGTTACACGATTGCTTTTGAGATTATAAAATTATTACAAATGTATTTTTGAAATTAAAGTATATTAATATTGGAGTAGTTTTGTATTATAAAAAATTGTTTGGTTAATAATTCATAATTGTCGACACCTAATTCTTTAAATTAATGGGGAAACTGTTGGGTGGCATGTACGCCAAAAATTTGCGTGGGCTTCCATCGAAGTGTTTTAAATCAACCAATTTATGCGTACACAATTCAATTAAAAATACTAAGAAATTCTTTATAATTTAGTGTTCTTACGCCAGGGGAGAACGAACTCCATTTTTGCTTCCGGACAACATTTTCTCATACATAGCAATTGTATTTTCAAAATAGCAGTAGCTCATCGTTCAGCTCATATTGTTTTTGAGTTATCATTGAACGTAGAATGGTCCGATGAAGATATGTCTTCTTGGTTTTGTAAAATTGTAACACAAGATCTATTGTCATAAATTTACGGTTTCTGTTAAAAAAATATTTGTGAGACGAATAGACTCGCTCCATGCTTGTACTTAAAAGTAATATTTTGACATAAAAAATAATAATTTTTCATGAAATAAATGGGATTGGAGATCGATATCACAAATTGATCCGTGAACCAATATCGTAATTTTTTTTATATATATTTCTCATTTTTGTGTGTTTATAAACCATGATTCACTTTACGTATAACTCTAACCGAACAATGGAAGAATCAAAATAACGAGAAAGATAAAAATGACCTACCTAACAACCTTGAGATCAATATTACGTGGATCACCAAATATTAATTGTTCATATATCATATCTACAATGTTGATGTACGTTAGAAGTCAACTGTTTTTTTTTTTTTTTTTTACAAAAAGATAATTAAATAAAATAAAGTGAAAAGACGATGAACGAATAAATCCACTTGTCTAAGAAATATCGCTTCAATTAATTGATTCTATATTATTTGAAGTAGTTCATTTCGTATGAGAGAAGTCTATAGATTCAATGTTGTATTATTTTATGAATAAATTTACAAATATTTTTTATAAAAAATTATAGTTATAGTAATATCCATTTTCCGTGTGGTTTTAAGTCTCATGTCTGATACGGAAGTTTCCGCTGGGTAGCGTCGCCTCTTCGTTCACGCGGTTTTAGCCGCCAAAGCCAGATTCTCTTTTTAACAACTTCACCACGCTCGGCGATCTATATATACACCTATACAAGCACAAATATTCTCCATAATTTCCTAATTTTTCCTCGCGATTAATCTCTGTGCGACGCTTAATTCTTGTTCCTTCCGTTTATTTTGAATCATAAATCCATCGATATGAGCAGCCACAACGAGCCTCAAGGTATGTTACTCACTTCTCTCCGTGCATTTATGCTGCTCGTTTTTTGATTTCGCAACTGTTAGTACATTTTTTTGCTGATTTCTGCGGATCTAGTGAGAAGCGGATGATAATCGAAGATCAGTTTACTGTGGATGACGATTCTGTGTTTTTTTTTTTTTTTTTGGGAGTCAGAATGATGATTCTCTTGTGAATGTTGGTTCGGTTTGCTCTAGGTGTTTGATTTGATTGATCGTATTTCAGCGCATTGAATATGATATGGTTTGCTATCCAGCTGTAATTTGGTGGATCCAAAAATATAGATTATAAAATCAGTAATTTCGTTGAATTAATAAAGAAAATCATGCTTGTTCCGAAACCAGTAGTACTATCCAGACTAGGAATTATATTTATTATTATAATTACAATTTACTAAAATCATCTGTATCATTATTTGAATCTATTATACTTGTCTTTTCTGAAAATTTAAATCCGATTTGTTAATATCCAAATGTTTGCCTTGAAATTTTAAATTTATTTATTGTATTGTATAAATAGGTATTTATGTCTTTTTTCTTACTTATAAAAAATGTCCAATAATATATTTAATTCTTTTTTGACATTTTTTATAATTATTTTCTAAGATAATAGTATGGTGGATTAGTTCATATTTAGTCGATTTAGTTATTACATGAGTTCTTAATCGATTAAATATGTACATTTTTAAATCTTGAATCTACTGTGTAATATAATCAAATTTTAATTTATTTGTGCAAAATATACATTTCATACACATATTTGTTATATTTTCATGACTTTTTTCTATTTCAAAAATACTGTTAACAAATTCAAGAAAATAATTTTGGAACTCAAAGGTGAACTTATAATTCGTTGTAAACTTATTTGACTTTCCTGATAAGAAATTTTAACATGAAATAAAAATATCTTAGATGTTAAAGCTTGCTTTTAAATAGCAAGTTTCTTAATGTGACTTGCTATATTTGTCTTCTCCACAAGTCACATTTATGCATGAATAAATGTAAGTTTTTTTTTAAAATAATTTTCCTACACAACAGATAAATTTTTAATTTTATTCCTGCGGTTTATGTTCTTGTTTCTTCTTAGTGCATTATAGAGTAATCACGTTGATTTTTCAGTTGCATATCCCCCACCGGCAACCGCGTACCCCATGGAAACACATGGTGGCTTCATGGCTCCACAGCCGCCGGCTGGTTACCCGACGAAAGATGGCCATGAGGGGCAGATTCAGGCATCAAAGGCCACCACCAAGTCTAGAGGTGACGGCTTCTGGAAGGGATGGTTAGTTATCTACATCTATATTTGATGAGAAGCTATTACAATAAAGAATTTGGTGAATCAGTTACTTTATTAAAAATCTAGTTTCCCAGTTATAAAGGAAATGCTTCCATTTTTAAATAGATATAATAGATGCGATATAAGTTCTATAAACTTAGGTTGCGCTTCCAGATCCATGAATTTTAAATATATTCAAATATATTTTTGTTGTTTAGATAAGTAAGACCATAAATTTCAAATACATCTCTTACATATTTATATAACTATTTTATGTTAGTTATGATGTATTTCAAGTTCACCCAATAACTGTGTCATTTGAAATATATTTTATTTTGTATTACTAATGTACAAAAATAAATAAGGTATGTATTTAAAATTTGATATATTGTTTCATTTGGAGTCGTTTTATTGTTTCATTTGGAGTGAACAATAAAACTAATCGAAATCCATGAATTTGAAGTACGTCAATCCAAACGCAGCATGAGATAATTTGGTAGTTTGTGATTTGAGTATCATCATGTCATGATAGTTGATTTAGAATAGTTTTTTGAACAATAACTTCGTATAATATCTGAACATCCATTGAATAGACGTGAAGACTGACTTCGAGTTTTCCCCCTCAAAACTCACAATTTTTTGTTTCAAATGTCGGTTTTCCTCACAATTTTTTGTTTGTAAGAAATGGTGTATTTAAAAGTTTTGATTGGGAGGCATTTAACATATTGAGAGGATGGAATTTATATTCGATGCACACAATTTCATTTTGTTTCATTGGAAAAAATTAGGTTCCGGTCCTTTTGCCCCTCTTGTAAAAGAATCAGTGAACTTCACAAATAAATAGAGCAAAGGCAAAAGTTTCATAACAAGACTCCTAATCCACAGCATTCCATATTCTATATTAAAATTTATTTTGGAATCAATTTGTCGACATATAACATTAGTCTCATGTTACAAACAAGTGAATTTAGAACGAAAGATTTGAATTCACTAGGTATTTCCATTGCTCCACATGTTCAATGTTCCAATTTAGACATGATTCGGTAACAGAATGTTGCTATGTTTTCTGCAGTTGTGCTGCCTTATGCTGCTGCTGTGTATTGGATGCTTGTTTCTAAGTTTTTGCCTGGAGGCTTGTTTTTCAAATTTGTTGAAGTTTCTATGTTATCTTTTGGGCATATTTTATTTTGTGTGAAGATTACTTGCGTATCCGTACCGTTGTTCCTTCCATGTATTGAATTCTTCATAACGCTGCTAGCATTCACGACGGTTTTATTGCAATTTTTTTACCCGACCCAAAGGTTTTGGATGTTCGTTAAAAGATAACATATAATTTCTTTATTTTCTTTTTTTAAAGAATATAGAAGATAATTTTCCTCTAAAACTACTGGTGTTGGGTCAGTGGCATCAGCTGATTAGCTTTTCTCCCTCCCACAAACCATTCCTTCAAGTCTAGTGGGTTTGATAAGGTAAAAACTGACTATTGAACGAAGGGTAAAGAATCAATCAGATTTATTTTCGATCAAAAATACTATGTAAATCTTCGGTTTGTTTCTCTCTGTCCCTATCCCTTCCATAGATATAGTGTTTCGATCAAAAGAGAACCTTTTTCCGTTCTAATGTTTGAATCAAAAGAAAACCTTTCTTCTGTATTTATTCTAGTTCCATTCCAATTCTTTCCATATATCTCCGAAGGAAAATATCGAATTGGATAAGAAGTTTATATAAAAAACACCAGCAAAATAAAAAAAAGTAATGAATTTAACGAAGGAGAATCGTACAATCCAAGGGCCGACCCAAGAACAAAAGTGACGGCGTTGCGATGTTGAAGGATGATTTTGAACATTTCAAGAGAGTGAAACTAATATTATTCAAAATTGCACTTAAATTTTTTACTTTCTTTTGGAGCTTAACCACCCCAATTGGCAGAGGATAACCTCAATTAGGAATGTAACTATAAATTCATCAAAGAAAACAAAATAATAAATAAATAATTTATTTGTGACAAGAATAATAGTGTGCTTTTTAGAAAAATAATACATGAAATCTGAAGTTTTTATCAAAGTCCAACCACCCCCGCAAGAAAATGAGAGCTTGATGAGGGAATATAATAAGTACAGACTTGATTACATCGAGAATCATAGTGAATATTCTTCATTGTTCCTTTTTCCATGCTATGTAACTACGGGCCAGGTTTCAAATCAAAACCAATCATGACCTAATCAAAAGATCAAACATCAGACAAAAATAAAAGTACAGAGCTCTAATCCAAGTGGGTAAAATAATTAAAATGGAAGCCGAATCCAAACCTCAACTCCAAAGCTAATACTTCTTCCCAAGAATAATGCCAACAATAACTGAAACTAGAGCCACACCTAAAATGAATTTAAGCGTCATGCCTCGTGGCACCTCTGAGGTTTGAATCTGTGTGTCTGAGGAAGATGTTTGAGCTGAACGTGCCTCCAATTTTTTCTTACTCTTTTGTTTGGGAGGAATGTTGGTAAAGGAGTCGATTCCCCGAGATCTTATTGTTTCATCCTTGGTTTCAGCAGAAATATTCTCAACTTCCTGTATTGTGATTTAAATCAGTAATGCTTATGTAGAGCATGAATTATGAAATGTTTTGCAATTGATAGTTAAGTTGGTGATATGAAAAGATGACAAATATGCACGTGTGATTCGATGCAAAGTAGAATCTAACCTTTTCTTTAAGTTTTGTGTCAGCCAGATGCAATTTCTCCTCAATTTCTTTAACTTGAGTTTCCAAGAGTGCAACTTTGTGTTTATTGACGTCAAGTTCTTCCAAGGAATGTTTCAAAGCATTTTCTTGTTCCAGCTCCTTTTGAGAGTTCAAGTCTTTCTGTTTCCAGAAATAGTAACAGGAATTTACCAAGCAATTCAAAGCAGCGTATTAAAAATAGTCTCAATATTTACAATCTACAACGATCTGTTAATCAAACTGGTAGAATAATTGTCGTTACCTCTTCTTTAAATCTAGCTTCTGCACTTGCTAAGTGTTCTTCGAGTTCCTTTAGTTGATCTTGCAGCTCAGATTTTTGGTTTACCTCAGTGTTGAGGATTTCCAACTTAGCCTTGAGGGCATCTTCATTTGATTTGTGGTCTTTCAACTGTTCTTCAAGATTCATTATCATTGCTTCAAGATCCTTCTTGGAACCATGATATGTTTGTGTAAGCATGTTGTTCTCTTCCATAATAGAATGTATCTGCACAATGAACATATTGATAAGAAAACTTTGAGTTTCACAAACACGAAAAGTCCATAATAATCTATCTCAAGTAGTACAATATGTCGCAGTCGAGAAGAGAACTAACCTGAGATTGTAGCTTCTGACCTTCAGAAGCAAGCTGCAGCGTCAGCTCTTCTATCTCCTTTTTCGAAGCATTTAGTGCTTCACTTGTACCATCTTTCTCAGATGACAGAATGGACAAATTATTTTCTAACTCGTTTAGTTTAGATTCATACGAGGCAAGCTCCAGAGTAAGCTTTGAGTTTGTGCCAATTAGTGCTTCAACATCCTTTTCAAACTGACCCGATTTTGTGTGAAGTTCTCTCTCCAGATCGGTAGATTTCAAGTGAGTGTGTTCCAATTCTAATTCTAGACTTTTCACCCGTGCAGATGTTTCCTTAGCCTGTTCTTCGTATTCTATTACCTGTGCTTCAAAAGCTTTTACCTTCTCAGACAAGGCCTTAGCTTCTGAATCTCTCAGGCCAAATTTCTGAATTTCTTCTTGCAATTGTGCTTCGGCTTCTAAGATGCGGGCTTCAGCTGTCAACTTAAGTTCAGAAACTTTAGAATGGCGCTCTGTTAGATCAGCGATAGTGTTTGTGTGGGAAGCTAGATGCTTGTTAGAGGCTTCCAACTCAGAAAAGGCAGCATTCAGCTTTTCTTCGAGATCTCTTGTTTTGCTGCTGAATTGTGCATTAGTTTCAGACAACAGCAAATTTTCTTCAACGTGCTTATCAACTTTACCTTCTGCTTCCAAGATCTTACTTTTGAGTTCCTCATTGGCATTTTCAGAAGAAGCTAGGTTCCCTAAAATCTGATCCATCTCTTTTTTATTAGTTTCATATCTTTCAGCTGCTTCGGCAAGCTGCTGTTGATAACTGATCACTTGATCTTCAAGACTCTTTACTTTATCGATTAAAGATTTAGCCTCGGAATCCCTGCTGGTGAAATTTGCAATTGCCTCCTGGAGTTTCAACTCAGAGTCCCTCGTTAGAATCTCATGAGATGATTCAAGTTCTGCACTTCTCGCAGTCTCTTTCTCCAAGACTTTGATTTGTTGCTCTAGCTGTTCTTCTGCAGACTTAAGCTTCTGCATAGCTTGGGTTTCATTCATTCCCGAAGCCATGAGCTCCTTTTCAATGCTCTCCAATTTCTCTTGGGAAATATTGATTTCCTTCCGTAAGACATCTAGTAAATTTTCTGCCTCTGATAGCTTTTCATTCGAGGTTTTTGACAGATCTTTCAAGATTCTGTTTTCTTCTGTAGTTACATTCAAGGACTCTATCAGATCATGTTCCTTTTCAGTGGACGCTTGCAGGGCAACCTCTAGGCTTGACACTTTTAATTGGGCCACCTCAAGCTGCGCTTCAAGTTCAGATACATTATTATGGCTTTTCGTGAATTCTTCTTCTACACCCAAACATTTCTTTTCCAATAAGCTCGTCATCTCTTCAAGCTCCTTAATCCTAAATTTTTCAGTTTCAAGAAGGAGCTCTAACTCGCTCACTTTTTTGCTAGCATCCACTGCTTTGGAATCTGATGCCTGCATTAATTGCTCAAGATCAAGGCTTCGCTGATGAATCATATTGGCTCGTCCCTCGTGCTCATCAGATTTGTCTATAGCATTCTTTAGCTCCAGCTCAAGCTCGGACTTATGTGCCATTACCTTCCCCAATTCGGACTCCATTTGATAAACTTTGGCCTTGAATTCTTGCAATTGGGCATCTAATTTTTCTTTCTCCTCCTCCTCCTTATTGAGTGTGGCATGCAGTTCTGATATTTTGTCAGATAACTCTCTCGATTCTCTCTCAGAATCATGGCATTTCAATTCCGTCATATTCATCTGTTGCTCTAGCTCGATTTTTTTCTGTTCCAATGCGGTACATCGTGTTTCATATTCTCTCACCTGCAACTTTACTTCTTCAGTTGCTAAGTTCAAGGCTTTTACCATGTCTTCGAGCTCTAGGTTTTTCTGGTTCGCATTATCAGCTACATGACCGGACTCCGCGTGAAGCTCTTCAATGGTTTTCAGTTTCTGCTCCAGTTCTTTGCTGTTCGCCACTGCTTGGGATAAAAGAGAATCTGTTTTGCTAAAATTCTCATCCGAGTGCTGCAACTTAGCCTCAAGTTCATCACACAACTCCTTCAACTGGGAACTTTTGTTGGTTAAATCAGCCACCTCACCTTCCAGCGTTTCTTTTTCTTTACTTGCTTTGGTTAGTTCTTCCTGCATACCCTCCATCTTTGTTTGCTGGAGCTTCAAATTTTCTTCTATCTTTTCCTTTGTCCTGAACTCCTCCTCCAATTTCAACTTTACACCTTCAAGATGGAATTCCTTCTCTGTAAGATTTTCTTTTGTTGATGACAGCAACTTCTCAAGTGATTCATTTTCTTCCTTAGCTTTAGATTCAGAAGCCTTGGCCAGTTCCAATCCCTTTGTCAATTCATTGACAAGATCTTCCTTCGAAGCTAGCTTCTTCTCCAAATCTTGTGTCAGTGATTTTGATAACTCCAATTCACATTGGATATTTGAAAGCTCGGTAGTAGTGTTCTTTAACGCCTCCTCGATTTTCAGGCTTTCAGCAATCTTTTCATTTAAGCTTCTGAGCTCATCTTGTAAAGAAATCATACGATCTTCCACCTCTTTCGTGCTAGATTTTGCGACCTCTAGCAACCTCTCCAACTCCAAGGCTTTCTGTATCTCCGATTCAGCATGTAAACCACTTTCCTTATGCAACTCCTCAAACTTTTTGGCTTCCACATTAGAATTTTCGAGCTCGAGCTCCAGATCAGTCATCTTCTTTCTTGATGTCTCGAGCTCAAGACTGAGACCATCAAATGCTTCCTTCACACCAGTCAATGCTTTGTGCTTCTCTTCCTGAGCTTGTAATGCATCTTGCAGAGTTTTCAGCTGCTCATTGTATCTCTTCTCTGTTTCTAATATCTGATCCTGCAGTTTTGTGTGTTCAAGTTCAAATTCTTCGTGTTTCTTTGAACTCTCCAGATGTTTCTCTTTTGTCCGCAAAAGTTCATCCTTCAACTTCAAGTTCTCGGATTCAGATTCTTTCAAAACACCTGAAATTCTCTGCAATTCGTGCTCAAGATCTTTAACTTTTTCTTGTGATTCCAACAACTCTCTACCAGCCTCAGGATCGCTGGCAGCAGAGCTACGCTCAACAATAATTGGTTTTTCATCGGCTATGGTCCCAGCAGGATCCTTTGCATCAAGAGATTCTCTCTCTATTTTTACGAACTCACCATCAAGATTTGACGTCACTTCTTCCTCTTTCTTTCCTTCCTTCTCCCCCTGCTTTGTGTTTTCTTCTGTTATCTGAAATTAAAATTTTATGAAAAAATAAGAAGCAGACTTGACCAATTCCAGCTTTGAAGTTTCCATAATGAAACAATTATTTCTATTTTTTTAGAATTCGTGATAAAGTACTGCTTAATTTTTCAACTTATATCATGTTTACCAGAATTTGGTTTTAGAGCATATAGAACTCTACATGATTGGCCACCAATAAAAGTCTGATGTTATGATGTCGAGCGTGAGAAGACATGATACTATGTGAGAAAGGAATGGCCGGAACAAAGGATCAAGAATGTGAGGACTAAAGACATCAGGAATATAAATTGCATATTCTCTCTATCTACTGTATCTAGGGTAAACTTGTGAACCCGGGCATAATGTTTTTAGTTAAATATCCCCCCTTGTGATGTGATGTGATGTGATGTGATTTGATTATATATTATATAATATTGCTTACGCTATGTATAAAATTAATATATAATAGAATATATAACTTAACAACAAATAATTATCTTTTTTGATATTTCATTTTGAAATAGTTTAAAAATATCCATAAACAAGTAATAAAATAAAAATAAAAATCAATCAAATAAACAAGTAATAGTCATTCAATTACTCAAACAATAAATAATCATGATTCAAGGATCAATTACTCGTCAACAAATATTAAATCAATGACTCAGGTAACAAATATTCAAGCAATAACCAAACAATCAATCTAAATGGTTTTATATACAACATCTTTAAAACTAATTCGAGAATTTCATGAATATAGAGTAATGCGATGATAAATTTACGACATGAAATTTTAATTCTTCGAAATTTTATAATTTAGTTTGCTCCAACAACGAATAATTGATCAAAATTAACAAATTAAATTTTCCATATTCAAGAATTGTGATTTTTTATATTCCAATCATGAAAAAAATATCACTTTTTAATACATTTAAAACACATAACTATTGTAATATTTAAAAATTAATCTGAAAAAAAAAGGATTTTGCACATGCGCTTGAGCCTTAGAGCCCGAAGTCTTCAGGTTGAGTTTTATAGAGAAATTTCATAGAAACAAGGAGCCAAATTTTTATAGAAGTTATTTATTCTGGGTTCCCACATAACTAAAACAAAAAATTGGGCTGGGCTATAGCCCATTATAACCCCAAGGAAGATCCTAATCACCACAATTTTACCTTATCGGGAAGCACTCCATTGCTCACAGCACCCTCCGCCACCTTTTCCACTACAGGCTCCTGGCTTATAGGTGTCTCTTCTGCCATCACTGAATGGATTGCAGCTTACCGATTTCTAAAACCCTGAAAAGAATTTTACGAAATTAATGGATAAAGTCGATGTTTGATTTCAAGATTCCGTCATCTTTTGCAAAGGACAAATGGTATAAACTCATATTCTGGAAAATTTCAACTGACATAATTATTCTTGGGTTATATGTTTTTTCAACGATATATAAGTGTATTCTATTAATTTCATAATAATGGTGAACATAAAATACACGTTACTAGTTGAAACGCTTAGTCTCATGATTTGCGACTAATGATGTTGCCTAGACGTATTGATAACTATGACCCACACGCAAGATTTTAATGCTCGTCACAATCCCTGCTATTTTTGAGTGGGAAAGGAAATGATTTCATGACAAAATTCACTAAGAGCATAGAAAATATGTATGTATAATAAAAAAATTATCTTGATGACTCTTTTAACTATTGATTTAGGATTAATTTATAAATTTGCTAAGACTTAAAATACGGGAAAGAATCAGATATTGCCGTTTATGAAGGATTTTACGGGAGAACACTATAAGTTTTTTTAAAATCATAATAATATCATAAAAATAAAAATAAAAACGTTTTACAGATAAGAATAACATTATATTTTAATCAAATATCACGTCACTTCGATTTCTCGGGGTATTGGCCACTCAGAACTCGAATAATTTAATAGAAATAAGCTTGATGTGATAAATTCGGTAATGCATAATACATGGTTTGTTTCATCCTACCCGTGCAGGCACTGCCTGCAGGCAGTGCCCGCAGGGGTAGTGTCGACCGAACCATAATACATATATGTTTGGATAGTCCCAAGCAGTTCAAGGTGTTAATCATCAAGACGATGACTTTGGTCTCGTGGTTGATGGTTTAATTCTAGAAATTAGAGAATTTGTCAAAGCTCACAGATTGCTAACCATCAACCACGAGACGATCAGCCAATGAAGCGGGCATCAACTAGCTAGACGGGCTCTTAAGAATTCAGTCAGCATAGAGTAGCTAAAAGGTGTTTTTCTAGTCTGATTTAATGATATTGTATATAAATACTGTTCCAATTCGTCTTAATGTAATGTTAATTTTTTTTTAAATAAAAACATATAAGAAGTCATTATATACTTTATTATTCCCAGACAGCAAGGAACATTGACACACCAGATATAACAGGACATTCTAATTCCGAAATAAAATAATATATACAACTGTGAACACATTCATCGAATCCTATTGCACCTACCACCAACTCTACCGGTTCCAATTTGATTATTATACTATATATGCCATACACGTGAGGTAATGAGGCATGCATGTGAAGGATATTTCTAAACGGAAACCTGGGAATCTGAAATTCTGGTTCAATAAATCCGGGTATATTAAATTTGGCTACGTCGATTTTGGTTAGTTTAATCTATAACATTTTTCTTCCGCGCTTAATTTGACCCCATATTAAAACCTGGGAATTTGAAATTCTGGTTCAATAAAATCTGGAAAGATCTCATTTGGAAATCAATCTAGAAGATTGCATTTGGACTAGAGGGAATATAGGAGAGAATGATTTTAAAGGATTCCACATATTCGAAATCTAACACAGTGACTATCAAAATAGATAGGTGAGATTTAGAGTTGTCAAGCGAATTTATCCAAACAAACAAATGGATTTGAAACTAAACATTTTAAATTCATCAATATAAATGTAATCTACACTGAGCTTGACCCTATATTACATTTAATAAATTTCTATTTTTTTAATTTTACATTTATATATTTCTATAATTGTATATGTTATTTTAAAAAAATCATTGAAATTTTTACATGAGAATCAAGAAATACAAGTTCATGTGTTTCAGAATTATTTTATTTTATTTTATTTTTAAAAAATATAAAATGTGAAAAAAAATTATGGATCCACTGGATCCGGGTTTTATCGGGGCAAATGTCAACCTGGATCGATTAGAAAAATAGACTGAAATAATTTATTCCCTGTGTATTGAAATTGAATTGGAGAGTGAGATAATCAGTGTGTGTATCCCAATAAGGGAAAGAAAATAATTATTGTTTTCTAAACAAAAAAGAGAATATTGAGAATTGTCTTTATCAAAGCTAGTGGAGCCCACAAAGGTTTTGTAAATTCTTGTGATATTTTACTATTTCCTTTTTTTTTCCCCACAAATACTTTACCATTTCAGTTTTCACATACATATACAATACAAAATAAATAAGTGAATCACCGCCACTTAAAGACAAAAAGTTGACATGGCATTGACCAAACGGACCAAAGTATTTCGGGAAATTTACAGTCTGCCGAGACTGATGGACCTTTTTCCATTTACAAGGGCAAGAAATTTAACTTTCAAAAACAAGTGCAAAAAAATATAAATGCGTAAATTATTAAATCATTCGGTGTGTCAAAAATTTGGAACAAAATCCGCGCATTTTAAATTATTGAAGATTGTAATTTTTATCATGTGTGACTCTTTTGGACTTTCACATGGAGTAGTGCACAGGCCGTGAAGAACAGGGAAAAAAACAATAGTTTCAACTTCGTTTTCTAAACAGGTTACAGTGTTAGGAGTATTCTGATGCCAAAATTTATCAATTAAACTGTAATCTGCACCTAAGATTTCAAAAATCACACAAATAATCAGATTAATCGTAGAAATAAATTATCAACAGGGAAAAAAATTAATAAAAATTGACAGCGCAACCAAATTCCTCCTATATGATCATCACCATCATAAAAGTGCTATGCGATTTGTTCGTATTAAGAATTTTTTTAAAAAAAAGCACGTTGATGATCGTCGATCAATCCGGTTTCAGTGTCTATTTTTGACTGATTTAAGTCAAAATCAGCACAAAAAACAAATCATCGAATCAGTTCATCGATTTAAAAAAAAGGATAAACAAACGCAGAAGAAATTCAGAGAAAGCAATAGATTAAAGAATAAACAGATCAGATTCGATCAATCCAGGTAGTATAATAAGCAATCAACAGAGAAAAAATCACAGAGAATCTGCAGAAGCACATAAAATTCGAGAGAAACACAGAGATCAAACACGCAAATATATAATACACCACTTGCCTGTGGAATCGGAGATGCGTGATGAGCTGATCTTGCCTTTTTCTGCTTTAGATTTTCGGAGGAATATCGTTTTTTTTTCAATGCGAAATGGAGAGTTTGGGAGAAGAATGATGGGGAGAAAGGGTCTGAATTTGGATTTAATAGGGGAAGGAGAGGAGAGGAGAGGAGTAGCCCTCGTCTACGCGGCGGTGCAGTGGGCTCGGTGTGGCGGGACCTTTGTTGGCCAATTCGAAATGTTCGGTTCCAACCTAAGACGCGTTTGATAGGGTTCACATATACTACTACTACTACTACTATTATTATTATTATTATTATTATTTTAATTTAATAATTTATTACAACTTTGCCATTTATTGGATCGTCCGTGAAAGAAAGATCATCTCACAATCTAGGTCTTTTATGAGATAATCTCATGAATCTTTATCTGTGAGACGAGTCAACCATATCGATATTCACAGTAAAAATCATGTACTCATTAATTTCGAGTTTGATACGATGTTGTAGTAATATAAGTTCGTGTATCATGTGTTATCGATACAGATCACGTATATGTCTTGAGAATTTAATTTTTAATTATAAATTTGTCAAACATAAATTAAAATAATCGAGAAAAAACAATTTTCACTATGTTTGTAGCAAAGAAAAATATAAATTTTTTTGAACAATTAAAATTTAATTGTAAGTCTTTATTTACCCAATATGATAACAGGATTATCACTATATATTTCAAATTTTATAAAAGAAAATAAAGTTGGTTTGGTCAATGGACAAATTAATTAAAAGAAAACTTTAGATTTTTTTTTTAAAAAAAAAACTTAGACATAAAATAACATGCAGTGGTGGAGACCACAATCAGCCAACCAAACCGCCCTGTGTACGTCTGCGAAGATGACATGTGATAAAGATACATTATTCTTTCCTTTTAGCACCCATTTCCCGACTCTCTTTTTTTATAAAATATTTATTTTTTCAATTTCTATAATAATAATAATAATAATAATTTTTCCTCGCATTCTTCACCCCTTTTTTGATCACGACTGACTCTACTTTGAGGAGTCAAAAAAACTTGAAAAGAAAAATGACGTAGTTATTATAATTGTTTAAAAATCATTCATCGTTTTTCATGATGTAAAGAGATTGATTATCTTGTTGTCGATGGAGTTTTAGTTCATTTTCTTTGTGAACATAGATATTTTTCGCAATGTAAATATATTGATTCTTTTATATTACATTATGATCGATATATATATATAAATTAGTTTTTTGAGATTATATAAAAAAAGTATTAACTTTAAAGAATATATTTTATAATATATTATGATAAAAAAGCATATTAATTATTTAGATCATGTGAATATAAATTAGTTTTTTGAGATTATAAAAAAAATAAGAACTTTAAAGAAGATACTTTAACAGATTTTGATCATAAATTAAAATATTTATTTAATTATTAATTTTTATTAGTTGTTTTTAGAATTCACGGTGTTTTAATAACAATTTTTTTTACAAGTATAATATAAAGTTATTTTGGTAACAGACAAACACACACACATATTAATAAATGGATATTAATTTGTAGGTTTTAAGTTATTTCAAATTTAGTGTCACTTTGAAATTATAGAAACCCTATAATTCATAGAAGTACCATCCGATCAATTTGTTTTATTGCACATGTGTGAAAAATTTTCATTGTTAGTATAAGTGATTTTGATTGAGAAATATTACAAATTTTATGAATAGAAAATTACTTTCTCATATTAAAATAACAAAATAATTAATTGGAGACTACAATACTATATCAACTTAAATATGAGCCCAATATATGATTGGTAAGTCTCTTGTAAGACTGGTCTCACAAATTTTTATCTGCGAGATGGGTCAACACTACTGATATTCACAATAAAAAGTAATATTTTTTCATGGATGACCCAAATAAGAGATCCGTCTCATAAAATACGACTCGTGATATCGTCTCACACAAGTTTTTATCATATATGATATAGTGACATAAATCTCGTCGAAAGTCATTTTTAGATATATGTATATTGTATATATATAAATTTGACTTTGAAATGAGTCTTCCTAACATATGAACATATATCCGGCTACGAGGATTTTGACTCGATCCACCAAATTGACTTTGAAGGACTAAATGGTCAAAAAATATACTAATTCCCTAATCTGACTGCAACGAAGCACCATATTAACGCAAGAATGGACTGAGTTCAAAGAAAATGACCATTCAATGGTACCATTTGATTTTAAATTTATAAATAAAAAAAAACCTTATTTTGAATTTTTTCATAACAGCAAAAAAGTTTGAATTTACTCTTAAAACATATTTTAACGTGCCAACCAGGTCCAAATTGGAAAAGATGACCACCCTTCAACTTAATAAATTAAAATATATTTCTGGTGAGCTGTCTATTTCAACTTTAACCACAAAATCCAGTACATAATGATGAAAATGAACATTTACACTAAGATATATAAAAATGAATGTAATTTAATTTAATTTAGTTTAATAAAATATTATAAATCCCATTTTTCACAAGATATAAGATTGAAGGTTAAATGGCTTTCCTTTACAATAAATAAAGTCCCATGAACTTGATATACTCAAACGAGTAGGTCTCTTGTTAGACGATCTCACGAATTTTATCTTTGAGACGGGTCAATACTATCGATATTCACAATAAAAAGTAATATTCTTTGTATAAAAAGTAATATTTTTTCATGGATGACCCAAATAAGAAATCCGTCTCACAAAATACGACCCGTGAGACCGTCTCACACAAATTTTTGTCTACTCAAACTTACAACCAAAATTATAAGCAAACCGAAGCTCTAACATTAAACCAGTTGTTTTTTTTCTTAAAAAAAACATTAAACTAATTGATTCATCACAATTCAATTCGATTCAGATCCTGGTTTAACTATAGTGACAGAAGGGCTGCAAGAAAAGTCCAAACAGCAAAATCTTTAGAATTCTCACTTATAATTTCATGAAACAGTGTAGGATCATCACGTGAGTGCTCTCTTGATGCAAGAAATCCGTGTAACTTTGTCATATACTAAGGCTACGTTTGATTTGTATGATAAAATAATGAAATTATTAAGAGAGAAATGATTAAAAAAAATGATTGAAGTAGATAATGATAAAATAATATTATGTTTAGTATGATCGTTAAGAATGAGATAAATAATAATCTTTCGATGAATTGACGAAATTGTCCTTTCAGTTTTGTGGTGGTGGGCGGCGACGGAGTTGGTCGACGGTGGTTGGCCGGCTGGAAGTGGCGGCGGCGGTCGGCGGCGTCCGGCGGGCGGTGGAGGGAAGTGGTTATGAGTTTGAATTTAGGAGAAGTGTAAAATTGAAAAAATAAGCTGGATTAAGATTGAGATAAATAATCCTAGGGGGTGAGGAGTGATTATCACACCTAATATAACATAATCATTCATATGAGGGATTAACTTGATTAAATAAAAAACGTACCAAACACGTGATTAGGTAGGTTAAAATAAAATAAACCTACCTGATCCTGCAAACCAAATTCGGCGTAAATTTACTACTTTTTAGTATTATTATTATTATTATTATTATTATTATTTCTTAGATTTGAGCTCTTCCACCATTTCTTCTGTCTTCTTCAGAGCTATTCCATAGATCCGTATAATCTGAAAAAAGTGAAAAAGGAAAGATGAATCAGTTTTTTTATTCGAGTTATGCCCTGTTTTTCAAATCGAACATCATCGATAATGAGCCCTTCAGCCATAATCATTCAAATGCTATATTTACAGAAACTCGCCTCATCAACTTCTTGAGGAGTTATTATAAGTGGAGGAGACATAATTGCGATGTCGCCCAAACAGCGTACTAACAAGCCATTCTGCCGACATTGTGCTACAAAATATTCACCAACACCTTCAAATTCCATGAAAGAAATGAAGATCTAGTCATGTACCAACATTTGATCTATCTTTGTTTAGCAATCATTAACGTTAGATGTAGCAAGGTTGTACCCCAATCAGGAGGAAATGGATCATTTGGTGATTTGTTATCCGTGAATTCTGTTCCAAGAATCAAACCAGTTCCACGTATCTTCAAGAAAGAGTGTTGATAAAAAGACACAATAAGAAACCATCCATAGCATTCGACGTGAAAACTTGTAGAAATGAATCTAATGGAATGTTCGTGTACCTCACCGATGATGGGGCTGTCGGAAAACGCTTTCAAACCTTCTTGAAATTTGGGCTGCTATTCTGTTCACCTGCTCAACAATGTCTCTCTCTCTGTAAACAAGGTAACCTTTTATGATGAACTAATTCTTTCAAGGGTCTTGATTGATGTTCCCCATCAATAATCGAATATGTAGCAAATAAGTCTTGTGCAAAGAGTGTTATTGTTAAGTCCTAAGAATTATGGCAAAAAAATCTAAAATATAGACACTTAGTAATCTCAGTAAATAAAATTTGATCCCGTAACGTACGTTCTGTTTTCTGAGATTCCTTCTTTGTGCAAGTTAACTCCTTAAATTGATTGTAGCGGAGAAGTCTATCAATCTTAACGATCAAGATAACGATTAATTGTAATGGAAATAAATAATGACAACATACTTGTAGATCTTAAGTGCCTCCAAAGCAACAGCACAGGATACAGAGTGTCCAGAATAGGTGAATCCGTGGGAGAAAGAACCTCGAACAAAACAATTTTTTGAGCAACTCGGTACATAGGATTTATGATGAAAAATCATATCAGATTAAAAGTTTAAATGTCACCACCAACCAAGCTTGTTGCTCTGAGAATATATGACATCGTAAAATTATTCAGGGCTCATAAGAACAGCTCCAATAGGTACGTATGCAGAAGAAAGAGCCTGGATATTATCAAAATTCAAAAGCAATGGAAATTGAGAATATGAAAAAAAAGAAAGAATAACTGCTATAAAATCTAGCTTGAGGTGAACTTGTACCTTGACGAAGCTGACGAGATCGGGTTTAATCCCATACTCGTCACTACCGAACATCGTCCCAAGCCTTCCGAAGGCGATGCACTTGATGATATTATTAAAAATTAGTGAAAAATGAACTGATATTTAAATTGAAAAAAATATTAAAATTATAAAAAATAAAAATAAAAATAAAAACTATTCGCTGATTTTAAAAAAATTTCTTAAATATAACGCATGTCGATTAATTTTTTTGGCTAAGTGATGAGTGATGCTGAATATTGCAATCATTTGTGATTTAAAGTTTATTTGTACATTTTGTAATAAAAATTAAATATTTCATAGTAACACAAATCATATCACAAATTAAATTGATTGATATAATCAATGCAAAAATTTTAATGTAGTTTATGTTTTCAACAGAGTCTTGTTTCAATTTGAATAAAAAATAATAAAAAACATATAATACATAAATTATATTTGAATTAATATAAAAATGAATTAAATTCAAATTTGAATTAAATGAATTCATAAAATCAATGCAAATAATAATTGAAATTATCATTTATTGCGGTACATATATTTCAATATTCATTATATATCTTTTCTTTTTAAGAAATGATATTTTGTTTGGAAATTATTATTTTTAGCAAAAACTCTGTTTTTAATATATATATATATATATAGATGAATGATTATTTTTTAATGGAAATATATTAATAGTGTATTTTATGGGCACCAAATGATACTTAACTTAGTACCGAACAGTATTTCATTTATATAATTGTGAATTATTCCTTGCACAATTATGTGAATATTTGATTTGATCAGTAAGGGTAAATTGCTCTTTTAAATCCTCAATTCCAAAATCAAGGAGAAAGTGATTCTACACTCTCCTTGATATACAAGAAATTTTTATGCACTGTGGACCACATGTTATCTCACGAGTCTTCTATTTCAGATCTGATATAGAAACAAAATGTGTGGAGTATAAAAATATTTGATCTATATGTATTTTACATTTCATATCTCAAAAAGTGAAAGACTAAATCATGATTTTACCTAATTTGAGTCAATTGATTCTATGAATATATAAATCAATACGTTGATTTAATATTTTTGTACCTAAAATTTCATAAATTAATATGAAAACATGTATAGTAAGTGTTGATATTAATGAAATTGTTCCAATTTTATAGGGGTGACCGCAGTGCGATTTTGTAGTTTTTTAAAAAATCAAAACAAATTGTCATATGCGGTCGTTATAGTTAAGTTTTTTTTAAAAAAAATCGTGTTTTTATATATGAAATTAGTTTTTCAGCATTCTATATTCAATTTGCATAAAAAAAATGTTATCAAGAAACTAAAGGTTATCAAGAACGGTTTTCAGTTATTCGTGTACAATATATTGATTATTATGTATATAATTAAATTAAGTCAAATGCATATTATCGTATAGGTTTTTAATTCAAAATGTTACCTAACGATAAATTGCGGCGGTATCTTTACTGCGGACCGGTAATGTTAAGAGTTATTTGAATTCTAATAATCCGGTTTGACTTTAAGTTTGAGTCAAGTGTGACATAAAATGATTTTGGACTCTCATCAGGTAAACTTTATGAAGTCTCTGGCTCATGTATTTTTTATGAAAAAAATTATTATAAAACATTAAAAATATAATATTAATATATGATATTTGAGTATTAATTATTTTGGATTTCGTAAAAAAAATTTGTTTATAAAATTGTTGGGGTGATCAATTTTTTTTGTTAAGTGACATCCTAATTTTTTAAAAACCTTGATTAAAAATAATAAATGTAAATCGATCCGTATACATTATATGGTTATTTTTTTTGTCAAGAATCGCATCAAATCATCCTGCTTGAACTGCTTGTCAATTGTCATAGTATTTGGCAAAATAATATGTAAAGTACTCTCAATTAAAGAAGTAATCATTCGCACTCTCAATTCTCGTTCAAAATTTTTCCTCCTACAAATAAAACATCTTCTTAACTATTATTCTGCACGCGATGCGTGTATGTATAGTACTTTTTATCATTATCAATGGACTAAAGTGAAATTTGACAAATTATGGAGGTAAATTGATATTTGAATTTTTTAAATAAAAAATAAAAATATGTATTGAATTAAAAAAAAAAAAACAAAAAAAAATTATAATATTAGTATCATATAAGGGTAAAGTTTGAAGAAAAAGTTATTGTCCTTCCTAAGTGGTTACTATCATGCCCTCAACCTTAATAAAATAGAATATATTAGTCTTGTTTTTGTTGGAATATTTTTTTTGGCTATAAATATTTTATTTGAAGTTTGGAAGCATGAAAAATGAAAGTATAGTGCAAATGTCATTTTTGTCGTTACTGTTTTCTTGTGCTCAATTATTAACTTAGTTTTGAATCTTAATTATTGATTATTTGTTTTGAAATCAATTTGAATATATGTTCTAATAGTTTGTATTCTACTTGATCATTAAAAAATATAAATTCAAACCGAAAACGTATGGCTCATGCAGTCAGGCATTTACAAAGCAACTACTACTTTAGCACGAGTGTTTTTCAAGTATCATTGTGGCATGTCACTCGTAAAATAACTTCTCATTTTTACTAGGCTTACCTAGAAGTCCAGTAATTTCACCAACAATGCTTACCTTTGACTTTTTGTATTGTATCCATGGATATAATAAGAAACATTGCATCATTCAACTTGCAAGAAATAAACAGGCAGTCCTTGATTTCGCTAATGGTTTTGCAATCTTTATGCAACTCTTATGTTTCAAGTCCACATATAAATATAAAAATTAAGGTCATTCTGGAACTTCCTGTACATTGTCTCACCAATCTGCTCTCTTTTGCATTTTTTTTATCAAATCATCGAGAAAACCATTGATATATTTGAGGTCATTCTGGAACTTCCGCTGCCGAGGAACTAACCATTTCGCCAACGGAATTTTCCAGTAATTAAGGATACTAAAATGTAGAACGATGCTCAGCTTCAAAAAGCGTACCATATAGAGCCTGCAAGTAAAATGTAGAACTACTGTTATTACTAATTGGCAATAACCAGCAAGGGATGAAAGGAAGGCAGATTCAAGATCCCAATGCATGTAATTCAGAAAAAGTAAAAGACAGTGTGCCGTACTGCCTTCAAAATGAGCAGCGATCATAAGAATTTTGGCCCTCTGAACACTGTCGAGGATGCAGGCCTTCATGGAAGAACCACAAATACAATTAAAGTTAAAGAGAACCTCCCCTCCTACCTTAATTAATTACAGGGGATTCCTTGGTAACATTGTCCTAAAAATCGGACTGTGAAGGAATGCAAAGCTCTTGCCGTACTAGAGCTATCAACTGGATTAAGGAGTTCGACCTTGCTGATGTGATTGTCGAGCTTGATGAAAAAA
The DNA here is from genome assembly GCF_025594145.1 of Primulina tabacum. Lineage (NCBI taxonomy): Eukaryota > Viridiplantae > Streptophyta > Magnoliopsida > Lamiales > Gesneriaceae > Primulina > Primulina tabacum. The sequence continues at coordinate 58,490,342 of NC_134550.1, forward strand.
AAATTTGTTGATGCTATCAATCTTGAGCCGACGACTCTACTGAGAATATATTGTGCACCAATGCAATTATCACTTGGGGCACCCACATTGGTTGGATAATGAGTGTTAATAACACCCATTAATTTTCGCCCACCAGTGTGGGCGCAATAATTAATAATCTTGGCTGACATGGCAGCCAAGAAATTCATCAGAATGAACGGCGTTATTTCGAAATTTGCGACGGTTTTTCGTAAACCGTCGCAAAGTGAAAAGCGTCTGTTTTTTTTAAAAAAAAGTCGCTATTTGCGACGGTTTTTTAACACCCGTCGCTATGTGAAAACCGTCGCTAATTATCACCAACGGCTATTTTCAAACGGCAAAATTATGCACCAACGGCTATATTCGATTATCGTAATTCGTTTTCTTTGTATTTTGTGTTTTTTTTAAAGAGATTGTGTTGAATAATATTTTAAATAAAAGAGTCCAACTTTTTTTTCATTTCTTAATAATATTTTAATGAATATTGGAATTAAGTTATTTTTAAAATAATAATACTATTTATTTTTAGTAATATTTGTTGTAAAATTTTAAAAATATTAGAAAGATATTGAAATATTAAAAATAAAAAAAAATGAGTAAGTGGACAGTGGGACCCATAACTAATGAAAGTTGAAATTAAATGAATGTGGGTGTGTGTTAATAATGGGGAAGTGTTAATGTAATGAATATGTGGCTCGTGGACCCCATCATTTTTAATGAGATGGTGAGTTATTAACATGGATTAATTCCGACGGATGCGGATGCCCTTAGTCGAGAAACCTCACACTCGTTCTGTTTTCTTACAATCAAATGTAATTATTTATATTCTTGCTAAAACTTTTTTTTTTTGTGCTAGTTTATCGATTTATTTTGAGATTCATGTCTTATTTGAACTTTGGACAGTATTATTGTAATTCTTTGCATAATTAATAAAAATTCATTTAAAAAGTAAAATCAATTATTAAATTATTATATCCAAATTTTACAGTGTGTAATTATTAATTAATTATTATTATCATTATTTTTGTGAATAAAAAAAATTAGGTATTTAATTTTTACAAGGTGGGGTATTTATTTTCCACGCGCACACGACTTTGATTCGTCAAAATAGAATATTTGGCACACAAATCGAATAGGGCCGACACCCCAGTGGGAGAGAGAAGGGCAACGGCTGAGCGATGGGCGGAAGTGGCGCTGGTATCAGCAATTCCGTGGAACCTCCATCCTCGTCCGACTACCCCGTTCGTGTGTACGCCGATGGGATCTACGATCTTTTCCATTTCGGCCACGCTCGAGCTCTCGAACAGGCCAAACTTGCGTATGTCGTGCTGCTTTACTTTATTTTTGTGGGTCTGATTTATATTTTTGTTTCTTGCTATTTTTGGCCTTTTGAATTGACATATCTTCGAAATTTTGTTACTTGTTCGCTAGGCGTTTGGTTTTATGTCCACTAAATATGATGAATCTGATCTATTCTGCCACCCGTTTTTGGGAGATCACACGTTTAATTTCTACTTTTTGATTAAGGGCTGATCGCCCCGTTCCTCGTCCGCCTGAACCCGCTTCGGTCTCCCTCCATTTGCACCTATATAGAGTGCCTTTTTTCATCCGTTTTAAAACATTGTGTATTTTGGTTTTATCATTTATTTGTGTTCATGATTTATTTGCGCATCAAGTTCTGTCAATTTAGTCACATCAAGCCTTGTTTTTATCTACGGCCAAATGAACTCTGGTGGCCATGTGTAATGATGTCATGTATATATCTGTGCAGCTTCCCAAATACGTACTTGATGGTTGGATGTTGCAACGATGAGACTACTCACAAGTACAAGGGAAAGACTGTTATGACCGAATCTGAGCGCTATGAATCGCTTCGCCATTGCAAGTATGTTTGTCTTTTTTTGTACATTCCTGTTTATGAAACGGCGTCATGCATTTTTAGCTGATTCTTGATGACCTTTTGGTCCAGTCATGGCTTTGTTTCTTTTTTTAGTTCAGTTTAGACACTACTGGGTTGTTGATGATCGTTAAGCATTTTCAATTTTAACCTTTCCGCTATGATAGTTTTTCATTATTTTTCACGTGATAGTGTTGATGAAAATGATTAATTGTTTTAGTTTTATATCTATACAGATGTTAAAATAGTTTCACTGTCTTACCTGCCAAATATTTTGAGGACCAGATAGTGTTATGCCTGGCTTCTTTGTTTGGCAGGTGGGTTGATGAGGTTATCCCTGATGCCCCATGGGTAATAAACCAGGAGTTTCTTGACAAGCACCGAATCGACTATGTGGCGCATGATGCTCTTCCGTAAGTCCGAGGGTTCTATCCTTCTTTTGATAGTGGCCGTATCCTTTTTCCATTTCTTTATCATGTTAAGCTGCAACAATATGAATCAGGATTCTGGAGAATCATAGAACATTATGTGTTCAGAGACTTTGATTGGTGTTATCGCCGTCCCAAGTGTCTGAACATCTTTCTCGATTACGGTTTAATAATTTATTAATTAAACAAATTACCCGTTGACCCTAAAAATACATGTTGATGAAAAGCTCTTCAAGATCTCTTAGTCTTTTGTTCTGGAAAATTTTATGACAAATTTGTTTATAAAATATCGGGATGTTGTTATAATGTGGTTTTTAATAGCTGGTTTTGATTGCTAATGGGTTGATATTTTATTGTGATTATGTTATGATTCCTGTGTATGGTTTTATTGGAGTTTGCAAATTGCACAAGGAGGTCTTTAGTTTGCACTTGCAACTTCGCAAATGCTAGTGGGAAGTAAAACCTTATTTACTTGTTTTGTTTTCCCTTTGATTTGATTTGTTCTTTCTAAATTGTGGTTGGATTTGTAATTTATGCTAGTTATCAACGAAGCGTATGTTTAAACTCTTTTAATTCTTATAATGGATTTTATACAGTTATGCGGATACCAGTGGAGCTGGAAAGGATGTTTATGAATTTGTAAGCCTGGCATTGTATTTTATAATTTTCGGCTGTAGTTTATTTATTGAATTTTCTGTGGATGTTGGTCTTGTCCACTCCTTTTCATTATGTCGACATTTGAATACCATATATTATGCTACTTTTGTTACAGGTCAAAGCTGTTGGAAGATTTAAAGAGACTAAAAGGACAGAAGGAATTTCAACTTCGGACATCATAATGAGAATAGTCAAAGACTATAATCAATATGTCTTGCGGAATTTGGATCGTGGATACACAAGAAAGGAGCTCAATGTTAGCTATGTTAGGGTATGGTGTTCCTAATATTCTTATTTTACTCTTGTCCTGATTGGATTCTGATATTTCTAATAATCTGTATCACTAGAACTCTTGCATTACTAAGATTTGTGTAAAATCCGCAGGAAAAGGGATTAAGGGTGAACATGAGACTGAAGAAGTTACAAGAAAAAGTCAAAGAACACCAAGAAAAAGTGGGCGAGAAGGTAAAATTTGTTTCTTTGCATAAATTTATTTACTTCTTCTGATCTGATGCCAATGTATCAGTTCGAATGAAGCGCAAGAATTTTTGAAGAAATTAGGCTTTTGGCATTTACCAAAAGTGAGTCAGCTATTGGTTACAAAAATTTGAAGAATGACTTTTTTCTGAGGATGTAGCTGATGATTATATAAGTTGCTGATTGTCATGTCCTATCTGCCATAATATGTGCAACCTCTAGTCCTCTACTTCTTCAATCCCGAAATCCTGTTAACTGGCATCCATTCCCACCACACACAGTTTCATTCTAACAAGTGTCATATAGTCCCAACTCTCAGTACTGGTTTGCCTGCACTTCAGCCAATGTCCCTTGTATAGAAAATGTATATGTCGTAAATGTATGTTGTTCCTTTCTCGTTTCTAACATAATTAGAGCTCGATATTAGTTATTCATCCAAATGTCGCCCCAAACGCTCGCTAAAGTGAAATATAAAAGAGTTTCCCGTAGAATTTGGTGCACTCTTGACTGGTCGAAAGTCATTTTTTAAGTGCCATTATTTGCGTATTTGTATGTCTCATGCAACTTAGTAGCGAGCAAAGCTTACTCATCTTATGGGCTAATACATGGCCCTATTTGTTTATGTTTAAATTACTGTTCGCAGATACAAACTGTTGCAAAGACAGCTGGCATACATCGCAATATTTGGGTTGAAAATGCAGATCGTTGGGTTGCTGGATTTCTCGAAATGTTTGAGGAAGGCTGCCATAAAATGGTGTATACAAAAATACATATATAGATTATAGGCACAACACTCAACACATACATCTAGGTTCAACTATAATCCAATCCTACATTTGTGTGATTCGTACTTCAAAACTTGTGTTCAGGGAACGGCCATTAGGGACCGGATTCAAGAATTAAGCCAACAGGGACAGGGATTGCTACTAAACGGGCAAAGAAGTAGCGACAATGATGAGGATGAATTCTATTACGACGAGGATGAGGATGAATATTATTATTATGATGAGGATGAGGATGATGTAGAATACTATGACAGTGATGAGAAGAAATGACATGCAAGTCACTGAACCAAGGGTGGTGTACTCACACTCGCCTTGTGTAAAACGCGTTGTACGTTAGCTAAGTTAAATTACTCTCTGTTGGAGATTGCATTAGGCTTTTAATCGGTTTGGCGCTTTGCTCTTTTATTTTCTTTGCAGTTTTTTTTTTTTTTGGGTCGGTTTGTACCAGATTATCATTATTTATGATTTTTGTAATAGCCATTTGAACAAAGATGAATGTATATTTTTGCTTCGACACTGTTTGATAGAACATTTTCTTTTTGGAAACAATGTATTGGGGTACGTCCTCTAAATGTCTTATGTGAACTAAAATCGTGATTGGGAGAAAAAAATTGTGTTTGGCAAAGGATGATGAGATTGGCGAATTCGACGATTTGGGCATGACCCATCACCGGCCATGGGATGAAAATCAATTCACCGTTGCTGGACTCCTCCATTATTCTCTCTTTTTACTGCTAAATGGTTCCTGTACATCTTTTCCACTTATATATATAGTATTTAGCTGGCGAGGGATTCGTTCCGGTCATGTCTCGACTTCGAGATCTCATTTTATCTTGACATTCACGTGTTAGACAATCACATGGTATATATATTTTTTAAAATCAATTAATTATTCGTTATAATCATTAAATAAGATTAAAATAAAACATACTTTATACCAATTATTTATAAATTTGATGTATGATAAGGATAACATGAAAATATAGAAGTTGGCAATGATGTGAAGGTGGGAGAGCATGAGAGTTTGGGTTGATGAAAATCTTTATAAAAAGTTCACTTTATTCTGCGACAAAGGAAACAAATCTAAACAAATGGGTAGGTCGGCTCTAAACCTCTACAAAAGATTTATTATATGTGCAAGTCAAGTGAGTTGTGTACATTAAACAAACGAGTCAAAAATTTGTGATATATTTTTGTGTGCAAGAATCAAATCACTAGAATTGGAACCGCACATTAGCTAGTACATGGTACTTGTCAAGAGAAATCCAAGAAATACTGAGATGAAATAAAATAGTTGCTAATCTTTTTTCGTGGAATCTTGATAATTTGAATGATTCTAAGTTTCTGTTATAAATCTCAAGTTGCAGTCTGGCAGGTAACTGGAGAGATCTTTCTTGTAAATGAAGATGGATTGGATCTTTCTTTTTGTTTTTTCTTGAAATGTTTCGAAGCAGCTTTCATTGCTTTAGCCCATTTCTGCACATAACACACAAGACCAAATGAATCCATACATTTTGTAAAAAAAAGTACTCCATTTTTCTATGGCACCCAAGATTTAACACATCTTATTACTCTGTCAAATAATAAGTCCAAGAACATAGTAAAAAAATTCTTATTACTAAACAAAAATATACCCAATAGTTAGATTTTATGGTAGAGCCAACCAATATCGGAATAAAAATCTAGTGGTGGCACAATTTTTACATCTCAGTTTTCCTTAAAGATAATATCAATATTACGCCACCGACTAGTAAAATTGGGGGTTAAAACCCAAAAATGTATATTATAAAATTAAAATTATATTATGTATAATTCTGTAATTGTGGACTGGATATAGGATCGCAATACGTACACCGCTTATTATATGAACTGAAAACCGTACCTTTCTTGGTGTTGGGGAAGACGCCTTAAGGCGACCCGAAGACGGCACCGGAGAAAAACCAAAGGACTTCCTCTTATTCATCTTCATTCTTTGGTACATGCAAATGTTATCAGAGACAACACTGGTGAACTTTTTCTTGATATTGGCTGCAAATTTCTTGGAATTTTTTAGCAACCCCGTGAAATCATTTTCATCGTACTGTAGCTTTCTTGAAAGTTCTAGGCATCCATCCTGGCCATTAACAAAGGTCCGGGGAACCAAAGGGGACCAAATAGAACTCTGAGAGTAATCGAAGTCGAAGGCAGAGTTGTCCGGGAACTTGCAGAGAAGCTCGCTGGACATGGATGATTCCAAATACTCCACCACTTTTACAGGTGGTAATGGATTCCCATGGGAAGAAATGTGAGACATTGGTAAACAAAAAAACCGAAGAGATTTATGGGATTTGCGGAGTTTTTATGGTGGTATTGAAGTTGCAGAAAAAGAAGACTTTGGGAGATCACACAAAAGTAGCCGTTAAGGGAGGGGCCGACACATTAATTTATGGAGGACCAAGTTTAATACAGATCTCAATTGAATAAAATAATGTTTGTTAGCAGTCAAACCAGAAAAAATAAAGATTGTGTGATCTAAAAAAAAAAAACCAAGAATAATGATTGAATATTAATTAATTAATTGAAAAAGCTCAAACATTGTTTTTAGATAATCATAATTCTTAAATATTATTCAAGAAAGAAATTGTCTAGATCAGTTGTTCCTTTTTTTGTAGAACCTTTGAATAATGTATTGAGATTTAATTGAGTTTAAATTTTTTAAGTGAATAATGCATGAATAAATATTAAACTTACACTCTCCCCATTGAACGGAAAGTATAGAGAATTTTTTTTTTTCAAACAAAGAAAGCAAAGACTTTAGGAGGAAACTAGCTAGGACGGCCAAACAATATTTAAATGATAAGATTTGCTTTGTCTTTTACTCAAAATTTGCCATGTGATTAAGTAGCTAATTTCATAATACTTTGCGATTCTAATTGGAGATACATCATAATATGCAAGAATAAAAATTTGTAAAAAAAAAAAAGAAAAGACAAATTGAAAACGAAGTACTCTATCATGAAAAGAGAAAAATGAGTGTGTGGAAGTATTTTTTGAGAAATAATTTTGAAAAGAAGCAGGATGAGTTCGGTATTATTTATGATTACATGACATACACACATATATATACACATTTATATTGTATGTATCCTCAATTATGTGGGTAAATATTAGTAATTTACGTTTGAATTTGAATATATATCACTACAAAAAAAAATTATGTTTAGCGATTTTGCGACGGAAAAACCGTCGCTAATCACATTGACGACGGTTTTAGCGACGGTTTTAACAACGTCGCTAAATATTGCGATGAATTCTCAAAATTTGTCGCTAATTAGCGACGGTTTTGAGAAACTAAATCGTCGCTAAATTAGCAATGGTTTTCAGAAGAAAAAAAAACTAGCGATTCGCCAATTTAGCGACAAAATAAGACCAAACTTGTCATTACTTAGCGACGGTTTTGTCAAAACACGTTGCTAATTAGCGACGGTTTTCTCAATTAGCGACGGTTTCTTCAAAAATTCTGTCGCTAATTGTTTTGTTTTTATAAAAAAAATGTTGTTTATTAATTTCTTAAAATAAAATTTATTGTTAAAATTATTTATACAAATTTTTAAATAATCTACTCAACTCATCTAAATTAATGATTTTCAAATTTATAAATAATGTATGAAACAATTAAATCTTCCGATAATAAGTAAACAACAAATTCACTTAAAGAGATAAAATATATTACAAAGGTGAAGAGGTGTGATAAAATGAACCGAAATTGCCAAATTTAAAGACAAGTTGCGACGGTTTTTTTGATAAACGGTCGTTAATAACGACGGTTTCAAATAAAACCGTCGCTAGTGGCGACGATTTATTTAAACGGTCGCTAATAGCGACGGTTTATTTAAACTGTCGTTAAGTTAAATCGGCGAAGATTTATAAAACTGTCGCTATTAGCGACGTTCTTTTGAAAAAAAGTCGTTAATTATAGCGGCAGTTCTTAGTATCATCGTTAATTAACAATGATTGTGTTTAAACCGTCATTAAATCTCGACGATTTTCTTATATTATCGTTAATTAGCTACGCTTTACGACTGTTTCTGTGTGCAAACCAAAATAACCCAAATATCCATTTGAAAGCCTCGTTGACTAGACGTGGTGTGCTTTCAAATCCACTCCCACACGGCCACACCTATTCATTCTATTCTCCACTTCACAGCTTTTGAGGGTTTCTTTTCTTTTCTTTTTTTCTTTTTAAAGAAGGGGGAGAAGATTGAAGAAGCTTGATTGCAATCAGTTTCTTTCTCGGCAAATTGCAGCATCAGCAGTAGGAGTAATCAAACTGCGAAACTACATCAAAACCTCAGTTACTTCTTTCTGATTTGGGTATTATTTTTTTCGCTTTTTTGTTGCTGTGATCAATTTTTAGTTGTGTTATTCTTTGATTGTGCATAATTATTTGCATTACTGACAGCTATTGACATGTAGCTTATTGAAATTAAATTGAAATTTTGTTGGGTCGTTTGGGATTTCGGAGCATATTCGCAAGCCTCGGTCAAAGGATTTAACTAAGTTAGCTCGAATGATTCAGACTATGATTACATCTCGATCGTTGCCTCTGGTAATTCTAACTCAAACCATTATATTTCTAGCGTCAGCAGGGGCGGCCGATTAAAGAGGCGGCTGATTGAAGAATACCGCAAATTCAGGAACACCCTTCAGTTCAGCAAGTATGGGTCCTTCTCGATCTTTTAGCAATGGGACAAATGTCCCAACAAACTCAAACCAAGTCAAAGTATTGAGCTTTGATGCCAGCCCCACATTGGTGAATTATGCAGTCGCTTGTGAAGGGTTGCCTAGCTTGCGAGACATCCTGAGCTCAGAAAGAGAGAATATTCTTATAACAAAGTTGAGAATGTGTTCTATAGTATTTGATTTCACAGACCCCACTACACATGTGAACGAGAAAGATGTTAAGAGGCGGATGCTGCTTGAGTTGGTCGATTACATTTCATCAGTGAATTCAAAGTTCAGTGAGGTTTCCATGCAGGAAATGACAAAGATGGTCTCAACTAATCTGTTTAGAGCGTTACCTTTATTCGATCATGACGTTAAACTGCCAGGTGGTGTGTATGATCCAGAAGAGGAAGAGCCGAAGTTGGATCCTTCGTGGGGACATCTCCAGGTTGTGTATGAGTTCCTATTGAGATTTGTTGTTTCGTCACAAACTGATGCTAAGCTGGCCAAAAGATACATTGACCATTCTTTTGTGCTGAGGTTGCTAGACCTGTTTGATTCAGAAGATCAAAGGGAGAGGGAATACTTGAAAACTATTATACATCGTGTATATGGGAAGTTTATGGTTCATAGACCTTTTATCAGGAAATCAATCAATAATATATTCTATAATTTTATCTTTGAGATAGAGAAGCATAACGGCATTGCAGAATTGCTGGAGATATTGGGAAGCATAATTAATGGGTTTGCTTTACCTCTAAAGGAAGAGCATAAGCTTTTTCTTGTGCGGGCACTGATTCCCCTTCATAAACCAAAGTGCATGTCTATCTACCATCAGCAGCTGTCTTATTGTATCATTCAATTTTTGGAGAAAGATTGCAAGCTGGCTGATACGGTCATCCATGGTCTTTTAAAGTACTGGCCTTTAACCAATAGTTCCAAGGAGGTAATGTTTTTAAGTGAATTGGAGGAAATCATGGAAGCAACACAAGCTGCTGAATTTCAGCACTGCATGGTCTCTTTGTTCCGTCAAATTGGCTTCTGTCTCATCAGCTCACATTTTCAGGTCATCTATGTTACTTTCCGCATATCTTGGTTTTGCGATGTCATCTTGCCAGAAAAAAATAATCTCTTTGTCATGATTATTATTAGTTGATACGAAACTAGGAAGAACAAAATAATTTCCTACTTATACCTTTTGAAACTTTTTGATGATTTTCTTACTATAAGAAGACATAAGGATGGTGTCTGAGCTAATAAGTTTCTAATATCACCAAGTAGAATGCTGCATTCTTATAAAAACTCAGTCTTCTGTTAGACTTGATTTTGCATCTCATTTTTAGAGCTCTGCTAATAATTTTCTAATATTACTAAGTAGAATGCTGCGTTCTTATAAAAACTCAGTCTTCTGTTGGACTTGATTTTGCATCTCATTTTTAGAGCTCTCTCTTTCCCCTAACTCGCTACCCCATGTCTCTTACAGGTAGCTGAACGTGCTCTCCTGCTATGGAATAGTGACCACATAAGGAATCTAATTACTCTAAACCACAGAGTAATACTCCCTATTATACTCCCTTCGCTGGAGAAGAACACAAATAATCACTGGAATCAGGCTATTCAGAGCCTAACTCTTAATGTACGAAGTGTGTTTACTGATGTCGATCCATCACACTTCGAGGATTGCTTAGCAAAATTCAAAGAAGACGAGATAGAGAAAAAGGAAACACTGAAAAGGCGAGAATCAATATGGAGGGCATTAGAAAATGTGGCTTCCTCTACTGCTGTGAGTGGTGAGGCTATCCTTTTATCTAAGTTCCAATCTTCTGTTGGCATAGCTACCACGGCTAGTTCTGAAACAGTTGTGAGTGGTTGAAGATAGGCTGATCATCAAAATCTGGAGATTTAAACCTTTGAAAGAAACGAGCATCGGCGTGAAGGCTAAGAACTCTTCCCCGGGGAAGGGGAGGGGAGGGGAGGGAATTCATTGGATATGGGTCTTTTTTTCTTTTGATTGTTGCTTTTGGGTGGGGAATTATGGCTCATTATTTTGGTTTTTATCAGCCATGGGATTCTCATCAGAATGATGTTGGGTTTGGGTAGATGATATGGAATTTTTACATGACAATTATTTTGCTTGGGTGCAAATATTCAGAAATATTTTCCTTTGGTGATTTAACAGACATTTGTGTAATTATTTGTTTGTCTTGTTGATTGAATCTGAGATTCTGAATGCATTTAATGGTATTTTCCATGCCAAATAATTCTTTTTTTATTATTATTTTCATGTACTTGTGATATAGTTATTTAAGATTGGGCCTAGATACCATTTTGGTGGCTCAGTTCAGATAATTTAATCAAGTTGAAATTGAAATAATCTGAATAGATCAGAATCCAATGAAGCTGAAATTGATTCGACATTTTTCAATTTAAAAGAGTCAAGGATTTAAAACTTTTTTCAAATTTATTCTAGGAATTTCACACAACGATTCTCTCAAATTTTGGCACGAGACTCGACAATATCCTAATTTTTAGCAATTATTTGATGATTTCTTGCCAAAAGGATAAATATATTGAAGGAACGTTACGAAGTACGAACATATTTTGTTTTTACAAAAGAAATACCACAGACAATCTACGTTGCATTGAAGAAACATGTAGCATTCATACTAATCATCACCGTAAGCTCTGAAGCTATACCGCTCCTGATAAAAATCATTGAAGTAAAGATCTGCTTCAAACCATTTCGGATACCGAATCAAGTCCCCAGCCAAGAATTGCATGTACCGCTTGCTCCCTTGAGGCACGACCCTCACTTCCCCTTCCTCGACATAAACCAACTGATCGACGTGCCAGTCCCATGGAATCCTGCATTTTCCTGTCTTCCACACAGACCACCTCGAAACGCCAAGCTCCGATAACCTGTCTTTTGACACCTTCCTTTCCACTCTCACGTTGTAGAGCTCCTCCAGTGACTTCTCTATCCTCATAGCTCGTATGCCTCGACAATTTGCGAGACTGGTGCTTGAAAATTTATGATGTGTCCTGGTTCTGTTTGTGGTGAAGGAGGTAAGGGATGGACCCACCGTAATGCTGGTCATTGCGTGTGCTTAGAGTTTGACAGCACAAACCGATGGAATGGGTAATCCTGCAGAATTGGCAAATAAACATTCAACAACCAATATAATAAGTTGGATTTTGCACCTGAATTCCATGAAGCTTTTGCCTAAATCAAACAAACAACTGCAACGTAAATTCTTACAGAATCAAGAATATGAAGTTCATGGTGGCCAAAAAGAAAATAAATTTGTTTTTCTTAATGCTAATCTGCAGTTACTGACACAAAATTATGAACTCCAAATACGTTGAAGCTTTGGTGAAACCGCAAACTAACGCCACACGTTGAAGCTCGGATTAACCGATGTTAGAGCAAAGACTTATTTCAAAATCGAATCTTACTGGGTGTGCAGATTCTAAAGAAACAAGAAGTTCATCACTTTCACGCAAATGAATCAAACAAGACTACCACATAAGAATTCAAATACCCATTCCAGGAAAAAAGTAAGAAATGAAATCACCAATCAATTCTATCCATGAACTGAAACAACATTCCTAATCAAAATCTGGACCAGATATGCGTACACAGTACAGGACTCCAACACTCTTAACACACAAATTCCTTCAATTCGATGCCTAATTTTTTCCCCGGAAAAAAGTAATTTCAACTCGGAAGTTCCTTATTTTCATGCTCGTCAAATTGCAGAGTAAATTGGAACTAAAAATTGTCGAATTCTTACCCTTCTTCGCGATTGCTCGTAATGAAAAAGCAGGCCTCGTCTAATTGCAAATCTTCAGCTCACGAAAAGAACAAAATATCAGCAAAACTCACATCCCGTCTCTATCTGTAATCAGCCCCACAATTTCCAGTTAACTCTAAATCAAGTCCCTAGTGTTTTGGAAACGCCAAAACTAGTTTCAGGCAACCATTGTGGATAGGAGATTTATACATAATAGTATTTTAAAATATATTACAAATTTAAATTTATTTTACTTTTTTGAAATATATCTGTTTGACTCGAAAATTGCGGGACGTTCCAGACACGCGATCGTATCAAAGTTGTGAAATAATCTGACTTTGTTTACCAAACGTTGTAGATCTCGATTCGGTCGTAAGTTCTAACTCTTTCGAAATAGCTCAAAAACGAAAACACACAACAAGGAATATAGGAAAATTATAGGAGGAATTCATTAACAACATCAAATATCATTATGTTGCTATGAACTTGACCAATATTTTTACAAAAAAAGATTGATGAACCTATAGAATATTTAGAAGATTTTGCTACTAGAACTAGAAATTGACATAAACAGACATCAAATTGACAAATAATTCCGCATAGTTCTTGTTGTAGCTTTTTTTGTGTTGATTTGTCGATCTCCTTTCTCATTCTACTCCTTCGTGGTCTTCAACTGACACCTTTTGGGCTCGTCCATTGGGCCTCTCCACATTTTGCATGCTTGTTATTCTTAATGGGCTTCCAAGATTTGGGCTAAACAATATCAAATCTTAGGAAATTTGTGGTGTTAGATTAAATTACAAGTCGTATCTATTTATGACCAACTCAAAACTCTATTTTAATATGGATTTTTTTATTAAAATCTTTAATTCATGTGTTAAAAACAAACTTTCCATCACTCATCTACTTTAGGTTGTGTTTGGATTGATGAATTTCAAATTCATATATTTCAAATGTATTTTGTAGTTCAGATAAAGAATACCATAAACTTCAAACACACATCTTCGGTATTTATATAATATTTCATGTTAACTACGATTGTTTAAGTTCATCCAATAACAGATGGATTTAAAATTCATTATACTTTATATAACAATTATGTAATTAAGTAAGTTATAGATTTATAATTTCATATTTTGTTTTATAGTTAACAACAAAAATATAATCAAAATCCATTTATTTTAAATACATTCATTTAAATACAACCTTGTTTTGATTAATTTTTTTTTAATAATTCTTCGAATATTTATTGCTTTTATTTATATTTGTAATAATTTTTTTACATTTATGTGATTAATTGATTAATCAATTCGACTGGTATACATGTGAAAGAGGATAACATACTCAATGTTTTATCATTATTGTAAAGCGAAAATATAAAATGAGAAATAAGAGTGAAAGTAAATATTAAACGATTTATATATACCAACTTGATGTGATCTCGTTAAAATAGGTGAGCCGGGTACGGGGCTTCAACGGACCAAATCAATAACTTATAATGTTTGGGAATTTGAGTGAAGATAATGGCTTGGATCAACACCTGTAAACAAGAAAGTAACTCGTGAATGGGCGCCGGAGGGATGTCCGGCGTGGCCACTCCGATGCTTAAGTCAGCAGGCTTTTTTATGAACACAAGCAATATTTGAAGGGAAATATGTAAGTGCTTTTAGTTCAAAGATTTTCGAATGTTTAAATAACACTAATACCTGCTATTTATAGTAAAAAATGGGGTAGGTACCTCGATTCTTGTGCCACCTACTAAGTATGGCAAGTCGGCTGCCCATACTTGTAGCTTCTGATGACTTCTAGGACACTCCAAGCCGAAGTGGTTCTGACGGATTAGGCTGCATGTATCGATCACACTCGAGTGTGGTGCAATTCTCGAGGTGGCCTGGGTAGTTGGTTACCTGGGTACCTGTATGAGAAACCGGGTGGAGAAGAAGTGCCCGGGCAGCTGTCTTCTGATCCGGGCTATTCAACCGATAACCCGGGTCATCACTAACCCGGAAATGGGTCACCATTATCCCGGACCCTTACAGGGGTATCACCACACATCCTAAAAATAGTCGGGCTAGAGCTTGACCCGCTGTCCCGATCAGTCATGCATGTTTACTCCAAAACATATCCCAGAGTGAATAAGAGCCTTGGGTCTCTAAATATCCTGCAGAAGTGATGAGGTGTCAGGCTTCCATATCTCTCAGGTTTTGTACATTCATCGTTTAGTATTCTCGGGAAATCCAATGAATGTCATTATGTGCATGCGTTAACAGTGACACCGTCGAAAATTGTTCGTATTCCGAGGTAATAATGAGCCTGTTTCCTCGATACCCGTACACGTCTTTTCATCTGCCTGCTCAATTTCCTAGATTCCCTCTGATCGTCCGATTGGGTTCGGATCGACGATGGAGACTAATTCCTTCCTATATATATATACAGTAACCTGCTTACCTATTCTCCAACATTCCATCAATTCAGTCCTCAAGAAGTGCAATGGCGGGTTCCAGTGGTTCGAAATCTCCCGACATGGCAGCAGAGTTTATGCAAGCGGCTTTTGAGAAAAGAAAATCTGAATTGGAAGATGAAGTCTTCCAAAAGATCCTCCATTACTGGGAGGAGCTGCAAGGACTTCAGCTTCTTCACGAGTGGGAGGAGGCTATCACTCCTGAACTGGTGGCCAAGTTTGCAAAGTATCGGGAACGCTTGCAGATTTCTGATACGGAGGACCTCTTTGAGGACGACTTTATCCTCCAGCTATTGCTTCATAAAGAGAGGAGGACGCTGCAGAAGATTGCCGACTATGCTACCTTTATGAAGGCGTTCACTGGTAGCTCTGTAAAGAGTTTTGTGATTAAGTGGATAGCCTCTGTAGAAGAGGAATTTTTTAATGTAACGGGTAAAGAATTCCCGGAATAATAATAATAATAAAAAAAAATGTTTATCTAGTTACTCTTATTGTCCGTATTTCATTGACACCGCATGATATATGTACCATAAAATGAATCAGAATAAATATCCAGAACTGATAAGTGATCAACTGAAAAAAAACGGGCCCTAAAATTCCCCAGGCTCAAAATGAAGTACCGGGGCCTTACTTTTCCCGGGATTAAGATAAGATGCCGGGGCCTCAGACCTCCCGGGCTTAAGATGAGATCTTGGGTAACCCACGGGATGCCATGATAACGCGTGCCCTTTCTATCAACGATCAGGAACGTTTCGTATTTCAATGAGCCGATAAGTCTGACATTTTTAATTATTGCGTGTGTCCCCTCGTATGCCTGGTACAATTTTCTAGGCAAATCGTGGTCGTCCACGCATGCTTTTTAAATAAACGGCTGAGATCTTCCCCCACCGCCTATATATACTAACTAACAGGTTTTCCAAAAATTACTCTCAAATTCGAAATTGCAGCGAAGCTCTTGCGAATTCTCTTCTCGAGACTCTACTTGTGCGAAATCATTTCCGGCAACCTTCCACCGCATATATCGTCGTAAGTTTTCTTCTTTTAAAATGTCTCACTCCACTTCTTCCACCTCAGGAGCGAATGCGCGAGGCTCTCCTAGCGCTGAGTCTTCCGCACTTCGTTCCGATTCTCCTCCCTCTCCCCCACGTCGCTCCATTACCCAGCCTTCTAAAAAACCAGTGGCACTTCCAACCAAACCTCTCTTTTCTAAACCTTTATCTTCTGGCCACTCCCGGGCCCGAGCTCTTGCGAAGAACAAGGGTAAGGGTAAAGCCAAGGTCTCGAGTCCTCGGGCGGTCGAGATCCCGGGGAACTCCCTGGTTTTCCTCTATGCGAAGCGCCTTACGCTTGGGGGCAAATGAGGAACTCCGAGCGCTGGGCAATATTCCTTCTTCCATTTCTATCTTGATACCTGGGCCCTCTGATAGGGCCGATAACCCTCCTCCTAGGTACACAACTTTCTTTCGGGACCAGGTTAGGAATGGTCTTCGGTTTCCCGTTCATCCCTTTTATATTGATGTTGCCAAATTTTTTGGTGTACCTGTCAATCAATTTCATCCCAATTCTTTCAGGATTATGGCCTCGGCCTATGTCCTTTTTTAAAATGAATAATCTTCTCATCACCCCCCTCATCCTTCACTATTATTTTTCTTGCCATTTCGGGGATAATGCATTTTCCCTTAAATCCCGGTTAAACGCCCGATTCCTCGATGACATCCCTTCCTCTCAAAAGGGATGGAAAGGAAGATTTTTTTACATCCAACTCCCGGGTCCTTTACCCTGTCTAACCCGGTTTCTCCCTTCCCTTCCCCAACAAACTTCCCTTCCTCCATCCTACAAATTTGAGGAGCCTTTCATCCTTAGTCAAACCCTCGTGGAGGGACACAAGTACTCCTCTTCCATTCTTATCTCCGAAGAGAACTTAGTGGCCTACGGGTTGAGTGCCCGGGCTGAGGACCCCATAGACCGGGTAATTGATGAGGTGGCTGGCTCGGGTTCTCAACTCGGTACATACTTTATCTTCTATGCTTTCTTATTCCTTTATCATGTTTATTTAATGTATCATAACCCTGTCACTCCTCTATGCAGATAACTCTGAGATGCAAGCAGCTTTTGCTAAAAGGCGTGCAGCTGAGAAGGCAGCCCGAGAGAAGGAAATGGCGGCTCGCCGGGCAGCTGCGGAAGAAAAGAAAAAATGGGATGCAGAAGCGGCAGCCTTGAGAGCTGAGGTGTCCCGGGAAGAACCTCCCCAAGATGGCGCTTCCCGGGCGATGACTGAGAACTTGGAGGAATCTGAAGATCTCATTCCCCTCACTCAGAGAAAACGAAAAGCTACTGAAGAACCCGAGCTGGTTATTCTCGAAGACCCTTCCGAGGGTGACCAAGGCGCCTTCCGATCTGCTCCACCTCCTCCTCTCCCCCCCCAGTCCAATGAAGAACCTCGCCAAGAGCTCCCTCCAACCGACCAGCTTTCTCTGGCTAACATCTTCTTCGAGGGAGCTTCCGCTGTTGGTGTTAAGCGTTTCAAGAAGGTGCTCAGCCCTGCTGAGATAGCTATCCTGAAAAGCACTCCTTCTAGTGTGAGGTTTTTGGAGGGGTCCAACCGTCTTCTGTCTGTAAGTTTTATTTTTTTATTTCTTTTCCCTCTCTCTCCCTCCCCCATTTTCTTTTTTTTTAAGATTCCTTCTTATCCAGGCTGCCCAGATTCTAGTTTCGGCCTTTGAAGAGGTGGCAGCGGTGGCAACCAAGAAGGGTAAGCAAGCCCAGGCGGCTCAGGATATTCATGACCATCTCCAAGGAGAGATGGCCCGGGCCCAGAAGCTTCACTGGGAGACAACTGCCAGTCTCCAAGCTTCCTTGGAAGCAGCTAATCAAGAGCTGGCCGCGGCTCAACTTTCTCGTGATGAGAGCATAGCCCGGGAGGAGGCTTCTCAGAGGCAAATTGCGTTCCTGGCATCTCGGATTAGCTATCTCGAGGATGAAGCCAGTGCCCAGCAACATCGAGACGAAGTTGCTGAAGATAAGCTCAGACTTCTTCAGCTGACCCATGAAGAATGGAGGACTACTTTCTTTCAATCGGCGGAATTCCAAGCAGCTGTTGAAGATAGGGCCTACAAATACTTTTCGATTGGCTTTGAGAAATGCCAGGAGCAATTTGAGGAGATAGGCCTGATTCCGACAGATAAGGAGGGCTTTTCTGATATTGATAAGGCCATTGCTTCCCTTCCCAAAGATGATGCTATCGAGAAAGAGGCTGAGAAGACTCCCGGGGATCCGAAGAACCATCAGGGCAGCAGACTTTAGAATAGGCCTGTAATTTACTCTGTATTTTTTTCCTTTGTATTTATTGCCTTTGAACTTTGTAAGGAAATGTTGATTTCTTTCCGTCGCTGTGCTTTTTTCAATATGATTTTTGACAATTTTTTCGCAACCCGGGTAATGCAATAACTTATGAGTATTTCTTAGTAGGAGAAAACGGTAATTTCATTCGAATACCCCGGGTCCCGGTCCATACGTTAAATAAGTAGCTTAATTAATACTCCAGATGTAGAGATTTAAACCTGAACTCAGAAGGAGTATTTCTTGGATTCCACAAACCAGGGTGTAGTGCCCTGAGCTTTTAAAGAACCAAGGTACGGAGCCTTGGGCCGGGGATCATGTCCCGAGACTTGGGAATGGTCGAGGTGTGGTGCCCTGAGCCAGGGTGTAGTGCCCTGGGCTTTTTAAGAACCAAGGTACGAAGCCTTGGGCCGGGGATCATGTCCCGGGACTTGGGAATGGTCGAGGTGTGGTGCCCCGAGCCAGGGTGTAGTGCCCTGGGCTTTTTAAGAACCAAGGTACGGAGCCTTGGGCCGGGGATCATGTCCCGGGACTTGGGAATGGTCGAGGTTTGGTGCCCCGAGCCAGGGTGTAGTGCCCTGGGCTTTTTAAGAACCAAGGTACGGAGCCTTGGGCCGGGGATCATGTCCCGGGACTTGGGAATGGTCGAGGTGTGGTGCCCCGAGCCAGGGTGTAGTGCCCTGGGCTTTTGAAGAACCAAGGTACGGAGCCTTGGGCCGGGGATCATGTCCCGGGACTTGGGAATGGTCGAGGTGTGGTGCCCCGAGCCAGGGTGTAGTGCCCTGGACTTTTTAAGAACCAAGGTACGGAGCCTTGGGCCAGGGATCATGTCCCGGGACTTGGGAATGGTCGAGGTGTGGTGCCCCGAGCCAGGGTGTAGTGCCCTGGGCTTTTTAAGAACCAAGGTACGGAGCCTTGGGCCGGGGATCATGTCCCGGGACTTGGGAATGGTCGAGGTGTGGTGCCCCGAGCCAGGGTGTAGTGCCCTGGGCTTTTTAAGAACCAAGGTACGGAGCCTTGGGCCGGGGATCATGTCCCGGGACTTGGGAATGGTCGAGGTGTGGTGCCCCGAGCCAGGGTGTAGTGCCCCGGGCTTTTTAAGAACCGGGTCATAGCAGCTCCCAAGATATAATAACAAACGCAATACTCTGAGAATATATATATTTTTTATTGATTTCTTCCGTCAAACAATTACATCTATTATGCATAGTACTTCTTTAAGTTAAACACATTCCAAGGCCTTTTGAGTGGAAGTCCCTGCGCATCTTCTAAATAAAAGGATCCCGAGTTGACTCTCCGAATGATTTTGTAAGGTCCTTCCCATCGGGCTTCCAGCTTCCCAACTTCCCCAGCAGGGTTGACTTTTTTCATGACTAAATCCCCAACTTGGAAGTTTCCAATACGGACCTTCTTGTTATATGATTTCATCACCCGATTTCTGTATTCCTCCATTCGAATAAATGCCCTGTTCCTTTTTTCTTCTATTAAGTCCAACTCCATGGCCCTGCTCTGGTCGTTGTCCTCCGGGTAAGATTCTACCCGGGAAGAGGTCTGCCCGATCTCTACTGAAAGAACTGCTTCAGAACCATATACCAAACTGAAGGGAGTTTCTTGAGTAGGTGCCCGGGGAGTAGTTCTGTAAGCCCATATGACACTAGGTAACTCCTCCACCCAATCCTTTTCTTTACCCTGAAGTCTTGCCTTTAATGCTTGCACAATGACTCTGTTGACAACTTCTGTTTGACCATTGGCTTGAGGATATGCAACAGAGGTAAAAGATTGAGTGATTTTCATTTCCCGACACCATGACGTAATTCCTTTGCCTTGAAATTGTCTTCCATTGTCCGAGATTATTCTCCTGGACACTCCGAACCGGCACACAATGTTCTTCCATAAAAATTTCAATACTTCCTGCTCGGTGATCTTTGCTAAAGGCTCAGCTTCAACCCACTTAGAAAAGTAGTCAACAGCTACTAGTAAGAATTTTTTCTGAGCCCGGACAACCGGAAAAGGACCCACAATATCCATGCCCCATTGATCAAAAGGGCAGGATGCCCAAATAGGCTTCATGAGAGTGGCCGGGCTGTAGCTGAAATTCGAATGATGCTGACAGCCCTCACAAATCTGGACCAAATGAGCAGAATCTTGTTTTAAGGTGGGCCACCAGAATCTAGCAAGCATTGTTTTTCGAGTTAAATACATTCCTCCGAGGTGCTCGGCACAACACCCCTCATGAATTTCTCGGAGAACATAATCCACCTTTTTTTCATTTAAACACTTCAAAAGCGGTCCTTGGAATGATATTCTGTACAAAATTTTATTTAAGAGAACAAACCTGGGGGCTTGTCTTTTGATCTTCTGAGCTCGGGCTTTATCCTCAGGGAGCTCATGGTTCGTAATATACGCGATCAGTGGTGTCATCCATGAATCTTCAGGCATGGGTGATGCTTCTTCCTCCGTAGAGAGAACCAGCCGAGTAATATGCAACACCTCCCGGGTATTAACTTCTGATAAAGAAGCAGCCATTTTAGCCAAAGCGTCTGCCTCACTGTTTTCTTCTCGGGGTACTTGTTCAATACTCCAATCCATGAAGCTTTCTGCTTGGGCTCGAATGAGCCGTAAATATTTAAGCATCTTGTCATCCTTAGCCTCATAAATGCCCTTTATTTGTTGAGTGATGAGCTGTGAATCAGAATATAGAATAATCCGAGAAGCTCCAACTTCCCGGGCAGCTCGAATACCTGCAAGAACAGCCTCATACTCAGCTTCATTATTGGTTATCCGGGAATCAATTCTTAATGCTAATTTGACATTTTCTCCCAAGGGAGACACTAATACCACCCCTACTCCGCACCCCATCAGGCTAGATGCCCCATCCACTGATACTTTCCATACCTCCTCCTCACTGGGCTGGATCATTTCAGATAAGAAATCTGACAAAGCCTGTGCTTTAATGGCCACTCGGGGCTTGTACTCGATGTCATATTCACCCAACTCTACTGTCCATTTTATCATTCGCCCGGATACTTCGGAATGAGTCATGATCCTACCCAGAGGACTATTGGTAAGAACAATAACCTGATGTGACAGAAATTAAGGTCTTAGCTTCCGGGCGGTCATGATTAGGGCCAAAGCAATTTTCTCCACTTCGCTATACCGGAGCTCGGGCCCCCTCAGAGCATGGCTGACATAATAGACAGGTTTTTGATCAGTTCCTTCCTCTTTTATTAGAACAGAGCTGACAGCATACTCTGTAGCGGACAGATAGACATATAATTTTTCTCCAGGTTCTGGTTTCACCAACACCGGGAGCCCGGCAAGATGAATTTTCAAGTCCTGGAAGGCCTGTTCACATTTCTCATCCCATCCGAATTGCTGGGCCTTCCTTAAGATTTGAAAAAAAAGATAACTCCGGTGTGCTGATCGGGAAATAAATCTGGAAAGGGAAGCAATTCTCCCAGTTAGCTTTTGTACCTCATTGACAGATCGGGGAGATGGCATGCTTAGCACAGATTCGACTTTCTCTTGATTCACCTCGATCCCTCGGTCTGTCAAAATGAATCCCAAGAATTTGCCACTCTTCACGCCAAAAATATACTTGGCAGGATTAAGCTTGATTCCATAATGCATGAGAGTCGCAAAAGTTTCTTCTAGATCACTAATAAAGCTGGCACCCTCTCGGGATTTGGATAGAATATCATCCACATAAACTTCCACATTCCGTCCCAGCTGCTTCTCAAAGACTTTATCCATCAGACGCTGGTAAGTAGCCCCTGCATTCTTCAACCCGAAAGGCATTACAATATAACAAAATGTACCTTCCGAGGTGATGAAGCTGGCTTTGTCTTGATCCTTTTTAGCCAGAGGGATTTGATGGTACCCCTGGTATGCGTCCATGAAACTTAGCAATTCATAGCCCGAGGTGGAATCCACCAGCTGATCAATCCTGGGCAGAGGATAATGATCTTTGGGGCACGCCTTATTGAGATCGCGGAAGTCTACACACATGCGCCACCTCCCGGTAGATTTGGGTACCAAGACCACATTCGAAAGCCATGTGGGGAATTGAATTTCCCTAATGTGGCCAGCTTTCAGAAGCTCCTTAATTTGCGCATCAATTACTTTGTCCTTTTCAGGGCCAAAGTGCCTCTTTTTTTGTTTTACTGGGTGAGATCTCGGGAGGATGTTCAATTGATGTTCTGCTATCAAGGGAGAAATCCCTGTCAACTCCTGTTGGGACCAAGAAAACACATGAATATTAGTTTTTAAACAATGAATCAGACTGACCCGAGTGGATATACTGAGATCTCGGGCCACCCGGATTTGCTGGCCTGGTCCGATTTCTACTACTTCTTGTTCTTCTTCTGCCACAAAATGCACCTCTCCTCTCCCCATCGTTCTTTCCCCGTCCACCCTTGCCTTCTTCCCTTCCTTCCTTGTTCTACTCTGATCCGCCCGAACTGCCTCCACATAGCATTTCTGAGAGGATGGTTGATCTCCTCGGACTTCTCCCACCCGAGCTCCTACTTGAAATTTTATCTTTTGGTGGTATGTGGATGCTACGGCTCTCAATTCGTTCATAGCCGGTCTCCCCAAAATGATATTATATGATGACGGGGAATCCACTACGGTGAATGAAGTCATCACCGTCCTCTTAAGATCCTGAGAACCCAAGGTTAATGGCAACATGATCTCCCCTTCCGGGTAAACCATATGGCCAGCAAAACCAAAGAGGGCAGTCTCCACAGCCTCTAGGTGGTAGTCCTGCAAATCCATCTGTACAAAGACATCTTTAAAAATTACATTTACAGAGCTACCTGAGTCCACAAAGACCCGTAGAATATCATAATTCGCCACTCGGGCTTGGATCACCAGGGCGTCGTTGTGGGGCAGACTCACCCCTCTCAAATCTTCCGGGCCAAAACTAATGATCGCCTCATTCCTTCTTGCTCCTTCTACCTCCAAACATTCCCTCCTGCTTCTCCCCTTCCTCGCCCGGTTAGAATCTCCATCAGTAGAGTCTCCTAATATCATTTTGATCATTCCTGTGGCAGGGGGCGAATTCTTTTTTCTCTCGGGCTCAGGCTCCCTTCTTCTACTGGGCTCAATCCTCGGGATATTCCTCACACTTCCTCCTCGGGCGCTGGATCCTGGTGGCCGAGATGTCCAAGGTGGCACTCTCGGCCTCTGGCTGCAGTTTTCAGTGTTATGGTGGCATACTTTGTGAAAAGAGCAAAATTCACTTTTTTCTGGCCGGGATAACTGATGATCCGGGGCCAAATCTCTGCTGCACTTCTGCACTTCCCTCTCCCGAGCAATTTTCAGAGGCACGTGGTGAGAAAAGTGCCATGTATTGCCTCTTTTCTGTCCCCTCTCCTCGGGCTTAGACATCCGGTCTCCTTTTTCTTTTCTCACAGAGTCCCTCTTTTGTTTCTGGGCTTCCTCTATATTGATATATTTTTCTGCTCGCGACAATAGATCCTCGAAATCTCCCGGCACCTTCTTAGTAAGTGACTTGAAGAACTCACCCTCTCTCAAACCCTGGGTGAATGCAGTAGTCTTCGTTTCAGTGGCACAAGTAGGGACGTCTAGGGCCACTCTGTTGAATCTTCTGATATAGGCCTTTAAACTCTCTTCTGGGTTTTGCTTAACTTCAAAAAGGCTAAAAACAGTCTTTTTGTACTTTTTACTGCTGCTAAAATGGTGTAAAAACACCTTCTGGAAGTCTTCAAAGGAACTGATACTTTGGGAAGTCAAGCCTTCGAACCACCTCTGAGCTGAATCCACCAGTGTTGTTAGGAACACCTTGAACTTGATTCTATCAGTGTAACAGTGCAACATGGCCATATTTTCAAACCTGGCCAGGTGTTCCTCCGGGTCTGCATTGCCATCATAGTCTTTCACCTTCGCAGATTTGAAATTTCCAGGAAGAGGCTCCCGGACGATGATATCAGAAAACGGGCATCCTCTCGGGACTACCCGGGCAACGCTCCGTCTTTCCAACTGTCCTTCCAATACCTTCATCTTCTGCCTTAATTCCATCAATTCCTCTGCCACGGTAGGAGATTTGGACCCAGCACTGGATCCCTCGTCTTCTCCTACCATCTCGTTATCCCTCCTTCCTGCCCCTACTCCTGCTCCTGCTCAAGTCCCTGATCACGTCCCTGTTTATCACCGGGTGGTGTGACAGGGTGAGAGACCTCCTTCCTGGCCATAGCTAGCACAACGGCATCGGCCATCATTTTCTTTAACTCTTCAGGGGTCAGGGTAATGAGGTTTGTTCCAATGTTACTAACATCAGCTTGTCTTGAAGTTTGCCTCCCATCACCCTGGGCGTGAGAATTACCCTGGTTGGTTCTTCTCGTACGAGCCATATCAACGTCTCGAACTCAGTGTTTTCCCACAGACGGCGCCAATGATGTGATCTCGTTAAAATAGGTGAGCCGGGTACGGGGCTTCAACGGACCAAATCAATAATTTATAATGTTTGGGAATTTGAGTGAAGATAATGGCTTGGATCAACACCTGTAAACAAGAAAGTAACTCGTGAATGGGCGCCGGAGGGATGTCCGGCGTGGCCACTCCGATGCTTAAGTCAGCAGGCTTTTTTATGAACACAAGCAATATTTGAAGGGAAATATGTAAGTGCTTTTAGTTCAAAGATTTTCGAATGTTTAAATGACACTAATACCTGCTATTTATAGTAGAAAATGGGGTAGGTACCTCGATTCTTGTGCCACCTACTAAGTATGGCAAGTCGGCTGCCCATACTTGTAGCTTCTGATGACTTCTAGGACACTCCAAGCCGAAGTGGTTCTGACGGATTAGGCTGCCTGTATCGATAACACTCGAGTGTGGTGCAATTCTCGAGGTGGTCTGGGTAGTTGGTTACATGGGTACCTGTATGAGAAACCGGGTGGAGAAGAAGTGCCCGGGCAGCTGTCTTCTGATCCGGGCTATTCAACCGATAACCCGGGTTATCACTAACCCGGAAATGGGTCACCATTATCCCGGACCCTTACAGAGGTATCACAACTCATAGTGTCGGCTAAATTGTAGCAAAAATGCAAGATTCATTCGCAAATAAACAGTAAAGATTAAACGATTTATATATACCAACATAAAGTGTCGGCCACACTCTTTCCTATGCGGAGAAGTTGGAGTTGATTCGTTCGGTGGTCTAAGGTGTGGAATGCTATTGGTTTTCGATCTTGCCTATCACATGTGGGGTGATTGACAAGATTAATTCGGTTTGTAGGAGCTTTATGTGGACGAGCAAGCATCCTCCTATTGCATGGAGTAAGATTTGCTAGCCAATTGAGGACGGGGGTTTGGGTATTCGAGATCTTCGAGCTTGGAACAAGGCGCTTCTCACTAAGACCTTGTGGAATATTAACATTAAGAAGGATACATTGTGGGTTCGGTGGGTGCATCATTATTACTGGAATGATGTCATGGATTGGAGATGGAGAAAGGATGATACTGTTCTCATTAAGAAGCTCGTGGAGATCCGTGATGAGCTTTTGGCTCGTGAGTGGAGTTGGGATGCGGTGGTGGCTAGATTGTCGATTTGGTTTGGTACGACGAGGGGTTTGTCGGAAGCCTACAGGAGTTTCTTACCAGGGGCAGGTAGATGGCTGTGGAAACCATTTTTATGGAGACCACACATCTTACCTAAACACCGTTTCGCCCTGTGGATTTTTGCTCATGAGAAGTGCTTGACAAAGGACAGACAACCATATATCCTAGACAAGTCTTGTGGTCTTTGTGGTACTGTAAATGAAACTGCACAACATGTTTTCTTCGAGTGTACAGCTTCTACACAGCTTTGGGTTAGATTGTGGGAGTGGTTGGAAGTTCAGTATATGGCACGTTCTATGACAGTTTTACTTCGTCTTCTCCGCAGGAGATTCAGAGGTACTACCATGCGTGCACGGAGGTGCCACTCGGGGATAGCTGCATTGGTTTATCACATTTGGAGTGCTCGTAACAGGCCAATTTTTGACGGTGAGAGGCCGGATGTGGAAGCTATCTTTCGGAAGATTTTGATTCATGTTCATCGAACGCTGACTGCTAGATGATGTTCATATTTTGTCTCCCAGTATTTGGATTTCGGTCTTGGGATGTATCTATTTTTGATATAACTATTTTCTTCGATTATAGTTTTTGAACACTGATTATGTGATCCCTGAGTATGCCCAGTGTATTTTGTATTCTCTTTATTTACCATCTATGATATGTGATTCATATAAAAAAAAAATTGTAGCAAAAATGCAAGATTCATTCTCAAATAAACAAGAAGAGAGATAATGAATTCAAAAGAGATAATGAATTCAAAAGAGAAACGA
Source organism: Primulina tabacum (assembly GCF_025594145.1). Lineage (NCBI taxonomy): Eukaryota > Viridiplantae > Streptophyta > Magnoliopsida > Lamiales > Gesneriaceae > Primulina > Primulina tabacum. The sequence continues at coordinate 58,517,250 of NC_134550.1, forward strand.
ATCGGCCAAATTAAAAAAATTGTGGCAATAATGTAAGATTATTTCTCAAAGAAACAAGACGACAATACTCTAAACTATTTTCAAAAGCAATAAAAATATTGTCATTCATTTCAAGATTTTCGCCAAAATAATTCTAGAATCCCTTAATTCAAGATTCTCTCCATAATAATCGAAGAACTTATCCAAGTAAATATAAAAAAATACACGATTCCATCATAGATAAAGATAACAAATATTTATAACAGAAACCTAATCGCTTCTTCTTTTTCACTCGATTTGCAAGTCAAACAAACCAAAAAATCGGATATTTAGAAAAAATAAATCTGCTCAATTATATTAAAAAAAAAAAACTTCACCCCCAAGAAAAAGAAAAAATGATCGGGGGTCCAAGGATGTATCTCTTGTCAAATGTACAACCTTGTCCTAAGCAAAGTCTTTTGATATGTTTCCTTGGAGAACAAATTTTGTTCGACATATAAAAATTCCAAATATATATTTTTGACCAAGAAAGAAGAAAGATCGCAGGGAGGGATGAGTTTCCTCGCGGGGAGATTAGCAAGCATAGAGGGCGCTTATTTCTTGCAAGACTCCAAACAAACCGTAACCCGATTCCTTCAAAACCAAAAAAACACCAAATTACCTAAATCAATCGGAGAAAACAATGAAGCTGGCGCATCATCATCCATAACAAATGAAACTACAGCTGATGTTCTTCCTGAGGTTTTGAGGCACTCTCTGCCGCCAAAGATTTTCCAATCTTCGCTGGATAATTCGAATTCTTCTTCCTTATCCACAGCCTCGAAATGGGTCCTGCAATCGAACCCGAAAAGCGGCAGGGTTTCAGTTTTGTCCGCTGACGCGCTTAATCCTCTCAGGGCTTATGTTTCTCTTCCCCAGGTCACGTTTGGGCCTAAAAGGTTTGATCTTTATTTTGATCTGTAGTTTTTTTCCCTGTTTTGAATTTCTATATATTTATATGGTTTTGGGTTGTGTTGAACAGTGGATTGTGGAAGTGTGCTTTCTTTAATGAAGCATTGCGTTAATTTGTACCTAATTCGTCATTCATCCTTCACATTTTCATGCTCGCAAATGCTCTTTCCTCTTGGTCTTATGTGTGCAATTAGGATTTTTCAGGGCGGCACAGCACTGTAGGCCTGCTCCAACAAAGGCCGGTGCCAAAATGTCGCCCGGTTGGAGAAGGACTAACATCATCTTATGATGACTGCCCTGAATCCACCATCACTAGCCCCGATTGCTTGGGGATTCCCGTTGCAAATGCTGTTTTTTTAACTGTCAAGTGTTAAACGCTGAATATTTTTCATGGAATGAAATGAAATGAAAGTGATTCAGGTGGCAGCTGCCTAGTATGGAAAGCTCGATTGTACCATCAACAGCTAACGACTTAAGACATGACAAGCACACCCCTATCAATCCCGAGAAGTTGAAGGCTGCAGCTGCAGGGCTTTCTCAAAGTAAGGCGTGGTTCTAAATTCAGTTATGGCGTACTGAAATTTATTAGTTATACAATTAGATTTAGCTGGTTCATATGTTTTAGTAATCTAATTATGTGATTTCAATTAGGTTCTCTGACTATTGATTATCAAAAACAAAATAAAAACTTGATCCCATCAGAAGAAATTATGCCACAGGTGGGACGGAAATGTAAAAAATATAACCTGAAAACTCGTGGGATAATGGAAATATGAACGCTTTTATTCCACCAAATGTCTTGTTTTAGGTGGTCTGTATCCCCTCTTCCATTTTAAAATTCACCCTTCACTTGCAACTATTAAATGCCTTATCTTTTTCATCACCAGGATTTTAAGTTCTTTGAGGGGGGAAAGAACTAACCCATGGATCGTGCACTTAATCCTTTATAGTCACAGCGCAATGAAAAAAACTTCTCAACAATTATTTACATCATAAGAGACAGCTTGGTATATATGGACCTTGGGATATCACATTTTATTTTTTGGGCGGACTATCTGAAATTTCAGGCATTAGTTAGCTGTGACAATTAAAGTTGCAGAATATGGTTAGAAAGCACTCATGTGCCAATTTTTGTACTCAAAATTGTTCTTGATTAGCCATTCATGCTTCAACTTCAGTTCTTGACGTAGCAAGCTGAGTTCAACTTTGAGGTCTCAAGTAAAACAAGTTCAACTTTGAGGTCTCAAGTAAAACATGAAATATGAAGTTTAGATATTCTCAATAGTAATTCATTATTTTCTGCACTTTGTGCTAGACTGCCTTGGTTTTGATTAGCATATGTATATAACAAAAATGCTACTGATGATTATGGACAATCCATTAATTACTTCATGCTTCTGTTTTGGAGTCGATCTAGAAAATGAATATAGGGTGGAGACAGGGACAAACTATAAGCTTTCTCAATGCGTATATATTGGGAAATGAAGGAAGAAGGGGATGGATCACCTGTGTTAACTTGGATATAAGCAAATGATGGTTGTTCATCCATTTTCATGATCTTGGAGCCGCCCTTTTTTGTCATAATCCGTATTTAAAGAACTCTTTTTTCCTCCAAGTTTATTTATTTCTGTTGTTTTTCCCTTTTATGACAGTCGGATCAGCTTTTGGAATCGCCACCGCAATTGTATTTGGCAGCGGTGTCTTGATCTTTGGGGTGGCAGCATCCAAACTGGAGGTGCACAATGTAAGTATAGATTTCTCCCAGCCCTTGAAAAGGCCCCTGAATGAATCAATCAGTTTTGTTTCTTTATGCTTTTATTGTTTAGGCCTCAGCGTTTTATGCTTTAACTTCTATGATTTTCATGGATACCTTATTAGTTTATAAGATTTTCTTGGATAGCCTTTCTCAAAACTTCCTCTGAAATAGCTGGAAGTGAGGTATTTGGCATGTGTATTGATTGTTAAAATAAAATGACGAGGAAGATGTTCAGCTTATTTCTTCCATTAAGAAATTTTTGGTGAAATACAGGTGACAAGCTTGGAACATATAATATATATGCTGTGGAGGGGGACATCAAGTTGATGATTTGAACAATAACATTTACAAATATAACGAGTGTCCATTTCTTAAATCCTTGACTAACGAGGTCGTGCTTGAGCACGATAATTGTGTCTGTTCATAGAATCATAACATGGTTCATTTTGTGTGCTTCTATCTGATACTATATGGTATTTTATTTCATATATCATCGTCTGTGGAGATTAATGTATGTTCTTGCACAGATATGAACATGCTCACTCGAACACCTACATAAGATAGATGGTTTGAACGAAGTTACAGTCATTTCTATATGATATCATTTGAACGTAAATAATATGAACTATGAGTCAATTTGTGGAGATCTTAGACACGAATACCTGGGACAGATGTCCCAAGTCGGTGATAAAATATTTTTGTCAGCACCTGTCCCTCGCTTGCTCTTTCTCCTTTTTCATGGAATTTGTCTCTCTTGTCAGACTGATGACCTGCGGACTAAAGGGAAGGATTTCTTTCAACCAAGGTTTGAAACGATTAGGGAGCAATTGGCCCCATTCCGAACTTGGGTACGTGTTACATGAAGATACTCTAGGTGAAAGGAAATAGTAATGGTGTAAAAAATGGCTGATCTTTTTTGCATTTATGTTGTCTTATTTTAGACTGAAGACATGTCAAAGAAATGGCATTTGGAAAGGGAAGAATCCTTGAAAGAGAGACCTCTGATGAAAGAGCTGTCTAGGACACTCGGTTCCAAGACGGCCACTTGAGTATCTTTTGTTATATGTCCTCCATTGAAGTGCAGAGCAATGACTGTTGTACAAAGAAAATGTGAGATATGTGTGCATTGTTGAGTAAAATTTCGATTAATAGTGTTGAAGAGTCTGTAAATATTATATTAGCTATGTTCAATCTTGGTTTATCACTTCAGCGAGTATAGCTAAGATCTTAAATTTGGGACGAGATATCAAGTTCGAGTAGTATCTATCATGATCTATAATAAATAATTAATTTTATATAGGTCATAAAAATGGATGATATATTGTTTTTTTTTTTCCCCAATTAAATGGATAAGTGAAGATCACATGATAAGCCATACCAACGCTTTTTTTCCCTCAAAACCATGAGTTGAATGATGTTCTTCGAGTCTCTGCTGAAAATTTTAAATGCACAACTTTGATTAGAAAAATCATTATTGGTTCAAGCATATGAAATCCCATAAACTCCTTATTATCCAATTCCAAACACGCTAGAATAATTGTAAATCAGAATCATACATTTTTATTTTTAATTAATTATACAATCTTCTCTTCTTTTATTAAACACTAGCATAATGCACGTGCGTTACACGTAATATCAATTATATTATAAAAATTTATAAAAAAAAATTGATTTTCTGAAAAACAATTTGAATCATTTTGTTATTTATCTGAGCTTAATTTCTTAACATATTAGACGATTTATAAGAACTTATAGAACTTACTTTCAAAATTGTTTCCCAAATTAAAATTCAAGCAGTTGATTTAATGTTATATAATAAATTGTAATGAAAATGATATATAGAACAAAATAAACTGAAACAAATTTTTTTAAAAAAATTATATATTCAAACACCACATATAAAACATAATAACCTAAAAATTAATCAAATTATGGATTTTATCAATGTATAAATCATAATCTATAATAGCGAAACATACTAAAGACAAATAATTATTAATTTAAAATCACTGTGGCTAACTCATAAAAACAATATTAAAACAAATGAAATAGTAATATTAATAGTAAAATATAACTCATAATGTTTAATTTAACCTCCTAAAGAATTTTTTTACTTTTTATTTTTACAATTCTATATCATGTATAATAAATTCTATATATCAATCTTGCGTATAATAACATTGATGACTATTAATTTCTTGTTAAATAAGTTTTAAAATAATAAATAAATCAACATATGTAAAGAAATGCACATTCAAATAAGATTATATGGTAAATATCAAATAAAATCATATAATAATTATTAAATATAGATTTTAAACTATTGATTTGATCTTTACCATTAAAATTTGAAATATAACAAAAGAAATAAATATAGATTTTAAATTATTGGTACTATTTTAACCATTAAAATTTGAAATATAACAAAAGAAATAAACTTTCATATAAATTTTTATGATATTGTACTTTATTACTTAATTAAAAATTGTACTAAAAATATAGTTATAAAATTACAATAAATCATTGGAAAAAAAAGTAGAAATCAAATTAAAAGGATAAAATATTTGAATGTAGTATAAAGATGAGTTATTTGATAAAATTAATATAGGAGTTACATTATATTTTTGAAGTGTGTATAAAAAATTAATTTTATAATTGCACGATTGAAAAACAATATACTTCATCCACAATCTCAGTTATATAGATAGATATGCCATTAATTTAGCTATCAGAACTGTGATACACTGTATTTAACTTAAACTTTTTAGGAAATCACTGAATAACCTGATTGTCTTGTATTAAAAAACTTAAATTGATTGAATTCTTGAAAGAGATTCAATTTGCAAGCTGCCGGCATGGGGCAAAGTTGAATGAGAGAAATTTCAGTGTACACCGTTCGATCTGATGTCCGCCAAAACAGCAATTTTGCTCCAGTTCCCAAATTGTGCTCCTTGCTCTTGTTTTTCCCATTTGGAATGAATAGTCAAAATCCCATTAAAAAAACTCGAATTATTCTCAAATGGCATCGTGGTTGGAGTCTTTGATGTCTCCCGCGAAGACTTGGGCTGTCTCTCGACGCCTCCGCAAGTATGGTATGTTCTTTTTAATCCCTTTATGTATGCTGAATTTGTGAGAAAACTTGGGAGATGGGATGGTGTTTATCGGCCGTCTGAGGTGCAAATTAGCATGCATTGCGTACAACTCCCTAAGCGTTCCGCCGCTTGCCAATTTGTTTTTTCCCGAGGATACCTCATTGTGGTGGCTGTGCTAATGAAATGAATATAGGAATTTGTTTTGTAGCATGATTTATGTAAAAAAAAATAGTAGCCAGTAGGGGCAATTCACCTATCGAAGAACTTTTGATGGAAAAGGAAATTGAAAGATTATAACTTTTTACCATTATGTTCAGTGATATTTTGGTCTAAATGTTGATTTCTTTGAAAGGTCTGAGCTTTTTGAATTTCCTCTTAAATGGCGAGTATACTTTCTGCCAGGAAATATATTGAATAGTTACCTGAACGGCGGCACCAAGGCCGAAGCTGAAATTAAGCCATTGCCGAGTCTCAAAGAAGTTGAGAAGATTATTGGTTACAGTTTCAATAACCGTAGTTTACTGGATCAAGCATTTACGCATCCATCATATCATAAGGACTGTGTGTCGTATGAACGTCTCGAGTATGTAGGTGACTCGGTGCTTAATCTCTTAGTTGCAAAAGAACAATTCTCCATGTACCCAAACCTCCCACCAGGGTCATTAACTCCTCTTCGTGCTGCCAATGTTGACACCGAGAAGCTTGCACGTGCGGCTGTCCAGCACAACTTTCATCTATATGTTCGTCATGAGAATCCAGTCCTTAAAAAACGAGTAAGTTCTTGCCTTTTGAGTTCCCGGTTTGAACTTTTGATCAACTTTTTCTGCAAATTTTCCGGTACTTATTCCATAAATTTTTTTGCTGCATTCCATGTCCTAAGTTCCCGTTATCCTCTCTTTACTTGCAATTATTTATATTCCCTCACTTCCACCTCTCCTGTCATTGCACCACCTTTATTTAAAACTACATTGGCAATTGAATTGCTTGAGATGCAACTGCAAGGTGGTGGGGGGATGCGAAGCAGTGCTGTAAGAAGGAGTAGGGAAAAGTCAGGGTTAGAGGGCATGACTGCGAGTTTATGGATTACTTTGTGCTGTTGGGCTACTGTGGTGGTGATGCCAGGTAGCGCAACATGGGCAAATGAGACGAAGAATGGCATGTGGGACGAGCAAGGTTTATCTATTCTTGGGGTGATTGAAGTAAAAATTTTGAGGTGTCAGTTTGGTGCATGATGGACTTAACTGAACCATATTCCTTTTCAATAGCAATTCCTTTAATCTGACATGTAAATACATATTCAGCAATTTGAATAACTGACATCTCAACATGTGGATTCAGATGCCATGATAATACCCCCTTCACATTTTTCAGATGCCATGTGGATTCAGAAAGATTCATTTCTTGGAAAAGATTATTGCCTAATATGAAGACCTGTGAGGATGCAGACTTTTGTAACTTGTCGTCGAGAATCTAATAATGTCTTGGTCAGTGGTTGTATCATACACCATTTTGACCATTCAATAAAAGGAGGCCATTCTCATACTAAAGAACCTATAAACATGACATTGATATAAAAATATAGAAGGTCGGATCTCTTCTCTCCTGGACTGATGATGATTTATAGTCTATTCTTGATACCCTCAAAGTCCAGCAGATAGAATGTGATGTGGCACCGTTAATCTCGAGACCTGTATTACGCAAACTTGCATTGATGAAAATCGGTCACTGCCCTAATATCAATAATACGGTGACCATCTGATGTGGGTCTCATCACTTACAACACAGCATAACGTAAAGAAAGCAATGTGTTGGAGGAGATGATCATCTCTTGCTTGCTATGTATATCTGATTGGGTACCTCAAGGATGATATTGCCAACTAATGTTTGCCTTGACTTTTTTTTTGGGATTCTGATTGTTTTTTTAATTTTATACCTTGTCAGCACTGAACCTTATACTTTTGCAGATTCAGTCATTTATTGACGCTCTTCCTAAACATCCTGTACATTCACATGGACTAATTGATGCTCCAAAGGTGCTTGCTGATGTCGTTGAATCCACCGTAGGGGCTGTCTTCATCGATAGCAATTGTTCTATTGATGCGACATGGGAGGTGATTCCTTTGCCTCAATCATGAGTTTACTTTCAAATTCTCCTTTGGATGTGTGAGAAATCTCATTTTACTTGGTCAACGGGAAAAGATCAGTTAATCTTGTATGTGCGTTACCTTTCTGTCATGGCAATACAGTTGGCTGGTTTGTGCAGATTGCCAGCTATCTACTTAAACCCATGATAACTCCTGAAAGTCTTAAAGCAAATGCAGTGAAGAAGCTTTTTGAGATATGCCAAAAATACAAGCTGAAAGTTCGACTCGTGGATCTGTGGTCGCAAGACGGTACTTACAAAGTTTTTGTCAATAATCAACTCAAAGGTAAAGGTATCTGCCATGAAAAGAAGGAGATTGCATTAAACAGAGCTGCAAATGATGCTTATAAAGAAGTTGTTAGAAAGATGAGCATGACAAGATCTCCTGATGCTAACTTGTGATATTTTCTTTTCAGAGGTTGTTTATTGTCCTGAAAATTTTTGTAGCCACGCGGCATTGATGTTAAAACTTTATTTTCACTCGTCTCGAAGGAAATATTAATAAAATTTAAAGATTTATTTTTAAAAAAATTTCAAAATGGCTGCTTATCCTTGCTCGAAATGTCAAATATTTTTATGCTAAAAAAATTTAATATTTATTTACCGCAAATGAATCTTGGGTTCAGATAAAAATGAGCCAAGCCAACAAGTAGATAGTACCCAGACAATGGTTAAACCATATTTAGATATTACCTATAGTAATCTCAACTTCGGGTTATTTTCGGTTTTGACAACAAAAACTACTTCTAAAATCTTTATATAAATAATTATTAAATTCTATATAGATTAATAATAATATATTTATAATAAAAATTCCAAACCTGACGCGCAAACGTAAAATCATATTCACGTCTTGGTATCGATCTTATTTGATTTGCTTGGATTCGAGGGAGAATTGTGATATGGCGATGAGAACTGGGGTTGTGAAGGCAGCTCTCGCGATAATGGCAGTATGCTTGGCCGGATACATAGTGGTGCCGCCTCTGTATTGGCACTTGAAGGAAGGAATCGCTGCTGTCAGCCACTCGTCTTCCCAGAACTGTCCACCCTGTGACTGCGACTGTGATTTTCAGCCTCTTCTATCCATTTCCCCAGGTACACTTCATGTTCGATCTGTTGAGATCTCTCGGTTTGAGGCTTTGAGTTTTTGGGGCTTGTTTGTTAATTGTTATGCTTACTTTGATTTTTTTTCCCCTTTTTAATTGCTTCAAATGTTGATGAAATGATTTTTTTTTCATGGTTTGGAATTAGAGGATATTGAGATCTGTTGAACCTCTTGAAAAATATAGTGACATGGTCCACCGACTGTGACTATTAGCTCTTCTGCTGTGCAATTTATTTTTGCCTTCCGGTTCTTAAATTCCGTTGACTGCAAGAGAGTAAGGGGATTCATGGCCGGATCAAGTTTTAATGGATCTGTTATTTCATTAAGAATCTTATAGTATGTTTGAACTGGTGACTGGTGAGTAAGAGATAAAACCACCGAATTTTGTTTTTTCACAAAAAGATTCCGAGTAAAATTGTGAAGGAGAAAGCATGAGAAGTAAACTAAATAAGGTGGCCTCATAGTTGCCGATCAAATAAGAAAGTACCAGCGCTCAACGTTGTAAACGGCCGGAGGTGGTTAGGTTGAATTTTTTTTAGCAATTTTTTTTGTATGTAATTAATTATATATAATCATGAAATATAATTACAAATAATCGTCAATTTTTATATGATACGTAATTAAATAATGTTCATACATAAAAAAGCTCCATACAATATAATATAACCTAGACAAAGTACAAATAAATATATAGATGAAAACTAACAAGATAAATAAGGGGTGGGGTGGTTGATGTAGGCGGCGGCTGGAGGCACTTTGAGGCAAGTGATGGCTGATGGTGGAGGACATTTGAAACCAAAAGTAAATACAAAATAGAGTGAAAAACGTTTTTATCATATCTACAGTTTTTAAAATTTATTGAATTTGACTGATATTAAAATTATTTGACTCTGACTAGGATTTTAAAATCATCGTTCGCCTCGGCCACCTGTTCGTCTGCCTCCACCGCCTGCTCGTCTGCCTTGCCCCCTGGATAGACTCGGACAGCCTATAGAGATTGCCTCAGACAAAGGCAGGGCGGTCGAGGGCCGCCTACTGCCTAGCCGGCCGTCTCGACCGCCATTAGAACACTACCAGTGCTATAAGTTTTAACTGTCATGCTATTGCTGAACGCTGGGCTATTGCCACCATCAGCTATTAGCAGTTTTTTGTAATTGTCCATGATATGAAAATCTAGTTCATCAATATAAAGTGGTATTAAAGTCATGTATACTGTTGACCCCCAAGTTTTACTGGCTTAGTGGCTTACCACTGACAATGACTTATTTGTTCAAGAAGGGAGAATGCACTCTTTTATTGACAACTCTTGCCAATTTACATGTGATTTTTTTAAAACTATCACGTGAAGTTTGGTTGAACTTTAGAAGTGGAAATTTCCATAAGAAAAGTGGTGAATCATTGACGGTGACATGAGCATTATATTTCTTCCAATAGGATATGTAAAATAGTACGTTTTAGTGAATTCATTTCAATCAACCTTGTTAAGGTTGAATACTACATTACTCCAGCATATAAGTTCCTATCTATGATCTGTTAATCTATTCATGTGTTTCTTGTTAAGGTCACCGGAAATTATATGTTTTTCACGTATTAAATGAAGTGTTAGAGCTCAAGATGTTTATATGGGACCACTCATTTTAGCGTCTTCTAAAAACCTTATTAATGTGATACATGTGTATCTTCGCATCTTCATTTTCATGCTATTTACGTGTCACAAGTCGACAGCTGTTGATACTCATGGCTTCTTTTAAGCTATCAAATCTAATGGGGAGTTGTTAGTGTTTGTAATGGACACCTTCTTTATGTGGACTTATATTTGTTTTTCGTAACTTCTCTTTTTCATGTTTCGTCCGGTCTTCTGGTCGAAGCTTGCATATGCTGATCCACTGTTATTGCTATTATTTTTTTTTGCAGGACTGAATAATACTTCTCTTTCAGGTATATTTCTTGTGTCTGTGTTTTATCACTTTTAAGTAACATTTAATTTGGTTTCATTTCCATTTAAAGTATCTTTATTAAATTATTTTACCGTCCGTGTCCTTTTTATCTCCCTACATCTATAGATTGTGCAAAACATGATCCGGAAGTGAATGAGGATACACAAAAGAACTTTGCCGAACTACTATCTGAAGAATTAAAGACTCGAGAAGCAGAAACTTTGGAAAATCAACGACGTGCTGACATGGCATTGCTTGAAGCTAAGAAGATGACTTCCCAATACCAGAAAGAAGCAGATAAATGCAATTCTGGAATGGAGACTTGTGAAGAGGCAAGAGAAAAGGCTGAAGCAGCTTTATTAAATCAGAAACAAGTTACCGCTATGTGGGAGCTGAGAGCTCGACAAAAAGGTTGGAGTGAGTCACAGTCTCAATCCTTGAGGTAAATCTCGGGTTTTTTTTCAAACACGGGTGTGGGGTGTGTATCTTCGTATATGCTTCTTTGATTCAGAGCATTTGGTCATGATGCTTTTATTAGTACGAGTACTCAATGCAACACAAATAGGAAATTTATTTTAATTTGGAGGAGGTGAATAAATGATCCGACTCAATAAAAAGAAACCTCTTTTTCCGTTATTATTCTTTGTTACATGTTTGTCAAAGTCTGAACTTAGTCTGGATGTACTGATGTGTATATAATTACATTATCATGCATGTTATGCATGAATTCTCACTATGTACGAAGAGATTTGTATTAATTCATCAATGTGTAACATCAGAAAGTATAATATTTGGTGTTAACTTTGTTCTAGTGAGTCTCTTCTCGAAATTTATGTATGTTTTTGGGTTTCCGAGTTAGAAGTTGCACTTTACACCATTTTTTCTTGCTAGACCGAAACAAATGTTTATCGTATATATTATGATACCTTCTATGTTAGTTGATGGGAAAGTGTGATTTTTTTACATAACTCTCGGTTGAAAGAGTAAAAATGTTCTACTTTTTCCTAATCCAGTGGTTGTGACCAGCGATTTTTGAAGGAGATAGCAACTTGGTGTTAGAAAAAAAGTAAAATTTACCATTTGCAGAAACATTATGCGTGAACTTTTACGATAGATGCATTTGTGGCGTGGCGTGTAAATTGTTGTTTCAAGAGGCAAATTCAGAGGAGATACTTGAGAGCCAAAGTAAATGATGTAATAGTCATTTGACAAAAAAAAAATGGAAGTTGCTACGATACACCCAAATACAACTGTTCCCAAGAACTACACAAAACAGAAAAGAAGGTCTATTGGACTTTTAAATTTTTAATCACGATTATAATTTATCAAGTATATCAAACAATTCGGTGTTGGATATTTGTCATTATAGCTTTTCTTTGGAAGGTGTTTTTGTAGTTCTTTTTTATTCTAAAAAAATATAGGTCTCTGGAATGTTGTTTTTGAGATTTTTTTTCATCATCAGCATAGTGATAAATATATAATTTTATTAAAATTTCATCGGCATTGTGAATCAATGGAACGTCTTTGTCGATGTATTTTTATTTCATTCTCTTATATATATATATATATATATATATATATATATATATATATATATATATATATATATTCAAATTTCATCTGATGGATATTTCTTTGAACTAAAGAAATATTTTGTTACATGAATTGAGTTTTTTTATATGTTTCTTGAAAACATATTCCGTTATATATATTAAAATTTTATAATCAATATTTATTTTGGCCCACCCTGATGATATTAGATGTGAGACATCCCTTTTCATCCATGTGGGAACATACAATAAATTTGATATCAATAAAATTTTACAATTATATCATTTGAAAATTATTATTGATTTTGATTTTGTCAGAGCATTTAAGATTTATAAATTTGTAAACATCTATCAAATAATATATTGTCAATCTTTATATATTATCAGTATTCTAAAAAACGATAGATGGTTATCTATCATCTAGGCAATATTTTTAAATTAATTTTTATGATATTTAATAACATTAAATGAATTTTGATGTGTTAGGGTAAGTCAACAAATCAATTTCTTGTTAGACTTTGGTTTAGTTCTTATAAAAAAATTACTTTTCGTTTTTTATTGGATTTAAAATTTAAATTAAAAGACAAAAAAAACTTTTAAAAAAACCAAAAAAATATAAAAATAAAAGCTCTAACCACCTAAGACTGCACACCTCGCCGACTAACCCTTTTTCTAGGTGGTCTGTCGCCGCCTAACGTCTGAGAGTAGGTCTTTTGTGAGACGGTCTCACAAATCTTTATCTATGAGACATGTCAACCCTATCGATATTCACGATAAAAAAAGTAATACCCTCAGTATAAAAATAATATTTTTTCATCGATGATTCAAATAAGAGATCCGTCTAACAAAATATGACATGTGAGATCGTCTCACACAAGTTTTTGCCAATGTCTGATGGCCGCTGAGGTCTATTTTTAAAACAATGTTTATTATACACATCTACTCTATCACTATTTTAGCATACTTATTACTTATATGTTTATGTTTTTCATAATATCAAGCTGTATCACTTTAAATTTCATATTTTTTAAGTTTTAAAAAATAGTATTACTGATCTCAAGTGATATTTAATTTAATTTATAAGATATTATATTATAATTAAATCAAGAATTTTTTCGAGAGTATTAAATAATCAAGAATTTCACGAACAAAATATAATGTATTTATATAATTATACAATAATGCGCAAACTCTTTAAAAATAATTAATTTGATAATTTTAGTAGATGAACAAAAATAACCTTATTTTATCTAATAAAAATATTTTAAAACGCATTTTTAATAAATTTTAAAAATAACAAAATTGTTTGTTAATTATGATAAATAATTTAAAGATTTTTAAAAAGTTAATTACATTAAAAATATTTACATGCGAATTATACCTTTATTGTTTTTGTTGGGTTGTCGCCGAGGGGGAGGCAAACAAACTGTGTAGAGCTGCCTCTGCTCCGATTGGGTGTCCTTTTGGGAAAGTGTGCGGCGGCAGCGGCGGCAGCGCCGCCGGTACCAGGGATGTGGAGTCTGGTACCACCCGACGTTACTGGACTTCTCTCTCCAGGTGGCCGGCGGTGCTGTATGCACGGAATGAAATTTTATGTGTAATTTTTCTAAAATAGGATTACAAGACAAACCTCAGGCATGGAGCCTGAGCCCCCATGTGGATCTCTGCTGAAAGTTGAGGTACCGTCTCGTAAGAAGAAATATATTAAGCATTTTCAGAGAATTAGGTTATAGTTTGGTGATGTTTCATGACCGTTGGACGGATTCTAATGCCTGAATCTTGATCCCGTTCTAATGTGTTGTGTTAGTCCGGGCTTAGATCAGTCATATGAAATTAATTGCGCCTTTTTTTATCTGCTGTTCTGTTTTGATATTTTTGTTTTATGCTCTGATACATGACTTGGGCCTAATAAGTCAAATCTATGTAAAGAATGAGCATTATTCATTTGTTAGGAAATATTAGTGTTTTTCATTAGGGTATTCAAGTTGAGATTTGCTTGCATACAATATATTTGATTAGTCAAGCACGATGTGCAATTTTGATAAGTTATTCAGACCATGGGAAGATTATCCAATGATGTACTTTTGGTTACTGTAATCTTGTGCTCCCGAGCTTGTTACTCCTAAAGGTTTGGGGTGTAACATGTTTGAGTTTTGCTGGCGTGTCAGAATTGTTATTGTTAGATTGATTATTTGATGGTTTCCGACTTGTTTGGCTTGCACTTATTTTCTCATGTTAAATTCATTATGTGAGTTAAGAGGATTCTTTTTTTATTGGAATTTGGATTATAATCAAATAATGTTACGCGTGTAACAGGAGATGGAATCAGCTATTTATCGTTGAGAATTTGGACAAATATTTTTCATGACAAATAAAGTAATTTTATCAACCGCACCCAATCACTAAATGACTGCAAGAATTTTGGTCCTGTATTATATTTTAATTGATATCACGACTCTTATCATGACATTAAATATGTTATCGAACATGCAAACAAATGGAAGTTTTAGCATATATAAATATAGGTGTGATCAGAGATTCATTGATGGTATAATTTGGCGTAATAAATTAATCATAGTTTGGAGGAATAAAAAATTAATAGTTTGGAGAGTTGAAATTGATGTGTTCAATTTTTTCGCCATTTAATTAATTATTTTATGTTTCCGTTTTTATTGTCTATTCTAGGGGTTATACATGAATGGATGAATAATATTATTTGATTATCTGGAGTTTTGAAGGTTCCTAATCCATGATTGGAGTAATTGCCTAGCGTTCATTCATGACAGATAAAAGTACTTGGGTTGATGGATTCAATTGAACTGGAAATTCAAGGAATTATATTATGACTGTAATAGTCAAGAATTGGCTAACAAAGGGGTCATGGACTATATCTGAAGATGAGATCCTGGTGGAGTTTGTAAAAGAGCATCATGGAGGGAATATGGGTTCAAATTATGGGAACTCTGGGCAGTGTAGACTTAGAAAGGTGAAGCTTCTGAAGCCTAATAAAAAAAGATGCATTATGTACTGAGAAAGAAAGATTTATTGTTCAGCTTCATGGAAACACCGAATTTAAAAGACATCAACAATATTGGTTTGACAATTTACCTTAAAGAGACATCCTGCGAACATTAGCCACTCAGTTCTTCACCATGGCCTTAATTTTATCTCGTTTAACTTCATTTCAACCCGATCCAAATTCTTTGTATTTCTCCTAATCTTCATTATGTTAAAATGTATATTACCAAAAGATCCTTCACAAAACATGCTTGATATTCAAATATACGATTGAACTTAGTGTAATTCAAGATGTTGAAGTTGGTAGTGTCCATGAAATTTAGATATTGCTCTGCAAGCCATGGCAATACCATTTTTGAAAATTACTAGGAAGACAATCTCCAACGAAGATAATTATTAGTGATTATAATGCCATAATGAATTAGTTTTATCAGTATTCTAAAAAGCGATAGGCGGTAGGCGGACGGTTACCTACCGCCTAGGCGACTAGGCGGGGCCTAGGCGGTTGCCTAGGCGGTTTTTTTTAAAGCTTAAATTCATTAAGTGGTTCATGAGTATTATGTTTGTATATGAAATATATATTATTATAAAATTTAAAATTGTAATAATAAATATATATTAATAAATTTTTATATATTAATCATCCACATCAGTTTACTACTTTACTACAACCGTTGTACAATGAAAATTAAATTTGTTCAACATTTTTTCCAACATAATATATTGATTTTTGATATTAAACCCAAACATCTAACTCTTCTAGTTCATTTCCATATTTTTCCAATACTTCTTCTGTATCGGATTCAAACTCAAAATCCATGGCTTCTTCCTACTCTTCATCCGATACAAATTCTTCTTCGTGAAGTTCCCTTACATCTTCAACATTTGTCTCAACATCTTCATCTCCACCATCAACAATCCATCCTTGTGCCATAGTTGCTTAACTAGCAAGTAGAACACCAACTCCTTTTTCTTCTTGCCTTCTCTTCTTGTTGATGATCTTGGCGTTGAATTGAACATAAAATAAATTGTTCAACCTTCCGGTATCTAGTCTATTTCTTTTCTTAGTATGGATCTACATTAAAAAAATATTAATATTGAATACATATATAAAAATATATAATAATAAGTATAGAATAATCAATTAAGTACTTACTCCCTCAAAAGTACTCCAATTTCTCTCACAACCGGAAGAACTTGTAGTCAAAGAAAGAATTCTTTTTGCCATTTTTTACAATTTAGGTACACCATTTCCATAAAGATGCCACCATCCAACTAAATAAACAAATGAAACAATAAAAATTATCAAACAAAAAAACAATAATATTTTTTTAAAAAATTGTTCTTACCCGGATCATATTTCTCATCATTTTTTGTGCATCCCGCCATGGCCAATGCTCTTCCAAATCCACCATCTCTGTTGATATACTTCAACAACTCCACATTTACTACCTCAATTTGGCTATCAATGTCATCGGGAAAAAATGATTCAACACAAGTGAAAAACCCATTTGTGACCACTTCTTCACTTCCAATGCTCCGATCATTGAAGAAATAATAATGGTTCAAGAGGTAGGCGGCCAAATGTAGTGGACTATCAAGCCGATGACGACTTTTCTCATCAATATTATCATAATTTGTTTTTTTTAAGTGTAAACTGCCTAGGCGGATTTTTAATTGTAAAATCGCCTAGGCGGCTTTCACGCCAGGCGGCCGATTAATATGGTGGCGCCTAGAAGTTTCGCCTAGCCTAAAATCGGGGCGGTTTTGGACCGCCCAGCGCCTAGGCGGTCCTAGGCGGGGATTTTTAGAACACTGAGTTTTATGTTATTGACGTTTTCGCTTTACATTGTGTTCTAGATCAATTAAGTAATATTTTGGAATCACTCTTGTTTGGTCGTGAAGCATTAATTGCCTTGCTGCATTCTCACTCTTGACATTTTATTTTTATCCAGATCCTTACCATATTTCTATATAAAGATTAACTTGTTTTAATTTGTCAGCCTTACTCCATAAAGAAACAAAGGAAGTGCTGTGACTTTTTGCGCAAATCACGAATTTGATTTTTGAGATGTGACATTTAATCCTTGTTTTTTCACGTGTGTCGATGACAGATGGTTAATCAGCTCAATAAATGTAATAAGACATTAGAATGTCATTTGAAATAAGAAACCTGAACTTTGGTCTATTGGTGTTTAAGCAGCGGAGCGGCACAACCAAGGAGGGAATGTGGAGGCAGGTCACTCAACAATGAAGTAACCCCGCCTCTCTTCCTTTTTATTAGTAATCAAATGTTATGAATTACACCCATTTTTTACTTCAAAGAATAAATTAAATTGCCATCAAACAATTATAACTGCTTATATATCTGTTGTCTAGTACTTCTGAGTTCTGTCCTCTTTCCACGGTTTTCTCTCGGTCTTGAATTATTCTTGATGAATATGCTTTCAGAAAAAAATACATGTTTTTTTGTGAAATGTCTATTCTATGCATAAAAAGAGAACACGGATCGTTTTACTGATACTGTTTATGTGAAATTTAGCATATTATATTTTGACAAAAGAAAAATAATTATACTTGTGGTAGTGAACTGAAGTTGGACTTCGGAATTGGAAAATTGAGTGAATTTTTTTCCTGGATTTTACATGGAAAAGTGTGTTTTTTGTGAACGAGAAGTAGCCAGACATATTTTCTATCTCAGTGGGTATTATTTTGAGAACCTGTTGGGTGAAGCTAGGGCTTATTAGTTCCATAAAATGAAACGGGCTTTGTTTGTAAAGACTTTTTCTTGTGTTATATATATGGATACTGTATGGGAGCTTTAAAAGCAGATTGATTCTGTTTATTTGTTTCTGCAGAGTCAGTAAACAAGTAGATAGTTCTATTTGGGAGCATGGGCTTAAACAATCCATGTATTAGTTTATGAGTTGTTTCTCTTTCTTGTTTCTAAAAGACAAAATATCTTTATTATCCTTCGTGTTATGTGTAGTAACTTTTTATTACTATAATAACTTTACCGCCCAAACTATTTTTTTTTCTATTTGTATATTTAATCATCATCATCATAGCACATTCCCGCTAGTGGCGGGAACCGACTACACGGATATTAGTTCTCCAAACTAAGCGATTTTTCCACATATCATCTCTTAAACCATGATCACAATTAAGTTGTGTTGTGAATGATTGACTAAGGTTTTTGAAGTAATTTGTATAACCGATAATGATTTATTTTTTAGCATATGATCTTTTTTATTTCATTTCATAATTCAATAATCCATACCTATCAACATTTTAATTTTCACTTGATTTAAATTTTTGATTCGAGAATTCTTTTTGTTAGCTTTATCCCCTAAAACATTGTGACCCCCTTCAACGAATTTTTCGTTTTAAAAGGTGTCAGCATAATAAAATTTGATTAGATATGTAAATATTTTGGGGCTCAAAGATTGTTTTTGTGCATCTTATCCTTGCCATGTTGCCTTAGCAGAAACATGTCATTTTTGCCAACGGAGCTTTCAAATTCTGAAGAAAACCTATGGGTTTTGGGAAGATTAATAATGTAATAAGTCCTCATTTTTTAATGTATCGATTTATATGAGGATATAATTGTCAAAATATGGTTCATAACATAAACTCCATGTGTGGGTCACTTTTGGTCAGACTTTGGGATTTAGTGCTTTTCTTAAAGCATTAGATGTAGGAGACAGTTTTTCCATTGGGATAAAATGATGCCGGCTAGAGATAATATAAATATGAACTATAGGTTGAGTTAGCAAGAAGGTTTGAGGGCTGGTTAGTTTTTCCATTGAAGATAAATCTTTTGTCATGTTGTAATTAACTGTTTGCTTTTATTTTATGTTAATTATGCTGATTTGAGTAATTAATCTCATACAATACTAATTTTATTTTAACGATTAAATAGCATGGTTGATAGTTCACTGGACGAAATTAAATTGAGGTGCTTGGAAATGAGGTTGAGAGAATACCAGTATACCACCTCCCATCCAACTAGTAAATTGTTGGTAACAAATTACTTGATTTTTATTGGGTGAATACATTGAGTATGATATGATGGTGTCAAAGATTGCCAAAATCTAGGAAGGGAGGAAATCGTGTTAAAAAATTTTCCGCTGTAATGCAATAGACAAAAAGTGTTTATGGACTTACCCGTTATCGGTTGTATGGTTGCTTTACAGTTCATATGGACACGTTGTATAGACTAGCATTCAAGTCGGGGGAGAAACACTAGGTTTTTGCCTATAAATTATACACGTCCCATTAGGGTTCTTACGCTCTTTCACAGCCACCACAGCCACCATTCTCAACTCAACTTTTGTCCTACAAGAATTCTCTTTCCCCCTTTCTAAATCAACCCAGTTTTTTTGTTTATCAATTTGTTCTGTTTTAGAACAAATAGAAGTATTGAGGTCGATGGCTTTTAATGGATCTGGATGCTCAAGATCTACATCTGGAACAGCTGAGCCGGAGCGTGGGCTAAAGAAAACGCCATGGACTCTATCAGAGGATAACATCCTAAGGGAGTATGTAAAAAAGCATGGTGAGGGAAATTGGGGTTCGATTCAGGAGATATCCGGACTAGATAAATCGGGGAAGAGCTGTAGAAACAGATGGGCCAATTATTTGAGGCCTAATCTGAAGAAAGGTGCATTTTCTGCTGAGGAAGAAAAACTTATTATTGAGCTTCATGGGGAGCATGGTAACAAATGGGCTCACATAGCTGCTCAGGTTATAAATTTGTCTTGGATGATTATATATTTATTTTTTGTGTTTATTTTTTCATCATGGATTTACTAAAGGGTTCAACATTATAATTTACTTTCTCATGTATATAGCTTCAAGGTAGAACAGACAACGAGGTCAAGAATTACTGGAATATGAGATTGAAGAAATGCCAACGTTCGGGTTTGGCAATTTACCCTCAAGAAATGTCTCGACTGAATCAGCCCCTCAATTCTTCACCATCACCAGCATTTTCATCACATTTAGCTTCATTTCAGCCCCAAGATCCAAATCTTTTATGCCTATCCAATTCCATCGTATCACCATCTCCAAACGATCCTTTACCGAACATGCTTGATAAATCATGTTCCGCTAACTATTTGACGTTTGCGAGAGAGAGCAATGGTGGTATGGCCTTGTCATTGATGGTCTCAGATGCCTCAAATGAATTATTTTCTTCACCCACTTTAGTTACAGTGCCTTCTGTCAATCAAATCTTACCAAATTCATTGCTAGCGCTTCCAGTTCAAGAAAATTTTCTCAATTTTGGCTTCAATCCTGACCCGAACAAGTGGGTTTTAGGCCTTCCAGCCATGCAATCACCAGGGATGGTCACATTGACTCTTGAACCTTTTTCAAGCGATAATGTGATTGCCACCCCAAATAGCAGTGCTGGGGATTTTGAGGTGATGAAATCAGAATTTTTGCAAGGTAATACAATGATTTACGGATATATAATCTTTATTTATTAGCATGGAAATTGTTGATAGGCAATCTAGGAAGGATTTTGGTACAATTCAAGTTATGGGAATTAGTTGTGTTGATTGAAATTTAAGTTTTAGTTTGCAATATATGACAAAACCACCTTTGAAAATTTTTCCAAGGACGATAACTCTCCTGTTGTTTTTTGCCATTTCGATGTATTTTTTTCACTTTCTTTTGCTATGCATATTTTTTCTATAGTATCAATGCAATTTCCAAAATTTTCATTTAGCTGAAATACTGCCGTTATCGTTTTGAAGTGACTAAAGACCAATAAGAATCTACCTTCTTTTCATGTTCATGGATTTTGAAGTTCAAGGACGAGTAATCAATTAATTTCCTCTTTTTTGGTTTTCCTTTTACATGAGCATTTCAGAGAAAATACGCAATACATTTGAGTGTAATTAGATTTATGGTTGCTCAAAATTTTATTAACTCCTATCAACCCGGACTCCATGAAGAACTATATACAACAATTTGCATAATTTTTTACAAAATTAAAACAGTTCGATGCCACTATTGATTTTTCATCCTGCATTGTGATGAATGCAACTGCAAGGTAAGCAACATTGATTTGAGTCTTGTTTGCTAACAAATATGAACTCTTTGGGGTTATTGCTGCTAATGGCATCAAATATTTGTAGCCTGACTTGGTGTTACTTGATTCATGAACGAGTTTCTGTCACCTTTATATAATTTTATTTGTTTGCAGGCCCAGAGAACAAGGACTCCCGAGACGACTTCAGGTTTCTCAACGAAGAACTCTCAAAGCTTCTTGACGTCCCATTATCAGCGCCCATCCCTGAATGGGATGATTTAGACCCGCGCACTTTCTGATTTCTGATTCATAGCGCTAATCTTCGAGTATTTCTTTTGTTTTTCGGTCATTTGTATGTGTTAACATGGGGCATTTGCCTGTTTAACCTGAACTTTTTAATGTGTTAGTTTCTGCTTATTTATATATTATTATGTTTATTGGTGCCATTCGCGTTTCATAGTATTTATAGTTCGGATTGATATCCATTTTGTTATTTTTTTCATTTTGGTTTTAGGGAAAATAAAATCGAAAATGAAAATCCGGAATGCGATAAACATTAAATTTATATTTCTGATATATATCAAGCTGCAGTTCTCCTTTGATATTGTGGATGGATTTGTGGTTTAAAGCTCAACTTAATAAACCCTTATTTTTGGTGATGGATATATGTTATTATAAATTATGATGTTTGATTAATTGATTTTGTAGTTTAATGCTCGATTAACTTTTCAGCTTTAGATATTTTATATGTATTTTTTTTGGTCAGATTTTTTCTTAGTGATTTTTCGCCCCCACATGATATTCAGATTTTCAAGTATTTATTTCATAAATTTTACATCATTTTTTCATCATTTCATTTTACGAGTCAAATGGTGTCATAACACTAAATATCACAAGGTGGACATGGAGAGCAGGGCCGACCATCGATTTGGTTGAAATGCTCTTTTTAGAAAAATAACACATAAAATTTATTGTCAGTATTTCGTATACTCACACAAATCCACAAGAAAGAGAAAGAATCGGAACTTTGACTTCTATGATTGAAAAGCAGTAATATAGTTCTATTTAGGAAAGCGAAAGTGAGCCAGTGTACCAAGTCCTTGAAATTAGCCATGGTAGGCCTATGCTAAGGCAAAAAGGCCAGCATATAACTGAAACTCAAAAGGTAAGCCTCCTTTATCTAATAATAAGCTAGGAAGATATCCATAGCGCTAACAAGTATTAGTGATCTTCCTCTTCTCTTAGTGGGAGGAAGAGTTCTAGTTCAAGCTACCTGAGCTAACTGCTTTTCACTCGAATTCCACTTTACTGCTCTTAGAGCGAGAAAAGGAAGTCCAGCAACTTTCATTTGTTAGGAGTAGGGGCTGAAAAGAGCCTTCTTCTTTGTCTAGCTCTGCTGCTCTATACCCTGCTCAGCATCCTGGAGAGATAAAACGAATGGAGTTGAGAACGCGGCGTCCTATGGTCCCATTGAACATAAATATCGAATTGAAATTTGAGCCACAAGATCGACAGCCATTTGCCAAGAAATTCTCTGAAAATGGTTAGGGTTTCATATATTTAGGCGATCGCGGCAGTCAGAGGCTCCTGCATACTCGGCAACATATATATTTTATTTGGAGCGACTAACGATTTTTAAAAAAGATTCTATTTATTGCCTTTATACGTTAACCGTTTCCAATTTGTTCACAACGGGCCTAATATGGGATATCATGCTATGAACAAACCAGTTGTTTGGCCCAATTTTCAAACCCATTAAATTCAACATGTTCAATAGTTCAACTAATTTTATTTATTTATTTATTTATTTATTTTTTTGACTTGCAAATCCGCACCCAGGACTCGTTCATATTCAATAAACCCTTTTTAATATTAACATGGGAATTATGTCAATTGGGTAAATGATACTATGTAAGCTCAATGCAACAAGCTCGACCGAGAAAATCTTGGTAGGAGAATTGAACGTGTGACCATTTAGTAATGTGATCAACTACTCTATCAACTTTATGCACTTCGAGGGGATGAGGTAAACAAATTTACTCTTATAGCCTCCTAGTTAAATTTTTATCGTTATATTGTCATTATACTATAAATTTTATATTTCTATTAATCCGAATTCAAGAATTTTCTCCCACCGAGTAATTTCATTTTACAATTATATTGCATTTCAAAAGATTAATTAACACGTAAAATTATGAGAATTAATACACATGTAATTTAGCTAAGTACATAAAAGGCAAAAGCTTCTCATCAGAGTATTGAATAATATAAAAAAGTTTATAATGAAAAATAATGTAAGGACCGTATATCGTATTATCGTAAATCATATGTTGATTATCGATAATTTATGAAATTGTCATGTGATTATGTATATGATATATATCATGACAATGGAAAATGAGAAAATAAGTATCGAATATGAATGGACGTTGTAAGAGCTCGAGTAGAGAAGCCGGACGCCAATACAATACAAAACCAACGTTTTGTACAGAACATATGACGCCCGAGAGGTAGAAAATGACCGTCCGAGCGCCAGTGTAGAATAAGAATGTGCTCGGACAGAACTCTCCGCACCCGAGCAATAGTTTTCGACCGCCCGAGCGCGGTGCAAGTGCACTCGGGGGCAGAACATCTCGCGCTCGGGCGCGAGAATTCTACCGCCCGAGCGCGAGTGCGGTGGAGATAAGAATGAGTCTTTTGATTCATTTCTTATTCATTCCTTTTTAGTAAACTTCGAGGGAAAGAAAGGAAAATCGATTTCTTTCGTCCGAATCAACTTCGAAACGTTGTCCAAACGCGAAATAAATTATAGATTCGGAATCTTCGCGTTGAGGGCTTCCTGTTGAGGTAAATTTCTTCTAGTTTCAGCAGCTCTAAATATCAAAGTGCTGGAATATCATGTATTTGAAGTCGAGATTCTTATATGTGGTAGAATAACCGACAAGAAACTCATATTCGAAGTCGAAATTGAATTATGTTATGAATTGGATTTGATATAAATTTTCAAAGTTTCAAAAGATATTTGGAATTTATATTATTGATTTTGGATCATGTTATTGATTGAAATGAATGTGTTATTAATGTAGATAGATTATTACACTGATATCTTCAAGCTACATCAACTGGAACGAAGAATTGAGGTATGTTGCGACCGGGTAACATACGACAGGTATCTGTATTATATGATATATGTTGGATTTGTTTGATTGATTGTGATGAGAATACATGTCTATATGCCTTATTTGTTGAGTTTATGTGGCATACATGACATTGTGATTTGAATATCGATGTATAAAATAAATGTTTTGTTAACACACATCGTTTGATGCATACATCGATACATGACATGCACGTTGATCTATGATCCTTGGATACCATGATATGATTCAATTGGATTCTGGGGTTTGTGAACACAATGGTATGTTTGGTATTACATGACCCTTAAAGCATAGACATTAGTGGCCCCGATGATTGATTGAGATTTGAGATTTGATGGCGCTTTGTCGACGCTATCATACGAGTATCCCTTATTGAGGTCGGTGTGCCAGCTCGAGCATTGATTTGATAGCGATTCGTTTGATTCTGACATGTGCTCAGTGGAAAGGCATTTGACCTGATACCTCCACGACATACATGCATTGCATACTATATATCATTGTTTAGTTATCTGTGGTATATATGATGGTTGTTCCATACGGAACTTTGCTCACCCCCAAAGGGGGATGTTGTTGTCTTTGTGTGTGGACAATGGCAGGTACTCCAGGATATCAGGAGGCCGGAGAGGGTACTTCTGTAGGGAGTCACAGTTTGGGTTGAGGTTTTATGTTTTGTTCCCAGTATATATATGTATCTATATACCGGGGCATGTCCCGAGGATATGAGTTGTTTGTATATGATTGGTTTTGATTATGTGTGGGCGAGTTTTATGATATAAGATAAAATACTATTTTTAGTATTCAAATTATAAAAGAAATATTTCGGGCTCATTGTAAAGAAAATTTAAACTCTTTTTCCGCTGTAATTAATTAACCCTAATCAGATTGTGTTGTAATAACGATTAGGAGTTAAGGGCCCCACAAATAATGTAATAAATCATCATACAATTTTAAAATTAAATTATTTAATATCAAACACTCGGGGTAACACTCCCTTTGAACACGTAAATATAGTCCCCATTTTCAAAACCAAGCCAGCGAAGGCTACAAGCTTCACGCATGATTCTCTGTTTGTGTATGAATATATATATTCGTCGACCGGAAGTATTCTCCTCTCCAACTACATGTGCCTCACGTCCCCGTTTTTATGTTATGTTTGTGTATAAATACAACATTTAACCTGAACTTTTTAATGTGTTAGTTTCTGCTTATTTATATATTATTATTTTTTAGAATTAATTTTTTTAATGAAATATGTGTCTATATAATTTTGAGAGAATTCGAAATGAGTTTTCCTAAAATATCCTTTTGACCAATTCATTTTATTTACGTTTTCTTGGAATAATAATTTAAAATGGAATAATAATTTAAAAATAAAAAATATTTTTTAATCATATCATATCTCTCATATTTTTAATCCTCTCATATTTTTAAAAAGGAAAAATAAATATTTTTTCAATCCTCTCATATTTTTAAAATAGAACAATAATTTAAAATGGAACAATGAATATTTTTTCAATCATCTCATATTTTTAAAATGTTGATTTTAGGTATGTTTTCCCTTCAATCCTCTCATATCTCTAATTTTTCAATCACCCAACCAAATAATACAAAATATTTAATAATTAACATATATTATAAATATTTATATTTTATATTTTTCATTCGAATTAAATTAATTATTCAAAATTATATAATAATAATAATAATAAACTTAAATATTATATTTTTTATTCGAATTAAATTAATTATTCAAAATTATAAATAATAATAATAATAAAACTTAAATATTATATTTTTTATTCGAATTAAATTAATTATTAAAAATTATAATAAATAATAATATAATATTACGTGGACGAGCGTCCGCGCTTACACGGACGCGGACGCAAAGCGCAGACGCTCATCCACGTGGAGCGTCCGCGCCTTGTAGGCGCGGATTGAATTACTTTTGCAAAATAATTTTTTTCAAATTTTTTTAAAATTTTTAAATTAATAATAATAAAAAACCCGTTTCAGTTGGTGCGAGTCAAGAAATTAATTATTTATTCACTAAGAACATAAATGAACTAAATCAAACAAACCGAGATATTTTAAAACCGATTCAAATATTTTTTTGATTTATATGTATAAATTTTGAACTCGACAAACAAATACTAACGTAATTCGTGTCATATACGAGTCCAAAATTAAATTAATTAATGATTCTTCAATTCATTCATGAACCTTGATTGATCATTAGTTGCAAGTCCATAACCGCGAAGGATTATATATAATAATGAAGATATCGCAATTAGATACATATATAACTAGTCAGCTAGCTGCAGAGACGGTGATGAGGAAATCTGTATGTCTTCGACAGAAATCTCGGTGATGTCGTCGGCGCAGTTGTTGGTAGTTGCGGGACTTTCAATGGCGCCGCCCCCATTACACAGCACCACCTCCTTCTCCAAGTGCTGGCAGTAGCTTTCGAAAACCCTGGAGCTCACTGTAACTCCAAAGTCTAACAGGAAAAGCAACTCTATTTCCAGCCTGTTCAGCTCTGTGATGCTCACTCCTCCAACACGGGCGTAAAATGCATTGTTGTAGTGCCTGAAATTATTATATATAATTAATAATCTAAAGATTTAGATTTGATTCGAATTTTTTCATTAAGAAATGTTTCTAAAGATTGAAACAAGGGGTGACACGTTCATTGATTTTTGATTAAAAATACATTTTCACTCAGCAGTCAGCACCCAAAAAATAATCCAAGTAAGTCGATCGAATTCAATTAAAAAGAATTAGAGTGAGTAAAAAAAAAAAGGATAAATCCATGGAAAATTTGAAAATACTCACACATCATCCAGGATCTTGGAAGCCACCAAAACACTGGTGAGCAGCAGCCTATGAACATTGAGTGAAACCAGAAGTGAGTCCGGATACTTATGCAGAACCCGATCGATATACACGAACCCAACCACGAAACAAGAAGGGCTACAGCTCGTATACTTGTATATTCTCTCTATATATTTTTCAAGGCTAATTCCAGGCTGTCTCACGCCATGAAAGGAGCTCAAGCTTCTCCCTAACCACAAACCACCAGTACTCTTTTCGTGGTTGTCCAGGAGTTGGTCATTCCGGCTCACGAGCTTCTCGAGCATGTAGGATAGAATGGTCAGCACTCGCGGCGTCGATGCCCCTTCTTGGCCAGCCTGCGGTGGCGGTGGCATTCTAGTGTTTGATGAATGAATTGGTTTTTGTGGCCTGTATCAATGCATCTTATCTAGATGTGATGCCTGAGTGACACGTGGCGGTGTTATTTGCCCGTCAAATTTTGTTCAGTTCCCATTCGTCCCCAGAAATTTTTTTCTTGAGGATTATTATATGTATGGATGAGAAGGAAACTCTGGTCAAACCTCAAATTATTTTTTTATGAATAAATATTATCTTTACTGGCAATATTGCTTTCCAGGAAGGGTAAAAATTTTCAATTCCCATAATAAAATAACATATCATCATTTAATATTTGTTTCATTTTCACAAATGTACTTTTACATATATTATTCCATTAATTCATCATGTTGTTCGATACAATATAATATAGAGAAAAGCAATTCAAAAAATAAATTCCGGTGTAGATTGTAAAATTAAAACCAAACAATGTGTATCTGATGATTTCATACCAACCTGCAGTGACATTTTTCATTATTTGTGCATGTAAAAAGTGCATTTTTGGTTCAATATATTTCTGTTTTTTCGAGTTTGATTATCTATAATATCAAATTTAAATCTTGGCCAATTTCTTTAAATTTTTTACAATGTCGTTTTTTTAATATAAAAATGTTTATACGACACTACACATTTCATTGACCACATAAAACGACTGAATTTTTTTTAACCCACATTAGTCCTTAAGAGTCGACAACATGATCCTTTTTCAAAAAAAGTGAATTGTTAGATGTTGAAAATTTGGAATTTGATTTAAATTTAATCAGGTTGAACATTAGACAAAACAACTCGTGAAAAATGTGCATTTGCACCTTGTCCGACCATATTTTAAAATTTTCAATGTCAGTAACCCAATCTTACTAATTAATACACAATGAAAATCATTCTTGCACAGTAATAAAACATAAAACCAACTAAAAGTTTGGTGCATTTCTTCAATAAACTTGATGTAAAATACATATTGGTCAAGAATTACATAAACCAATAGAAAGGTTGAGATTCAGCCGATGTAGTTGTTGGAAAGTAACATTAGAATCTTTGAAGCTATTGAATGAAGAGATTGCAGCTTCGCTCGTCTCACTCCCCGTTGAAGACACGTTACTCATCTGCCATGTGCGACGAGGCAAGCACAGAGACAGTGACAATTCGATTTCATTTGCAGTCTCCTCCAACTTGCAAATCCTGATCTCATCATCTTCGTCCTGACAACCCCAATATAATTCCTTCACATTTTTTAAATATATTATTATTAATTAACAAAATTCATCAAAGTTTACAATATTGAATATTTCTGATTTACTTTTTTTTTATGTTATGATGATTTTTTTTATATACGATCATTTAAAAAGCAGTTCCCAAAAAAAAAAACCCCCATTACTTAAAATGGTTAGTCATTTCTTTTCAGAGACAAAAGAGTCCTGAAAAATGGACAAAAAGAAAAAGAAATATTCAAGAGGGAAACAAAAAAAAAATAGAGTGTATATCCTGTATGCATGCAGAGAAAGAGAGAGGATATTGTATTGTACCCTGAAAAGGTCAGGTTCCAGCACAGTCTGGTCAGAAGTGTATTCTTGAATATGCTGTTTGAGAACACAACTTTCTTCTTTCTCCTCCATTAATATTCCTCTCTTCTCAGCAATTGTCTGCATGTAATCATCATTACTGTACGGATTCCTGACTGGCTCACGCATTCCTTGGCTGCATTGTTGCAGATTCTCGATTCCAGCTCTATTTTATAATATGATTATTATTGTAGAATTTCTATTTAATCGTTCTTTGATTGTTAATTATCTTGAAATCCGAGAACAAACAAGAAAGGAAGGGCTAGTTTACCTTTTCGTCGGGATAGGAGACATGTAAAGCACATCTGTGCGAGGACGTTTTCCTAGCTGTGGAATGCTCCTATCTGCGTGCAAGGATTTTCAACGCAACAAACGCCAAGGCATCGGACAAAAAAAGCCAAAAGGCAGATTGGATTTACGTGCACGCATTGGATAACGAATATAAATAATATTTTTTAAAACAAATGACCTGCTTATTAAAAATTAGTTCAGCAGTTAACTTTCATTTAATCAAACATTTTACTGTCCTACAGCTCCTGCTTTTTAATCTATCACGCCATGCTCACTTACTTTTGACAGAAATTATTTAAAGTTACCATTAAAAATTGAAAGCGGTAGAATAGAGCGTGTGATGAAGTTTAAAAGCCAATGATTTACGTGCGGAAGAAATGAAAATCGAAGGGGAAAGTTACGCATTTATTGACGTGTATATATATAGATAAGAGAGAGATCGATGCATACATGTATAAACTAATTACCGCAAGATAGAAATGATTTTTGAGTACCTTGTCCATTAAAATCAGTAGGCACCCGCATGCTTCTGTACATCTGTAGAACAAGAAAGAGCGAAGATTAGGCCAGATTTTACAAACAGTGCCAATAGGAGTTGGGTTGAGATCAAGAAAATAGGTAAAGCAAACTCTAATATTTTTTTCCCTGAAAATCAACGGACTTAATTGAAAGAAAACTAGTAAGAAAGGAACCTGAAGATGACTTTTGACGTGAGAAATCGTGAGCCCTTTGACATCCATCAACTGCAGAACCAATTTTGGGGTCGCCTCTGCGAGCACATATATGTAACCCAAATACGAACACTTTACTTTCATAAAAAAGGTAAGATTGATGGAGTAGAAAATTACTACACAAACATTTACAAAAATGGAGAAAAGAAGCTACTTTCTTGGCCTCCAAGCGCTTGAATTGCATGGACAAAACACTGATGAAGATCAGGAGTCCATCTGAGCCGCGGCATCTTTGATCTTACATACTGTCTGACCCCATGAACATTCCTTCCATAGCTAACCATTTTTCAAGAAATTATATACGCAAGAACAAAATATATATTTTGAATTGGGTTTTTCCTTGTGCTGTAAAACCCACCCACCTACTGAAGCTAGCTAGCTAGTTTCTGAAAGAAGAAATGAAGGTATATAGTAAAGACGGAGACAAATGGTATAATTGGAGGTGGAGGATCGCCTGCGAATTCTTTTAACTGGTTATAGATTTTATGAGGAGATTTTGAATAACTGCAAAGGAGAAAAATTCTCATCACGAGTCTGCTGATCTTTCCATCCGCAATCATTACAAATCCAAAAGAATTCTACGGATACCAACTGCTGCGCTGCTGCTCCGTTTGACTCTGCTCGCTTTCTCTCTCCAGATTCTTAATTATACGCCAGCATACTGCCTACATACTCATCATCACAAAGAAACAGCCCCCGTTCCGATATATATACAAACGTTCAGTACCTTTAATGGGACGGACGCACATTATACTTACACGGTCTATTTTTGTTTTGAGAAAAACTTATATAATATTGTCGTATTCGTTGTATTTTATGATATACATGTATATTATTTGAATCATATGTTAAAAACTATTATTTTTTATGCTAAAAATATTATTTTTTATTTTAAATATCAGTAAAATTAACTCGTCTCACAGATAAAAATTTTTGGGACCGTCTCACAAGATATCTACTTTTTTATTTTTCCTAAGATGTTACTAGCGCTACGTTAATAATTAACTCATGGAAATAATTACAATTCTTGATGTAATTACACACAATATGCATCAATGTATATGTTTGTATCGTAAACTTTTATAATTAATTTGATTTATATTTAAATAAAAAATTTATAATTACAAAAAATAACCAACATTCATATTACAATTTGAATTAATTATATCCACATAATGATATCATAATTGTAACAATTAAAAAGAGAATAAATTACTATTTGATATAATAAAAAATATATATAAAAATAAAAAACAAAGGAAAGAAACAGAAAGCATACCATGACATCATATTTTGTTTCTTTTATGCTTATACTTAACAGCGTTAATAATTTCGAAATAGCAGGGTTTTTACATTAATTTTTAAACTCACGTCATCGATCCATCAAATTTGGATTTGGATCTTTTACTGTGTTGAAAAGACATCATTTAGTGCTGTTTATTTTTACACAAGATGATCACGTGATCATCTTGTGGACATCACATCATATAAGATAAATTTAAAAAGTTGTCAAATTAAACGAGATGATCACACATGATCATCTCGTGTAAAAAATGTACAGCACTTGATGCTGTGTTTTCAACATAGCAGAAGATCCAAATCCATCAAATTTGAAAGGAAAATTTTCGGAGTATTCTCAATCATTTTATTTACTATTATTAAATTATTTCATAAACTAATAAATTATATAAAAAAATTACATGTATTAAATTTGAGTTTGAAAGTTTATGCAATTAATCTAAGTAAAAAATTATTAATTAATTTATAACTGATTCAACTAAATTTTAATAATTAAGATGACTTAATTAAATTAGTAAAAAATATATATATTAGTAATTTACTGCATTAATTTAAATAAATCTTATATTTAATTAAATATAATTCTTTTTATATTTGTTAATAAATAAGAATTACATGAATTTACAATTCATGCAAATATGATATTTATATCAATTTCAATATATATCAGCAACATTTAAATTTATTTTTTTATCAATATTTATTTTAAATAATAAATATATACAAAATATAAATATATTATTATGTCCCTATCAATATATATACAGTCAAGATTCTTACGTTTGCTTTTTGTCTTCACATTCTATCATATCAACAGAGAAATTGACAGTCAAAATCATATAATTAAATGAATTTACCGAGTTCATAAATATAGAGTGAATATGACCAAAAATACCCAAGAAAGAAGCTTCTTCTAATCATGGACTACATTAATTTCTTGCAATAATCAAATTTTATAAAATTATTTTATCTATTTGTTTAAAAAAATTCTTCTGTGATATTTTTTTGTTTTTTAACTCTAAATCATAATTCGAACACATGATTTAATTCTAAAATGTATATATTTAAAAATTTTCGAAATATATTATTATAATAATGATAATGATACATATAATTAATAAATACACAGTTTTTAATTTATTTTATAACAAATAATATAATATATAGCTCTCAGGTTGCCTAGTTTTGACCTTACACATGTCGCTCTTGTTGAGCTGATGGCAGGCGCATCGATGCTGCTGGTGTATTTTGGCGTGCGCCGTTGGATTTCCTGCACTACAAGCGACTCCTTTTCAATTCTAATTTGAAAATTAGGCTAAACCATTTTTCGATTTTATCTCATCTTATATGTTTGCTGTCAATGATGTTTTCATGATGTGTTTTGTAAGCTGTTGACGTTATTTTTCACGACATATATCATGATTTTCAACCATTTTTAGATATTTAACTGTAATGTGTGTTACAGAAAGACGATTTGTACATTGCGAGGAATTATTTTGTTGTAATACTGTTAACCTATCCAATTTTGGAATTACGTCCAGATTGATAAATCGGGATGAAATTAATGTGAATCAAGTTATAATTAGATTGGACGCACTCGGCACTACGGTGGACTTGGGATTATTATAATATATTTATCCGATCCATAAAGTATTTTGATCTATTGTTTCGATCCTGTTGAGTAAATTAATTAAAGAAACCTCTTCTGCACTGGATTAATGGTGTTTTCTTCTGGAGTAAAATGCTAGGGACAGAATATATATGAATAAATTAATGTTAAAACAAACACGGTATTTATAGAAATAAAGTCAATGATGACTTTGTTTTCAGTGTCCACTTACTAATTATGGCAAGATGATTGCCCATAACCTGTTTCTTTTTTGTTACACGCCAAACTGTGTGCTTTCGCCATGTCAAATCCATGCAATTTTATCAGTAATGATTACAAAGATAAATTATCTCATACTTGTGCAATCGGGTTAAGTGCTATTATCGAGGTAACCCGGGTAGAGAATCATAACCCGAGAACTCATCTGGAAGCCCAACTTCTGACAGCCCGGGAAGATGATGTTTCGGGCAGTCATTCGTCCGGTTATTATCGAACCGGCCCAAAATTTGTTAGGACCTAACCCATGACCCAGAATCATCCAATACCCAAGATTCGGGCCTCCCGGGGATATCACTTCAAATTGCTTATCGTAATACCATAAAATTAACATTATTGATCGAAAGTGGGCCGGGGCGACTTTGTTAATTTAGAATGAAAATATAAATACCATTCGGCAAGCGACCGGCCGACGAAAATATAATAATATATAGTCATCATGCAAAAAGAATCTGAAGCTACTTAATTTTATATATAATATATATAAATATAAAATAATATATGTTAAAATTGCGGTTTGACACTCGTTAGGGCATCCGCATCCGTCGGAATTAATCCATGTTAATAACTCTCCATCTCATCAAAAATGATGGGGTCCACGAGCCACATATTCATTACATTAACACTTCCTCATTATTAACACACACCCACATTCATTTAATTTCAACTTTCATTATTTATGGGTCCCACTGTCCAGTTACTCATTTTTTTTATTTTTAATTATTTCAATTTCTTTCTAATATTTCTAAAATTTTACAACAAATATTACTAAAAATAATTAGTATTATTATTTTAAAAATAACTTAATTCTAATATTCATTAAAATATTATTAAGAAATGAAAAAAAGTTGGACTTTTTTATTTAAAATATTATTTAAAAAATGAAAAAACAACTTTTTAATAGTTTTATTTATTATTTTACGAGTTTCATTTATGTAAATTTAAAAATTTATTACAAATTTGACTGAAAGCGTACACATAGGAAACAACAGTTGAACATAATGAAAAACAACATATAAATCAAACATTTTGAAATTTGTAATAAACTGACTTCACTAATTGTTGTTGTACTCTGTCCAAATATGCTCAACTAAGTCGGCACGAAGTTTGTGATGTAATTGAGAGTCACGTAGTTCGGAATTTCTACGGAGATAATCATGAAATCCTCGATTTGAGCCTTGGACAGGTTGTGCGGGTTCGTCACCTTCGTCGTTAGACCAATTTGTCACGTTACACCCCTCGTCCTCAACAATCATGTTGTGCAAAATAATGCATGTTAACATAATATATTTTAATTTTTTCCTGTACCAATAACGAGCTGGACCTCTAACAATCGCCCATCTAGATTGGAGCACTCCAAATGCCCGTTCAACATCTTTTCTTGCAGACTCTTGTCTTTCCTTAAACAATCTCCTTTTAGGATCCTCCGGACAAGGAAAAGCCTTAACGAAAGTAGCTCATTCCGGATATATTCCATCCGTTAGATAGTAACCCTTCGTATAATGAGTGTCATTAACTGTGAAATTGATCTCCGGGGCATTTCCTTGCAAGATATTGTTGAATATGGGAGATTCGTACAACACGTTAATATCATTACGTGAACCCGCGACCCCGAAGAATGCGTGCCATATCCACAGATCTTGAGATGCGACTGCTTCAAGTACGATTGTCGGCGACCCATGGCCTCTGGTAAAACTGCCCTTTCCAAGCAACTGAACAATTTTTCCACTGCCAGTGCATACAATCAAGGCTACCCAACATGCCAGGGAATTTGTGTTTCTCTTCGTGCATTTGAAGAAGACGTTGAATATCATCAGCATTCGGCCTTCTCAGGTATCGATCACCAAATATTTCAACCACATTTTGGCAGAATTTGAAAAGACACTTGATGATAGTTGATTCCCCCATACGTAGGTACTCATCAAGATGGTCGGCAGGGACTCCATAAGCCAATTGACGTATAGCAGCTGTGCATTTTTGTAGTGGTGACAATCATTTCCTTCTAGCAGCATCGTTCCTCATTTGAAAATACATTGAATTGGCCTCAAGTGCATTCACAATGTGAAGGAATAATTCTCTTCGCATACGAAATCTTCTTCGAAATATATGATCTTGATACACTGGGCTGGCGGAAAAATAATCATTGACGAGCCGCAAGTGACCGGCTTCACGATTTCTTTGGATGAACCTTCTTCTTCGTCGAATATCGTTACTACTTCCAGAAGATTCATGTATTTCTCTGCTTAGTTCAAGCATGCATAACATCATTTCTTCTCCTGGATCACAAATTTCGTCATTAACTTCAGCTTGTACTTCGTCTTCGCTTGTTGGGCTAGAGCTGGAGCTCGAGCTCGAGCTGCTCGAAGAATGAGACATTGTATACAAATAAGGATTAAAGAAATAAGTATTGAACCTACAAATAGAAGTTTGAGAATGGTAGAGAATATATATTGAGTGTGATTGATGAGTAGAAATGTGTTGGATGAATGAATAAATTCGTAGAAATTGATTTGTATTTATAGTGATTTTTTATTATTATTTTATTGAACTAGCCGTTATAGTTTGTATTTTACAATATTATATAAAAACTAGCCGTTATAGTTTGTTAAATATGATACGTAGTATTTATTTTTCAAAAGAGTCGTTGGCGAATAATGTTAGCGACGGTTTTTGAAAAACCGTCGCTAGTAGTGACTTTTTTTAAAAAACTTTCGAAAGTAGCGACGCTTTTCCGGAATAACGCCGTTCATTCTCATTAATTTCTTGGCTGCCATGTTAGCGAAGATTAATAATTTTCTTGTCCATATTGGTGCATGAACATTAATGGGCGTTATTAACACCTATTAATGCACCAATGTGGGTGCCCTTAGACTGGACGCAACCGAACGAAGCAAATGAAACGTCGTAAATGTACTGATTCAATGCATGATGTAAATGAATTGTAATTTAAAAATTAAAAGCTCCTATGATAAATAAATAAAAAGCTCCTGACATTTATTTATCTGATAAGATGTCATGAAACTATATTTGACATGCATGTACTGTATATATTAATTTAATACAATACAATGTCAAACCAATGCATCCAACTCCAAAACAATGTCGTGGGGTCCCAAAACCGAGGCCAAAGTTGTCCCTTTTCGCTGCGGAAGTTGGTTGATCTTTTCAACATCTTCTTCGCTCAAAGACCAATCCAATATGTCGAGATTTTCTTTCATCCTCTCCTTGTTGAAACTTTTCGTCACAACGCTCACTCCTTGCTCATATACCCATCTCAGAGCCACCTACATGCATGTAAATATATAGTCAAGAATTATATTTTCGACATATGAATTCCTAGAAAAATTATTCAAAATAAATGGAATTTATAAAGATTAAATAAATTACCTGAGCTGTGGTTTTTCCTCGAGATTTCGCGATATCGGCAAGCACTTCATTGTCCAAGATTCTGTTGTCTCCCCATTTGGTGTTGTTTGCACCCAAAGGAGAGTATGCAGTGAAGTGAATCCCTTTCTTTGTACAAAAGTCCTTCAATTTCTCTTGTCGCCATAGTGGGTTCAGCTCAACCTTTTATCAAATTAAGATAAGATCTTAATTAATTATTAGTTTGAAGAGAAAAAGATTAGCACTCTAGGCAAATTTTGCCCATTTCAATTATGAAAGTCGATGTTACATCGATTGTTACTGAGTAAATTGACTTCGGTTAAGATAGAGTTACGATTGGACTCTGTCCCACAACTTTTGGTCTAGCCGACAAAAACGACTAAATAAACCCAATAATTAATAACGTTAAAATGTGTGACAATAAGATTTTTTTTTAAAAAAAATTAGTTATTAAGAATATTTAGTTAACATACACTCACCTGATTGACTGCCGGCGGAATAGTGGCAGATGAGAGGATTTCTTCAATCGTTTTGGTGGCGAAATTGCTGACACCGATGGCCTTGGTGAGGCCAAGCTTTTTGCACTCTTCCATGGCTGCCCAAGCACCCTTCACGTCCAAAGGACGCACGACTTCTCTAGCGACGGGGGTTTTACTTACCATTTCGGTCAATCTTATTGGCCAATGTATCAAGTAAAGATCCACATAGTCCAGCTGAAGGTTTCTGCCTCAAAAAATGGTAAAAACAGAAAGGAAAAAAAAGAGGAAAGTTTAACAAAAAAACTCGCAAATTATCTGTTGGGATTATTTAATTTATTTGGAGTTATATATAGTTCAGTTCGCGAGAGGAAACTTGCCGCAGACTCATTTGACAAGCGGGAACAATCTGCGTGGGCTCCGCAAAGCTGCACCAGAGCTTGGTGGTGATGAAGAGTTCATCCCGAGATTGGACGAGCCCGAGGCGTACCGCTTCCGCTATGGCTTCCCCCACCGGCTTCTCCGATCCGTAAGCGAAAGCCGTGTCGAAGTGGCGGTATCCCACTTCGATGGCCTCAAGAATAGCCACCTTGATCTTCTCGAAATCGGCTGGCGGGTACGATGCCGTGCCCATGCTGATCACCGGCATAGCCTTTTCACAGCCCTTTAAGTTGACTGATGGAATTCTTGTAGCAGCCATTTTTCAGTAGATCGACTGCGTATCCTGATTTGATTTTGTTCGTGCTAAAGAATTTGGCTCACGTATTTGTAGTGCTCCCAGTATGATGCCCCCAAAACACGTTGGCATTCAGACAAAAGCCCAAAAGTTCGGCCAATGGGAGGTTACCCCAGCGGACAATATCTTTTGACTTTTCTTCAGCTATTTTTTTCTTTTGACTTTTCTTCCACTGATATTTAGTTGCAACTTTATGTAATCATTGTCTACCAAAATATTATTATTTATTAATACATTAATAACATATTCCTCAAATATTTTTAATGTTGCTAATATTTTTTATATATACAATCTTATCGAATTTTGTCGACCCAATTAAACACACTTTTATCATGTTTCAAGGAGCATCCCATTAAAATAATATTAAACTAATCCAAATGTCTTTTCCAATTTATTTTTTAGTACCTTTTTCATATATATATATATTCTGAGTAATTCCATTAAAAAAAAAAACTGGATAATTTGCTTTGTGGGTGCACTACTTTACTTTTCAATTAAGGGCAATAATTTTTTCAGATTTATTTTCGGCGCACTACTATTTTTTAACTAAAATAGTGCACTATTTTTTATTTTTTTAATTGTTGTTTATTTTGTTTGGTCTCGTGTAAGACGATCTAACGGATCGATCAATCATGTCCAATTTTACAATAATAGTAATATTTTTGTCATAAAAAAGAATATTTTTTTATGGATAACCCTAAATAAGATATCTGTCTCACAAAATGTATTTTTGGATATCATTTCAATATGTGAAATGGATGCCACGTATATGATCCAACATTATGTGGTTGGCCTGATAAAAAACTAGCAAGAATTTTGTGGAGAGACGAGCCAATTTAAAATCGTCATGTTGTGATCGTGGAATCGATTTATTGTTCGGCGGGAGCATCTACATCATAGGAAACTGCCAAAATGTGAAAAAAAATGAAAACTAGTAATTCTCGTTGGAAAAATAAAAAATTTTATGTTATATTTAAAGATAAAATAATATTTTTATTATTTTAAATTTGAAAAGTTAATAGTGACAATTGTATTTTTTATTTGATTGCTCTCGTTTTTAAGTGAATTTATTAGTACTCTTAATTCCGAAAATAAGTGTGCTAAAACTACAATATTGACTGTAACATCCCAATGTCATATTTTTTTTAAAAATAAACTCGAAAAGTTCATAAAATAAATAAGATCTTGGTTTACAAATATTATTAGCACTTGAACACTCGAACTAGCATAAAATATAGGAGACCTTATTTAGAGATGATAATGAATCGGATTCGGTTAAGATTTCATATATTTTGTCTTCGGTTCCATTTATTATATTTACATTTTTCCTCATCATCCCCGTCAGATATTCAATTTTCAACCATATCATCGTAATCGTCGCATGATCGGATGTTCATACCCTAACCAAATATCATATTACTTTCTGCAATTGTATTTTTTAAAAACAAATTGAATTACTTCGATTAAACTAAACATATTTACCAATTCTTAAGAGAAGCTCAAGAGAAGAATAAGAATAAAGATTAAGATAAAATTAAAAAATAATAATAAGAATAAAGATTAAGATAAAATTAAAAAATAATAATAAGAATAAAGATTAAGATAAAATTAAAAAATAATAATAATAATAAACGGATATTTCATTAATCAAATGTTCATACTTGCTTTGACAACTTTACATAATATGGAATAATAACAAATATTTTAAACTTTTCTCCGAGTCTAATTATACATATTGAGGGCGACCAGAGAGAGCACATTTGAATTCCATATTCACATTATGTGTAAGAATTTCTGGTGAAACTGAAACTTTTGAAAAGTATTCAGCTATCTTCGGTCTCAGCATCCAATGGTTCGTTGTTAACAAGGACGCCGTCGTTCGTCCCAAACCTCTCGTGTACAAATGCATGACCGAATATAGATTCAGACGAACCGAATTTTATGGTTGAATTCACGCTGAATGTTCAGTTTCAATCTAGTAAAGCAACATTTTCAACAATGGTAATTATATTTAGGTGTTGCGAAGTCAATCATAGAGAAGGGAAATTTGAGGAAAAAAGGTTGAGAACCAAAGAAAGTGACCATGTCGCCAACCCTCTTTGAATTGACCAAAGAACACATCACCGAGCTTTGAGTTGAAACGGCATTCTCCATTAGCCTTCCCTTTCCAGAAGTTCACAAACCATCTATATATCCCCGGTATGGAAGTAAAACCAACCCTAAACAAATTAGAAACCCAAAGAGCAGAATTAGGAACAATTAATGGTAAAATTAATTGGAGAAATTATAGGGATACTGCTTATTTTAATTTCAATAACCATGTTGATACTCACGGGAAATTTAGGGTCCGATTCCAGCGAGTGTCACTAGTCCAGACGCAGGTTTCAAAATGGTCTCGAGCCTGAAATCATGAATAAGATCGTTAGAAGGGGGCCGGGGGTGTCCCAGCATAGCCCCTCCGACGCTTAAGTCAGAGACTGAGGATATATGTGGGAGCAGCTAAGAATGCTGCTGAAAATAATATAGTGAATGAATGAATGAGACACCCAAACCTGGTATTTATAGGAGAATACATGGGCCCTGATGGGCTTTCCATCTTGGTTGGAGATGGGCTAGGGGCCCCACATATGGTCTGGGCCTAGTGGGCCCCACATATGGTCTGGGCCTAGTGGGCCCATGGGGTATCACCAGTCTCTCATTCCCGAGTCGAACTGAATCATAGGTTCGAAGTTCGATTAGTTGCATTGTCCTTGGTTTGCATTATGCGAGTTGTGCAGTTTTCTCCTGCTGCTCACAATAGTCTCCATAAGTTTGAAAACAAATCAAATCACAATCATGTTCTGAAGGAAAAGATCTGATCCGGACTTCCCATCTAGCATATCCCTTCTCACCTACGCCCATTTTCCCCTCGCCTAGGGCTCGCCCCACGCCCGCCCACACGCCAGCTCGCCCCACGCCTCCCTTCATAGCCACCTCACTTTCGCCCAGCATGCTTCGCACGCTCGGCGCGCGCCTCGCCCTCCCGCAAGCTCGCCCACTCGCCCCACGCCTCCCTTCATAGCCACCTCACCTTCGCCTAGCATGCTTCGCACGCTCTGCGCGCGCCTCGCCCTCCCGCAAGCTCGACCAACTCGCCACGTGCCCACGCGCTCTTGCCCTCCCGTAAGCTAGCCCCCAGCGCATGTCTCGCCCTCGCGCCGCTTAGCTGAGTGCATGCTCGCCCTGCCTCGCACACCAAGCCCGCACTCTCGCTGTAAGGCCCAAGAATTTTATCCTATTAATCTGAAATGATTTGGGGATAATTGATATGATTATAGAAGGAAAGGATCGGACCGGAAAAGAGGAGATAATGCATGAAAATGTGCGAGTAACAGTAGCCCTCGCGCATATGCGCGGCACAGATGCGCGCATATGCGCGACGTGGGCAGAGGACCTCGCGCATATGCGCGAAGTGAGTCGCGCATATGCGCGAGCCTGTAAAAGCGAAGTCCAGAGGACCTCGCGCATATGCGCGAGCTGCCGAGAAGCTTATCCACGAGACCCGTAGGTCTCGCGCATATGCGCCGATATTAGTCGCGCATATGCGCGAGACGTGTAATAGGCGGAATGAGCCACTCGTCCTCTTGCATGTACGTGGATGTATATATATATATATACACGAATACTACATTCTTCAGAAGCAAAGAAACGAAAAGAAAATTGAGAAAATGTTTCTGAAAAAGGGTTGAAAATCCTTACGCCTTTATATATTTCAATCCGTCCGTCAGATTTTGAATCCGACTTCGGTACTGTGTTCCTATCGACGTAGACTACAACTGGACGTAAGTTTTGCTACGTTTTGATATTTTTTGAAATGATGGTATTGTCAGAATCTGATATGATTCATATATGATGTTATTGTCATGTTAGACATCGTATAATCGAAATCGAACTGGAGAACAGATACCATATGAAATTGTTATGATTTTCGGAGTAGTTTTGGAGTCGATTTGATATCAGAATTGAACTATTATCGATTATGAGGTGTTGGAATTGATATCTGACTGATATGGTAGTGCTGGATATATTGAAATTATGACATCATATTGTTGAAACAGAATTTGATTTAATTCTGATTATATCCAGTATTGATTGAGTGGTGTATTGATATCGTACCCTCAATATTGTTATTGTCAGATTGATTATTGACAGGCTTTGAGTTCGAGACTTCGACAGAGTCAGAGTATCAGAAAGAAATGTATAAATTAATGTTGAGTTGGGATTGCACAACTCGAGTGAGATTTGACTCGAGTCTCCCTAAATCACATACTTAGTTTATTACATTGATATTTGTAATTGATGAGATTGATGTTTATAGTCTATTGATTTATAGCCACTGCATGTATTGACTACTGATACGCTAGTCATCGGCTGATTCGCCTAGTTACTGTATGCATATATTGACTGCTGATTCGCTAGTCATTGGCTGATTCGCCTAGTCACCGGCTGATTCGCCTGGTTATTAGCTGATTCGTCTAAGTTATCGACTGACTCGTCTAAACTTTGGCTGATTCGCTTAATTATTGACTGATTCGTCTAATTATTGGCTGATTCGCTTAATTCTTGACTGATTCGTCAATTCTGCGGTTGTTTCGCCCAGACACTGGATATATGAATTATATCGATGCCGTTTAGGGTTGATTCATTCTTATCGACTGAGATTCGATATAATTATCAATATCCAGACATTGGGATCCCTAGGTTAGAGTTGAGTCGAGTCTGAGACGACGCGTTGTTTGAGTCGAGTCTGTGATGACTAGTTGATTTACAGTTTTATATCATTCATGTTTGTTGATTGGCTGCATGTGAATGATATTTGTTATATGCTTTTGTATATGTTTTTATATGATTGCATGTTTACATTGTTTATACTGAGACTATTCTCACCGGAGTTATCCGGCTGTTGTCTTGTTTTGTATGTGTGCATGACAACAGGTGGGACAGGTTCAGGGTCGAGGAGATGAGGAAAGATCGTGATTAGAGTGGAGGCTCCGGACTTGGATTAGAGATAGGGTTGGACACTTGATATTAGCTGTTAAACCTTAGTTGAATAAATGTATGTAGTACAGGACTTGTACTTTTATACTGAGGTGTATATATGTTTTATTTCACTACGTTCCGCATTTTAAAGAAAAAAATTTAGACCCTGTTTTATAATTGATTAATTAGTCCCAATTATGATTAAGAACATGATTAGCGTCCGGGCCCCCACACTCGCCTAGCACAACGATAAATAATTTTTTAGAAGGATAAAATGTCCCTTCTATTAGGTGTAATAATTTTAATTTTATGATAAAATACACTACAAATGACTTAATTGCCCTCAATTTATAAATGATTTTTATAAATATATGCTAGTAGGTAGAAATTAAAATCAAATAAATATTTTTATTTATTTTTTATATTATATAATATGATAATTATATAAATGAATTCGAGATAATTATATAAATAATTTTTATAAATATCAATAAAATTATTAGTATCACTCGATTAACCTTAAAAATTAATATTTGACTTGATTCACAAAATCAAGGGCTCAATTATCATATTATATAATATATAAAATTAGGTAAAAATAAATAAATCATGCAAGCACTATCGGCGCATGAACAGATAAAAAATATGAACTCAAGCATAAACTTTGAAATTATAAAATTTATTATGATAAGGTTAATTTTATCATTACAATCTAATATATAAATTTAATCACTCTTATTAAAATCATACCAAACATTAAATATAATATCCTATATCTTATTTATCCTTAACTTATCATTATTTTATATATCACATGTTTATCCTATCATGTGTACAAACTATACCCTAATGTATAAATAAGTAATGTGTGGATTTGACATTTGATCAATTGTTTCGTTGTAAATAAATAAGCCTCGATCCAAATATACACATACTGGGCTTGGCTAGATCAGAAAAACTAAGAGCCGTTTAGCTTTCATCAAGACCACTCGAATATGGGCTCCTGTGCATACCGTGCCAATCTAGACTTGCCCGTTTCTAACTTTTGCAATTATGGATCAAGTACATAGAAGTGTTACAACGTTATTTTATTTTATGTTTATATATAGAATTGATCTTTTGGTACTAATATGAGCACTGATGATTTTATATATTAAATGTGATGAAATTATACATCCAATAGATAAACTTCACTTAAGCAGTGGTAAGATATGTACTCATAGTAGGTGTTCAGGAGATCGAACAGACGCACACACTTCTTCATGGCACGAAAAAGTTGCAATTAATTTGTTGCTGATTGTTTTTGAATTATCATTTACTTCATCCAATGCCTTTAAAAAAATGAATACATTAGCCTTGGTTAATAAACCACCCCCCAATAGGGGGAAAAAGTCAGCACTTGTGAATTAGTCTAAGCTAGAATTCTTGATAATATAAAGTAAAAGGAAAAGTTAGTTGAGTGACCCTACGACGACAATTATCAAGGAAAAGCCAGATGATGAAAAACAAAAGGAGAAACAGCATGGACACAAATTCGAAGAACAAAAAATAAAAAAGGGAAAGCATGAGATTTTGAATTGTTTCTCAACCATGTAGCACTATCCTTTTTGTCTATATATGCTCTACGTAGATTCAACGTTATCAGATAATTTCAGTCTCTCGCATTT
Source organism: Primulina tabacum (assembly GCF_025594145.1). Lineage (NCBI taxonomy): Eukaryota > Viridiplantae > Streptophyta > Magnoliopsida > Lamiales > Gesneriaceae > Primulina > Primulina tabacum. Next base: position 58,562,236 of record NC_134550.1, read on the forward strand.
TTATGAAAATACACATAATGTGTTCTTAATTGAGGCATGTAACTTGTTAACTTAATTGATTTTGAATTTTTCATGTGTTCAAATTTGTGAAAATAAAATAATGAATATGGTGATGCCCACTCAAGCCAAGCCTATGAATATGTATTTAAATCTCACTTTTAATTATATTTTTCATATAAAAACTAAAAAGAAGCTAATCATTGATCTTTTGTAGATTTGATCAGGGATTTCAATAATTAAAAAGTTTGAATAAAGAATCAGATATTAGTTAGCACCATTGAATTTGAATCCATGTTTCATTTAAACATAGGAACCCCAGGATTTATTCGATATATTAAATAATAATACTTTGAAATATGAGCATATCTTATTCCCAAGCCTACCAATATCTCTCTTTCAAAACTTCCCTTTTTACATGCCAGACAAACATGCTATTATAGCCCATTGCAATAATTTAAAAGTAAACAATTTTTCCCGAATCCCAATGTAACAAATCCCCCTTTAGTTCTTGCTGGCAGTTGACTACATGTTACCTTCTATCTCGAATCATTTTGCTTTCAAACAAATTAAAAGGTAGACAAATGTATAATTTAAATATAGAACTGTAAATATCCATACATTTAAGCAAAATAATGGGTGAGCTTAGTTCCATTGCTTTCAGGAGTAGCTTCCATAGCTCTTCCCTAGGTTGTGATTTCCACAATCTTGAAGTTTTCAACGCCGAAATGTTTCAATTCAGTAAGTATAAATTATAATACAAGTAATGTGACCCTTTTCTCTTTTTCTTCGGTTTATTATTTCTTTGTTTTCCCCTTCTCCTGTCAATAATTTTTAGCACTAATTTAACATGCATGATATTCCTATATTAAGTAATATATTTGAGTGAATTTTGAAACAGGTCATGAGATGGAGAGTGGTATCAATACTAGTGCTTGGACTCCGCCTTCTGCTGAAGCCTCTGATATTTCCACTGGTTATCTTCAAGATGTTTTGTTTGAGTTTAATTGTAAGAGAAGACGGCTGTTCTTATTCACTGAACATCAAAACCAAGATTCAATGGACCAGAATTCCATGGTGGTACGTTATGATCTGAAAATAGCAAGTTCTTGAGCTACAATTTTTCTTGAATTTTACAGGGTTTTTGCCCTCTTTTTTTTTTGTCCACAGAAGTGCTGGACTTCAAATTTCATGCAGGATTGTTGTGAAAACTTTGACAGCGTGAGTCAAATAATCAAGTGTGACACCATTTCAGGTAACTTAACTAGCCATGATGAGACATAATTGTCTAGAATCGAAAGCAGTGAATATACCTTTCACTGTAATTGTTTTACAATTTAAACATCATCCATTTTTAAAGATTTTCAACCTGTTTCGATACGAAAACATGGCATGTATATTCAGATGAAGTATTTAATGAATGTAGATATGATGTAGGTTTATATGTTTTCTTGATTCTGTCAGACATGAGAACACCTGAAGAAGCAGTCTCAGAAACATATGATTCTTTATCTTCTTCTCTTAAAGAATCATCAATGGACTCTCAGTACACACCAGATAAAGAAAACCTATGCATCAGAGGCCCTATAGTTTCTTCTGCAGGTACTATTTTCTCCCTCTGCCTCGCAAAATATGTATACTATTACTAGCTACATGATAAAGTATATTTCTTAATTAATTCCTAGAGTTTTAAAATGACAACTAATCGCATGACCAGTCTCATCAAGAGAAAAGTTCGAGTACTTAACATTACACTAATTTCAGGGGGCAATGATCCAAAAAAAAGGAGCAAAAGGGCATTGGGGAAGGTAGTAATGTGTCCATTTGCATTAGTGAAACCGGGAGGATTTGAAGGCAATGTGACATTAAACGACATTAACAAGAGGATCTTAATGCCGCCGACAAGGGCCGTGCGCCACCCTGTTGGAGATTTCGCCGCCCGGTCATTGGTGTCACTGGAGGGGCCGGGATTGTCTGGGAAATCTGTGGTGGCATTCACTAAAATTCAGACCCATGGAAGAGGCACCATCACAATTATTCGTACTAGAAACTAATTTATTTCAAATCTTTTCGCATTACGCACTTTGGAAAATAGTCCAAGTTCGTAGAAAAATAAGTTTTTGTCTCATCTCATCTTGGACGTGTGAAAAGTCCCATGATTAGAAAATATATCAAATATACATGCAGAAATTATACTACATAAACATTAGTATAACAAAAGAAATTAAAATTATTACACACACATATTTAACATATAAAGAAATTAAAATTACCATTATCATTTATCAGTAATTAGTAAATGCGCCACGCGATTCTTGCCGTCTCCTGATCAATAAAAAGGGATATATTGTACGTAATTACTGGGAAATATTCATGCATCTCCCATCACTCTAGTGTCGATGCTACCACACAGGACAAGTGCCCTCACAAGATCTGGGCCGTTGATTATAAAAAAATTGATGGATCCCGCATATGAATTGGTGGACCCCACATATGTGTGGTTAAAACTGGGCCTTTGATGTTCTCATTGGATAGTGCCCCATGAGGTAGGGTGAAATATTCCCCTGTTATAATATATGTTTGCTGTCATGTTGTACGTTTCATTTATTTTCTTCATTGAAGAATTGTGCATTAGTATCTTCATTGGGTTCAAGCTCTGGCTAGACTAAGTATATGTTTCACCCGAAGTAATTGTTCTCATAACTCAACCCTTTCGGATGAGATAGGTCGATCTCTCATATTTTAATGAAAATTCACATAATTTGTTGAAGATCATTGACGAAAATTTGAGCATACTAATTGGAGAAACATTTCAAATGTATTATCGAAAAATCTCTCTAAAACTTTTAAAGATTCAGAACACTCATTTATAAATGGGAGTGAAAAGAAGATGTGGGGAACCAAAGAAAATAAAAGCAGTAGAGGAATAGGAGTTGTCGGCAGTTAATGCCATATTGAAGAGAGTTAGTAGATGGTTGTTGATCGGTGGTGGGCTGTCATAAAGACAGTCACAATACATGTTAAAGTAGTTCTATAAATACAGTTCATTTCCCCTCATTTCATTCATCTTATTTTCGAATTTTTTTCTCAACTAAATAAATTCTTATTCGAGTGTTTAATTTTATAATATTTGTGAGGTATTTTGTTCCCCTCTATTAAGAGAATGTGTGTTCTCTTTGAAAAAGCAATGAGAAGTTGTACACCAAAAAAATATTATAGTGACAATATTTTAATCTTGCCCGTGGTTTTTTACCCGAATAATTTTTTAGATTTTTCAAGTAAATCTCGATATTCAATTTATTCTTTAATTTCATATTATTATATCAAATTGTCGTACATGATACTAACAGGAATACATGCTGTCTGCAGTCATTCTTTAAACTGTGTATTATTTGACGTAACATTAACACGTTTGCAAAGGTACGCAACTCGTGCTTATCATGCCTGCGTCCCTATGTACATTTCTCTGGTTTAATCTGCTGTTTGTAACAAAATTTTGGGACAGCAAAAGCATGAAACCGACATTTCAACCAATTTTGTTCGATCGAAAAGGTCATGAGTTCGGATAATATTATGATATTAATATACTCTCTTAAAGCTGTTCTTGAAATACGTAAATTAAAGATAATCTATCTAGTTTAGTAAAAAATACATCATTCCAATCAAATATTGTAATGTATGATTTTTTGTTTCTTTTCAAAATTGTTCTCGAACGTGATTTGCTATGAAGTTGCTTACTACATTTTGAAATTTTGATTCTCAAAATAGAGTACAATGTGGTGACCACTTAGATGACAGCATTTTTCACAAGTAATTTACAATATTTTATTCGAGTATAATATATATGTTGTGTATTTTGGTATTCTCGATCATTTTAGAATATTTTCATTACATCTAGGAACTGAACCTGATCACAGCCTCAGCCTCATTTTGCAGCCACAACATCAGTGAGATGTTGATATAAATGTTCCTCAACGCTTGCTAGTTGCTCTATATAATGGGGCACGATTTAAAAGAATAAAAATAGGTAATGGACTGCGAAGATAAAGTAAAAATTAACTAAGTTAAGGGATTCATGGAGCGTGAGGAAAAGAGGCGGTAGCCCGGGTGACTCGGTTTTTTTCCTTATTTTTTATACATAAAATTTTGTTCAATTTTCTTGTAGCCACGGACTCCATTTGTCAATAGTAGGTCAACTCTAGCCCGGCACTGCTGCTAGGCGAATCAATTCTAACAATGTGTTCATCCTTGCAGCCAGAATCATCGCTCAAGTCATCTCTTGTTCCGCGAGTTTCAATCTGATGCAATTTTTCAAGCTGCAAAATATGACTTTCTACTTTGCTCTCTTGCATGCCTTTATTTCCCAGGGTAGCCAGACCCTTCAGATTTTGCAGAAACAAGGGGTGGCCGAGGATGAGTCACAGTGGGATATGACTGGCTACGGGTCGGGATACTTTCCTACTTCTTGGGATGCTTGGGCCACGTCGTCTTCTAACGTATATCTAATCATATTGGTAACTGTAAGGGATAATGCTTGATAAATATGAGTTTATATAGCACCAGTAACGTAAGATTGTAAATTTGTGTTTTATCAGAATTAAGTGTTGTGTCAAATATTACAACATTTAAGACAACATGCATCGTAATATTAAAATTTGTGACTCAAATTAATTAACTTTAAATAAATAGATGGACATGATTAAATTTGCATAAGTATAAATACTTGTGCGTTGTCTCATAGCAAAAATTAATAACTAGAAAACCAAAACGTTTACAAAAACCAATCACTAGTGATTATAACTAAAATCAATTTCCTCGACACATTGAGAAATAAATAGTTTTCTAAAACAATTATGAATACTAAAACATAAATAAGAAAGCAAAAAACGTAATGCCAAAAACTTGAAGCAACAAAACCAGATCTTCAGCCAACACTTGCATGCGTGTTGTCTGAAATGTCTCCAACAATTACGGCAGCACGAGCAACAGCACTTTTCAAAACAACAACGTCGTTCAGAATGTTTTTCTCTGAAAACCACAACGTGCAAAGTGCACACAATATGCAGGCACGAACAATTCCAAGTGAAGAGTGAAAAACAAAATGGTCTTGAGAGCAATAGAATTTAAGCACCAAAAGGAACTACCGCTCACGAACACACGTGAAACATCACCACGAAAAACTATCTCCATGAAAAACTCCTACACGTATCATTTGTTAACACTCATGTAATTCAACACCTTTGTATGAGGAGAATACTCTTATTTATAGTCCTAGGGTTTATCAACATAAAAACCTACACAATATGAAAAGTAAGAGTTTTGTTAGACACAAACTCTATTTAAACAAAGATATCATATCACAATAAAATCTTAACATAATTATCTAAAAAGGCAAAACTATAATTAAATATTAAATATCATATCAATATATAAAAATATATTTTGACAAATAAATTTAATATGAAAATTATGTTTCTCTTCAGTAACATTTCAACAAGTTAGTATCAGCCCATTCCTCTATCAAAATACAAAGTTTTGGGGGAGATAAATTCAAATAATCTCATCCCCTGTTGAATAAAACACCAACATAGGATCGCATCAATATCTCTTTGGGCTCAAAAAACTGTGAGTCATGTCAATGATTTTGTAGCAAATAAATAGAAGTATGGAATAAAAGATGAGTTATATCTACCAAGCTGCCAAAGATGCTGAGTTGCACAGCCCTTGCAGATAAATCGTTTTCTTGTTGATTCAATGCTTCAAGATCTTGAAGTTTGGGATGGAAAATTGTTCAGGCCAACTCATCAGACCACTATGCTCTCTACCAAGAGACCCGGAGGGGTGATCTGCAGATTGTGATATTCTTGAAGATGACCTCTTGCACAAGGTTCTGCTGGCATCATATCCAGCAATATCAAATATGATCACCCTTGCTCTAGTCTCAACCTGATACAGTGACAATTGCTGAGAGAAACTTCCTTCTCTGGAACCTATATTTAAGTAAAACTGCAAGAATGAAACTAAGGAATATTGAGAGAATAAACTGAAGGTCAAACATGAAAAGTGCTGAAATGTCGAAAAAGTAAATTCTGCATCTCTCTGTCTATCTACCCGTCTCTCTCTTTTATCCATTTTGAGTGTGAACAAATGCTTCTAATAGCTTGTGCAGTTGTCAAAGCATAACCAAATGACAGAATCCGGAAGAAAAATTATAAAACTCTGTTGTAGTTAAAAAAAAACACAATGAAATGGACGTGGAGAAACATAAAACTGAGAATTTCCTAAATACATGAACCTTGGGAATTTATTTCAAAAATTTATTTAACTTTATATTTAAATTTGACCGACTTTTAGGTGTTTTGGCATGGCAGGATCTTGCCATAGTTGACGGTCATCAATATTTGACATCACCATCTCAAACATACAACATTTCAACATACTGTCGGCAAAAATTAAATGAGATTGGGCCAAAGGTGTCATATTTTGAATGGGCTGAATAAAAAAAAAAGGTGGCTTGTCCGCGGGAAAATTTGAAAAGGAATTTTCATATGCGTTTTTAACGCGTATTCACATGGTCAAATGACTCTATAAATAGAGCTCCCCTTTCATTCTGAAATCATTCATTCTTCGAGTTTTCTCTCATCTTATAAACATGAGTGCTTAGTTCTATAATATTTGTGAGGGGTTTGTTCTCCTGTATTAAGAGAGTGTGTGTTCTCTTTGGAAACACAATGAGTGAGTTGTACACCACAGAATATTATAGTGAAATTTTTTTCATCTTGCCCGTGGTTTTTACCCTAATAATGTTTAGGTGTTTTCCACGTAAATCTCGGTGTCCATTTTATTCTTTATTTTCGGGTTTTATTATCTCAAATTCCGCACGTGGACCAACACATACAGCATTTCAACATGAACAACCGAAAGGACGTGGCATTCAAGGATATCTGGATAGGGGTAAAATGATGAAATAGAAAATTATATAAACCAGAGCAGCGTTCTGTCAGTTGTATCTAAAACTAGTATACTATGAATTTGACAAAAAAGTTGACTAAATCAGAGTCAATTCAAGATCAATACCCATTCTTTCGGACCGGCAAGCGTTTTGATCAACACATGGAAATATTACTGCAGGAGATGTAAGCAAATCTCCTTGCCAACCTTGCATTTTTATGAATCCTTCGAATAGGAGACCAATAGAATTACGGGGGGTACACTTCAAAACTCTCCCCTCGTATGTGTATATTCGTGATTGGTATTTCAGCCATAAGTGCTCATAAATCTGGCATTGCCATTTGCTCAAACATTTGAGGAAGCATGAGTTTAGCAAGACCAATGACACTCTCCTGCGATAAAGGTCAGTTCCATCATAGTAACTTAAGGGACCAACCTACTAATTTTGAATGGCAACTTGAATGAAGCAATGCTTCATCAGCTGACAAGAAAAAACATATCCAGAAAATGGCTTGCGACAAAGAGAAAATCGGAACAAGAGAAAATTTGAACAGCAAGTGTTGCGCATGCTGTAAGAAAAACACTAACATGATAAAGAAGTAGAGTACCACAGGGTCCGATATAATATCGCAGATGCAAGGCTTTTGAGCAAGCACTTCATACAATCCCAAAGAACTTCCATGAGTAAAAGTTGGGTGCAATAAAGGCTGTATTTTTACTTGACCGCTGCAAACACAAAATTTCATTCATGAGATAGTAACAAATGACATCGGATGACTTGCATGGGCTGAAATATACAACCATATCAATTGTACCAAGTTACAAGAACATAACCGCTAGATACCTTGGCCACGCCACTTCAAATTACCCAGATACCAGCTGGTTTGGATCCCTCCTCGTAAAGTGTAGAACCACTTAGTTTTTTTATTTCTTTGGCGTTGATCCACTTCTCGAAAACTTGAAATAATAAATAGAACACCGAATTTTACGTGAAAAACTCTAAAAAATTATTATGTTAAAAACCCACGGGTAAAATTAAAAATATTCCACTGTAATATTATTTTTTTGCTGTGCAACCACTCCTCACAAATATTAAAGGACTAAACCCTCAATGCACCTTCCCTCGGTGTGAAAACATTTATAAAAATGCACCCTCCGTCTTAATTATTTCTTCGTCAATTTCGATACACAATAAATTTAATGTCATTTCTCTGCCGACATTTGGTAAATCCTACTAGAGTCTCACAGTGTGGAAGGTAGCACTCCTAATAAAGGATTCGTGGTCATCAAATCACGTAATTTGGAAATTTTCAATGAAAGTGGGTTTCTTAAAGACTTTTTTTAAGTCAGTCAGCAGAAAAATTGAGTAGGTCAGCCCGTCATCTAAAATAGGTAGGCTGGATTGGTAATATCTAGTTTCGTTAGCCTATTTTGACATGTCTACTTGCTAATCATAGATATATATTACATAAATAAAAAAAATTGTCTCAGATTTAGCCATATATATATGTATGTATAGATTTGATGCCCTTTGTATTCGAAACAAACATTTTGAGAACCCAACCAATCAATCCATTGATGATTAATTGGTCTAGTTTACAGTCATCTTTTTTTTCCCACCAGCAATCTTTCCACGGGACAGACAGATATCTAAATTTACTCTTTTTTTTTTTCTCGTCCAGCAAGAGGTGGGGCAGCCATATATTTTTTCCCCATTTATATAATACTTGTTCCACCGCGATTTACGCCTTTTCTCTCGTTGCTTATTTCAAATCCCAGGTTTATTTCATCGGACATTGTCCCCATGATAGGATGGATGGCCAAAATTTGCTCATGTATATATAGGACCCACTTTTTTTTTTAAAATTGTATATGTGGCAATATCTTATCCGTTGAAATGAAGTGAGGGTAGTACCCCATATAGGTAGAATCTCATTAACCCAAATCCCACCTCGTTAAATTTAAGGATTTCCATCCTTTTTTATTATTTTTATTAAATTACTCTCCTCTAATATTTTTATATTTGAAATAAGACTTATTAATTATATATGTCAATGCATAATCTCACAAAATGCAAGTCTTTTGATTTACAATTTTGTACATATTTTCAAAAGTAAAAAATTTAAGATAATATAAAAGTTGACAATTATTAAATTAAAATATTTAACCTTTTTTTAAAAAAAATTGCCTCGTTTAATTTATTTGAGGAGGCTGCTCCTCTTTAGAATAATTCTTTAAAGCTATTAATTGCTTTTTAATATTTTACTAAATTGTATTATTATTTATTTAAACAACCCTAAAGAAATGTCAAAACATTTTGGGGAAAAATTCAGACAGAGAAAAAACGGAACCTTCGTGTGTGTGTGTATATATATATATATATATATATTTTCCGATGTCCAGGTGACTATTGTTCGCTTCCGGTTCTACGTTGTCATTTTCTTGCATGGCTGACACCAGATAATACGCACTGAAAAAGAAAAGAAAATTAAATCATGCATAAATTAATAAGTATTATCCCCTTTGAACTATTGGCAACCTAATCCTCCAATTACAAATTATTTTTAATATATCACTTGTAATTATAAATATATTTCGAGATAAGAGTTGCAGCTGGTGAAACGTCCATGTCTAAAATGTTTTATTTTCTATGAAGAAAATATACATTTACAAAGTTTTCTCAAGGAGAAAATAGCCGATTTAGTCTTGTAAATTGTCATTTTCTATTTTGTTCATCTGACTTATCAAAATTGTGTTTTAATCATGTAGTTTTGCTTTTTTTATTGATTTTTAGTCATATTTAAACGCAACGACGTCGCGAAGTCTGATATATAATTAATTTTCCAATGTCATAATTAGACATGAAGTCTGATATCTAACTTTACACACTAAGCACAACCCACCTCTCAGCTTTGCGTGGACTCACTACAAAAAACCGGATCGATTAACGACGGTATTATAGAAGCCGTCGCTCAACTTGCGACGGTTCTTTTTTAACCGTCGCTATATAGCGACGGTTTTTACAAAAACCGTTGCTCAATAAAATAAGCGACGGTTTTCTAACAACCGTCGCTTTGTTTGCGACGGTCTATAGATTACCGTCGCTATTGTAGCGACAGTTTTTAATAAAGTGTCGCTAATATTGCGACTGTATAATAAACTGTCGCAATTTATTGCGACGATTTTTGATAAAACCGTCGCTATGTAAAACAAGCGACGGTTTAGACAAAACCGTCGCTCATTTAGCGACGGTTATCGCTCCTGTAGCGACAATTTAACAACAACCGTCGCTATTGTAGCGACAGTTTATGTCTAATATTGCGACGTTTTAACCGCTAATAAAAATAAGCGACGGTGTTCTAAAAACCGTCGCTTTTTTAGCAACGGTTTATATTCAACCGTCGCTACTGTAACGACAGTTTTTTGGACAACTGTCGCTATATTAGGCGACGGGTTATTGACCTATCCGTCGCAACTAGCGACGGTTTTCAAGTAGCCCGTCGCTATGATTCTATATATACCGAGGTTCGCGAACTTTTGACATAAGCGATTTTCGCCTATCTCTGGTAGTAACGAATCTCTATAAATTTTTCGAAGTTTCGGTTTTTTATTTTGTACTAACTATTTTGTATTTATTTTGCAGATTTGCTACTCGGTGCAATTTTCCAGCGTTACGTGGAATTGCATGTCTTCGCATCAGGTTTTAAACCTTTTTTTACAGAAAATTTAATAAATGATTTTAATTTTTTGTAGTTGTTTATTTGTGTAAATTTAATACATTAATTTTTGCGTAAATTTAATATCTTCGCGCACATCAGATGCGACTTTCATTAAACACCGTCGCTATATTAAGCGACGATTTTTATAAAAAACCGTCGATTAATAATAGCGACGATTTTTTTTATACCGTTGCTTAATATAGCGACGGTTTTTTAAAAACCGTCGCTTCATATAGCGACGGTGTGCTTATAACCGTCGCTTACATGAGCGACGGTTGTCACATGAACCGTCGCTATTCTTCTTCAACAAAATCATCGCTATTAAACCGTCGCTTTGCGAAAGCGACGCCAACTTCTGTTACGGACCGCCAAACCGTCGTTAAAACCGTCGCTTTAACCTATTAACGACGGATTTAGCGACGATTTGACCGTCGCTAACTGTTTTTTTTTTTTTTTGTAGTGACTTAAAATAATAAACAGTACTATACAAATTTTGCTTATACAAATTGTTTCTCTGAAAATTTTCAACCGAAATCTCTAATACAAGTACACACAAATCATTTTATTGATTTAATTTTTTCTAATTATAATAGTTTAGTAGACACAATTTCATTGAACAATATTAAAACTCGCAATTATGTTGCCGCCGGGTAATCTCTTTGGCCACGTTACGAATAAGCCTCCTAACTTTAATTTCTAGATCTTAATAAATATGTTAAAACTCGCAATTATGCCGAATAAAATAATTTAGCTTTCACCAAACGTCATACACCAGTGCATCTCAAAATGAGAGCAAGACACATTAGACTACAATTTCATAACCAAACAAAGCATTCATGTAATAAGAAACAAATAATTATAATGGATTGGGTAATAATTTATTTAATTAGAGGGAAAAATTAACTTGATGTACGTTGAATACCTCGCACGCTTTCTATAAAAAAAAATTGTATAATTTTTGAACAATGGTATCTAGTGGTGATGAACGGCGGCTATGCTGTGCAATCTATAAAATATTAAGTATTTTAAATATCAAAATTTAATATATTATAATTTTGTACGAATAAGTAATATTCTGGAGAATTGTATTTATATAACTTTTGATTTAAATGTATTTTGTACGAATAAGTAATATTCTGGAGAATTGTATTTACATAACTTTTGATTAAATGTATTTCTAATTTTGATATTTAAATGCATTATAGATTGTATTTATCTAATTTTTTAGACAACACATTTAGATTGTGTTTATCTAATTTTTTTAGAAAACATATATAATAATCAGGGAAACTGTATTTTTGGTCTTGTATGCTTGATTTGTTATAAGTTTTTTTGAAAGGAAAAAAGCATTGATTTATTAAGTTGATATTTCTTATAAAAACACATATAAAAATCAGGGAAACTACATTTTCTTGTATGTTTGATTTGTTATAAGTTTTGCCTCAGTGTTATCAAATTCAGTCTCACTCCAGTATTTTTCATTTTTTGGTCATTTTAATCATTTTGTTATTGAGAAAGAAACCGATTCATAATTTCTAATATCTATCCATCGCGTGATTCCTATCAACCGATTCGTTGAGCGTAAACTAATAATACGAACTAGATTGTGTAACTTCATTCAGGTATTGTATTTATTAAGTAAAAACAAAAAACAAAATTAAAGTTGCTTCCAAGTTGACCTAAATATAGGTTCAGTGTCTCAAATCGATCCATTCATTTCTTTTAACTTCCAGATAACCTTGTTTTTATTTAATTTTTTAAAAACGAAAGAAACATTTATATTAAAATTAATTTTACCTTTATAGTTAATTGTACGAGGGAATAAAAATCTCAACTAATATAATAAGGATTTATTAATCTTCGATCATATGTCCTTTTTTTTGTTTTGTTAAAATGTCGAATTAAAACGAAAGTTGTGTGCATTTATTTCGAATAGTAAAAGAGTTGAAAATAATACTATAAATAAATAATCGAATAGTCTAAAAATTTATGGCGTGCAATTATGTAAGCTGGACTTTTGTTGATATTGGGGATGAGGTATACTCTCATTTGACGTGACATCATCGCTATCAAATGTCGGGATTCGTTAGTGATGCACTTATGCCTAATGTGCCTCTCTAACTACTCACAATTTCCAGCTTTACCTTCATAATTTTCTTTTCTTTATAATTTTTTTTTTTTGGATATGATAGATAAATAGATATGTTTTCTTTTTGTTTGTTTTAGTTGAATGAAGAGTTTGATATAATCACGAGTGTAAAAGAATCGAATGGAGCTGAATATCAGTAAAAATTTAAGCACCGAACTAAGCATATTATAGTTCGAGCTCGATTCGGAGATATAAAATTTTAAATTTTACTGATTCGAGTTCGATTTGAACTGAATTTTGAGTTCGAGTTCGATGCGAAATGTTAGAACATATTCGCAAGTTATTTTTTACACTCTTATCTCTAACTCAAGATTTTAGTGATTCTTGAATTCAAATCCACCTATTTATGTTTTTTTTACATATGATATCTATGTTATTAAAGTAGATATATTTTAATTAATCAACTTTCAATTAATTGGTGAAATTTGAGATGAAATTATGATTTCGCAACAAAACCAAAATTAAAAGACAAATTAGTCATTTAATATGATCAAAAATTGGTGTGAGACGGTCTCACATGTCGTATTTTGTGAGACTGATATCTTATTTGGGTCATCCATGGAAAAATATTACTTTCTATGCTAAGAGTATTATTTTTTATTGTGAATATCAGTAGGATTGACCCGTCTCACAGATAAAAATTCGTGAGAACGTCTCACAAAAGACCTATTTTTTAATACGACATCATCTTTTTTAGCCATTAGATATTTTTCTATTTACCGAAATGACACTCACTTTATGCCACTTGATGTTTTTTCATTTACGAAAATTTCATCAACATATTGATGTATGTATCTATTGTTTCTTTATTTGATTTCATTAGAAAAATGAACTGTACAGACGCACAATTTGTGCACCGGAGTACTTAGAATAAATTACAAAATATATATAGAATAAAGTATGAAATTTGAATTTCAACAATTATTCAATTAGTGCAACTCGTATTTTTAAAGGAAAGTAATAAAAATATTATTCAATAAATACAGGGAGTCACGAATCCATTACTTTTCTTCGATGGAGAGTAAAAAAGAATTGGACAAGTATGCTGAATCTGCGTAGATCCACCTGCATGGGTCCATTTTAGTCCAGCCTCGAGAAAGAAAACTCTCGATGGGATTTGGCTAAACCTTTTGGTTCCCTTTTCTCTAATCCATTATAACCTGTTGGTGGGAGAGGCAAGATTTACCGCTGAACAGTCGGTAGCTGTTGGCTGCATAATTGGGTGGGTGCCCCCCTCTTTCTTGTATTATACGTATAGAATTTTTGGCTCACTTCTCTCTACTACACCTAATTTCTCTTGGCCCTTTAAAAAAGAACGTAAAAAGGATTCCCAGAAAATTTAAAATCAAGCTGTTGTCAACTAAGGGTTGGTGGTTGTCTATCTATCTGCGTGGAAGAAAATTGTTTTTGTGTGGAGGAAAGAGAGCAGCTGCTGCTGAGTTTTTTTTGACAACCCAAGTGGAGAAATTAGGAAGAAAAAAAAGTCTCATTTTCTTGGTTTTTTGTCTCTGAATTGTGCAGGTTTTGTGTTGTTTTCTTGAGAAGTGTAATGCTTAAAAGCCTTGAATTTTTACTGGATTCGCCTCTCTTTTGGTCTGCAGTGAGTTGGAAGGGAAATAAAAATAGAAACGGACAGAGTAAAAGGGTCGATTAATTGAGTGGAAATAATGCTAGCGCTTGGGAGTACTTGCAGCTGTGTCCGTACCAGCAACAATTGCAATGCTTTAGTCAAAGAACTTCAGGTCTCTTTTCTTTTCTTTATATAGTCTGTATCTTCGACGTAATGATTTCGTTCGTTCTTTTGAAAATTTGGAATATTTGTGCGCTTCATTTTTCTCGAGCATTCTTTATAGGATTTTTGTGTCAGTTTCTTTGGAATGTAGGAGCTTGGGTACTTCGGCTTTCCAATTGTAGCGGGTTCTTGCGAAAAATGGGAGTAAAAGTAACTTTTTGATTGTACTTTTTTTTTTAAAAAAATTGGTTGGATAAGGCTCGGATTTTTGTAAACAAATTCGTTTCTAGTGATTTTAAGAATTTTCTGTTTGGCAAGTGTGTGTATGTATGTTTTTTTAAGTTTCTATTTAAACTCAACTTCAACGGAGGCTAGTTGAAAACGAACCTTTGAATTTTCTTTGACTTTCTGTTATGTGTATCTAATGCTGCCTTTAACCCTGTAGTGGTTGAAGTTCAAGTGGGATTCTTGCAAAAAATGAAAAATAAATTCTGTTTATTTATTGTGTTTGTTCTAATTACTTATACAAAGTATGATTCTTTAAGAAAATGGGCGTCAGCCAGTATATGTTAAATTGTACCGCTTTAGCATTTTGGACTTATGTTAAGTGGTATTTTCTGAGATCACTCGATCAATGAGCAGCAAATATGGTCTGAAATTGGTGAAACTGAAGCTGATAAAGATCGCATGTTATTGGAGCTTGAGCGGGAATGCTTAGAAATCTACCGAAGAAAGGTTGACGAGGCTGCAAATGAAAAGGCTCGCCTTCATCAATTTATCGCTGCCAGAGAAGCGGAGGTTGCAATGCTAATGGCTGCCCTTGGAGAAATTTATATGAACTCGCCGGTAATGAAGTGTCATTAGAATTAGAACAATCCTCCTTTTCCTTCTCCAATTGTATATATTTTTTATATTGAATGGATCTTTAACTTCATGTTTTTTCCTCAGCTTCTATGTTGTCATAATTAGGGGTATAAACGAACCGAATCGAGCTCAATATCCTTAAAAATTTAAGGCTCGAATCTGGTTTGAATTAACTATATTCGAGTTCGAGCTCGATTCGAAGCTCGGAAAATTTTAATTATTTTGGTTCGAGTTCGGCTCGATATCTTCAAATTTATTCGCGAGCTATTTGAACTATTGATCCGAGAATGAAGGTTCGAAAGCTCGAAACGTCCAAAAACTTATAACTCTTGCACGACCCCAATGTTCATTTGGGCCATAAATTGTTCCATGATTTGTTCATGCTTCTCTAATATGTCAGGTTTGTGATTCACAATGATGTATGCGCAGTATTTTTGTTGCAATTTTGAAGAAAGGTTTCTCACATCTTTTGAATGTGTTGTGAGGCCTGCCGCCTGCAAAAAGAAAAGCTTCTAGAGACATACAAGTTATAACAAAACCAAAATGACAGGAAGTTTAGTGCTGTTCCATGATTAAGTTTCTGGAAATTTAGAATATTTCAGCTGAGAAAATTCATCCCTTAAAAAAGTATAATATTTTCGATAAAAATGATTTGCAAAGAGGATATCAGTGTTTATTGAGTCACGCTATTCATGGGTAGCTGGTTATTTGTCATTTTGATAGCAATGATTATTTTGGTGGACGAGGTTAGAGAATACTTATGAAATGTAGCATCTTATTTTTGTGCGTCAATCTAAAAATACAGGCAACCTTAAAAAATACTTATCTGCATCTACTGTTCATGTAACTAGTGTCTGGAGAGGTTTTTCAATCTTTCTGTATTTTTCATATATCTGATGGGAGATCATTTAAACATTTGCTGGATAATGTTTGTATATGCTTTTGGATGTACGTAATGTACAATTGTATCTAATTTTCATCTGTTTGTGCTGACTTCTTTGCTGAAAAGATATTCTGGGAAAGGTCGGCAGAGAGTATAGAATGCGGTGTCATCATTAATCATGACTGTTAAGTTCAATGATCTTTTCTTTAGGGGTATTGTTAATTAACTCACTAATTGTGAATGCTACAGGTCCAGTCAGAGAAAAAATCAAAATCATTGACATTACAACTGGCTTCTGTTACACCAATTGTAGAGGACCTGAAGCTTAAGAAAGAAGAAAGAACGAAACAATTTGCAGATATTAAGGCACAAATTGAGAAGATCACGAATGAGATTTCAGGATATGGTAATCTTGTCAGTGCTGCAACTTCATTGGACCTGGAAGAACAAGATTTGTCGCTGAGAAAGGTCACGGAATACCAATCACGTCTCCGTGCTTTACAGAAGGATAAGGTATGGATCAGGAACTTGTAGTCCATTCAAAATGGTACATATTTACAATTCCTCATTAATCCAAGTGAATCTCTTATGGGCCATCTTGATGGATGACACTAGTGCCAATCCAGAAATTGCTTAGGTCCATTTCTCATGATCATCCTTTTCATTCCCGTTCTATACTTGATTCATTGATATGAATTTTAACAAATCTCGGAGAAAGGATGAACTGGCATAATAAGAATAAGTTCCTCAATCCTGAGATACATGCCACTGGACATCAATCCAACACCAAACTGATGACTTCTTTGCCCTGAGAAATTAAGCATTACCACATGCTAGTGTCTTGCATCCACTATGACGACCCATTTCTTATAGCTGTAGAACCATTCAACTTGGCTATATTGGGGTCTGTGGACCATGCCAAACCTGCACTTGGGGTGGACATATTCTTTGGTTATATAGTCTAGGTTCAAATGTATAGTTTATAATTTCTCCTTTATATTTTGTAGTTTCTCCAAACTAGTCGATTCCTCTTTCATGTTATCATTTTCCTCTCATAAGGCTTTCCATGACATTCTTGATTGTTGGAGCCATGAGCGAATTCTCCCTTTACTCCCTGCACCGAGGATTGTGCGGTGGACTGGACAACTCCTACTTGAGCATTTCCTTCGATAAATGATGTTGTAGAAGTATAAGATTGATTGGCATGTGTTCTTTTTTGTTCTGATAGCCTGAGTTGTTTGAATGACTTATCTGATGGAATATTGTGCTACCGTGAGAGATATTTTTAAAATACTTGGTATCAATTGCTAGAGTTTGGCAACTTTACAGTCTAATATTGTATTAGAGTTCAGTGTTCTACAACTCACTTTTTGCATTTCGAAAATGATTTGCAGTCTGAACGCCTTCAAAAAGTCATGGATTATGTGAACGAGGTCCATATTTTGAGCAGTGTAATAGGTATGGATTTTGGTAAAACAGTGAGCGATGTTCATCCTAGTTTGCGTGAATCTAGCCTGGAACATGCCACAAATATCAGCGACAGCACATTAGAGGGTCTTGATCAGGCTGTCCTAAGGTTGAAAACAGAGAGAAAGTTCCGATATCAGAAGGTATCATTTACCTCTAATAAATAGCTGATAAATCTCCAGTGTTCCCTTTCATTGAAACCTATGCTCTGATGCAGCTGAAAGATGTAGCTGGATCTCTCTTCGAACTCTGGAAATTAATGGACACAAAACATGAAGAGAAGGTCTACTTCTTGAAGATTACTTCGATCCTCAATTTGTCAGAATCTGAAATTGTGCAAGCAGGTGCTCTCACAATGGAGATAGTTGAACAGGTATTTAAACAAAATCATTCCCTGCGGTTTGCAGTCTGCCCTTCTAAATGAATACAGTTTGCGAAATGTAATGTTATCATGGGCAGGCATCGGCAGAGGTCGAGAGACTCAGTAAGCTGAAAGCCAGCAGGCTGAAGGAAATTGTCCTGAAGAAGAGGTCGGAACTTGAAGATATTTGCCGTAAAGTTCATATTCAACCTGATGCAAGTAGTGCTGCTGATAAAATTATTACTTTGATAGACTCAGGTAGATAACACCGTCCTCGAGAAGAACTCTGTGTATGTGATTATTTGCTAGGTACTGATTGGAATCCACATTTTTTGCAGGTTTGGTGGATCCGAGTGAAATATTAACTAACATTGAAACCCAAATATGCAATGCCAAAGATGAAGCTTTAACTCGCAAAGAAATAATAGAAAAGATTGACCGATGGCTTTTTGCTTGTGATGAAGAGAATTGGCTCGAAGATTATAATCGAGTAAGCTAAAAAAATGGTTTTGATATAGAAACTATGGTCTGATGAGAATAGGATGAAGAAAATGTTTCTCCTATATCTTATATGCTTGTTTGTAATTATGGTCTGATTTATCAGGATGAGAATCGGTACAGCGCTGGGAGAGGTGCACACATAAATCTAAAACGTGCAGAGCGAGCGAGAATTATGACATGTAAAATACCAGGTACTTCATTGGAGACTAGAACTTTTTTGTTTCTTGATCAAGCTGGTTATGTGTCTGGAGGTAACGTGCTATGATTTTCAGCTATGGTTGAGAACCTGATGAGACATTCGCTGGTATGGGAGGATGAGAAACATAAACAGTTTCTCTATGATGGGGTTGGTTTTCCAAAAATTTTCATCTGCCATTTCAAGTTTTTATTTCTTCTCTATGATTGAGTAATTGGCTCTTTTGTTTTTGTGTCATTTGCCTTCAGGTTCGTCTGGTATCAATACTGGAGGATTACAAACTAACTAGAGTACAGAAGGAAGAGGAGAAAAAGCGTTCCAGGGTAAACAAATTCAAACGATCTGAGTAAAGTTTCTTGATGTTTATATTTTATGCATCGATGAGATGTTTCCTTACTAAGATGTTCTTTATAACAACTGATATTACAATTACTTACCACATACCCGATTGTATGGACATTGTGTTGCATCATATAGTTATAAAAATAACCAATGATTATCCTGTGCCCCTGTGATATGAAATTTTCTGTTCAGGATCATAAAAAACTCCAAAATATGCTACTTATGGAGAAAGAAGCGATGTATGGTTCTAAGCCAAGTCCTAGAAGAAGTAACAGCTTTAGGACTACAAATGGGTACCAAGCATATGGAAATGGATCTGTGACCCCTTCACCCCGTCGGAACTCTGTTGGCTGTGCAACTCCGGAGGTCCAAACTCCACGTTCTTATTTTGGCCGACAAAACGGGTATTTCAAGGAAATGAGAAGACTTTCCACTGCTCCTCTTAACTTTGTGGCGATCCCCAAAGAAGATATAATGTCATTTTCATCTGTTTACGGTTCAGAGCCAGAGTCCCCCCAGAGCTAAAAGTAGGTTTGAAGCGATACATTTTTCCTTATTATAATTTATTTACCTCTACTCCACTGCGATTGATGTTTCTGTTCAAAGATAAGAATTTAGGTCGCAGCTTTGAGAGATTGAATTGTGTGTATCCAGCTACTGTGGAACATTATCATTGCAAATAAGCTAAACAATCTGTTTTGAACCAGTCAAGGATTTGTTAAAAAGAAAAAAAGAATTGTTTCAACTTTGCTCACACTGCTGATACTCTGGTTTGTGAAGTTTCAGCAAATTCGATCCAAGGGTCTCAGTTTTTCTCAACTTCCTCTGTATTATATAAATAATTTTATTCTGCAACTTGTTCTGCTTCCCACTTTTGATTTATTTCAGATTTTTAACACCCCACTTTTACAGAAACACGTACTTCTGATTAATATGGGATGCTATGTTGAAAGGACCAGCTTAAGGTTGTGAATATAGCTGGTTTTATGCCGTACCAGCTTCTTCCAAACATGTTTTAGCAGTAGGCAGTGGCAACTGACATTTAGACATCCTGCTACTCGATGATGGATTGAGGTCACATCCTAGTGTTTTGTACACCTTGGTAGAGATAGACAAGTGCATATGCTGTTTTCAAACTGGAAGTTCTTACCGTTT
The DNA here is from genome assembly GCF_025594145.1 of Primulina tabacum. Classification (NCBI taxonomy): domain Eukaryota; kingdom Viridiplantae; phylum Streptophyta; class Magnoliopsida; order Lamiales; family Gesneriaceae; genus Primulina; species Primulina tabacum. The sequence continues at coordinate 58,582,553 of NC_134550.1, forward strand.
GACTCAATCTATTTCCTTTCTAGTTTACATTTGTTTTGTATATATTTCTACCAAGACGACTCTATTCGTTGACTTGATTTGTTTGTGTAAGTTTTATAGCTCTTGTGTCTGGTTGAATTTGTTATAATAGAACGCTCATATCGTGGATTGTGAGAATCCACAAACTAGTTGAAAAGCTCAAACTTTATTCAGAACTAATTTGGAAACTCCAGCTCATGAGCTTGTTTAACAAGTACACTTGTACCCATATTATTATATCAAACTCGAACTTGAATTCAAATTGAAAAATATACGAAATTGTTAGAACTCAAGCAATTGTGTATAGCTTGATATCACTAGCCAATATGTTTGCACCTTGGTATCGCTAAAAGCGCCAAAGTTGATAAACAAAAAGTTAACGATGCGTTTTCCTTTTCTTGGTTATTCTTTTATGATTCCATTCTGCAGAAATGTTTCGGATTTAGCAGAGACTGATACATCTAGAAGATAACACGCAAGAAATTGTGGTACCATAGGCCTAGTCTCTGATGTGCCAACAAAGGTGATTGCTCTTTCAAGATTCAAACTTGGTTTACTCGCTGGTGCTGAAGCATTTGATATATTTTATCACACTGTGGTGGAAGAGGGCCCTTCGATAAAGGAGTGGTTTTGATATGGTCTTGATCATGATGAAGGCCGTGATGCCTCTTGCGCCTTGTTCCGAAACGAACTCTTTCCTCCTGCAATTTACCGTCAGAGATGCAACTTGATTAAAATCGGATGCTGGATATATGGAGTCATCAAGGCTGTGATAAAATATCATATGGATTTTTATTTTGCCTGTTGGAGATTTTTGCAACTTTTTTAGGATGCTTTGCGTTCATATCTATTATTATTATTATTATTATTATTAATATTGGGCTAAAATCTACAATAAATAAATTATCAATATAATTAGATTGTTACAAAACACACTAATAATATAATACAAACTCAAAATCAAATAAAGTATGAAGAAAATTGTAGTTTTCGTCATGTATCCTTCTTTACCATTTTGGTCTGATTTGTTAGTCAAATTTAGTCTTAGTCATATATCTTTTGGTTTTTAACAATTTTTAGTCATTTTTTTTATCATGAGTGTTGATGTGATATTACACACATCAGCGTCAGCGGCATGTCGGATAAAGAAATAAAATTGTCAAAAAGTGATAGATGATAGATTAAGACTGAAATTTAACGATATGGAGGACCAAAATCACAAAATACAAATATATCAAACTAAAATGCATTTTTTCCTGAAATACATACATTCAAGATTTAAAAACATGTCGAATTGACAAAATTTATTAAATTATTTTCAGAAAATATTGCAATTTTAGTACGTAAGTTGGTCTATTTTGTATTTTGCTCTAGTATCTTGTCAAAGTTCGGTTTTCATACAGTAACTTATATGATTTTTGGTTTTGGTCATTTTTTTGTCCAAAACAACTAAATCTATGACAATGATATTCTCTTACATGCATGGTCCATGTCACGCACTTTAAAATGCACATAAACAAAAATAAATGTAAACATGAATTTTTTTCCTCTTATTTTGAAATATTGATGTCATGTTGTTTTATTTTTATTTTTTTTATGGATGAATTTTAGTTTGAGTAATATGATATTTATTCTCCTAAATGTGTCACATATAATAAAATCGTTGTCAAATAAATCATATTCAAAAAAATTAGTGGTTTCGGAAAAAAGAACAAAAACAAAAAAAATCCAATTTATTGTATGAAAATCAAATTTTGACAAGTTATATGACTAAAACTCAAAACATGTCTACTTAGAAGACTAAAAATCCAATTTTGCCTTATTTTTATATTAATGTAATTAGTTTGAATTAATTTGATTTGGTTTATTTTTATCCAAAACTTGAATCAAACCAATTTTTATAATTTGATCGATTTTTAAACCAATTGAAAATGTTATTGCATGAAAATCAATCCAAATCATGCAATTTGATTTGATTTTACAGGTTGATTCAGTTTTTCAACACCCCTAACTACTATATAACCTTACATATTCATGACTTCTATTTGTGAAAGAACATATACGTCCTTTAATTAATTTTTAATTAATTATTAATTATATATATATGTATAAATCAATTAAATATAGCTAAATGTATATATATTTATGTTTAATGCTATTTATATTTATGTTTATCTATTAATTAATTTAATTAATTCAGTAAATTGTATGTATGTTTATTTGTTAATTGCTTAAAGTGAGCAAATTAACTATGGTTAGCAAATTGAAGTTGATTAAAATTATTTAACTCCTTAAACAGCTAAATAATATTAGACTAGATTTTCATTCCTCATGTCTTTCTAATTATCTCAAAGTATTAATTATTATTGTATATTATTTCTGTTTAATTTTGAAAACTCAACAAAAGATGAATATCATCCATATACCTTATATAAACATGAAATTTTTTTAAGTTTCTTGTTTTATATCCCTCTGTTTAGCTTGAAAAATTTGTCTACGAAGACTATCAATCTAATATTTATTGGACATTGATAAAACATACACATGATTCTAAATTCTTGATCTATATAGTTAGTTCATGTAAATAAGAAAGAGATGCTCACTTTGATGAAAGAAGAGTGAGGCAATGGGCAGTTCACTGGTCCGTCCTGGTGCGGATCAGGTTCAATCGGATGCTCGATTGGCCATAACCCGAAGTAGCTCTTCTCTTTATGTATCCCCAAGTCTGTACCAGAATCTGCGGTATCCTCTACCATTGCATCCATGTTTTTTTTGTCCCTGGCCTATGTATTAAGCCAAAAAATGAAATGAAGGGGCCGTATATATCGTGGGTAGGAAAGAGAGATTTGGCATGATGGGATTTCTCCAAACAGTGAAAAGAGAGGAAAGATTCCCACCACTTTGCTCCATATACTCGCGAAAGATAGATTTGGCATGATGGGATTTCTCCAAACAGTGAAAAGCGGGAAAGATTCCCATCACTTGGCTCCATATAACAGTACTTTTCCTTTGGTAAATGAAACCAAAGTTCATATTTCCATTCTTTAATCATTAATGGGACCATGTTTCTGAAATAGCGTAGCTTTTTTACTTTCACCGCTTAAGTTTGAAAACAGAGACAAATATGGTTCGGTCGACCCTACCCCTGCGGGCGATCCAACGGCTCGTATTTTTTCGAGCCAAATTTTTTTTTTTTTTTTACATGGAGGTGGGCCCGGATCACTCATGTGGAGTGATTCGGGCCGTTCATTGCCCGTGCAGGCACTGCCTGCACGGGTAGGATGAAACAAACCGACAAATATCCCACTTTTCGTTTTGCTTTCTTGGTTTTTGCAGAAGCTGCAGTGAGGGATGGGTGGGGCATGGCATCCAAGAAAAGCGTGGAAGAGTGGTGAATGCTAGACGGTGGCTTTTCTACATTTTACTAATAAGGATCATTTTCGCTAGCTGCTAACCACATTCCATCTTTTTTTCTTCAAAGATTGTAAAAAAAAGGGGGAATCTAGTTAATAATCTTAGCTCTAAGAAGTATTCCAGCCATAGTCTTTGATTTAGTCGATCAACTTGTGAGTGAAATTCTTAAAAGTTCGTTAGCCTATCTATAAAAAAGGGCTGGCCGATCATCCCAAAATAAGCCAAAATCAACGGGTTTTCCCTTTGACATGCATTGGGGTGACAGAATTTACAGTTTAAATATAAAGGAAAATTTTCATTTGATCAAAGTTGATTACTTATATTGTCAAAAAAAATAAAAAGTTGAGCTTCTTGCAGAAGTATTATAAACTGTGCAAGAATTGTGTAGGCTGATGATGACCATGATGCATACTATGATAAACCACAACATTGTATGATAGTTTTAGTTGACTACAGGAAATTTCTACCGTTGGCTGTTACCTTTTTAGATTAGGAAAAAATCATGATCGTCATTTAGTTGCCCATAGTTTTATCTATTTCACTGTCAAACCAATGTATTTGTCTTATTTTATTTGAAATATCCGAGACCGACAAATACAATCACTAGCTTAGCTAAGTACTATTAGCCATTTAAGCTTGGTTACTCACGTATCAGAAAATTAAATAAAATAAATATTATCTGTATTATATTATTGATATTTAGACAACATTTGGTTGGAAAAAAGTTGAAAATCCAAATCTCTCGTTCTCTCATTGGAAAATTATCATGCTCTGTTCATCTAGAAAGCTGAAATACTCCTTTTTACTTGATTTTGGTCCTTTAAGAAGTTGCTGTGAACATTCTTACAATCAACATATCGTGAGAAGAAACTTTAAGTTTCCACTCGTGCATTTTCATAGACAAGATAAGCGCTCAGCTGCAGAAACTTCTTCTGCAGTTGCAGGAGGAAATAACAACATTGCACGAGCCAGAAAAAAGGTAATGGAAGCATCCTTCGAGGGAAGTTTCCCGTCATCATTATTGACAGTAGTTGATTAATGTAAAACAATTTTTTATATACATGTTCAAACTTTAAATAGAGAATGTATTCAAAGTCGCAATAAACACGGTCACGAAACATCAGCAAGAAAAAGACAGTCAAATGTTTTCTCAAAATTTGTCCATTAATTAGAATAGAAGAAAGATTTCATAATCCTACTCTCAGTGGCCAGAAAATGTTGCTAGCCAATGAAACAAATGTAAACGAGAACCCCATTAACAGCTTTACGAGGCCCAAATGTCTAGGTTTTAAACACAAAGCATGTATTCGAAAATTCAGGAACATGAAGAACGGAGCAAACCTCTGCCAAAGGTCACTGAATATATACAGTGAAAACATAAGTGATGTGGTGTCAATCCAGTCGAGGCTAACAGAAAATAAGTCTATCTGATTGTTACGAACTTGTTGGTACCGTGTTTTGCCCAATAAGTCCTCAGGTCAATTGAGTTAGCGAAATCATAGCCTTCGGATGCAAGTTTTTCCAAGACTTTTTTGAAAGCACCCTGACTCATCTTTCGCCCAGCAATTCTTGCTCCTCGCCTTTTGGTGCTCATAGGCAACGGATACATGGATATAGTCATCGTGCAACAAGCTGACTGCCAACCCCCAAACCCCCAGCGATAGCACTGCTGGGGAGTACCCGTACAAGAGCAAACAGGAATCGGTATACCAGAAATGTCGAAATCAACTCCATTTATCACAACATCTACGTTCTTCTTCAAAGTTTTTGCACGATGAACGGAGGATTTACCATTTTCCTTCGGCACAGGACCTTTTCTTGGCTTCTTTGATTTCAAAGTCTTTGGGGCCGCAGGAGCTGCTCTCTTTTTTGCAGGAACATGTCCCTTCTTGACATTTGGCTCTTCCGTGTTCGACTCGGTATCTTTTGTTGGATCAGGTTGGTGGGCCGCTGGCATGGCATGATGAGTCCCAGAAGTTTCAGCAAGAACAGGGCTGAAAGTGTTTGTCGGGAACATTTGCAAAAATTTCTCCCGATGGTTTATCCAACTATCTCGAACATAGTCCATGTGCGTGGCAGGAAGTTCTGCAGGGACACGATCCCGGGGATGGTAGGTGCCATTAGGTGAAACCATTAAAGGGTTATCATGTCCTGACAGAAAAGGTTTCGTATGCCGATCCACCATAGAAGACATGAGCTGGAGACCAAGATGCCCTTTAAAGGAAGGTTCATAATAACCCCAATTTCTCAAGCTGTCTTCATCCATTACAACTACAGAATCAAATCAAATAACACCTCATGCATTAAGTCCCCACATAAAGCCATTCAACCCATTCAACATTGCATTCTCGGCACAAAATACCATCGCTATGATAACCAGAAAACGCAAGAAATCCATGAAGCATAAACATTCAGCTAATGAACCAATATCAGTCCTTAAGTAGTTCAAGACAGCAAATTGCTCAAACGATGTATTGGCAAACCACATATCGAATTAAGGCATTTAGACGGTTATTATCTTAGAAACAACTCAGGATTTTTAATCTACATTTTCCTAGAAAAAATCATACTTAAATCTGAAGGGAACAATGCATTGAGATGCTTGGTGTTGAGCAACTAACATTAAAATCAGTGAAATGCATAAATTAAGCTCCGAACAATTCCAATTATAACGCCAAAAATCAATTGTTAAATAAAAATCATGCACAATCCAAGTGAATCCAACACCGATCGAAATTCATGATTACCCTCCACCAAGAAAAACCCACAATTTCGAAATCCAAAACACCACCAAGATCCGGACAATTTCGAAACCACAGCGAATAGATGGGCAAAGTCTTCATTCAAAACCCAAACGAGAGACACCAAAATCAACGAAATATCAAACAAATATCGACATCGAAAACCTAAAAAACAATCTAATTAAAATCCACAAATATTCATGAAAACAACGATTCTCAACAAAAAAGCTTCAATCTTTGGGCATCTTGAGTCGATTCTAAGAAATCAGACAAAAGGGATCTGAAATAAAAACGAAAAGAAACAAAACAAAACAAAACAGAAAAATCAGAAATACACATTAAAAAAAACATTCAGGTCTGTAGATGGAGGTAACAGGGTAAAGCCCTTGTGATATATTTTGCATCTAATCCAATCCAATCCTTTTGTATAAAAAGAGAGAGAGAGAGGAGAGAGAGACTCACTTGTTAAGGCAAAAACACTTTAATTTTTTTGGAGAGAGGAGAGAGATTTGAAAGAGAGAGACGAAGAGGTGAGATAGAGAGACGGGGGTAGGACCTGACAGACGGACCATTCGGTTTTTTTATATAATATCGGCCGGGGTTACAAAACCCGGTTCCTCAATGGTTTCGTGAAGGGAAAAAGATAAATTGATTATGGACTGATTCGAACTCAATAATCTTTATGTATCCACAGTTTAGGCCAAAAAAACAATTTTCTTTCATTCAGTGTGATTATATAGTACAAAACTTTAGGAATACTCTACTACGTACGAGTTCAAAGATGGAAATTCATAGAGAATTCTCCTTCTTTTTTATGTATCTCAACTGAGTAAGTCTTCTTTACATTTTATATTGTTCAAACTAATTATCAAGCTAACTATCACCTAACTGCTAACTAATTGTTATTTAACCGACTAACTATTTGATTGTATTTTAGTTGTGTATATCTAAAATCCCTCCTCAAGATGTACTATAAACATTCTTGATAGATATCTTGGATAATAATGTTGTCAAGGCAGTAGATGGTACAGGTTTGGTGAACATGTCCGCAAGTTGCAAGTTGGAACGAACAGGGAGCAGCTTGGTGGAACCATCCGCAATCTTTCCTCTAACAAAATGACAGTCGATCTTGATGTGTTTTGTCCGCTCATGAAATACTGGATTGTTGGGGAAGAATTTGAGATCTTCCCAGAATGGCTCTGATACCATATTACGTAGGAGTTCAAAGACGGAAATGCATGAGAATTCTCCTTCTTTCTTCTGTATCTCAATTGAGTAAGTCCTCTTTACATTTTATATTGTTCAAACTAATTATCAAGCTAACTATCACATAACTGTTAATTAACTGTTATTTATTCGACTAACTATTTGATTGTATTTTAGTTGAGTATATCTAATATACTCAGACCCAATATAAAAGCATATGCAAGTCGTGTAATATTCAATCCACATTAAAAATTACACCAACGTATATAACTTTGACAAAAGAAAAAATAAATATAGTTAAGGTAACGAAGGGAAATGCATTATATCTTGCTCACAAATGTTGCATATAAATATGTTCGGGATTTCTTGATTGTTTGGGATTTGAACGCAACGAGTGTGTTGCCAAACTTGACATATATCACAGGATACCATTCTTTCACCATCATCATCCTTAGTTCCACAAGGACAATCCACAACTAAGTCTCTCTTCATCGATCCTTCGTAGATCCCATCATTAGTCACTCCTCGGTTGCCCTCGAATGCTATCTTACCACCAGCCGTAACTTTCTTGAACACCAAATCCGATCCTTTTGGTTTGATGTTTATCATTGACCGCACAACGAAGTCTCGCAGTCCCAGATAAATTTCTCTGAATGTATTCTGAACTTCAAACTTGAGCTCGTCGAACGTAGCACCATGTTTCAACTCAAAGCATTCATATGGTATTATGAACGCCTTTGCTAACTCTGCCGATACCCTCTCATATTCGTGCATATGGTGATCAGCTAAAATCACCGTGCAGTAGATCTTTTGTTTTGTGGTTTCATCCTCTGAGGGCGTGTCCCCGAGATAGTCCTTAAGAAAGTACTTTGTGTCTAGTATAATTCTTGATGCCGATGGAATAGAAGCTAACGCCCCATTGGTTGTAACTGACGTGTCTTCTTTAAGGATGTTTTTGTACATGCAGAATATGTCCCTCATGATTTGAGCCCAGCTAATCTTATGCTGAGGCTTCAATTTTGCGTCAATGAACGGGGAACCATCTTGTTTAGGAAATGCGCGGGAGACATCTTCTAGACAGTACTCTAGAACCTTGGTAACAGGATTCAGGCAACGCCGCACAAAATACTTCCCCACGATGTGGTTTCCTAAAGACTTGAGCACGAAATCCAGCAATCCCGTGTCACCAATGTTAGAGTAGATGCCCTGCAAGCCAACGGTTGGCTAGGGAATTTATTGACTTAAGTGTAATAAACAATCTTTATTTTAATATAATTTAACTTTTTATGGTCTTGTTATACTTTATCTGTATACTCATGCAAACAGCATAGATAAAGTCCTTGATTATGCTTTAATACAAATGAATCGTAATTCGATGTTGAAACTCATTTGTAAACACTGCATATTCTAAATTCGTTCCTAGTCGATTCAGCCGCCTAAAACAGGGATAAAGGCCGCTTGAGCTCGAGACTAGCATCTGTGATGTTGTGTACTGCGTTTCTTGGTAAGGGCATGGAGATGTCCAAACATGCAGATGGGTAGTCATATGATGATTATACCGAACAACCCTCCCTCGGACTTTCCAAGTGGTTATCATTCATCGAGAGGATAAGTCCGTGGTTATGATTGTACACCATTAGTCCTTACGACCCGGGACAACACTGAGGCTCTATATGCTAGGGCTGTGCTTTGACTCGTTTACCGGCTCCAGGAGAGTCATCAGGTGGCGAGGTTGGGTACAGTTGCGACACATATAGGAGCCAGTGCATTGTAGTTGGGGATTCACCACTCCGGGTGTGGATATCCTATGTGACCTAATGAAATAATAGTGCATGGAATCTCTGGCCAGAGTACGAGATGTACGTTGGAGAAGGAGTTCTCCAAATAGTACACGCGATGCCACTATTATAGTTATCACATAGTTATCGAATTAATATGCAACCCTCGATGAACCAATGGTTGTAGATTCGATCGGGATATATGAGATGAAGGGACCGTACTGTACATTAATCATAATCGACTGGTTCTTGCAAGCACTATCAGTGATACCTAGGGGATCATGGTGCGATGCTACTAGACGCTCTTACCATGATCCGATGGGTGCAATCAGAAATGAGTTCTGACATTCTTAATCAAGGTGTTGATGAAAAGAATGGGGCTAACAAGGGTAAGCCCGAATAAAGGAATATGTCCTGAATCACAAAGAGTTGTGAACCCACGGCTAGCTGTATCCCTGAACCATTGAGGGTCACACAAGTACTGGTTTACTTGTTCCCGTTGAGATAATAAATTCAATGAGTTGAATTTGTAAGAAATAAGTTTGATATGATCAATCGATAAGCTTATAAATAAAGTTTATAAAAGCTTATAGAAATTTTGAGAGCATGACTGTTAAGACATTCAAAAGGAGTACATCTGCCTTATTTAGACATTGATGATCTCAAAATTAAAGTGTGCATCATAATAACAAACAAGTTGAATTTGTCACATCGATGATATTGGATCATCGATCGGGATTATGATGAGATTAATGTAATAGGAGCATGGATTATGGGCTTATAAAAGTATAAGCACATCATGCTAATTTATTAAAGTTCAAATGGGCTTTAATAATTGAATTATATTTTAATTAAGTTAAAATATAGCCCATTAAGTTTTTATAAAATATGATATTGATTTATGTAATATGAAAATATTCATGATACCATAATTTAAAAACTTGCACACAAAGAAAATAATATTTGATGATTATGAGTGTGCTAATTTTGAGAGTCAAAGATTTATTGAAATCTAATTACTTAATTAATGTGATTAATTAAGGAAATGATCATAGTTGAAATAATATAATAATCATTGCCTTGGTTTAGATGAAAAAGGACCGAAACTTTAGAAAAATGGAGAAAGTCTCCAAGATTCCTTCAACCGAGATTTGCAAATATAAGAGATGCATTTAGAATCCTTTATTGACATGATTAGTGAGATTAATTAAAATATAAAGGATTAGAAATAAGAATAAGAATTTGATTCTTATTTTACAAGAGAGAGGCATCCGAAAGTTTAAGAAAGAGATTCATAATTTTCGGCTCATTCTTGCTGCTCTCAAAAACTCTCAATTGTTGCAAGAAGTTGATTTCTTCTTCGTGTATATCTCTACGCAAAACATCTTCTAATTTTCTAGTGCAAATTAGAAGAGGAACAAATAATCCGGTCGTGGACCTGATTTGAAGTTAAAAGAAGTAGATCGAAGAACGTTCGTAGGGATTTTCGCCAAGAGCTATCTCCGCTAAACCCGGATTAGTTGGTGTCAAGTGATTTATTCACCAAATGTATAATTTTTCTGACATCCTATGTATGTTTGATTATGAAAACCATACGAGTGTCCAAATATTATTTTGTTTTTCAAAATAAAATAAAAAATTTTAAATCTTCCGCTGCGTTTGGGCATGTAGAAAATCGAGATCCAACAACCAATATACGCGCGCGCCACATCTACGTACGTGTTGCCTAGAAACCCACCTGAATTCAGCTCTTTTCAAGGCCTCGACCACCACATGAATGGCCATTTCCACCCGTTTAGGCGACCATCGACACGATGAATCCGACATTATTCCGGGGTAGTTAGATTCCTTGCTGCTTTCTTTGCGAATTCTAGATTTCAGCTCGATCATGAAATGGAATATATCCCCTAGCGTGACGAGGGAATGGCCTGACAGAACCTGATATCGTGCCACGATAATTTTCGTCTCGGTCTTACAAAATTCGACACCGAGGATCTGAGTAAGTAGGCTGAGGGGAATGCTTTGGATTGCTTTCAGAGCATTTTGATACATTTCTTGAGTAACTCCAAATGTCCCACGCCCATATTTATAGTCCCAATGACCAAACCATGGCTTACTATAGGCCACCGCGTGAAGCAGCCTTAGATCCATCCATTCCTTTCTTTTGCGCCGTATCTTTTAAACTCACTTTCCTACAACATTAAACAAAACTTTACAAGATTACTGTATCTTGGTAATATATAATTGCAATATGATACTCCTATTTGAGGGAAAAATCGAACTTAAACAACTAAACTAATTAAAATTCGAGTTCGCATACAATAGAGCGAAACGTGAGTTAATTTTCGTGGAATCCTACGAACCTTGCACGGAGACCAGAGCACAGACGATCCCAGAGTTCCATGATTTGGTGACCGGGTACATCCGACCCGGTTTCTAACCCATTAATGCACAGAAGATGCCCAAACCCGTTGGAATGGAACACGCCATGCATGCAATGGCTCTCCCCTTGTAATTCAAACACATCTGTATCCTTTGACGGCAACACTGTATCCTTTGATGGCAACACAAAATGATACTTCTTGTTGCAAATCATATGATGTCCCCAGCCTGATCTAAATTTTAAAAATAATCATTATTCAGTTTTTCAATCAAGAGAAGAATGATGATAAATGATAAGAAATTGAAGATTAAACCAGAAACACACCTAACAATGAAAACATCTGAAATGCTAAACTTCTATATTTTTTAACAGATAGCTCCCCTCTAAAACTTAGTATATTTTTAATCAAAATATGAAATGAAAGAAGAGACTGTGTGAGTTTAGATACTCTCTGTAGCCATCCATGCTAAACTTTATTGATTGAGTCCATCTTGCACATATTCCGACCTAGCTAGTAAAGATTGAGCTATGAAGAGGAATCGCTTAGTAAAGTATGTTGGAGGCACTTATCTATATCTGTATAAATATATGAATGTGAATGATGAATTTACATAAATATCATTGCCTTCATTTAATAATAATCATTAATACATGTTTTCTTTTTCATATATTTTTTTAATAATAATCATTAATATATTTTTATTTTTTTCCATATATTCTTTTAATAATAATCATTAATACATTTTTATTTTTAAATTTAAAATTTACTTTTTTCATATATTCTTTTAATAATATTCTATATCTATATCTCTATTATCCTTACCTTCATTTAATAATAATCATTAATACATGTTTTCTTTTTCATATATTCTTTTAATAATAATCATTACTACATTTTTATTTTTAAATTTAAAATTTACATAAATTAATGCATGTTTTTTTTTTCATATATTCTTTTAATAATAATCTATATCTATATAAATATATGAATGTGAATTGTGAATCTAAATATATCTATAATTCACATTCGAGATCAAATTCACAGAAAATCACTATCATAATGTTATAAATTGTTAGTATTACGAACATTAAGGTAATAATGAGAAGACGAATAGAGATGAGTGTGATTAAATAAAATTAAATTATTAATAAATATTAAGGTCATATAACACATTTTTTTCACATTTAGAATGTAGATATATTTAGATTACTTATGTATCAACAAAAATATGTGATTGATAGAAAATATTTGTATGTAAGTGATTTCATTGCAAACATTTAAGTTATTTAATCAATTTTCAATATATGATGCTAAATACATATTACTAAATAATATATTATCTATTAAATATATGACTTTCATTTGTGAGCTTACTATTATATTATTTTTTTGTTTTACAATTTGTCATGTTAATGGTGTTATTTAAGTCATTTTTTATCTTAGTTTAATAAGATCATTAATAGTGTATTTAACTCAATCAAACTAATTATTATTTTAATTTACTTTTAAATTTAATTTTAATTACTTAAATTTATACATTGCCGTCAAATAATAATAGGAAGACAAAGGGAGATGAGTCGGATTGAATAAAAATAAATTATTAATAAATATTTAGTCAATTTTTTTATAAATGATGCTAAATAAATATTACTAAATAATATGCTACATTTGACCATTTTGTATTCTTACAATGAGAGGAGTTTTTTTATCCCTAGCGTTAACATGTTTGATTATTATATGTCATTTGTATTGATCATGTAATTTTGTTTGGATTGTTTATGTGATTTGTTTGTTTGCACAAAGAAAAGAGAGAACAAAATCAAATATCCAACAAAAATAGTTATTTTTCAATTTTTTATTGTTGAGATATTTTGTTAATTTTTAAACACATAACGCATGTTTTCTGTTTGCTTAGATTACTTGGTTTGAAGTGACTTAGAAAATACTAAAAAAATTGAAATATTTCTTTGTTTTTACCTTATGTATCAGAATATCAAGAGATAATATTTTTTATTTATTGGGGCAATTGCAATTAGAGGAGTTTTTTTACCCTAGCGTTAACATGTTTGATTGTTATATGTCATCTGTATTGATCATGTAATTGTGTTTGGATTGTTTATGTGATTTGTTTGTTTGCACAAAGAAAAGAGAAAACAAAATCAAATATCCAACAAAAATGGTTATTTTTCAATTTTTTATTGTTGAGATATTTTGTTAATTTTTAAACACATAATGCATGTTTTCTGTTTGCTTAGATTACTTGGTTTGAAGTGACTTAGAAAATATTAAAAAAATTGAAATATTTCTTCGTTTTTACCTTATGTCTAAGAATATCAAGAGATAATATTTTTTATTTATTGGGGCAAATATATTTCCAAACTTCTGTCTATAAATCAATATTTATAATTTTTACGACATTATTATATTCTCTAATCAATTTGTTTTATTTAGATTGATAGAAGACATTTTAGTTTGAGTTTTTATGTATTTGCTTATATTATTTTTGTAATATTATTTATTATGAAAATAATAGGTGAACTACAAAATTTGGTAGGTCTAAGAGTCCTCTGGTGAACGACAAATATGGATAAATTATTAAAATATATAATATCCAGTAGATTTTTGGCATGCGATTTTGTTCTAATTCAATGATTATGCATGATTCTAAATTTTTATTATATCACAAGTTAACACATGCCTAATATTTTTCTATGGTTTAAGAAAAATTGTGTGACTTCCTCCAATATTATCTCGATATATTTTGAGGTGACAACAAGATTGTTTTTGTCTATTTTTTTAGTCAAAGTGTCTAACCAGCTAATTCATAACATATATGATGGTAGCATAGAAAACCACTCGTCAAATAAATTCACTTAGCCAAATATTGAAATTCAAATAAAATTCTACAATATTTCATCAAATTAATTTTGACTATCATAAAATGCTCATGAAATCTAAATGATTATATTATTAGATGAGAATCATGAGATATTGAATGAGACAAATACTTTGACATATATTTGAATGATATCTCATATGCATATCTTAATTACATTATTCGTATCTCTTCTCAAGATTTTTAAAATACAATAATTAATTTTGTATATTGTTCCACAAGATATAAAATATTATAAAACAAAATATAAACTCGATAGAAGAAAATTTGTTTAGTTTCAATGAATAATATAATATTATGTTCTAAACGCAACAAATGAGATTGAAACTATATCATCCTCATGACATGATGCACGCAATCATTATTTCAAAGCTTCCAAAAAATGACGATCAAGATGACTTTCTTCAATTGCGTCAAATTAAATGAGGACACAATTCTAAGATATAGTCATTTGAAGAGATTTCAAGTATTTTTCTCACAGTGATTGAGAAATAGTTGTTAAAAATTTATTAACCTTATAGCTATATGTTGATAATATTGATACTAAATATATAAAAATGATATCACAAATATCACAATATTTGAAGAAGGTGCAACATCATTCATTGGTTGTGTTGTTGAAGAATATATAGGTTATACATATTTTTAGTCACAAGTGAAAACTTATCACGAGTAAAAGCATTTTTTCTTAAGAGTTATAGTTGATGATTGTCAAAAGCAGGAAAAATCATTTAACAATAAAAAAATAGTCGGGAAAATAAGATTATCAGATAAAAACAATGTAGAAAACAGAAAAAATGGCGTGATAAAGAAGCAAACTACGAGTATGTCAGATCCCCGATAAAGATTGTAAATAACATAATAGATGTTAAAGACGATCAGATACTTGCTGAACATACCAAAATAGTTATATGCATATTATAACAAACTCCGACAAAGAGTTGTTGAGTTGTCAAAATCAACCAAGAATCATATTGGAAAGTGTGTCAAGTGGATAAGATAATTTATCTGATTCATATACCGTCTATAGTATTGATTTTTTATTTTTTATGGCTTAGTTTGTTTCAGTTGATAAATGTTATTAACTATGTTTTAATTCATTTAAATATTATCAAAATTTCGTACATATATTTTCAACAGTTTAGATTTTACGTGCAACTCAAGTACATTTTTCTAGTTTCTGAAAATAGAAGCATGCATGGACCATAAACATACACAAATGAATCAAACTTTACGATGGGTTGGATCCACGTGGAATGAATACTTATTATAGGTAAGCAATCAAATTTTGTTTCAGGATCCAGTCCCAGTATAAAACGTTTACAATACTGCTCTACCTATATAGTGACAGTGCTTGCAATGAAGCTCGATTGATAGCTCAACAGGCTCCTCAACAACAAACAGAAACAGATGTAATAATGGATGCCGACGAGCTTCTAGTTGAAATGACCAACTCGCCCTTCCTCCGCACACGCCACTCTCAAACTGCCCGTATTCAAGAAGGGCTCTCACATTTTCATGGAACGAACCATTAAATTCGGCAGGATACCCTCTTTCACCGAACATCTGGAACTTGAAAACCCTTTCCCCTCTCTTCCTTTTCTTGAATCCACTTATGTCTAATTGAGACATTTTATTTAAGGTGCAACATAAAAGATTTAAGGACTCCTGATATCATCTTATATATATGTATGTGTGTTGCTTGGTCACACATATGGTGCAAGGAATTATACAAACAAATAACGATAGAATCGGGTTATCAAAATGGGTCACCTTCCATGCATGAGCCGTAGGAAAAAATGGAAAGTGGGAAAAATTTTAGGGTTCTGTGTATTAATTAATAGTGCCATGCATCTGATCATGGGAGTATCTGTGATTTAAATTCATCATATCCCGGCAGTTTTTGAGAGACCTCACTGTTAAGAGGGCTTATAGTAATGCTGTGTTTCTTGGCCAACCACCTAAGTCTTAGAGCGTGCGTGCGTGTCTGCATGCACACACACACAATTACTTTTAGTGCAATACCACCGAGGTGTCATGTTTTATCATTCATATAGGGTAATTAATTAACACGAAAAAATTATAGAAATTTAGTTTTTATTCAATAATTTGGATTTTTTTACTTGACATGTTTTTGTTTTGAAGCCACTAAACATATTGAATATTACTAATTTTACACCGATATTCTTCCACGTAAATGTCAACAAAGCCTAGTACACATTAAATTAATCTAGGTAAACAAAAATAAATATATTATTTTTATTGTAGCATTTTAAATAGCTCAAATAAGCCAATGATCTAATGGTCCAGAAGTGAAAGTTCTCCAATAAGCCAATGATCGAATGGTCCAGAAGTGAAAGTGAGGTCCAAGAAGTAATTGATCTTGTCTTAGAGTTTCATTTGTATAGGTTGTTAGGAAGATTAAGATAGGATGCTCGAGTAGCCGCAGAATGGGGGAAAAAAAAAGCTCTGATAAATCAAACATGGTTTAGGCCCTACATGATATTGTTGAAGCTAAGCGTTGGAGCTAAAAATATGAATGTCTCTTTTATTGTATCAGAATGAATTGATTACATTGGGCTACCATTCAAACGCTATTTATAGGCTTACTATAAATGGAAGAAGTGCTAAGGCTACAGACACGATTACACATATGCTTTACTATACTCAACACTCCCTCCTCAAGGTTGCAACCCAAAATAACACAGCAACCTTGAGAGTAAAACATACAGAAAACATATTAACAGTTGATGCCAGGTTGATGTAAATCACGAACACCAACTTTAGAAAGCAGGTATGAATGTTGGGAACTCCCTGACGCTTTAGTAAAGATATCACCCAACTGTTAACTTGTTGGAATATGCGCAATAGTTATTGTTCCATCTTTAACCCGTTCACGCACCAAATGACAATCAATTTCAATGTGTTTCGCGCGTTCATGATACATGGGATTCGCTGCAATTTGTATAGCAGCAGTGTTATCACAAAACAGAGTCGTGGGAGCTGTCAACTTGAGATCCATGTCAGCTAACAAACCAGAAATCCATACTACTTCACAGGTGGTAGAAGTCATCGCACGATACTCGGCTTCTGCAGATGACCTGGAGACAGTGTTTTGTTTCTTGGTTTTCCAAGACAATAGGGAGTCTCCTAATTTAACACAATATCCTGTGAGAGAACGACGAGTCATTGGGCATGAGGCCCAATCAGAGTCACAATAGGCAGAAAGGGAAGAAAACATGTTCACAGACAGCATGATACCCAAACCAGGTGATCCCTTGAGGTATCGAACTACACGAGTGGCTGCATCCATATGCGATTGCTTTGGTGAATGCATAAACTGAGTCAAGTGTTGCACTGCATAACATATGTCGGGTCGTGTAATTGTTAAATACAACAAACGACCCACTAACCGTTTATAAACACTTGCATCTTCTAACAAATCATCTTCAAGGCCACCATGATCAGACTTATGCATGATAACATCCAGTTCATGGGTTGTGAATTTCTTATTTTGTTCCATCGGCGTGTCAAATGCCCGAGCTCCTGCTACGCCAGTTTCTGCAATGAGTTCCAGTGCATATTTGCGCTGATTCAAGTAAATTCCCTCTTTAGATCTCGCAACTTCAATCCCTAAAAAATATCTTAGACATCCGAGGCCTTTAACGTACAACTTAGAATGCAAAAAGCTCTGAAGTGCCTGAATGCACTTCGCACTACTCCCTGTGACAACAATATCGTCCACTGTAAACAACAAGGAGAGTAATAGAATCTGGTTCATGCTTGACGAATAATGAGTAATCGTGTTGTGATTGACGGAAACCTGCTTCGAACATAACATCAGCAAACTTATTGTTCCATTGCCGTGAAGCTTGACGTAAACCATACAAGGACTTCCTTAACTTGCAGACTTTACGCTCTCCTTGTATTTTATAGCCTTCTGGAAGACTCATATATATATCCTCATCTAAATCCCCTTGCAAGAAAGCATTAGTGACATCCATTTGCAACAGGGGCCAGCGATTGATTGCTGCAACTTTCAATAGACATCTAATAGTCACAATCTTTGCTGTTGGGGAAAAAGTATCATGAAAGTCGATCCCTGGCTGCTGTGTATAACCCTTAGCCACAAGTCGTGCCTTAAATCGATCCACTGTCCCATCAGATTTAAGCTTAATCTTGTAAACCCATTGACAACCCATAGGCTTGACAGCTGGTGGTAATTCAACTACGTCCCAAGTATGATTACTCTCCAATGCTGCCAATTCCAAGTTCATAGCATCTTTCCACTTAGATTCTGTGATAGCCTCATGGTAAGAACTTGGCTCTGTAATTGAGAACATAGCAGCAAGATAGTCTTGGTATGATGAAGAAAAATTCGAATATGTAAGGTACTTAGAAATAGGGTAAGAACAAATGGCCGAATTGGTTTTGGGTGGATTAGAACAAGAAATCCTTCAACCAAATAGGAGGAACAATGGTTCTAGAAGACCTTCGCAGTGGTTGATCAGCTGTAGTCTCAGAAGGAGTGTCGGGGTTTGACCCAACAACTTCAATGTCAATGAATGGAGAAGAGTTTTTTTTATAAAAGGAGTGGTGGATGAAATGTTATCAGAAACTGGACAAGGTTCAGGTATAAAGGGAAATATGTTGTCATAGAAGGTTACGTCTCTAGAAACAAACACCCGTTTCGAATGCAGGTCTAAGACCTTATACCCCTTTTGGACAGTAGAATATCCCAAGAAAACACAACGAGTAGCTCTAGGGAAAAATTTGTGCCCAACTGGTAGAATAGAAGTATAACACAAGCAACCAAATGATCGAAGATGATCAAAATTAGGAGCTTTATGGAAAAGCATCTCAAAAGGAGTCTTATTACCTTGAGTATTGAGTATAGTAAAGAGTACTCATCCCACAACTGCTTCAATTTACAATAATAACTCGAAACGGTGTTATTACCTTGAACCAAGCGACCTATATCGCGATGAAGAGAAAAAACTCTAGAACCGTTTACCTTATCAAACTGATCCTTCAGATCTGTCAACACAATCGAAGCGTCTGTGGAATACACTATTCCTCCAAAAATCTCCTTCAATACAAAGTTCATAATCCATGATAAGACCATAGCATTGCATCGTTCCCATTGCTGTAACATGAGATTGCCTGCAGCTGGTTGTCTACACGTACCATCGATGAACGCAACTTTGTTCTTTGCACGCAGTGTAATTAGCATCGCTCTACTCCAAATTCCATAGTTTGCAACTCCGGTCAAATGCTCAGTAATCAAATTCAAACCTGGAGTGTCCGAAGCATGGATGGTCATCGGATCATTGAAATTGCTTGCAGTTGCCATGCCCGCGGGAGTAGATAAATCGATTTAAATCTTCAAATCACAGCTAAAAAAATTGCGATCTATGGCAATCACCAGTCACGCAAAGCTTACCAGAATCCCCAGATTAGATTCCGTAGCTTCGATACCATGTTGAAGCTAAGCGTTGGAGCTAAAAATATGAATGTCTCTTTTATTGTATCAGAATGAATTGATTACATTGGGCTACCATTCAAACGCTATTTATAGGCTTATTATAAATGGAAGCTACAGACACGATTACACATATGCTTTACTATACTCAACAGATATATTATTTTTATGAAAGCATTGGTTGCTGCTAAATCACGATAAACATCACATGCATTTTCATGATTCTAAGTTTTGTCTCTCAATTTTTATTTTCATTTACTTTCCTACTTGACATCTATACCTACCAACCATTTCCAAAAGGTTATTTTTTAAGTTCCTTGTTACATATGTATACCGTATGTTTGGCAAGAATTGGAATATAATTGACTCTGATAATAAAAATTTCACGAATTGTACCATATTAATTGGGCTGAGAGAGACAAGTACCTGATGTTTAGTCATTCAATCTCAGGCTCTGAAAACCATACCAGCTTCTATTTGTACAGACAATACGTAATCCTAGCTGGCTAGCTAGCTACACTCAATCCACAACTCTAAAATTTCAGCCACCGGACAGCGTAAATTAATGGTTTTATTCACTCAATCCACACTGCAGGCCAATCTTATAACGCTTTTACTCCAAGCGAGTATATTGTCCAGGTTCTAGTACTGTATCAGATTTGGACCATCGATGATGGCAATGAGACCAATAAATAAATTAATTAGCAACTATAGCAACTTGTGTTTGATTTAGATTTGGTCAAAATATTTGGATTTTAATTTGCTAGAAACTCGACGATCGAGTTCCATTTTGCGAAATTTAATAAATCAACAAATTTCTTGGATAAACATCTTAATCAGTAAGTTTTTTCAACTTAAGTTTAGCTGAAGACACGTAATTCATAGCCGAAGAACTCTCCGCCGCAGTCGGAAGAGTGCCGGTTATTGCCTGAAACTTCTGCTTGCAGGCATGACAGGTGATTTCCAAGATTGTGCTGCTGATTTTCTTGGTGAATTGCTCCTTCAAAACCCGAGCCTTTTCGAGGTCTGCAAGTGCCTGCTGCCTGATTCTTTCAGCCTTTGCAAACTCCAATTCAGCCAGTTCAATTTGCTGCCGTGCTTGTCTTACAGCCTCTTCCGCTAAACCATTTTCTGCCATAGGAAAATCCAGCTGCTGCTCACTTGTTAGCCCCGGCTTACAGATATAATCATTCTCAAGTGTAAATTTGGTGGATGATGGCAAAAGCTGAAGTTCTAAGTTATGTTGATGATTTTCGTCACGTTCACCAGGATTTTTCGGGTGGATTCTTGGGACTGAGACTGCGCTGAAATTGGAATACTCCATCGATGGAGTGGTAGAGCTTGAAGCTGTCGGAGAAGAACTGGCCTCGGGTTGCGTTGGATGTTGTAACTCCTGTGGCAGGTTGTCGTGGCGGATGGTGCAGGAGTCTTGATGCTCAATGAAACTCTCCACTCTGAGAATACAAAGTTGGAGCACCTAAATTCTTGATCATATAGCGTCAAAGAATATATATAATTTACACCTAAGGAACGCCCTTAAGAAATATAAAATGTTTGCTCGCACAAAAATTGAATTTTCAACTCGTTGAAGGGTTCATTAATTTTACAACTTCACATATATATTTTTAATTTTACGGTGGCCACGCTATGTCGTATATAGGAGAGTGGTGACTCTCGGGATCCTATTTGTGACACATGGTCCAAATTATGAAAACAGGAAAATACAAAGAAAAAGGCATGCCAATTATTTTGCATATATATAACCTGGAAAAAACTCGGCCACAGTCACAAGAATGTCCCCGAGTACCGCAAGTCCTGACATGGGCCTTGAAATCTGATTGAACAGCATAACCTTTGGAGCATCTCTCGCAGACCCACGGCTTGTTGTTGCTGTGTTTCCTCCTGAAATGCTTCTTAATCCCCACCAGATCACCCAGTGCATGCTTCGGGTCGTGGTGCAAACATGTCTCGTCGGGGCACACGAAGACACGATTCTTGGCTTGTGGGTTGTCTCTCTTGAGAAGTTTCCATGGCACCTTGTGCCTACGCATGTGCATTTGTAGATTTTGATCTCTCTGAAACCCTTGGTTGCAGATCTCGCACACGTAGCGGTCTGACTCTAGTAATGTCTTCGATGAAAGGGAAACAACTTCTGCGTTTGGATCTGTCACAATGCACGTTAATTATTACTAACGTTTAAGGTTTGGATTCGAAAAATCAAGTATTTTCGAGAAAGCAAGATCGAACACCTTTTTCAAAAGGGAAAAAGAAAACTGTTCATTTTTCGTACATTAATGAGTCTAGATTCAAAGAAAAACGTACATGACACAACAAATGCAGGTACCTGTACCTTTACTCCATAAAATTTATTCTCTGCATGTGTTCGAGTTCAATGAAGTAAAAATTTCCAAGGTCGGAGAAGAGTATAAAAAGAACATAGAACGTCACAGTTTGTATATCTGCGTGTATATATAGAGATTGATACAAGTTTTAACCAATTAAATACCCGGGGTGCCAGGAGGCCTTCTTTTTCTCTCATTCGAAAACCCATTAACATCCTGAGATGAATTATACATCATTCAAGGCAAGATCCTCCAGCCTTCAAACATGAATGATATCTTGCACAAGTGACACTGAAAAGAACATCTCTTTTTTATCTTGCAAAAAAGAAAAGATCAAACTGTGGAAAGAGAGAGGAGAGAAAATGGCAAAGTAAACTAGCTAGAAAAGCATCTGCTTTTTTGGTGCTACCAGCTTTTATTTTTTCCTCGACCTTTACATCTTGAGTAGGTAAAGTTTTGAGGGTAAAGCCTTGTTTATAAAGATTGCATAAACCAATCTAAAGTCCTAAGTTTCGGACCCCGTGAGAATACAGAGGAAGCCCGATTAATGTGGGTGAGGTTAGTGGACAATTTATCTGGTCGAATTATGTTTTTTCTCTGAGAGCGTTGGGAACCAGGCAGAAGGATCTTAGGTTGACTGTTCTGCCCACTTGGAAAACAAAAAACATTAGCGGGGCGCCAAAAAGTTTTTAGGTGTAGGCAGTCGACGCTCAAGTCAATCGATACCCATGTAAAAGAAAGTGTTATATAGAGAATATTTATTGGGTGTTTGTGGAAATGTTTAGTGAATGTCATCAATGATCGAGCAAACCTGAATATTTATAAGAAAAAAAGTAATTATGACATTGTTTTCAGTTCTTGGTCACATTTCATAATCAGATAGATGCTCAGCTCTGTCATCTTATACTGTTACGACTGACAACTCATACCGCTTCTAGTCTTTATCACATTTTTCTCATGTGTGTTGATTGATATAATAATGATTTCGATGAATGAATATCATTAATTGTGGGACCAGAGTCGATGTCAGTCACGAGATGGTCGAGCAGTGGTTGTTATGTGAGGGCACATACATATCCCATATTCATTATCATACTCTTCTTACAGATCCCGCACTGGTCTGAGAGCCCAGCCCGGACTTATATGAGTATATACTGATCTAATCGGCTTCCCTAGTTGTTGGAAACTCATGAATGATTTATATAAGACCACTCTTTTTAGTTCGACAAATTTTCCATCCGGAGTCTGAGATGACCTAAACTCTTTCGCGTGCATCAAATATAATAAATTAGTTATTTTTATATAAAAAAATGAGTTTATTTAGCTCTTTTTAATTTAATTTGGAATTATTTCATATATAATTTAAAAAAATTGGGTCTAGACTCTAGATACGAATCACGATTCTGAAATTTCTATTTCAGCCCGATAAGTTTGCCAGGAATTTGTGCGCGGCTTACGAAAGAAACGTTACTATGAATTATGGAGATGAAGAAAACAAAAACCACTTGAAAAAACATAAAAATTTTAAATAAGATAAAATAAATATTTTATTTGAATTATCTATTGAATCAAAAATATTATTTTTTTTATTATAAATAAAAATGACCAAAAAAATGGCATTCATAATTTGCTCGAGTTAGTGGAGGCCTGACTAAAAGTAGACATCACTTACCCGCCTCCTCTCACGTGGCCTGGTTTTTTAAAAAAAATTGTCGCCTAGTGAGCTAGAACGATTCGCCATACTAAAATTGAATTTGAATATAATTATGTTTTTTTCTTTTGTAAACAAAAAAGAAAAAATTTGTGTGAGACGATCTCACGGATCGTATTTTGTGAGACAAATCTCTTAATAATATTAATTTTTATTGTAAATATATGTAGGATTGACCCGTCTCACAGATAGAGATTCGTGACAGATAGAGATTCGTGAGACAAGTGAAAGAAGAAAATATCAATGAACATTGGAGTTCAACGAAAAGGAATAATCTATTCTAATTGGGGTTATATATATTGTTTCACAAGGAAAATCAGAAAATCTCAATGAATCTTAATCATCATCCCGTACAAAAATATCCAAATTTCACAAAAAATAATGAAATGCAATAAATAATAATCATAAAATAATTCATCAGTGGCTCAATGTATGCGTTCAAAAGCAAGGGAAAATAATATTTTTGTCCAAGTTATGATTTATTAATTTTTCAAAGTTTTATTTTCGTGCTATAATTTTTTTATTTCGATTATTTTTGTCTAATTGCTAACGTGACACCTAATAAATTTCCAATTTCCGATGATTGAATAAAAATAAAAAAAAAATTAAAAGTTACTATACGTATCGAACGAAAACTCAAAATTAAAAGTTACTATACTATCGATTGAACCCAGAGTAGTCTCGGCCTGAGCTGTCGTCGCGGGCTGCGGTTGTTTCAGACATTATCATAAATCTTTTGAAATTCTTCTGAGAGGACTTGGTATGTATATAATTGTCCATGGTCACATGCATTGAAATGTCCGAATTACACAAAGCAAAAGTTAAATTACCTGTGTAAGCCACAAGTAAACTTTTGATTTTATTAATCAATAGATTTTTAAGTATTTTCATGATCCAATTTCCGTGATTTAATTGTTATTGAATTTACGTGTAGATAACTATCTGTTGTCATTTTTGAATATAAAAACAAGAAAATTTGTCTTTAAAATCATTAATTAAAATCTTTCACGAAATCAAAACCATTTTATCTAAACAAGTTAAAATTGGACCATTTTAACAACATTTAAGCATGTCTGTTTGTTATTTTTACATCAACATTTAAGAATGATTTATAAGGTGGATTGACAATCGTTGGAACCAAAGTATAGATAATGTAAGAGCGAAATTCTCCACTGATATCTAATTTCTTAGTCATTTAATAATGTAAAAAATAATTTCAGATTTTATATAGTAAATTTCAGACATCATTAGTCTTTATGCATGCACTAAACTAAACGAGCCAACTTTTAAAGGCAATTTTTCATTAAAGAATTTTTTTTAGATAGGCCTTAAATTTTAGCAATATTTGATGATTTAAAAATTTGAAAGACAACCAAAAATAAAGGGTAATTTACATTCATTTCTCTTACACTTTATCGTTTTGGCATTCATTTTCTTTAAATAATATAATTTTTATTTTTATACTTATAAAATAAGTGAATGTAAGAGATAGATGCAAATCGTGAAAAATGAATGTATGAATTGGTCAAAGATAAGGACAGGGCACAGCCACAGACAAAGCGTAAAAGTGAAACGGGGTTGGAGGCTTACCTAAGTAAAAATACTTTATATATTTATATTGGTGAAATTGGGATATGTATATATCTCCTCAATTGTGAAATATACTATAGGAGGTTATTTTTAAAAAAAATAGATTACCGATGTTAGATTAAAAAACACACCTTATATTTGTTTAATAATTGGGGTTCGTTTCAAAACAAAATCTATAAAAACAATTATTTTTCAGTGAATTAATTATCAGCCAATTATTTTTTTTTAAAATAGGAGATATGTGAGACGGATGAATCATATTCATATTTAAAATAAAAATTAATATTTTTGGTATAAAAAATAATATATTTTTATGGATGACTCAAATAAAATATACATCTCATAAAATTGATTCATAAAATCATCTCATAAAAATTTTTATGATTTTTTATACATTGATTTATTTCACATAGTAAGTCCAATCATGGACTAATCGCATCCATATTTTTTTAAAAAATGACCTAAATAGAATATTCATATCATAAAATTGACTTATGAGACCGTCTCAACCGAATTTTCGTACATATATAATCGTCAATATATTGATATGATTTTGAAGAATGTGAGCATAAAGAAGCTGCATGTATCAATTAATTATGGCAAGCTGCTGGTAACGATCTATACTTAATTCGATCTATAATATTTATTTTTTTATATTAAAAATATTATTATTATTATTATTATTTTAAATATAAATCAAATCAATCAACCCCACTCATATAATAAAATTCTGACCTACTCAATTTTAAAATAATGAAAAATTCGGGGATCGATGATTCCCGGACAACTTGATACACACACATTACAAAATAAGTACGTGTAAAACAATTAAAACAGAAAAGGAGAGAATGCAGAGCCATCCACGCAACCATAGAGAACCAGGTTGGTTGAATTTTTTTGCATTAAATTGCAGAGTGAACACGTGTCATTTTATTTCGCATATTCGGGTTCGTTTCTTCATATCTTGTGGGAGAGGGATCGAAGATGGCGACTCTGAATGTTGCTCCGACGTTAAATGCGCCTCGTTACGATGCTATGCAATTGTACCGTGCTTTCAAGGGTAAATTCTCTGTTGTTTTTATTTGATTTTTTCCGTCATTTTTGCACTTCACCTGGTATCCGTGCAAACAATAATTCTGATAGTTGTTCTCTTGCCTTCGATTTGTTTTTGCGCCGATTTCTGTTGTTTTTGGTTCGAGTCTGTCGTATAAGTGAATCGTGGATACGTGGACACAGATGATCGAGGTTCAGCGACAATAAAGATGGGTAATTTATGTAAAAACTAGCTCGGGAACAAGTATATTGGTCTCTACGTAAATTTCAGACTAGGAAGCTAAAATTATGTTACGATTTTCCGTTTATGTCGGCATTAATCATGGAGACACGGTGTTTAAATTAACAGGCAAATTTTAGTTATATCTTTCTTTTTCAAAATACCGAAGAATCCAGCATTTCCTAACAATCGATTGCACCGTCTAGGTTTTGGTTGTGATACTACTGCAGTTGTTAAAATCCTTGCGCATAGGGATGCAACACAACGAGCGCTTATTGAACAAGAGTACAGAGCTATGTATACTGAAGAACTAAATAAACGTCTGGATTCAGAGCTTAGTGGTGATGTCAAGGTACCAAAGAGAATCGGCGTCACTTTTTTAAAATATTTCTGTGCATGCTTCCTCAAGAGGAATGCTTTTTTTACTTTTAAGCTTTTTTATGTAGAAATGTTGTAATAGATTCTATTTCTAGATTATCCAACTAGGCAATATTTTTACCGTTTACAGCTTTTCATTTCTAATTTGTATGATTTTAGAGAGCTCTCTTACTGTGGATGCCTGATCCTGCTGGAAGGGATGCTATCATTCTAAGGAAAGCTTTGACTGGTGATATCATCGATCTAAAAGCTGCTACTGAAGTAATATGTTCCCGAACTCCATCACAGATACAATTCTTTAAACAAATTTATAACGTGCGATTTCATGCTTATGTTGAGTATGATATTGAATATCAAGCATCTGGTGATCACAAGAAGGTGCGCTCTGCTCTCTCTCTCTCCCTCTCTCTCTCTCTCTCTCGCTCTCACACGCGCGCACGCACACACACAAACGAACACACACAAACACAAACAAACGCGTCCACTCCCACCAAAAAGTCCTGAATAATTATTTTAATATTCAACTTAGCTTAGGAGAAACTCAAACTGTACCTTCCAGGGTAGAATTTATGGCTAAAAGTTGTTTTATCCCATTTTGTATATCGAAATGAGGACCTGAACTGTTCATCTATTTGAATATTGTTTTGAATTTGAGTTCCCAATTTATTTTATTTTATAAATATATATTTGGAATCCAAACTATTATATTTTAGATTATACTAGAATCTTTAAATTAGTTTATAAGCCACCTCTGATGCTCTGCTCTTCATAACGTGAAATTTTGTGAAGAAAGTGGATGCTTGAAAGTTAGGGTCAAGTATTTTCCAATCCGCGGCGCACCACTAATGTGCTTTTTACGTGGATTTCACACGTTCGGAACTACTAATTCAAGGTAAGGCACCAGGAAGAAAGTTCAATCGGAATGATCACATGTCAAGAGTGGAAGATAATTGTTGCAACAAGTGATTCGTTGTCTACTAATGATGAATGAATCGAAAATTATTGATGTGTCAGGAAAATCACTTTTGTATTGTTTTTCTCTTTTATTCTGAGGTCCTTTATACATATTTTGGGTTACAACTCCTCAACTAAGTTATGTAAGGAGCACAGAAATCAACAATCTGCGTGGACCCTTTAATTGAATTGGATATGCAACCTATATATTTAAAACCAATTAGTTTTAAATTGATTCCGTGAAGATTCTGATAAATCAAGGAGCGCAATAGCGTCACAGAACTGATAACGGCCATAATAGTCTTCTGATAAGTCAATCTAAAGCACAGTTTCTATTTCAACCTCAGTGTGTGGGTCTAGGATATAATTTTGGTTTATAAATCAGGCACAAGGTTGATTTAGAAATCTGGTATTTGTGTAATAAGCATGTATATGGAACAAGTTATCAAAAACTACTTTTTGAAGAACACATTTTCTGTGTGAGTGGACAAGGATTATGCTCATAAATCCACTTAATCGTTTCTGTTTGATTCCATTTGGCAGTTGCTATTTGCCTACATGAATACTATAAGATATGAAGGTCCCCAGGTAGACTGGGCGATGGCAGAACAGGATGCTATATCTCTTTACAAAGCTGGGGAAAAAAGGTTGGGGACTGATGAGAAAACTTTCATCCGTATTTTCTGTGAGAGAAGCCGAGCACATTTGGCTGCAGTCTCTTCTGCTTATAACAGATTGTATGGAAGGTCGCTGAAAAAGGTGAAACCTATCGTTTCAGCACTGTCCTTGAATTTTCCTGTCTGTTGCAAATATGCCAAACTGGAAATCTTCTTGCAGGCTGTGAAAAGTGAAACCTCAGGGAACTTTGAGTTTGCACTCCTGACTATTTTACAGTGCGCTGAGAACCCTGGGATTTACTTTGCAAAGGTAAAAAAAATTCTATTTTGTCGTGACATTGTCTTATCAAGGAAAAAGTTAAGTTTTTTATGTCACCTTCTTCTGTTCCATTTGTGCCACCTAAATGGATCCTTTATTTGTTTGCCATATGTTTCATCTATTTTATCGTAGTCCTTGCCAAAAACTTGAATTTAGCAATTTGTTCATGAGAAGAAAATGATATACTGTAGTTTTCAAGGGTAGTTGCCATTCTGAAAATCATTGGGCAATCCTTTTTATAAAATACTTTATGCATGTAGGCTTGTATTGACATTTGGGCAATCCTTGGACCAAAAAAGTTTTGCTTTTATACGTTACAATATTTTATCAGTACGCCACAAACAGGGACGGATCGAGGAATAAAAGTTGAGGGGGCTTGAAGTCAATATGATAAGTTATATATTATTAAAAAAAAAGTACATTATATCGTTCAACGAAATTGGGGCCTACGAGATTTTAAAACATAAAATTCATCAATAATAGAATTTACATCAATATGTTTAGCTAAATCTCGTTCAATATAGAGTGTCAAACAATCGGCAAGAAAGCCATCCTCCATTTTATTGCGAAGTGCCGTCTTCACATGCTTCATTGCTGAAAAAGCCCGCTCAGTAGTGGCAGTAGACACAGGTAATGTCAAAACAAGATGAATCAATCTAGTCAACATAACATAAACACTTGACCGTCCACTCTCGGTCAATTGCTGACATAACTCAACAAGTGTAGAAACCTTTAAATTCTGCATCACATCAAGTTTATAATGCATCAATTCATACTCCAAAGCAACAATTTCTTGATCTGTGAAATCTCCAGGATAAAACTTCTTCGCAAGCTTGCAAATATCATCACTGTTAAATGAGTCAAATGAATTTTTAGGATCCAATGCTGAGATATTAGATGAATTAACATCATTCAGGAAAAGAAAACAATAGAAACAATATGCCTTATTTGTTGAAGGCGAATACTCCAACCAATAAAATTTCTGAAACCATTTTTTCTGAAAACGACGATTCTGGCTTCCAAATTTTGTACCTGGATACTCCAACATATCTGGTTGATAAGGCCCCATATTTAGATATGAACGTCTTATCTCATCTCATCTCGTACATTAACATGATATTCACATATCTGTTTTCTTTTTCCCGAATCTCGTTCAATAAAAGTAGACGAAGACTGATGATCGTCTCTAGGAGAGGAACATGAAGGAATTTGGATATTGGGAAATAGAAGACTTTCACTGGATTGATGTTGCATTGTAAGGACCGTAGGAATTGAAGTATCTTCACTAGCTTGATGATCTCTCTTCTTAAAGAAAGAAGATATCAATGTTTTTCCTTTCTTTGCAGCAGATTGATATTCCATTTTGAAATAGTTCAATTTATAATCGTAAACAAGAATAAAATAATTATTAAACAAATAAACAAGTAATAGTCAATCAACAACTCAACAACAAACAATCAAGAAACCACAAATCACACACAGAGAAGCTATAAAAAACAAAATAAAAAATGTATAGCCGATTCTTACCTGGATTGTTGCCTTGCCGATGAGCAATTCGATTTCTTCGGGAGTCCGAAATTCTATTCTGTCGCTAAAGGGCTTGGGACTTGGGAGAGAAATTTTGTAGAATTGAGGTGGGGCGGATCAGAGGATATGGGATGAATTTGGTCTCATCCTTGTAAATGGACGGGACTTGATTGGACTAAGACATTGATTAGCGACGGTTTTTGAAACAACCGTCGCTATTAGCAACGGTTTTTCAAAAAACAGTCGCTAATAGCGACTGTTATTAGCGACTATTTGAATAAACCGTCACTAGTAGCGATGGTGTAATTAAAACCGTCGCCGATCCACATCGGCAGCGGTTTTACTAAAACCGTCGCAAATATTAGCGACGGTTTTTGAAAAACCGTCGCTAAATTATTAAAAAAATGGACTGGCTACAGCCCAGTACAGCCCTAGGATACATCCGTCTCTGGCCACAAACATTATAGTTAAGTTATTGAGTTAATTTGCTCTAAAAAAAAATGGAAGTTTTTAAACTTTGAGTAACTATGAATGCAAGCTAAACTGTCTCACTTTGCTTCCTAATGAAAAAACTGAAGGTAAATGTTCTTTAAACTTTGAATAACTATGAATGCTAGCTAAACCGTTTCACTTTGCTTCCTGATGAAAATCTGAAGGTGCTGCATAAGGCAATGAAAGGCATGGGGACCAATGAGTCTACACTTACTAGAGTTATAGTGACAAGGGTAGAGATCGACATGCAGTATATAAAAGCAGAGTACCACAAGAAATATGGAAAGTCGTTAAACGATGCTGTTCACTCGGAAACATCACGACATTACAGGACGTTTCTTCTTGAACTTCTAGGCCCCACTCACCGCTAGACGTGTTGATTGCTTCGACATGAATATATATCTATGTTCTGTAAATACTGATTTTCGTCGTGTATTTGAGTGTGAGATTGTGCGTTTGGAATACATATGTTCTGTAAATACTGATTTTCGTCGTGTATATGAGTGGCATTGGGTTTTTTTTTTTACAGTCTACGATGGAAAAAATCCGATTTGCGAAATAAGGTAAGCTGGAAAGGTTTGACAAACTACAGTATGCCTACAGAGAGGGCGGGATGACAACAAAGCCACGCTTACCGGTTTTAATTTTTTTTTAGTAGGGTTTTCGTGAGAAGATGTCACGTATGATTATTTATGAGACAGATTAATCATATCGATATTTACGATAAAAAGTATTACTCTAAGAATAAAAAATAATATTTATTTATGGATGACCCAAATAAGAGATTCGTCTCACAAAATACGATCCGTGAAATCGTTTCACACAAATTTTTGTCATTTTTTTAAAACAGATATATTATACATGACGTCACTAAGTAAATTTTGTGCTTGCTTCCAACATTTTTATTAGCAAATAAAAGAAACAATATTTGAAAATTTTGTACACACGAACCACAAATGTCCAAATATCTGAGCCCCTACACCTTTTGGGTCGGACTGTAGAAGTTTTAGAATGTAAAAGGCCCAAACCAAATACATACGCTCCTTTTCTTGAAACAACCCACAGAATAATCACCTGACAAAAGGCAAAAAAATGCAGCAGGCAGCTACACCACCGCCGGAGGCGGGGGACGCGCCGCCAAAGCAGGTGGCACAAGCTTTGGAAAGACTGGGTGAGGCGGGGCGGCTGATAGCTGATGTAAGGCTAGGTGCGGATCGGCTTCTGGAAGCTCTATTTTTTGTGGCATCGGAGCCTCACCATCAGCAGTCTTCTAGGTGTTTGAATTTAATTGTTAAAGAAGAATCCTTGATGCGCCAGCACCTCCAAAACCTTCGCTCCATAGGTAGGTAACGTACAAACTTGTTCTCATCAGTTAACTTTTCTTGAAATTGGTGGGAAAGTTTTGACAGATCACTCAAAATCGTGTTTCCTCAAGCGTTTATTTAGTTTTTTCATTCGTAGGGTTTGAATATCATTGATTGCGAACTCCGTTTAGGGGTCTTGAAAATTATTGTTTAAATTTGGTGAAAATTGAGTTTTTGCAGTGTGGTGTCGTAGAAAACTCTAAAATGTGTTGTCTTAGATTTGTTGAGTTTATAATCAAGTTTCGATCATGAGGATGGATTGTGACTGAAGCGTGGGAACTGGTTCTATGGTACAAAACAGTTTTTGGCTTTTGAGTTATTATACATTTTTTTTGCTAAAACTGTTGCAAGCATGCAAGAATGCTCTTAACATATTTAAGCTATTGATTACCAGATATATTCTGCTATGACGTCACTAACCAAATTTTATGCAGTTTAAAATTCTTGGGAAATTTTTCATTTACTCTTCTATCTGTTGCTTTCCATGTGTCGAATAAAGTTGATCAAACTTGTAGGAGTCTTGAGTTATCTTTTTTAGTCTTAACATTTTGTCATCTTTGTTAGGAAGGCAGCTGGAGGAATCTGGTGTTCTGAATGATTCTCTTCGTTCACGAAGTAATTCTTGGGGCCTCCACATGCCTTTGGTTTGCCCAGATGGTGCCGTCGTTGCTTATGCATGGAAACGTCAACTTGCTGGTCAGGCTGGTGCTTCTGCCGTTGATAGGACCAGGTGTTTCTTGTGTCGTACTACTCTGTTTTCTGAGCTTAATATTCTAGAGTGTTGTATGACATGTTAAATTCCAAACAATTTTGTTCATTAATTCATTCTTATGATAGCTGAATTTTTTTGCGGGCTTTCATGTGTGCACGTATAAAGTTTTCATATTGTCAAGTTTTTGCTTTACTGGAGCTTGAATTGTGCAGATTGGCTCTGAAAGCATTTACAGATCAAAAAAGGCGGTTTTTCCCGCGCCTTACTGATGATTCTGCTGTAGAATCGGCTACAAAGAAACTTTGCAGCCCCCTATCTCTGAATCCCCAAGAAGAGCTTGGTGATCAGAGATCGCTATCTGATATCTTGTCCTATTTAGAGAAAGAGATTCCCGATTTTAAAACATTTACGTACCAGCGGTTAGATTGGTTAAAGCGGGCATCTGCATTGCCCTCTACTGCGAATAAAAGTTCTATTGAATTGTCAAAAGATCATGGCTTTCCTTGTACAACCAAGTTAAGACAAGATTCAGCAAGTATTCACGAGACAGATGAAGCTGCTGTAGTTGAGCTACTTCTGCCTTCTGTTTTTAGAGCAGTAATATCTCTACATACAGCTGGTTCCATTGATCCAGATGCGGTAGCTTTCTTTTCTCCTGACGAGGTGATTTCATCTACATCTATTTCTTTAAATATCTGTTGATATCACTAAAAGCTGTTTTCCACCTCTGAACTAAGTTGTCAAGTGATGTAGTAGCTTTACATTTCTTTTTTGTTAACACTGAAGTCCCTGAGCCCTTTCATGCTTGCAAACACAGGGGAAGATTAAAGTCTGCTCGTCTAAGTTCTAAGGAGTGTGCAAGTATAGTACTCAGGAGGAACTAGTTTAAGCCAAAAAAAACCCCATATCCCTCGAGTAATACAACATTTTCATGCATGTTTTCACTACCATGCTTTTTCTTGTTTTGACTTATGTTCATTCTGGATTTATTTGGCAAATAATTTCAAAATAAATCAGCTTTGATTCATATGGTTCGGAGGGACTTTGAACTTACTCTACTCTTTAATTTTTCCCATGTATATTTATTGCTTTTAACCTATTGCTGAGATGTTATTGTCTATAATTGATTTTTAAGGGTGGCAGCCACTTACATGGACATGGTTTTTCATTGCATCATGTGTTTAGACATGTCTCGGTAAGAGCCCTGCCAGACTTATGTTTCCCATTCTCTATTTTTGGAGGTCTAGAAGTTTGTTCCAAAAAATTTATCTCCTTCATTGATCTCTCTGTGCAGGAACATGCTTCTATGGCTCTGCAATCCTTCATTTGTGTCAATCCCAAATCAGCCTTGCATTATTTGCTGGTATTTCATATTTGAGAATAATTCATGATAATCCTGCCTGAACTCCAGATAATTTAACATCTGATTTTATCATTGCAGCACTGGATCTGCAGTTATCGAACTTTGTTTACCAAAGTTTGCAGGTGATATATTGATTTATCCATGATTTACTTTACTTATACTATATGCATTGCTGCTGTTTCTAAACTGAACCATGGAAATTGTAACTGTGCAGCAAGTGTGGCAAGCTACTATTAATTGACAAACAATCAGGTTTGATTTTACCTCCTGTAAAGCGCCCTTTCCGTAACTACTCTGCCAGCAAAATATCGGCGAAAAATAGCTCGATGGAGAGCTGTAGTGGTCTGGATCTCATACTGGCTTTCCATATCAGCTGCTTTTCATATAACGCATAGATGCTTCATTTTCTTCTTCATGTAGAATAACCTTTTAGTCCAGGTTTTGTCTATTAGGGGCTATTTGAAACCTTGAAAGATTAGGTCCCGGTTTCATGATGTTGGAATTTGCATATACATTAAAAAACACCCTTGAGGTTTAGCCTAACTATTAGAATCAATTGAAAAGGTACGTGTTGTGGGAAGGGTAATCTGATGGTACATTCTAAGTTGAAGTGTCATTTTTAGTCTAAGACTAATTTTATTAGTCCGCTGCAAAAAAATGTCGAGGTGGCTTTAAATTTAAAATGGAAAACATGATACTTCCATAGTTGAATTTTGAATATATTTAACCCAAATAGTAAAAACATGCATGGATGTACATCTCTAAAAGAAGAGAACACTGATAACAACAGACGCAGCATACATGAAGATTAAGAGGGCGGTGAAGTTTATTACGACTGCTTCTTGATTTCGTTGTAGATGCAATGTAAAATCCAAGAATTTTAAGTTTTATCATTTAAGTTTTATCACGATAGTATATTTTGGATACCAGGATTTATCTCATTTGAGGATGTGAGATTTGTAAGATTTTACCAAAATTGAGTGAATAATAATATCGTGTATATTATTATTTGAAATTTCGCAGATAAATGCCTAAGATTTTAGTTGATATGGAGATACCGGGATAAAAATCAGGCAAAGGATAATAAAATCCCTAGAATTCGAAATTTACAGTGTATATATTTGAGAATTTCGAAAATTGAGAGAGAAAAGATTTAGAGTTCGAATATATATCACGGATAGATCACGATTCTCGATAAAGATTTGATTCAGATTCAAATGCGATATCACTCGATCACGATAGCAGTCAACCCCTATAAATAGGAGGGCCCTGTAGACTCGAAAATCACACCACATATCACACCAAATTTTCGAAAATTTGTGCTCTAGTCTCTTTAGGAATTTTTGAGCGCAGCGAAGCCCTGCCGCCGTCCAACCAGTGAAGTAGGAATTTCGAAGAACCCTAGCCTTTTTACGTTTTTCATCAATAATTTAAGGTAATTGGGCTTGTTTTAAATTATTGAATTTCGATGCATATATTTTCGGTTTTATAAAAATTCGGGCGAGTACAATTCTTCTTCTACACCCTTCTGGTTACGATATTTTGCATGAATAAATGTTTTGACACTGTGAGAATTCAACTTGATATGGGTGGGAATCCCAACCATACGTACCCTTACGCGGTGGGGGAGATAACCGCTATACGGCCTCGTCCCCTTAGAGTAGTAAAAATTAGGGACTGAGTAAACCATTGAAAGTAGATAAATCTCAGTGTCGGGTTAATGATGCGCACGTGATAAGAATTATGTTTGCATGGTATGTATATTTCGAAATTGCATGTTGTTTTGTTGTACTCGAACGGCCCCTACTTGCTGAGTATTTCCCAAAATACTCACCCTTTACAACCTTCCCAGATAAATCCGAAGAGCAGATTGAAGAAGAAGAATTGGAACAATTTTGGGGCTGGTGAATTGTTTTAATCTCGGGAGTTGCTAGTAAAGAGGTTTCTGAATTTTGGTACTCAAGTTTTATGTAAAAACGTTTCCGCATTTATTTCATTAGTTATTTCAGTTGTAAAGACTTCGATTTTTGATATTATGATTAATAAACTGGTATTTCGGTTTATACTATGCTACGAGGCTGGTTGTTTCAATTGTGTGATTGTTAAACGACGCCGGTGTCAAATCCCGAGTTTCGGGGCGTGACATTTTAGTGGTATCAGAGCCGTCAGGTTCATAATCTGAGTGGGAAAAATCGAGTTTCAAAAAAAAAATCAAATTTCGGAAAAAAAAATTTCGGCCAAACAGCCCCTACGCGCGCCGCCGCGTTTTTCGCCGATTCCGGCTGCTTCCGGTAGTGTTTCTTTGATCGGAGACCAGATCTAGAATCGTCTCGATGAGACGAACAAAAGCCCTCCAACAATTTCATATTTCGCGTTCGGATGAAACGGGAATTTCAGATCTACGAATTTGGCGTATGAACCCTAACCCGAAAATTATTTTGTCCAATTACCCTACCAATCCTACTCCGATTTTCAATTCCTTATAGCCAACTAATCTATGATCCCCATGGGTAACTTTTACCAACAATCAATTTTGAGTTCAGATCACCCAATCGGAAACGCCCAATTTCATTGAGTTAACCGAGTTGCGCGAGTTCCCCGCCAAATTAGGTAGTTTTCCTACCGATTCCTGCCGTGCCACCACCGGTTCTGTGATCCTGACCCCTTCGCCGTCATAAGCATTTGCTCCGACCATACTCCGGCGAGTCAACCCGGCCGAGTCAGCGAGTCAACCCGTCAGCATACATCCTTCGATTTTTTTTTTGTAGGAAACTCCGAATTCGGTTCTGTCAACTGTTCTAAAACCCTCTCGACGAATTCTTTCAATCCATATGTTTATCTCTAGACTTTCCATTTTTGGAAAATATCTCGAAAAATCTCGTTCAACGCGTTTCTTGTAGTGCTTATCGGATTTTTATGGAATTTTATTAAGGAAACAATTAATATTGACCTATATTGTTGGGATTGTACTTATCTGAGATAAGTTGACTTAAGCTTCTGATTTAAGGTGAAATATTTGATTTGGGGACAATAAATTATTTATGGAAAAAAAAAACTAGTATGTGAAAATTTGAGATAAGAGTTATAATAAGTTTTGGATATTCCAATATGAAAGTTGATTTTGGGCAATAGTCAAATGCGTAAACATTAATTTGAGTTCTTAAAGAATGCTAAGCGTTAACTTTAAATATGTATAATTTTGGGTTACCTTGTCTAAAAGGAAGTTGGGAAACAATATCTTAAGGTTTAAGTAATTTATATTATTTTGGGATAACTCGTAGATTACGATCTTATATGAATAAAATAAGTTATGAGATTATTGTTGGATATTGAGGAAAGTAAGGTTTAGTGCAAGTAACATTTAACAAAAGCATTAATTGATGATTAATTTCATTTATACAAGGTTGAATAAGATTTTATTTTCTGACGACTGAGTTATAATTTTTGGGATTTAAATCAATAGGGTATAGATTGATATTGAATGAAGTTCCAAGATTTTATATGGGTTTTTAGTTTTGAGATAGTAATCGTGATAATTTCAAGATAGAATAAAATCATCATCTATACGTATATATTCAGTGCCGACTTGATTCAAAGCACTTTGGTAAGATTTCGACGTCATCATATGGATGGATTGGTTATCTAAGAGCAGTGCAATAGCAGATTGCTGGAGTAAAAAAAAAAATTCAAACTCCGAAACGCGAACCAAGAAGAAATAAGGTATCATGGCAATGCCAAGTGACAGAAATACATTCTTTCTGCTTCCCAGACTTGGAAAGCCATTAAATCAGGCGAAAAAAAAAAGTTTACCTAGCAATGGTGAACGAAGTGCAGGAAAATATTGAGCTCAAGCTAGAAGATACCCTAATAATGCGAGAATTTCCGAACGTTTTTCTAGAAGAACTCCCAGGGATAGTCCCGGACCGCGAAGTTGAGTTCGAAATTAATCTGGTCCCTGGTGCAGCACCAATTTCGAAAGCACCTTACCGAATGACGCCAACTGAACTCCAAGAGCCAAAGGAACAACTCCAAGAATTGCCAGACAAGAAGCAATTTCAACTGAGTACGTCTCCATAAGGAACTCCAGTACTGATTGTGAATAAGGAAGACAGAAGTATGATATTGTGTATAGATTATAGAGAACTCAATAAGATCACAATCGAGAATAAATATCTTCTTCCAATGATAGACGATTCTTTTCGATCAACTTAAAGAAGTTACAACATTTTCCAAGCTTGACCTGAGAAGATGCTACTACCAATGGAAGGTCAGGGCTGAAGATATTCTCAAAACAGCTTTTCGGAGAAGATATGTGCATTATGAGTTCATAGTGATGCCTTTTGGACTGACCAACACGCCTGCAACCTTCATGGACCTAATGAATAGAGTTTTCAAGCCATTCCTGGATCAGTTCATAGTAGTATTTATTGACGACATCCTCGTCTATTCTTCCAACGAACATGATCACGAAGAGCATCTCCGCATTGCACTTCAGACCTTGAGAGAGAAGGAACTCTACGCTAAGTTTAAGAAATGTGAGTTCTGGTTAAAGAGTGTATCCTTTTTAGGACACGTAATCTCTGAAGCAGGAGTATCAGTGGATCCCAAGAAAGTCGAGGCAATTACAGAGTGGCCAAACCTAAGAACGCCACAGACATCAGGAGCTTTCTTGGACTGGCAGGTTATTACAGAAAGTTTGTCAAAGGTTTTTCCTCAATCGCCATACCACTGACTAAACTCATTCAGAAGAATTCCAAGTTCGTCTGGGACGAAGGTTGCGAGAAAAGTTTTCAGACGTTAAAAGAAAAGCTCGCATCCACGCCAGTACTAATCTTACCCACTGAAGATAAGGAATTCACCATCTACAGCGACGCATCTAAGGAAGGTTTGGGATGCGTACTCATGCAAGAGGGAAGAGTAATAGCCTACGCATCAAGGCAGTTGAAACCGCACGAGCAGAACTATCCTACGCATGATCTGGAGCTAGCAGCAGTTTTATTTGCCTTAAAAATTTGGAGGCACTATCTCTATGGCGCCAAGTGTGAAATTTTCACAGATCACCAGAGCCTCAAACTCCTGAAGGATTACGACCTGACAATCAGTTACCACCCGGGTAAAGCGAACAAGGTGGCCGATGCTCTGAGTCGGAAAAATGAGAGCAAAATTACTCTGGCTTCACTCTCCGCAAGACCATGTCTGCAAGAGACCGTCAAGTTAAACCAGGATCGAGACCCTGAGCTAAAGAAACTTAGGGGACAAGTCGAAAGCGGATCTACAAACTGATGACAAAGGAGTCCTGTGGATGAAAGGGCGACTGTGTGTACCAGAATGCGATAACCTTCGCCAAGAAATACTGTCAGAAGCACACAAATCCAAGTTTTCAGTCCATCCAGGGAGTATGAAGATGTACAGAGATCTTAAAAGCAATTTTTGGTGGAATAGAATGAAAAGAGACGTGGCAGAATTTGTTTCTAAATGCCAAGTGTGTCAACAGGTCAAAGCAGAGCACCAACAACCTGGAGGATTATTGCAACCGTTGGAGATACCTGAGTGGAAGTGGGAACACATCTCCATGGACTTTGTGGTGGGGTTACCAAAGTCGAGGCAAGGTCAAGACGGAATATGGGTAATTGTAGATAGACTTACAAAATCTGCACACTTCCTACCCGTCCGTATGAACTATAATCTGGACAAGTTGGCTACACTGTATATGGATAATATTGTACGAATTCATGGAGTACCAGTGAGCATCCTGTCTGACAGAGACCCAAGATTCGTCTCACGTTTTTGGAAGAGCTTTCAGGGGGCCATGGGAACTAAAGTGACTCTTAGCACGGCCTATCACCCACAAACCGATGGCCAAATCGAGATAACAATTCAAACCCTGGAAGACATGCTGCAAGCATGCGCTCTAGAATTCAATAGCAATTGGAGCAATCATCTACCATTGATCGAGTTTGCTTATAATAACAGCTATCACAGCAGTATTGGGATGGCTCCATACGAAGCCCTGTATAGGAGAAAATGCCGATCACCCTTATATTGGGATGAAGTGGGAGAAAAAGCAATAGCAGGACCCGAACTCGTACAGATAACAATAGGCAAGGTTACAGTAGTCCGAGAGAAACTCAAGGCAGCTCAAGATCGACAAAAGAGTTGGGCAGATCTGAAAAGAAGGCCAGTGGAATTCAATATCGGCGAGAAGGCCTACGTAAAAGTCTCGCCTATGAAAGGAGTGGTCCGATTCAGTAAAGCCGGGAAGCTGAACCCTCGTTATGTGGGACCCTTTGAGATTATGGAAAAAGTGGGCACATTAGCATACAGATTGGCGCTGCCACCAAACATGCCTAGAATTCACAACATTTTCCACGTGTCCCAACTACGGAAATACATCTCGGACCCAAGCCACGTGTTGGAAGCAGAACCGCTCATGATCGAAAGTAACTTGGGAGAAGAGCTGAAGTACGAAGAAGTTCCCATCAGAATTGTGGACACCAAGGACCAAGTACTAAGGCGACGTATCATTCCCTACGTCAAGGTACAATGGTCTAACCACACGGAAAGAGAAGCCACGCAGGAGCTAGAAGAAAGGATGAGGGACCAATACCCGTACCTCTTCGGAGACCAAGCCAACCCAAGTTTCGAGGACGAAACTTCCCATAAGGAGGGAGGGATGTAAAATCCAAGAATTTTAAGTTTTATCATTTAAGTTTTATCACGATAGTATATTTTGGATACCATGATTTATCTCATTTGAGGATGTGAGATTTGTAAGATTTTACCAAGATTGAGTGAATAATAATATCGTGTATATTATTATTTGAAATTTCGCAGATAAATGCCTAAGATTTTAGTTGATATGGAGATACCGGGATAAAAATCAGGCAAAGGATAATAAAATCCCTAGAATTCGAAATTTACGGTGTATATATTTGAGAATTTCGAAAATTGAGAGAGAAAAGATTTAGAGTTCGAATTTATATCACGGATAGATCACGATTCTCGATAAAGATTTGATTCAGATTCAAACGCGATATCACTCGATCACGATAGCAGCCAACCCCTATAAATAGGAGGGCCCTGTAGACTCGAAAATCACACCACATATCACACCAAATTTTCGAAAATTTGTGCTCTAGTCTCCTTAGGAATTTTCGAGCGCAGCGAAGCCCTGCCGCCGTCCAACCAGTGAAGTAGGAATTTCGAAGAACCCTAGCCTTTTTACGTTTTTCATCAAGAATTTAAGGTAAGTGGGCTTGTTTTAAATTATTGAATTTCGATGCATATATTTTCGGTTTTATAAAAATTCGGGCGAGTACAATTCTTCTTCTACACCCTTCTTGTTACGATATTTTGCATGAATAAATGTTTTGACACTGTGAGAATTCAACTTGATATGGGTGGGAATCCCAACCATACGTACCCTTACGCGGTGGGGGAGATAACCGCTATACGGCCTCGTCCCCTTAGAGGAGTAAAAATTAGGGACTGATATCAGTAAACCATTGAAAGTAGATGAATCTCAGTGTCGGGTTAATGATGCGCACGTGATAAGAATTATGTTTGCATGGTATGTATATTTCGAAATTGCATGTTGTTTTGTTGTACTCGAACGGCTCCCACTTGCTGAGTATTTCCCAAAATACTCACCCTTTACAACCTTCCCAGATAAATCCGAAGAGCAGATTGAAAAAGAAGAATCGGAACAATTTTGGGGCTGGTGAATTGTTTTAATCTCGAGAGTTGCTAGTAAAGAGGTTTCTGAATTTTGGTACTCAAGTTTTATGTAAAAACGTTTCCGCATTTATTTCATTAGTTATTTCAGTTGTAAAGACTTTGATTTTTGAGATTATGATTAATAAACTGGTATTTCGGTTTATACTATGCTACGAGGCTGGTTGTTTCAATTGTGTGATTGTTAAACGACGCCGGTGTCAAATCCCGAGTTTCGGGGCGTGACATGCAAAATGAAGAATTTCTCGACCAGCCCTGTTTCTGTGCTTAAAATCGCCATGAAGAAGATGATGATGCCTAGTACTGCGTGCCATGGTGCTAAACTTTTCCTTGTCGATGCTTCCGCTCGAGGATAAAAGAATGTGAAGAAAGAGAACAGCCACTGAAACATATATATATAAACTATTATGCAACACATCTGTCACATGGGAATACTATAGATATTTCATAGGAAATTAATCAATTCGTAGATTGATTTGATTTGTTTTGCCATCTATCAAGTATGTGAATCGAAGATGCAAATTGTTCTTTTTTTTATTATTATTATTTTTTCTCGAAGTCGTTCGATTATATTCATATTTCATGGTTTTCTATATAAATTAATATGAGAATTGGCAACAATTGATAAGGAAAATTTAATCTAACTGTTCTAAAGTAAAATCTGTGTAAGTAGATATATATGTATACCTGCAAAGCAAAAAGGCAGATAGTGGACATGCCTAACCAAGAATGGAAGGAATACATATGGGGAATTCCCTCGTCACTGTGAAACTTGAAGACTGCGTAAATCCCCACGATTCCAGTTCCGAGTGCCACCAAATGCAGCAGCAAATGAATCATTTTCGGCCATTTCCTAATTGCCGGCAAGGTCTTGTATGCCATGATTGCTGTAAATAACTAATCCACTGCTTTAAAAATACTAAATATATCGATAACAGATTATATCTCTTTTCTAACAAGAAAAAGAAGTTTTCGAATGTATATATATATATATATATATATATATATACACACACATATACTAGGAATATACACGTGCGATGCACGTAGGTGACTAATAATGAAAAATATAATAACAAGAATTAGATAATGTTTAAAGTCGTTTGAATAACATCATGTTTATAAGTATTTATCAATCTAAATATATCAATACACAATACATAAAAATACATCATGACAATAAATCATATATATTTACTTATTTATATGACATTTTTCGCAGATCTCTTAAATGATAAATAAGCAAAAATATTTTTCATTCAAATATCATTCAAAACGGAAAAAATAATAAAAATAAAATTAACAGAATAATGAATTCTACCAAAATCAAAACTAAAATTTACTTAAATAGAGTACACATAGACAATGGACAATGAATCACAAAAATTGATTAAGAAATGTAAATAAATAATTTTTTTTACATAAAATTTAGAAAATAAAGATGAATGTGAATTAATGTCCAAATCTATTTAAGATGGACAATGAATCACAAAAAAAACTCTTAAAAGACATATTAATTTAATTTGCTAACTTAAATGAACAAGGAAATGTAAAAAAATAATTTTTTTTGGCATAAAATTTAAGAAATAAAGAAGAATGTGTATTAATGTCCAAATTCATTTAAGATGGACAATGAATTACAAAAAAAAAACCCTTAAGATAACCTAATAATTTAATTGGCCAACTTAAATGAACAAGGACATATAAGGAAATTCACAATTAAAGTGATATATTTATATGTAAAGTGGTATATTTATATGTACTAGAAGACATGTACGTGCGTTGCACGTGTGGAACATACAACAACCGTAATTTTTGAATTTTTCATGATATATTTTAAAATTATAAAGTTCTATACATAAATCATATCATTGAAAAAGTAGCTACAAGTTCAACAAGTATTCATTGAAAGAAATATGACGGGGCATAAAACATGAAGATAATTGTAATTTTTTTAAAAAAAATTATTTTTCGAGCCAAAAAAATATTTAAAAAACATAAGAAAAATTTTAAAATCTTATAAAGT
Source organism: Primulina tabacum (assembly GCF_025594145.1). NCBI lineage: Eukaryota > Viridiplantae > Streptophyta > Magnoliopsida > Lamiales > Gesneriaceae > Primulina > Primulina tabacum. The sequence goes on from NC_134550.1 coordinate 58,626,874, forward strand.
TATTTTAAGTAACTATAGATGTAAGACTAATTTGTTTCGCATAAAAAAGATATGAATTCATTCTTATTCATCATTTTCTATTACTTTGATGTATATATGAGTAATTATTACACGTCAAACCAATTTAAACTCATTTTCATTCTTTTGAAATGTTCTCTCATGGCACCAAACAATTATTTGGGTTTGACATGCATAAATTTGTACGGTTTGGCCTATTGACACCCACGTCAATGCAATTCTCATTATGTTCATAATTAGCTTTGTATATGGCTTTGGACGGTGTATCACAATTATAAGAAATAAAATTCTTGTCTTGGGTAACAAATATAACATTTGACCTGAAGATCAAGAAATGTTTGAATTAAAAGATTAATCTTTCAATATCATTCAGTTTTGTTAGATTAAGAGTGCAAGAGTGAGAGTAGTACTGAGATTGATGAACTCTTAGAAAGTTCTTGTGCGTACTCTTGGCATCATGTCGCTTATTTTAAATTCTATTAAAGATATAATTTTTTTCTAAAAAAATGGACTGTAAATTTTATTCCAAAATAAAATTTCGTTTTTCTTTAAAATTCATTAATACCCAAAAAACGAAAAATAACGTGTATTTATTAATATTATTTAACAAAAATAAGGACATACATGTAAATTCACATAATTTACGTTATTCATGGATGTTAATTTACTTAAGTTAAAAATAAAAATTGGCACAAAAACTCATTTGAGGCTGTTTCATAGGTCAAATTTGTGAAACATGTCTCCTATCCGATTCGAATCGTAAAAAACATTGTTTTTCACTTCGAAAACAGACCGGGTCAACATATCTCAGATATATATCCATTATATCAGCTCACAGAATACCTACTCAAAAATTAGAGAACTATAAAATTTTGAACAAAAGTGTATACTTCATTTTCATTTGATTTATTTTAAACTCATTAATTAATAAAAAAATCAAACAAAAATAACATCCAAAAATAATTAACGTAGAGTTCATAAATAAAAAAAAAAAAAGAGAAAAATCAAACAAAAAGAATTATTTTTAAAAATAGGATATAATTCATTTTTAAAAAATGGAGCATAAATTTTATAATTCTTTTATTTATTTTAAATACTATTAAATATATAGTTTTTCTTAAAAATGGAGTATAAGTTCTATTTCAAAAAATGTTGTCAAGTTTCATATATATATATATATATATATATATATATATATATATATATAAATAGAATGTAAATTTCATTCCAAAAAATGAATGCTAAATTTAAATTTCATTCCAAAAAATGGTTGCTAAATTTCATTTTTCTTCAATTTATTTTAAAATTTATTGAGTAATAGATGGAAAAAAACAAATAAACAAACAAATAGATATGTATTAATTAATATTATTATTTACATTATTCATGGATGTTAATTTACTCAAGTTAAAAATAAATTAGCACAGAAAGTCATATGAGGCTGTTTCGTGAGTCAATTTTGTGAAACATGTTTCATATACAACCCGAATTATGAAAAACCATTGTTTTTCAATATGGAAATGACTGGTTCGACCCGTATCAAGGATATATATCTATAAACCGTCTCACAAAAGACCTACTCAAAAATTGGAGAAGTATAAAATTTTGACAAGTGTATAAACTTCATTTTTCTTTGATTTATTTTAAATGAATTAGCATTAATTAATAAAAAAATATCAACTCGTCTTTGAGATATATTTACTTGATACCGTCTTACAAAAAACTGTTGGGTGCAATAATAGTCCCTGCTGGAAGAGCGATCGAACCGTGGTGCTTGAGCTGCTGTGCGGTTTAAAAGATTTGAGTTGCACCATTATCACCAGCTATAGCTTTTGGTAAAGCAATAAGCACTCGGTCCTACAATTGGTATCAGAGCCAATGTCACGAGTTCGATTCTCATTGATTGCAATGAGTGCAATTATTGAGAGGGAGATTGTTAGGTGCAATAATTGTCCCTGCTGGAAGAGCGATCGAACCGTGGTGCTTGAGCTGCTGTGCGGTTTAAAAGATTTGAGTTGCACCATTACCGCCAGCCATAACTTTTGGTAAAGCGGTAAGCACTCGATCCTACAAAGACCTATTAAAATATTGGAGAATTATAAAATTTTGAACCAAAACGTTAACTTCAATTTTATTCTAACAAAAAAAAGAGATAATGTAGGACCGAGCGCTTGCCGCTTTACCAAAAACTATAGCTAGTGGTAATTGTGCAACTCAAATCTTTTTAAACCGCATAGCAGCTCAAGCACTACGGTTCGATGGCTCTACCAAGTAGGGACAATTATTGCACTCAACAATCTCCTTCCCAATAATTGCACTCATTGCAATCAATGGGAATCGAACTCGTGACCTTAGCTATGATACCAATTGTAGGACCGAGCGTTTGCCGCTTTACCAAAAGCTATAGGTAGTGGTAATGGTGCAACTCAAATCTTTTTAAACCGCACAACAGCTCAAGCACCACGATTCGATAATTCTCCCAAACAGGGACAATTATTGCACCCAACAGATAAATAGAACAAAAATAATTATTTTTAAAATAAGAAAATAGTTCGTTTTTTTAAATGGAATGTAAATTTCGTTATTGTTTTATTTATTTTAAATTTCATTAAAGATTAAAGATATAGTTTTTTTAAAAAAAAACATAGAGTGTAAATTTCATTCCAATAAGTGGTGGCTGGATTATATTTTTCTTCAATTTATTTTAAAATCCACTAATAGATGGAAAAAAACCAAAACATATATTTATTATTACTATTATTTTAAATTTTATTAAAGATATATATTTTTTATAAAAAAATTGAGTGCAAATTTCATTCCAAAAATAGAAGATAAATTTAAATTTCATTCTAAAAAATGATAGCTAAATTTTTCATTCTAAAAAATGGTAGCTAAATTTCATTTTTCTTCAAGAATAGCTAGGAAAAAAAAAACAAAAAACATATATTTATTATTGTTATCATTTTGAATTTCATTAAAGGTATAAGTTTTTTTTAAAAATAGTGTGCAAATTTCATCACAAAATTTTATACATTATCATATAAGATTTTTTATGCATCTTAACATCGATAAATTCACTAAAAATTTATTGATTTATATTTTAATTATGGTTACCACATAATTTTGGTTTCGCCCCAGATTTTATGTATTCGTTTGCTTGAATTTATTGTTCCTCATTTGGCCAAGACTCATAATATGTCAAAAAATGAAAGCGAATATCAATTTAAAGAGATGATAATATTTATATATTGTAATAAATGTGTTTATCCCTCACGATACTAAAAAAATTAATTAAAAATAATATGTTGACAAACATTGTCAGGAATCCAAAAACACAATTCAAATGTTTCAATTTTCAGTGATTACCAAAATATCTCAACAACAACAATTTGTGGACAAGATAGTAACATCACAATTTAAAAAAACAAACAAAAAACATATATTTATTATTGTTATCATTTCGAATTTCATTAAAGATATAAGTTTTTTTAGAAAATGAATTATTACTATTATTTTAAATTTCATTAAAGACATATATTTTTTTTAAAAAAATGGAGTGCAGATGTCATTCCAAAAAATAAAAAATAAATTTAGTAGTTAAATTTTAATTTTCTTCAATTGATTGTAGAAGTGATTAATAGTTAGGAAAAACAAAAAAAAACATGTATTAATAAATATAATTTAATGAAGATAAGGATATACATGTAAATTCACAATTCAAACTCACATATTTATAATAGTAATAGGTTAAATTTCATTAAAGACATATATTTTTTAAAAAAATGGAGTGCAAATGTCATTCCAAAAAATGAAAAATAAATTTACTAGTTAAATTTCAATGTTCTTCAATTGATTGTAAAAGTCATTAATAGTTAGGAAAAACAAACAAAAAATATGTATTAATAAATATAATTTAATGAAGATAAGGACATACATGTAAATTCATAATTCAAACTCATATATTTATAATAGTAATAGATAATAGATATGTTAGATATAGTCTCATGTTTTTGTTTGTTTACCTTCACCAGAGAGTAAGAGAGTAAGACAAAACCAATAACCATCAGCAGTGGATGCATCTGCAACATGCAACATTCAATCGATCGGATCATTATACCAGATTCACCAAAAAAATTAAAAAAAGGTGAGAAGTAAAAATTTACATTAAAAATCTTGGCTTCAACTTCTGATTTAAACGCAACACCTTCCATGAAATGAAGCAGCCAAACAAGGAGTAGAGTGATCACTGCTATTGCCACAACATGTGCAAAAAGAGTCATTGGAAGCGCCGACGTATCGTAGTTCGAGCTTCTTTTGAAAGCCATTAATCTTGTAATTTTGATCAACAAGGGGACGTTGAGAGCATATATAAGTTTTTTTTTTTATCACGCACCTCGATGTTCTTGTTTTCATCAAAAGTGGTGTAGAATAGTAGTCAAAAGAACCTCTCAGTGTGTGAGAATAAAGGGTTGTGCGACTGAAAGGAAAATTTTGGGCAATCCGTCGAGCCGGCTGGCTTGTTGGGAAATTACCCCGAAGCGATACCGATCACGATGATAATATTGCCGAAAAATGCGGAATAAAATAATCAACAAGAACACAAGATTTACGTGGTTCACCCAAAAATAGGCTACGTCCACGGAGCTACTGCAGATCTTTTATAATTGGAAGAAATATTACAACAAGTGTATAAAACAATACACTAAATATCTCACACTCTCAACCCGAGTATAACCGAGAAAATATTTTATCTAACTCACACAAGAAAAAACTCTCTTTTTTTCTTTGCTCTTTATTTTATAATACTAAAGAGCTTATGATCAGGGATACATAAACTGAGATGGAGGGAGCTCTATAACTCTATTTATAGAGCTCCCCGTGCATGAAATTTCCATTCGGCTTCTTGCCATCGCCAATCAAATTTGACAATTGCAACAAATTTGCAAAACCAATTTGTATTCATCCGACATCCCATTAAATAAATGTGGCCCTTGTCACCTAACAATTCTCCCACTTGAAGACTTGATTTCAATCATGTCTTCACACCGTCATTGCAGCAGCTCAGATCTCTTCATTTATACTTGCAGTCCAACTGAGGTTGAACACAACTTCAGTTTGTCAATGGTTACCGTCTTTGTGAGCATATCTGCTGGATTTTTACTTCCAGGAATCTTCTCCAGCATTAAGACTCCATCTTCCAGCACTGATCTGATGAAATTGTACCTAACATGTATATGCTTTGTCCTAGAATGATAAACAGGATTTTTTGCTAAATGAATAGCACTCTGACTGTCACAGTGTAACGTGCTATCTTCAAGCTTCTGACCCAATTCTTCCAGAAATGATCTCAACCATATCATCTCCTTGCTAGCTTCTGTAACTGCTACATACTCAGCCTCAGTAGTCGAAAGCGCAACAATCTTTTGCAGCTTAGACACCCAGCTTACAACTGTACCACCTAATGTGAACACATATCCAGTAGTACTTTTCCTGCCATCCAGGTCACCACCCATATCGGCATCGACAAAACCCTGTAAGCCTAATTTTGACCTCCTGAAGCATAAAGAACAACTAGCAGTACCTTTCAAATACCTGAGAATCCACTTAACTGCTTCCCAGTGTTGCTTTCCTGGATTACTCATAAACCTGCTCACAACTCCCACTGCATGTGCTATGTCTGATCTTGTACATACCATTGCATACATGAGGCTTCCGACAGCAGAAGCATAAGGAACCTTATTCATATAAGCCTTCTCCTGCTCCGTCGATGGTGATTGTGCTTTTGTTAGTTTGAAATGGCTAGCCAAAGGAGCATTCACAGATTTAGCTTCATCCATATTAAATCTGCTAACCACCTTTTTCACGTACTCTTTTTGTGATAACTTCAAGAATCCATTCACCCGGTCTCTTAAGATCCTCATTCCAAGGATTTGCTTTGCAGCACCCAAATCCTTCATTGCAAATTCCTTTGATAAATCTTTTTTCAGTTTATCAATTTCTTCCAGACAAGCTCCAGCTATCAGCATATCATCTACATATAGCAGTAGTATAATATAAGAACCGTCAAACTTTTTCACATAACAGCAGTGATCAGCTTGACACCTTAGGAAACCATTATTACTCATGAATCCGTCAAACTTCTTGTACCACTGTCTTGGAGCTTGTTTGAGACCGTACAAGCTCTTCTGAAGTTTGCACACCATTCTCTCTTTTCCCCGTACTTCAAAACCCTGTGGCTGCTTCATATAAATTTCTTCATCCAGGTCACCGTGAAGAAACGCAGTCTTTACATCCAACTGCTCCAAATGTAGGTCTTCCTTCGCCACTAGTCCAAGTACTGTCCTGATAGTGGTTAATTTAACAACCAGAGAGAAAATCTTGGTGTAATCAATTCATTCCCGTTGTTGGAAGCCTTTTACAACAAGTCTTGCCTTGTACCGCTTGCTACCATCATGCTCTTCTTTTAACCGGTACACCCACTTGTTATGTAACGCCTTTTTGCCTTGCGGAAGTTCTGTCAACTCTCACGTCTGATTGGATGACAGTGAATCCATCTCATCTTCCATGGCCAACTCCCACTTGGTTGAATCATTATTTTGCATTGCCTCTTCATAGGTCTCCGGTTCACCTTTGTCTGTCAGCAAAATATAGTGAAGTTCAGGGGAGTATCTCTCAGGTGGTCTGATGGTTCTCAAAGATCTCCTGAGTTCAATCACCGGAGTTTGTGGGTCATCATCTTGTACAATTTCTTCTTTATTTTCCTGGTTACTGGTTTTCGATTCATTCACAGGAATATATGTCAATGGCACTTCATCAGTCTTCTTGACTTCAGGACATTCATCTCCAGCTCCAATGTTTGACTTGTCCTTGTACAAAAGTTGCTCATTAAAGATTACATCCCTGCTCCGAATGATCTTCCGATTTTGGTCATCCCAGAAACGATAACCAAACTCATTATCTCCATAACCAATAAAGAAGCACTTTTTTGATTTCGGATCAAGTTTTGTTCTGCTTGCTGAATCAATATGAACATAGGATAGACATCCAAACATTTTCAAGAAAGAAAGGTTTACTTCTTTGCCGCTCCAAACCTCTTCGGGTATTTTGCAGTCAAGCGGTATCGAAGGTCCTCTGTTGATCAAATATGCTGCAGTGTTAACAGCATCAGCCCAGAATGATTTTGGCAATCCAGAATGCAATCTCATGCTCCTTGCTCGTTCATTCAGGGTCTTGTTCATCCTTTCAGCTACATCATTCTGTTGAGGTGTACCAGGAATGGTTTTCTCCTTCTTGATCCCGTTCTGTGCACAATATTTCTTGAACTCGTCATCTTCATATTTTCCACCATTATCAGACCGTAAGCACTTCACCTTCAAGTTGGTCTCATTTTCCACCATAGCTTTCCACCTTTTAAAGGTCTCGTAAACATCAGATTTATTTTTCAGAAAATAAACCCAAACTTTTCTACTCGAATCGTCAATGAATGTGAATAGTATCTCGAGCCTCCAAGGGATGTCACAGGAGATGGCCCCCATACATCAGTATGAACCAGCTCCAACTTTGCTGCTTTCGGTTCTCTACCGCCTTTTGAAAAGCTCACCTTCTTCTGCTTTCCAAAGATACAGCTTTCACATAGTTGGTGTTCAACAGTCTTTAATTCTGGTAGCTTTCTTTTGACACCAACATCTTCATTCCCTTCTCACTCATATGTCCAAGTCTATAATGCCATAGACTTGAATTGGCTCCAGCATCCACAGCTGCTAATGTGTCTCTGCAACTGAAAGTCATATACAGTGTTCCAGTTTTCTTTCCTCGAGCAACGATCATGGCTCCTTTGTTCACTTTCCAGGAACCATCACCGAAGGTCACATTGTGGCCTTCATCATCGAACTGTCCCACCGAGATCAGATTGCGTGTCAATTTTGGTACATGCCTGACTTTGTTGATTTTCCAGACAGATCAATTTGACATCTTCATCCGTACATCACCCATACCAACAATTTCCAAGGGTTTTCCATCAGCCAGGAAAACTTTTCCGTAATTGCCAGCGATGTAATTATCAAATACATCGCGATCACCAGTGGTATGAAACGAAGCTCCCGAGTCCATAACCCAAGAATCAACAGGGCTTTCCATGGATAATAGCAGAGCATCATGTACTTCCTCAGTGACAGCATTGGTATTATTCTTCGTTGATCTGCAGTTCTTTTTCAAGTGACCAGTTTCACCACAGCTCCAGCACTTCAAATTCTTTTCAAAGCAGCTTTTGTCTTTTCCATTTCTTGACTTGGACCTACCGCGCCATCGGTTAGAACTCTTTTCGCTACTCATGCTCCTTCCTCTGTTCTCGAGATTTAGAGCAGATCTCGATGATGTTCCTTCACTCGAATCCATCATTCGAACTTCTTCAGCAAGAATTTGATCCCTGACATCATTGAATTGTAGCTTTCTTTTTCCAACAGAGTTGCTAACTGCTGCCCGCATTGGTTCCCAATTATTTGGTAAAGACGCCAAAAGAATAAGTGCACGAATCTCATCATCAAAATTAATTTCAACTGATGTTAGCTGAGAGACAATCGTGTTGAAGTCATTGATGTGTTTAGCCACCGAAGCACCTTCTCCCATTTTCAAGTTGAATAACTTTTTCATGAGATGCACTTTGTTGTTTGCTGATGGCTTCTCGTACATGTCCGATAAAATGGACATCATCTCTTCTGTGGTTTGTGCCTCCGCCACGTTATGCGCCACGTTCTTTGTTAGGGTCAATCTTATGGCACCTAAAACCTGTCGGTCAAGGAGCTCCCAATCATCATCCTCCATCTTTTCTGGTTTCTTTCCTGATAGAGGTTGATGCAGCTTCTTACTGTACAGATAATCTCTTATCTGTAACCGCCAGAACGAAAAATCTGTTCCGTCGAACTTGTTGATTCTCGGTCCCGATCCATCATCTCCGGCCATCACTTCTCTAGCCTTAGCAAAAAATCTAAAAAATCTTTTCTGATGTGGAAGATCAGACAAAGCTGCAACCACAGAGCATACTTAGAATTCTTAAGAATTTTCACAACAAGGCTCTGATACCAGTTGTTGGGAAATTACCCCGAAGCGATACCGATCACGATGATAATATTGCCGAAAAATGCGGAATAAAATAATCAACAAGAACACAAGATTTACGTGGTTCACCCAAAAATAGGCTACGTCCACGAAGCTACTGCAGATCTTTTATAATTGGAAGAAATATTACAACAAGTGTATACAACAATACACTAAATATCTCACACTCCCAACCCGAGTATAACCGAGAAAATATTTTCTCTAACTCACACAAGAAAAAACTCTCTTTTTTTCTTTGCTCTTTATTTTATAATACTAAAGAGCTTATGATCAGGGATACATAAACTGAGATGGAGGGAGCTCTATTTATAGAGCTCCCCGTGCATGAAATTTCCATTCGGCTTCTTGCCATCGCCAATCAAATTTGACAATTGCAACAAATTGGCAAAACCAATTTGTATTCATCCGACATCCCATTAAATAAATGTGGCCCTTGTCACCTAACATGGCTATACACACATGACTAAAAATCAGTCTTTTTTAACACTTTCAATGCCGGAAACGACACCCAAGAGGTTTGAAACGTTAATGTACACATATATAGGATGAAAATGTGTCGATAGAAAGCTCTGCTAAATCCATGTCTAATGTAGAAAAATCCGAAGGATTCAAGATTCCCAAGGTAGTCATTTGAAGCAGCCTCATTGTGTTAATTTCTTGTGGAGATTGGTGTTTCCAATTACAGCAGCTAATTTATTTCGTTAATTCCGTGCAAGATTAATTACGAGAAGCCCAAGAAAACGTTTTTCCTTTATATATGGACAGATTAAAAGATGTCACGAATTGCAGTCAAAAGTGAAATCTACGGCATTACAAGCTCATCTTTCGTCTGTTTTTTCTTCCATTCCTTGATTATACTTTATAGTGATCTTCTTATCTTATAATTAAAAAGGTGGATGTTTTAACTTTCCGACTCGATTACTACCTTAATAGTATCGTAAATAATACAAATAGACAAAGATCAATAACTGAACCTGGACATGTGCATGAATTCCAAGTATTTGGAGTTGGGACACACTTCGCGTTATCATAATCGTTTCTACTATTATATATTATTACTAATCTGGACCTGATTTTACAGAAGGTACGTCAAAACTTTATCAGTTTCCTCTGTGTGTGTTACATCCTGAAATTTCAGAATACTTGATATAAAAAAGAATTCATTAATCAAGTAATAATATAATACAAAAAAATGTTTTTCGCTAAAAGATCAGCAATGGTTATCAGCCAAACTTTAATGTATAATTATTGGAGAAGTGGTAAAAAATGTAATAATATGAATTCAGAAAATTTGTCAGTGAAGTAACACTTGGAGCATGCAAGCTTTATCTCAACATGTAAATCATACGATGTCCGAATCATCATCATCAAATATTCAAGAACATGTATTTTTGAAAAGCAGGAAAGAATCCCTGTACAGCGTGAGATGAATCGAACTCCCAAGAATCAAGAAAGCTGTCACCGAATTAAACTCTACTTCTCATGCAAAAAGAATTGGTTTACAGCTTCAAAGTTAGATCAGGAAGCGATGAATCTGTCCTCGGAGGCGGATCAGGTGCCGCAAAACTTATGTTAGAACTCTGTCCTGAATCGAATCCCTGATTTCCATGATACCCGTCGATTTGCCGAAAGCTTCCAGGCCATGACGAAATATCGGCATCATCATTCTCCATGAATACAGCAGGCATGTTCCCGAAATAACCTTGATCGACAAACCTTGCCCCGCCTTTTATCCCATGAATCGGCCTATGAATAGGCCTGAGCATTTGTTGGTGCATTGCCGAATGAGCTTCGATGCCTAGAGATTGAAATGCAGAACCATGGAGCGGTAATGACGCTAAGCTAGCGTATCTCTCTGATAACATACCCATTCGCATGGCCCTTTTCGCAAGAGTTCTTTCTCTCTTGTGTGCATTCTGGTGTCCTCCCAATGCCTGTGAGCTGTAGAACTTCCGGCGGCAGTAATTGCATGAGAAAACTCTGGAACCTACTGGAGGGTGAGGGGATTCATCTGTGCCTTTTGAATTGGTATTGAAGAAGCCAAGTGTGAGGTCTAGAGTAAGACGTGTCGTTTCGTGAGAGTGGTTGTTTTCTTTGGAATGGGCTGGGGACGTTTCTTGCAAGGATATATTGGAGGCTACGTGGCTTGTGGATTCGGATTCATCTTCCGACTCTAGATTGAGATTCGGGGGTCTCATATTTCGAAAAAAACGATGTAGATTTGATGGTGGAATCAACTCAGTTACCTGAAAATCAAAAGAATTCGGTTACTTGTGAAAACAAAGGCAGCTGACCAGCATTGGTACGTTGGCTTTGGGTAACTAGTTACCCAAGAACTTGAAATATTGAAGGCCTGACGTCTAGCTATTATGGCTTAAAAATTTTAGTTCCTGCCATATTCAATATCGTTACTAGAGCTAGCTAGGCAAAGTAGGAAGTGCAAGGGCTGGAATCTAGAGTTTTGCATGCAAGAACGAAATGGGAAATGCTAGAAGCCTAAACTTTGGATGAGGTGGTCACTTGATACAGATATCCGGTGTTTCTTTACACGACTCAGATGAACAAGCAACCAATGATCCACGTCATGCATGTCAACTACTGTTGTTCATGAGGATTACGGAAAGTCGAGATTCTTTTAGGGTATATACTCCAAAGAATAGAGAATAAAACTCTCAATCAAACAATCAACTAACGAGGTAATTAAGCGATGCTGTGATTTTAGTACAAACCGAACATCAGTAACCCGGATTTGGATAACATTGTGTCGAACCAACGGTTCTTCTTACATTCTAAACAATTATGGGAACGATTGTATTCAAACTTCAGTTTCGAGTTTCGAAACAAAATTTAGTCACATACAGTACGAGCTTGTGGTCAGGTTTACACTTGAAACAAATGTTTATCTCGTAAAGATTCAACAAGAAGATTATGATGATTGGATTATGATTAGGTGAAGTTGTTGAAAACTTTCTTGGGACTGATTTGACAATGGCATCCCAACTCAGATTCCATATGGACCGAGCAACGAGAGGGCAAGGCAATCAAAGGAAAAAAATTCCTCAGGTGTCATTTTCATGTCTCAAAAGTTGAAAGTTTCTTGGAAAGAAGGCTAAATTTGCGTTCCCTCATCGACATTCCTTCCAAGATCTGCAAAAGATGGATAGCCTTGGCACTAGTTTTTTTTAAAAAAAATTAAAGTCAATATTATTAATAATTTTCCACTGTTTAATTCCAATTGAATGAGCACCAAAAAAAAAAGATACACATGTTCAAGAAACACAGATACCATGGATTTCACAGCCAAGTAATCAACAAGTATTAGAAATCTCAAAGCTAACTCTGACGTAATTCACTAGATCAAGAAGTCGAACTACTCGAAAACAAAACCAAACCAACCAAAACCCATGTATTTTATCCATCCATAAACCAACTTTATGATCCAAGAATTGACTCAAACCAATCCACAGCTTTACAAAGAATCAACAGGTACAAAAGCAATAAAAAAAAAAGTAACCCACCACCAAAAAAAGTTTAGGGCTTTTGACAGTAAGTACCTTGAAACCAACTGCAAGCGTCTCAGATTGTGAGATGAAAAGACAGACAGCGAAGAGTCTAGTTTTTTTTAACAAAAATGGTGTGATTCAGAAACACGAGAATAACATGGAGATAAGATCATTAGAGAGAAGGGGTGGTGTACGTCAGAGAAATAAAACAGAAGACTGCTATTTTATGTTCCTCCGCCTGCAAAAATGCTCTGCCCCACTACCACCAAAACAAGTGTCCTTCATTCAACAGTGTAATACAGTTTTTATTACGAGATTTTGGAGTCCCATTTTAGCATTCGATGACATCTTGTTAGAATAAATCCTCGAAATTTCTTTAAGAAGAAAAAAAAAAGATGGCCACAAGATATATTATGCTCTTTTAATTCCTTCTTTATTAGAAAGTCCAGTTTACATGGAATTTGATTTTTTTTCGAAACTGTGGGAATGGGACCGAACACGCATGACATCCACCATGAGATGTCCCATGCTCCTGTGCAAAACCAGTTGTGAAATGACTGATTTAGCCCTGTTCATTTTGTTTCAAGTGGGAATTATCATCAAAGTTATATTTGACAAAAATTTGTACGAGACGGTCTCAGATATCATATTTTGTTAAACTGATTTTTTATTTGGGTCATCCATGAAAAAGTATTACTTTTATACTAAGAATATTATTTTTTATTGTGAATATCGGTAGTGTTAATCCGTCTCACAAATAAAGATTTATGAGACCGCCTCACAATAGACGTGCTCTTTATATTTTCTATGCAGCAAATATATTAACTGCGGCATTTAAATAAACAAAACATTAGATAGGACATGTTATTTTGATTATTATAATAATCACCATGGTTTTATCTTTTTTAACAACGTTGTCTCTAGTGTTTGTGTGCATCACTTTTTATTGGAATACCAATAATCGATTTTTTTAATATTAAATATTTGAAAATTTAAATTTAAATTATTAGATATTTTTTGACAAAAAAATAAAAAAAATTGCTGGGTTCACAGGGGGTATCCAGGACTATGAAAAACAACTCGTGGGCTTCGGGATGACTTAATTTGGGCCTTGCTGAATTCAAGTACACGTGATTATGTTAAAAGGAAATTACATATGATGCATCATGGTTGATTTTAAATTCATCGCGTCGTTTATAAAACATTCTTGTTAATATCCACGGAGTTTACATATCTCACCGACTCAAACACCCATTGGAGGTGATAAATTTGCACTATTTGATGCAGGAGTGATACTCTCGTAAAATATAAGAATATTTTGTTATTTATATAGATTATTACTTATTATATTCTGGTCGTTTATAGATGACAATTTACCTCACACAAATCGTTAATATCGAATTAAAGGTTAATATTCCTCTCTTTCTAGTAATCCATTTTAATAAAAGTTTTCGTTAATATATATTTAATGATGAAAAAGTGGCTCAAACACATAATTGATGAAAATAGAAACACTAATGTCACATAATCTTTTTAAGCACTTTCTATTTGCAGCATCATATTCCCTGCACTATCTTGACAAAATAGACCAGAGGAGTTGTCATGCACCCTTTTTGGGTTTGGATAAGAGCCAAACTTTTGAGATTTTCCAATGCAAAAATGATTACACTCTTTTTTTCTTTTTTATTTACCACTGTTATATAAAAAATTCGTTAAAAGCTCATTTTAAAAATACCACACACACACACACACACATATATATATAATATATCACAGACTTTTAAGTGTGAAAATTTGGTTGTTACATAGTAACCCAATATTACTTTTCGGTGTTTGATTAAATTATTATGCTGGTGTAAGGCTTGGTTTACCACACTCGGATAGTCAAGTCTTATGAATCTTAAAAATGAAAGAAATCAAGTCTTCAAGCTATGCGGATAATTTTCCACGTCATCATCATCCTCAATTCTCTTTTGTATATTTTATGTATTCACCTCCATCATTCAGATCATTATTTGAAACCAAAATTATTCCTTATACTTATGCATACAGCCACTAAATCGATCTCAAGGATAACGAAAAAAATTTCACGATAATAAATAATAAATACACATACATATAGGATGGCATAATTCAAGAATTACATAATCCATATTAGAATTTATATCATGCAACATGTTGATCAGATGGAAACAATAAGTGACTCACACACGTGCTCCCCACGTGCAGCACTTTGAACAGTGGGAACAAAGAGACGACTCACATGACGAACATCAGAACAGAACAAAAAAATATACATAACATAATACAGTTATACAACACGTTGATCATAGAGAAACAAGAGGTGGTTCACATGCACCACTTTGACATGAATGAATCCAGAGATGGCTCATTTGACATGCCTCAAATTCCTTATTATCAATTTTATTTAACTTTTCTAGTTTTCCTTGTGTATAATAAATTTAAAACTTATCTTAGACAACCAAAACCACTTGGCTTCAAAAAAAATCAAATTTAGTAATTATCTCGAAACACCATATCCAAAGACTAGTTAATTAATAATTAATTATGCGTAACTCACTCCTAAAGGTTCTATAGCAGCACAAGGCATGAAAATTCATTATTTTCTTTTAAAAGAAGTGAAGCGTGGTGACATTCTAAAATCATATCATCAAATTTATAATCTAAAATCATATTTATTTAGTTGTATATAATCGATATATATTTTTGACCTCGTCAAGCTCGAGCTTAAGCCCAAACATAAGAAAATGAAAAAACTAATATTTAAATTAAAATATTAATGATTATGCATAATTTCCCAATATTATCCTAAATGAAGCTTGTATTATTTAACATAATTATATCATTTTATGTTTTTTTTAAATGTTTGGCAATTATTCGGGGTCTTACATTTGGTTGATTATTATTGTTGACAATAAATAATTATTATTGTTGGAAACAATCTAAAAGTAACGTTTGGATTATTTTGCATATTGTGAACAAGAAGAGCGGCGAAATATTGTAAATGGAGCATTGTATGTTGAGTAGATTTTTTGTGAGACGGTCTCACGAATCTTTATATGTGATACGGGTCAACCCTACCGATAGTCACAATAAAAAGTAATAATCTTAGTATAAAAATAATACATTTTCATGAATGATCCAATTAAAAGATCCGCCTTACAATAACTCGTGAAACCGTCTCACACAAGTTTTTGTCAAGTATATTTTAATTGTTTAAATATTTAACATGTATATAAAAACTCAAACAAAATTACATATAATTTACTTAAATTTTTTTTCCCTACCAATTTGTTTAATTTTGGATTTTAATTCATTTTTAAAAGTTTGATTTTGATATATTAAATATTAAATTCCAAATAGTTTGATCAAACTATTGATATGATACCGAAAATTATAATATAACATAAAAAAATACTAATGTTATATATGAAATTGTTGATTTTTTTAGATGACATGTTAACAAGTAGACTAAAATATTCAAAAATAAAAGGCAAGTGCACCAAAACAAAAAATTAAAATTTAATGATCAAAACCTAAAAATATCAAACCATCCAATAAATAAATAAATAAATAAATAATCGTTTCTCATTATGTGTCTGCTATAATAACGTGCCTTCACTGGTGGGGCTTTTCATGTCATCGTTCGTCGACACTTGACAACAATCCAATGGATGATTTACTGTTTATTAACAAAGCGATTGTGTGTGTGCAATTATCAAATAATAGAAAACAAAAAAATATCAACTTTTTTGTCAGAATTTCGCCCATTGCTTTTTTAGGATCGTTTAATAATATACCTGATTTTATTTTTAAAAATCCAATTATATTTTGTCATTATATAAATTAATTGTTTTTTTTTTAAACTCGAGCTCGAGTTATTCTTTGTTTTTAGATTAAGATGTCATTTAATCTATTTCCGTGTCAAGATGATTCCCGATTGACCTGGAAGTTTCTTATATGTAATAAGTTGAAAAAGTTTAAAATTTATGATAGTCACTTGGAAATATTATATTTTTTATTTGATGAGAATTTTAAAATAATTTTTAAAGAAAAAAATAAATAGAGTTTGTCTGTTTGTACTTCATCTTCCGCCTCGTCTTTGCTAGTTTATTGATATTAATTGAACTCTGACATAAATTGTGAAGTAATATGAGAGAGACATTTTGCCTGGCATGTATAGTGTGGTACGTTGACAGACGAGGGTGTCAAACTTAATAATTTTTTTAATATTATTTAATTTTGTTAGTAAAAAAATAAAAATTTATTTTTGATAAATCAGAATCTAAATATTTCACGTCAATTAAATTAAGTTATTGAGAATTATATATATGATATTGGATAACTCTCATATAATTCTCTATTTGAGCTAGCATTTTGACGTGAAATTAGCATAATTCTATAATTTAAGCGTAATATCATAGCTCAATCTCACCGTTAAAATTTACTTTTGGTGTTTGGCTACTGATTTAAAATATAATTTGAAAATTTTAAAAAAAATTTGTATTGGTTATTTATAAAAGTATTTTTTTATAAAGAATCAATTTTTTTTCAAGAACAAAAAATATTTTGACATGTAACAAATATCTATACTATCTATATTATATTATTAAGTGTGTGATTATTAGAATAACTACATTAGATGATACTAAAATATTTAATTCTATAATTATTCTTCTTATTCTACTAAAAATGAATCGAGTCACTCCATATTTTAGATAGAAAGAAATCTAAACAAAACTTTCCTTTTAAATCGGACAACTATTCTAAATTGAAAAAAATCTCATGCTAATTTTTTAGTATTATTTGATTAAATTAAAAATAATAATAACACATGTAACACATACGCATCTTTTACTAGTTTTTATTAAATATATGTTGTAAGAAATGAAAAAAAATAAAGTTTATTGAGATGACATTGAAAATAAAGTTACCAAATGTTGATAATTTGGTTTTAATTATTAAAAATAACTAAGTTTTTTTAGGAGAAAAAAATAATTTATAGACTTTTTAAATAAACAAAATTTATTTGATTTTCAAAATAAATAAATATATATTGTGAATTGATAATATAGATATCGAATAAATTATATTCTTCGAACAAGTAATATTTTTGATACAGAAAATAATAATTTTTAATAAATGACCTAAATAAAAATATGTATGAAAAAAGTTTCTGTATTTGGCAAAAACTTGTGTGAGACGGTCTCACGGGTCGTATTTTGTGAGATTGATATCTTATTTGTGTCATCCATGAAAAATATTACTCTTTATACTAAGAGTCTTAATTTTTTATTGTGAATATCGGGAGGGTTGACCCGTCTCACAGATAAAGATTCATGAAACCGTCTCACAAGATAAGTACTTTTTTTTAAAATATGCGGACTAAAATATATATATATATATATATATTTATTTATTTATCTTGATGAATTTTTTTATAATTCGAAAAAAATTCTTTATCCACCCGTTCTATCTATCTATATATATCTGTATTTATAGATATATATTTATATGTATTTATTTTGAAGAAGTTTTTTTATAATTCGGAAAGTATTCTTTATCCACCCATTCGATCTTATCACGTATAACATAATTTTTTAAAAATCGATAATTTTTATTTTAGAATAAAAAAAAACATATTTCTTTCTCAATTTCAGTTCAATATCAATAATTTATTGGATTAATCTTTAAACATAAAATAAGATCGTAGTGTAATAAATTTTTTTTTTTAATCAAAAGATTATCAACTTGCTCATGTTTTAATAATTTCGAAAGGAATGATTTTTTGTAGAAACATTCTCAAATTTTTTGTCAAAAATAATGTACTTTTGGAGAGAGAGCGAGGAGGTGAGAGGGCCGAGGGTGTTTTGAAGTAGCTTATTGACTTTTAACGCAATAAGGGGACAGAGCGTATCTGCAAAAATCCTGAAATTCGATTCAGTTTGCTTTTAAAAGTAAGCAAGGCAACGCATCCTTCGCTCACTTATTGTATTCATATAATTTAATATTATTATCCCCCATCATCAACTCTCCATTAAACAAAGCCCAGAAAATAAATTCAGGAGATCGACGCCACAGATAGTTCACTTATATCTCCGAAAATTGATTTCTTTCCGGCTAAAGATGGTCAAAAACGAAATCTTGGAGAAACCCATTAATTTTATACTAAGAAACCCCGTTTGGAGTTTTTGAGAGAGTTGCTCACTTCTTGAGATTTGGGCTCCCTTTCGTCTTTTGAGGCTTGCACGGCCATGTTTTGTTACTCCCAGACTCCGTGAAAATAACTTACCTTTTATTTTGCTGTTAAATATTATTTTCTTTTTTGGGTTACTATCTGGGTGAAATGCATATGGGTTTTAACTCGCACAAGATTGACATTTTTATTGTAATGATTAAAGGAGTTGGAGACTGTGAGTTCTGAAGTGAAGTATAACAGGGCAAGTTCTCAAGATGGGCGAAAAGAAACACGGCTATCGCATGGTGGCTGTGAGGGTGAATGAACAACTGAGCACAAAGAAAAAATTTTCGTTCATCCATAAAGTCTCGACTCCGAGAATCTTGGGACTCTGGATCATGATAATGTTGTTCCTTAGCAAACAAATTTATGATTACATGGATGATGAGCAGAAAGAGAGGAGGAAAGAAGTGCTCGTGAGTATGTGTGATCAAAGGGCAAGAATGTTGCAAGATCAGTTTAGTGTTAGTGTTAACCATGTCCATGCCCTTGCAATACTTGTATCTACTTTCCACTACTACAAGAACCCTTCAGCAATTGATCAGGTTTTTTGTGTTTCTAGCGTTTATTAATTTATTATTTGCCTGTTAATGTGAAGAGAGCTCAGTGGTTATTTCAGGAGAAGAATGGGGACCCTCGATCTGTTTTGGTTGTTTTTTTTGTGGATTTTGGCGGTTGACATTTTTTTGGCTCTTGTAGTTGTATGTATGTATGTATGTCTGTCTATAGTAGTTCTACTTTCCACTGATATCTTAACTCTCTGACAATTGATTATGCTTGCTTCATGTCAATTGATGTTATTTTAATTTTTGGTGCTGACTTATGTGCTTTCTTTTTTTGGACATGATATGACTATTCTATTCTGCTGAGATCTTACAGTTCCGTGTTCGAAAAACAAAATGTGGTGTTCATTGTGAGTTTATTTTTTCGTTTGCAAGGTTTATTTTCTTAGCGCTGTATAAACTGTAGGAAACTTTTGCTGCATACACAGCAAGAACTGCATTTGAGAGGCCATTGTTGAGTGGGGTTGCTTATGCCCAGAGGGTTATGAATACGGAGAGAGAAGATTTTGAAAGGCGTCATGGGTGGACTATAAGAACAATGGAGAATGAGCCTTCGCCAATTCGAGATGAATACGCACCGGTTATATTCTCGCAAGAAACTGTATCCTACATTGAATCACTTGATATGATGTCCGGGGAGGTTATTCAATTTCTCTATTATTGTATGCATTGTGTTATGATAATTAAGGTTCCACTTTTCATTTTCTGACTACTCAATTATTTTTGTTGAAACAGGAGGATCGCGAAAACATATTGAGGGCACGAGCGACGGGCAAAGCAGTTCTTACTAGTCCATTCAGGTTGCTAAACTCTCATCATCTAGGGGTTGTTTTGACATTCCCAGTTTATAACTCCAAGCTTCCCTCGAACCCGACTGTCAAAGAACGTGTTGAATCAACTGTAGGGTGAGTATTTGGGAGTCAAGACTGCTCTAAAATATTCGTGATTTCAATTCTGTTGTGAAACTATTTCGTCGTACTGTTTTTTTATCATTTCGTTTGAGTAAGATGCAAACGTTGTCATGTGCGAGCAAGTGGAGTTTGATCTTTCTAAGGGAACCAGTCATTAGTGTATGGTGATCATTGGATACAATTTGTGAAGGATTTCACTTATTTTGTGGGTGATATGGTATACATGTGTGGCCTTATTTTATGTCTTTGCGAAATCATATAATCTGAAACTTCAGAGTTTTCAAACCCCTGTTTCATTTACACCAAGACCCAGCCTGTATATTTCAGTTTCCAAAATACATCAATTTGTTGCATCCTTGCCTCATCTTGTGATGGGACTTTCTCATGTGCTTTTTGCTGTTGATTTCAAGCAGTTATCTCGGTGGGGCCTTTGATGTTGAATCACTAGTTGAAAATCTACTCGGACAACTTGCTGGGAACCAGGCAATTGTGGTTAATGTATATGATATCACCAACTCTTCTGATCCTCTGATCATGTACGAGCACCATTCGCAGGATGGCGACCTGCACCTTAAGCACATCAGTAGACTTGACTTTGGGGATCCATTTCGTAAACATGAGATGATATGTCGGTAGGTAAACAAAACATATCAATCTTATAGATGAATGAATCACGAAACAAATCCGTTGTTACTTCGATTATTTTGTAGGTATCTTCAGAAGGCTCCAACATCGTGGATTGCACTCACAACAGCATTTTTTGTCTTTGTTATTGGATTTCTTGTTGGATACATTATATATGGCGCAGGACTTCACATTGTTAGAGTCGAAGACGATTTCAATAAAATGCAAGAACTGAAAGTTCGAGCCGAAGCTGCTGATGTTGCCAAATCTCAGGTTTTGTTCATTAGTGATTTCTCTAGCTACTCTTGTCACTCCATTGCAAGTTGTTACCACCTGAATCTGACCTCTTGTTTTGTGTAGTTTCTTGCCACTGTTTCTCATGAGATAAGAACCCCAATGAATGGCATCCTTGGTATGCGGAGAAACCTGTCACGCGCGCGCGCGCACACACATATCAAATTTTTAGTCGGAACCGACTTGTAAAGCACTTATTTCTTATGCATTTAGGTATGCTTGCACTGCTACTGGATACTGAACTTAGTTCAACCCAAAGAGACTATGCACAAACGGCTCAAGCATGTGGGGACTCATTAATTACCTTGATAAATGAAGTGCTTGACCGTGCAAAGATCGAAGCTGGAAAGCTAGAACTCGAGGCAGTCCCATTCGATGTGAGGTTGATTCTAGATGATGTTTTATCCTTATTTTCGGAGAAGTGTCGGCAAAAGGGTATTGAGGTAAATCCTTCAGCTCCATAGCAATCAAAATCTACATATCCATCACAATTTTTTGGATTGGGGAAGCCAAGAAGTACTGCTTTATTATGTTTTGATCCGTCTTCTATTATTTTCAACCTCTTTGTGTGCTGATTAGAAATTAACAGTTGGCAGTATTTGTTTCCGAAGAAGTTCCTGAAATTGTTGTGGGAGATCCAGGAAGATTCAGGCAGGTGATCACCAATCTTGTGGGAAACTCTGTGAAAGTAAGTGAAAATTTACCAAACCTAATCTTTCATAGAATTCTAGATTTTCTGGTCTAAGGTATGAGATGATTTTTTACGTATTTCAACAGTTCACCGAACGAGGACATATATTTGTTAGAGTGCATTTAGCTGAACAATCCAAATATGTAAGGGGTGTGAAGGCTGACACCTACTTGAATGGAGAGTCCGAATGTATGGGTCAAGCTCATGGCCGACATTTTAATACCTTGAGTGGCTATCAAGCTGCTGATGATCGAAGCAGTTGGGAATCGTTTAAGCATTTAAAAGACGAGTTCCAGTATGATTCCTCCAGTAACATGATAAATGATAATACCCATAAGAAAGTTACTTTAATTGTTTTTGTTGAAGATACGGGTATTGGTATCCCTGAGCAAGCACAAAAACGAGTTTTCAATCCGTTCATGCAGGCAGACAGTTCAACTTCTCGAAATTATGGGGGAACAGGTATTGGATTGAGCATCAGTAAGTGCCTTGTTGAGCTGATGGGCGGTCAGATGAACTTCACTAGCCGTCTCAATGTTGGAAGCACATTTTCGTTCGCAGTTGAGTTACAAAGATGTGAGAAAAGTGCAGCTTTTGATCCAGAAATATCCTTTTCCGATTATTTACCCACTTCATTCAAAGGGTTGAGAGCCGTTGTAGTTGACGGGAACCCAGTAAGAGCTGCTGTCACATGGTACCACCTCAAGAGACTTGGAATTCAGGCCGAAGTTGTGGGTAGCATCAGGATGGCTGTTGCTGTATCTGGCAAATATGGCCCCCTTGTTTCTAAGTAAGGACATTTCATTTTATGTTCTGTGACATCTGTCAAGTTGAATGCGAAATTTTTCTCTCCGTTGGAAAAGTTGTGAAACTTTTAAAACTTCTGGTGTATAAAAACCTTTTGTTTCTATCTTGGTTGCCTATATACGTTACCGACTGTGTTGAAGGAAAAAACTATTGTCGGGTAAACTTCCATAGTGGTTTGTAGAAAATTCATTTTGCTTACTTTTGGTTTCTTATTATTTTATCTTGGCAGAAACGAAAAGCTTCCAGATATGCTTCTAGTTGAAAAAGATTATTGGATTTCAAGGGAAGAAGATGGCTTTAAATCGTTATCAAACTGGAGACAGAATGGTTTCTTGCGTAAGTTTCCAGCTATGATCCTTCTGGCAACCAACATAACAGTTGCGGAGTCTGCTAAAGCCAAGGTGGCTAGCTTTGCCGATACAGTGATCATGAAACCACTCAGAGCGAGTATGGTTGCGGCATGCCTTCAACAGGTACTGGGAATGGGCCAGAAAATTCATCATGGAAGAGATGTCTTATACCATTCTGGTGGCGGACTTCTTGGCTTGTTGTGTGGAAAGAAGATATTAGTGGTCGACGATAATGTTGTGAACCGCAGAGTTGCTGCAGGCGCTCTCAAAAAATTCGGGGCTGACGTGCAGTGTGCTGAGAGTGGCAAAGAGGCTCTTAAATGGCTTCAGATACCGCATAGTTTTGATGTCTGCTTCATGGATATTCAGATGCCTGAAATGGACGGGTATGTTCACTTTCCTTTTGGATTACGTGCTGTAGTTTTTTTTCATTAATGTCATTTCCCTTTGTTCGAGAATCAACAATTAATGTGTCATTAAACCAGATACGAAATTCCGAAGACAATTTACCAACATATTCAAATGCTGCATCTATATTTCCTCGGGATGCCTTTTGATGCTGCAGACTAGATTAATGTTAGAGGTTATTTTAAGTGCTAAATCTTCCACTTGTCCCTATTATTTTAGGTTCGAGGCTACTCGTCTCATTCGAGAGATGGAGAGCAAAGCAAATATGCATATGAATGGAGGATGCACGACCGAAGGAAAAACAAAGTGGCACATGCCAATACTGGCCATGACAGCTGATGTTATACATGCAAATTTAGACAAATGCTTGAAATGTGGTATGGACGGATACGTATCGAAACCTTTCCAAGAGAACACTCTGTACCAAGCTGTTGCCAACTTCTTCGAACCAAACCTGTCTCAGAATCCGCCTTTTCTTGATTCTTATCTGCATAAAATTTCCAACTGATCAAAACGGTTACTCAAGGGAGCCGGCAATTTTTCCACGTTTTGCTGGTCGAATTCTTACCTTGTAATTAAAGGGCATGTTTATATTAGTTGGTGGTTAAGGTTTGTTAATATCTCGCGGATGGCAGATTCAGACAAGGTGGTAGCTAACCGAGTATGCTTTGGCTAGATTTTAGTGTGTTCGTGCATGCAGCAGTCAACAAACGGTTCTTTCCCCTGCTGTATGTACATTGATAGGGGAAGAAGCATGAGCCGCAAAATCCATCACCATCATTTTACAAATTCTTGACAAGTTCTCAGTTGAATAGAGACACGATTTAATCTTAAATCCAAGCCTCAGTTGAGTAAAGACTCACGGTCATTGAATGTGTTGTATGTAATATCTCAGTCTTCTTTAATAATTTTGTACCTGAAAAGTATTTAATACAAAGAAATCGTCGTTTCAGATAACTAAGAACAAAGATGAGGAAAAAGAATAGGACCGAATGTGGTCCGGATTTAAAAGAGAGTTTGTGTGACAAAGCATATGCTTAGGGACCTTTTGGCATGCATGTCTGGTTCTGATTCCTAAAAGTGACCCGACATATAAAGTTGGCCTCCTCACTACTCCTCTCATTCTCACTATTTCAACCCCCTGGGATTGTAATAATTTTTTTAAAAAATTGAATTTTAGTATTATCTTTTCTTCGAGTCTCCTGAAAAATCCAAAAAACACAATTGATTAATTTTCACTGAACAATATTGCATATAACTGCTAAAAGAATCAAGTATGTTTAAAATCTCTAGTTCTTAAAAAATTTGACTTAAAACCAATACCGAATAGCAAATGTATCTGGTTAAGCACACATAATTGTATAATACTTTTAATAGTAGGTCTTTTATGAGAGAGTTAATCATGTTCATATTTATAATAATAAATAATATTTTTTCATACAAAATAATACTTTCTCGTCGATGACTCAAATATGATATATGTCTCACAAAATTAAATGATGAGACTGTCTAATAAAAGTTTTTGTCTACTTTTTAATTTAACATAAGAAACTAAATAATTCACATGAGATTAATATTAATATTATGATTAAAAGTTAATAATTATTATATGTTACACGTAGAGTATTTATTTCTTTATAATGTGGTCAAATATTAGTCGTTCGATTATCAACATATATGTAACTTCCATAAAAATATGAGAAATCTACATTATCTAATTATATTAAAATAGGAATAACATTCGGTATTTGAAACGTCTACTACTTAAAATAAATAAATGTTTAAATATTTTTTTAAAAAAAGCTCTTTTTGGAAATACTCAAACACATGCATGAAATAAAAGAAGTAAATCATGCATTTTTAAAAAGTCTTTCAACCATTGAATAAAAATAACTGACGTTTATTAAATATTAAAATGAAATCGATCCCTAGTTTACTGTTTTAAAAGAACTCAACGTCTGTCAAAATTATCAACGTATAGATGCAAAAACATTTAAAATATTGTTTACACCCATGACTCGTGATCATAATATGCGGAAGAATGCAAGGTTCTCGGGTTAACATGTGCACCCCCAGCTCAGCCTACTTAGTTTTCAGCACATCCAGTCTCCTCATCAACAAACTGCTCACTTGCACCATTCACACCTAGTGAGTCTACATGCAACAGTGAAAAGTACTGTAATTAAAATAAATTTCATGATCTTAAAATCATGAACTTAAACATAACATGCCAAAGCATAAACGTATCCTATCATATCTCAACATATCTACATATATGTGTTCAATTTTTTTATTTGAATTCAAATAATTAGTTGTGAATTTCATATCAACTCTAGTCGATGAATCCATCTACGTATAACCACGGTACCTGGCAGCGGAGACATCAGTGACAATATTACCCATCTACTAAGCCTTGGCCTTACATGTTCGCCTTCGTATTAGTCACAACCAACTCCTATCTTTCAAAACATATCACCATGTTTATCACTTATAAAAATCATGTGCATATGTAAATTTTCTTAAAATCAAGCATGCAACGTAATTTTCGTATTCCCATAAAAAGTCATGTTCGTGATAACGTATACATTTAAAACATGTAATTTTGTGATCAGGGTGCTGTCAGGACGGCTAACTCGCCCCTGGTGCAAAATAATCATTTTGCCCCCGGAAACCCTAATTGACCGCTTTACACACGGACCTCAAAATTTCGACCCGAAGCCAGTCAGACTTATTAAAACACCTCAAAACATATTTATAATTATTTCCTAGACGTAAACTCGAGCCAATTATGTAACTTTTATAATTCGTTTTAAATCTCGGATAGGGGTCTCGGTTTTAACTCGAATTAACCTGAAACTCAACCAAATCTTTCCAAACTTAAACCATGACCTAACCACACGTGACTAGCCCTTAAATCACACATTTCAGAAATCCTAAAGCCCTCGAAAACCATCGACCAGCTGCTGGAATTTTCTGCACGTTAGAACTTTCGAATCCTAGCGCACCTAGCTCCCATAACTTGACCCTAGGCACGAGACCAACGTGACCGGCCCTTAACCAACTATCCTAAGACCAAGTTCGAGCCATGAGCTCCATCCTGGACCAAACAAACCCACGTATACAGCCTCTACCCGTCGTATCGCTAGGCTCACCCATGAAGCAACCCAACTTGCCACATAACTTTCGAACCACCTCCAACCTTGTGTCCAGCAGCTCATGGACCATTCTCAGCCTTGAAATGGACCCAACAGGGTCTGGACCATGGCCTAGACCGAGCCCATGCACGCTGCTCTCACCACTTTTACCCGATCTAGCCATAACAACCACCAAGAACACAACATCCGATCGACCCTAAGCAACATGCTTCAGACCCGATCTCGACACTTAAACCTTCACTAAACCTGCTGTAAATCATCTCTTAACGTCAAACCCGGCAGCCCCTATGACCATGTCAACAAAAACGCGAGTTACATGAAGAAAAGTGAAGTGTTTCCATGCAAATATGATCCATATGCATATAACATATTAGAGCTGATTTTTTTCATGCATAAACACACAGATAAATATATATTGATGTGAATAATTAGAAAAACAAGGTATATGGCATGTCTTTGCGTATATACGCTCAAAAACAAAGAGATAATCGTGTAGAGTTTGCACCGGAGAGACGGGGAAGGAGTTCTCTGAAAAACTTGAAGAATTTCGAAGGTTGCTGCTGGTGTTTTTTCGAGAATGGCTGCTGCTGAAAGGAGAGGGGCGGCCGAAGTATTTAGGGTAGGAGATTAGGTTTTTTTAATAGTAGGTTAAATTTAATATTTGGTGTATCATAGTCCCTTAATTAAAAATAACGAGGTTAAATAGAATTTGAGCCCATTATGTTTTAAATAATTCCATTAAGTCCAAAAACACTCCCGAAAAAAATTTCATTTGGGTACGTTTTTTAAAATATTGTCCAAACATTCAAAAAGTCCACAACTTCGTAAAATTTGCGTGCCGGTTTAAACAATGACTGGACGAGAAAAATACCTTACCAAAATCTATTTTCGAAAATCACTCTTAATTACACCACATATTAAATAATTAAAAATAATTATTTAATAAAAATATTTTTTCTTAACTATCAATGGTCTCCGTACCTCGTTCGAGCGCGAAATACTGGTAAAAGCCCTAGTAAATTAAATTTTAATGAGCCAAGAATTAAAACACAAATTCATGTCACAATCATGTATTAAAAATAATTAATAAAAATACCTAAAATATTTGATAACTTAAATGTATGTAATTCATGTATATCTTCAAATTTTTGAGACTTCTATCGACACGCGAGAGTTAGTGGGAACCAATTTGTCACCACAATTAAAGCAGCAATTATAGGAAATCATTCCCCCCTCCACGTCTTTTAAACACCAAATCCAGCTAACCAATTGAATTCGATTCGCTGTTTTCGATTTTATAAAAGAATTGATTTTTACTCCATCAACTTAATCTGGACTATATCTTTTTAGGACAATTGATTTTGGATTGAGAAAAAGATATGCATGTATACACATATATCTTTTTCATAGTTTTTTCTCCATCAATTTAAATATTTGGTGGGGAAAATAATCATCACCTATATGATGTATGTATTCTTCTATACATGGCAAACAAATTTAAAACAATGGAAAAATAGTTCATAACTTGATATTAAATAAAGAGTATGTCTTTGATACGGTCTCACGAATCTTTATCTGTGAGACGGGTCAACCCTACCAATATTCACAATAAAAAGTAATACTTTTAGCATAAAAAAGTAATATTTTTTCATGGATGACCTAAATAAGAGATCCGTCTTACAAAATACGACCCGTGAGATCGTCTCACACGAGTTTTTGCCTTAAATAAATTAGTGGAGCAGTTGGACGATTTGTCAATAATCAGAAGTTTAATTCTTCTTACAAAAACTTTTTCTTGTCCGATATTCATAAATTTTCAATTAACTTATTTTGTCCATGTAAATACATTAGTTTTTTTCATTGAAATTTTTTTTCCACCTAATCAAAATGCAAATCAATAGTCGGAAGCCACTAATTAAATTAAAATATAATGAAACATATTTCTAATAATCAAGGAGATAAAGTAATCTTCTTGATATCATGGTGTATAATCATCGTGACATTATTTATAGAATTAAATAGTTATTATAAATATCTATTTTTTTATTATTAATAAACTACATTAAATTTATGCTTATTACTTTATGACCTCCGAATTAATCTTCTTAAATATTGATAATTCGCAGAAGAAATTCTAAATGGGCCCACACGTAAATATGGGCCAAAATTTACATCCCACCCCATGTGACAACTGTATCCCATTCCCCCCCCCCCCCCACACACACACACACACTGTTTCCTCCTCCTCCTATGCAAGAAATCACACCCCACTTCTTCCCGAATTCTCACCTTTCGTACTTCCCGATCTTGCGTAAAAACACCCATACTGCTTTTTTTTTTTTATTTTATTATTTCCTTTTCTCCTTTCTTGAAAAGATAGAACTGTAGCGACTGATCGAGGGAAAGGTGAAAAGAATCTCAGAATAGTGAATACAATGAAGATTTTTGATGGAATGTGAGATTCTGAGCCAGACCCAATAATTTTCTTCGAACCCATTTCACTCTCTGGGAATAATGGCCTCGAGAACGCTTCTATTCGCTGTGTTTTCGGTTTTAGCCGCCGTTGGCCGATCGCAGTCACCTGATGCGGCGGTTATGCAAGACCTCAAGAGGAGCCTCAATTCACCTAGCCAGCTCGGTTGGGTCGACTCGGACCCCTGTAGTTGGAAGAACGTGCAATGTTCCCCGGATAAACGGGTGACCCGGATCCAGATCGGGAATCAGAATCTTGAAGGGTCTCTTCCTTCTAACCTCAATAAACTGGCGTCTTTGCAGGTGTTTGAAGTTATGAAAAACCATCTCACTGGCCCGCTGCCGAGTTTTGCAGGGTTGAGCTCGCTTCAGAGCCTTTTGCTCAGCAACAACAATTTCTCTTCGATTCCCTCAGATTTTTTTAATGGTATGAACTCGTTGCAAGATGTTTTCTTGGAATACAATCCCTTAGACTCGTGGGTTATCCCTGAAAGTATCAAGGCTGCGTCTACTTTGCAAACTTTTTCAGCCACGGGTACCAATCTTTCTGGATTCTTGCCTGATTTTTTTGGGCCTGATACGTTTCCGAGCTTAGTGGATTTGCGTTTAGCGTTTAATTATCTAGAGGGCCCGTTGCCATCTACTTTTTCGGGCTCTAGCATACAGAGACTGTGGCTCAATAGTCAGAAGGGTAGTGCTAGATTGAACGGTTCGTTGGATATTTTACAAAATATGACTCAGTTAACTGAGGTTTGGTTGCATGGAAATTTATTTTCGGGGCCATTACCGGATTTCACTGGCTTAACTCAGTTGCAGAACTTGAGTTTACGGGACAATAGTTTGACCGGGCCTGTGCCTGATTCTTTGGTTGGATTGAAGTCACTGGCGATGGTGAATTTAACGAACAACAAGTTACAAGGGAAGACTCCGAGCTTCAGTGACACGGTACTGGTTGATATGAGGGCTGGTAGTAACAGTTTTTGTTCACCTGATCCGGGTGTGAAATGCGATCCACGAGTTGATACGCTTCTCAATGTGGTTAAGGATTTTGGGTATCCTGTTCAATTTGCTGGGGTTTGGGAAGGGAATGACCCATGTGCTTCTTGGAAGGGGATTACTTGTAGCAATGGGAAGATCACCGTGGTGAATTTTCATCGAATGAATCTAAGAGGAACTATTTCTCCTAATTTTTCACAAATCACAACTCTGCAGAGATTGATTCTGTCTGATAACTTGTTGACAGGTGTTATTCCCAATGAATTGACGAACCTTCCCGATCTTACAGTGTTGGATGTTTCAAATAATCAAATTTATGGTCCAGTACCAATTTTTAAGAGTAGTGTGTCGGTCAACACTAATGGAAACTTGAATATTGGGAAGAATGCTCCGCCTCCACCACAGGGTGGGAGTGGAAATTCTCCTGGATCCCCTTCAGATTATGATGGAAGATCAAGATCAAATGGCAGTGGGAAGATATCAACCGTGGTGGTTGTAGGATCCGTTGTTGGTGGTGTTTGTGCCCTCGTCTTTGCCGGAGCATTGGTCTTTTGCCTTTATCGAACCAAAAAAAAGCGAAGCCGGTATAGTACAGTCACCTCATACCGTGGTTATACATCCTCATGACTCTGGGTCCGAAGATGCTGTTAAGATTACTATTGCCGGTTCAAGCATTAATGGTGGGATGAGTGAGACTCAGAGTCATGTGAGCAGTGGGCCTAGAGACATTCACATTGTTGAGACAGGTAGCATGGTGATTTCTATCCAAGTGCTGAAAAATGTGACAAACAACTTTAGTGAACAAAATATGCTAGGCAGAGGTGGATTTGGAACGGTTTATAAAGGGGAGTTGCATGACGGGACGAAGATTGCGGTAAAGAGGATGGAATCTGGAGTGATGAGCGAAAAGGGATTAGATGAGTTCAAGTCTGAGATCGCTGTTCTTACAAAGGTCAGGCACAGGCATCTGGTTGAACTTTTGGGATATTGCTTAGATGGAAACGAGAGGCTGCTTGTCTATGAGTACATGCCACAGGGGACACTTAGTAGGTTTCTTTTTAACTGGAAGGAAGAAGGGTTGAAACCTCTGGAATGGACGAAAAGGCTGGCTATCGCATTGGATGTTGCCAGGGGTGTCGAATATTTGCATGGTTTAGCTCAACAGAGTTTTATTCATAGGGATCTTAAACCATCCAACATTCTTCTTGGAGATGATATGAGGGCTAAAGTTGCAGATTTTGGGCTTGTTCGCCTGGCCCCTGATGGTAAAGCTTCAATTGCTACTAGATTGGCTGGAACTTTTGGCTATCTTGCACCGGAATATGCAGGTATATATATATATATACACCCCCCCACCCCCCCAATTTGTAAGAGCTTTATTTGTTTGATATAAAAATCGTGATAATTGTTTCACGGAAGTTCCTTGATTTACTCCATCAAATTTTAGCTGTCGGTATGAAGTTCCTTGATTGCATTGACATGATTATTTTCAAGTACAAATGATTACCACGCCTTTTTAATCTTGAAGAGATTGGCACGGCCCACCGATTTTTCTTTTGTTCTTCACGCTCCTTCCTTTGAAGAGATTCCGAAGTTGATATGAAATTTTTACTCTTCATTTTTTACTTGCATGTGCATCTCGTGAACTTGGTCAACAATAACTGGAACCTAACCTGCTAATGAGACATGTTTCATGCTCTTTGTTTCACCTATAAAAAGAACATTGAATCTAGCTTTGTTGAATCTGAAGATTTGACATTCGTTCGACCTATGGGGCAACAGACATTTTATATGCGGTTGTTTCCTTGCTTGCTTGCTTGCTTCCTTTCCTCACCTGAATGTGGTTTCTTTGCATAATTGAACAGTAACCGGCAGAGTGAGTACCAAAATCGACGTATTCAGCTTTGGAGTGATTCTAATGGAACTTATCACCGGAAGAAAAGCCTTAGACGAGTCCTACCCAGACGACAGCCAGCATCTAGTGCCATGGTTCCGCAGAATGCTCATCAACAAAGACACCTTCCGAAAATCCATCGATCCTACTATCGACCTCAGTGAAGAAACTCTTTCTAGCATCAGCACTGTGTCAGAGCTGGCCGGCCACTGCTCTTCGAGAGAACCACATCAACGTCCTGATATGAGTCATTCGGTGAACGTGCTGTCATCTCTTGCGGAACTCTGGAAACCATCTGAACCAGCTGATCCAGATGATGTATATGGGATCGATTATGATATGACCTTACCTCAAGCAGTCAAGAAATGGCAGGCTCTTGAGGGAACGAATTCCATCGATGGCTCTTCTTCTTACTTTGGTAGCAACGATAATACTCAGACGAGCATACCGACTCGGCCATCTGGGTTTGCTGACTCGTTCACATCAGCCGATGGACGTTGAGATCAGGGCCGAGGTTGGAGTTTTTCTTGTGTATTCTGTCTTCTAGCAAGTTGCTTTGCCTGTGCGCACGAATGGTGCTCGGGTGATTAAAATTTCAAGTGGTTAATCTTAATTTAGAGAAGTTTCAACCCACCCCTGTTCTTTCTTTCAATGATTTCCTCAAACTCAGAGATAGTTTTAGTTAGATTTTATTTGTTTCGGGAGTTTGTTACTAAACTCTATTTCATCCCAACCATGATCCATGTCTACTATAATTAATTTTATGGTCTCTGTGTCAATTTATGATATTTCTCTGTACTTTACCCCCCTATTATTGTTATGTAAGATAACAATGAGGAAATTTTTTCTCCTTCAAAAATATATATATATATATATATATATATAAACAAATAAATATATTTAAATTTATTTTTATCAAAATTTTTGATCTACTGGATTATTTCAAAGTAACTTTATAATACAAAAAGATTTGTTTGATGGATGCTTTCCTTGGCCCCATCCCAAAATTAATGGAAGTTTGGGCCATTTCGCTAATGTACACTTAAATGTTAGTAGGACCACCAAATATTTAATGTCAATCAGTTGATGTTTCCCAACCAAATCAGTTGGTCTTTGATTGAATCGATTCATGCTGCCCGCCCTATAACCATTTCCCTCAAACACGCTTTTCAGAAACTGAATCGTCCCATTCGTTAACACGCTCGATTTCAACTTCCCTGATTTTCTGTTATTTCTTGGTTTAAATTGTTTTGGTCTTTTATTTTTTGCTGGTAGTAAGTTTCCTCCGCGTTCGTCTAGAAGATTGAAGGGTACCATCCGCAAACTAATTGTTTGTAAAAATGTAGTACTAAAATCCTCAAGAAAAAGAATTATAATTATACTCGTGATTGATTTATAATCGGTGTGGGTATGGGGATTTTATCCTCATTTTCAGACCCACGTCGATGATAATAATAATAATAATAATATAATTTTTCCCAACGATTAACAAATCAAAAAAAGAAATTCTAAGACCATAACCATCGAATATGGTTCATGATCCAACATGTCGTCCCATGATAATGATGTGTTTTCATCTTTGTTGTTTATCAAACCATGCATTATTAATGTTTATATTGTTTAAATAATACTAATATTCATATACGCAAGTGGATTGTTGTATGAATATTGTTTAAGTAAATTTGAAAACTTTTTTTCCAACTCAACTAGTTATATTTGAAGTGGTGATGAGGACGGAGATGTAGATTTAATCTTCGTGAGATAGGGGATGCATGAATGAAGATGACGAACTCACCCGTCTCATTACAATTTCTAGAATAGTTATTATTATTTACAAAAAAATAACTATTATATGATTTTTATAGTCTTATGTCATTTTTTTTTTGTAATTATCATAACAAAAAGATCTTATATATACCAAATTCATCAATAATTTTAAGATCCAATGTATTATTTTATCCTAACACTTTAATCACTTCTGTTTAAAATAAAACCTCACATCTTATAAACTCTTAAAACAATATAAAATATGCAAGAATTTATAAATTATTTTAAATAGTTTAGTCAATCACCATCTAAATTGTTTATCTGATTTATACATATATAGTACAAAGATATAACAAATAGTTCAATGAACATTTGAATAGCCCGACCCGGATTAAAACCCGGAGCGGACATCCGAACCTTCCCCTGCCCCATCGACAACAGTTTCTGCATGTAAACAAGTCAGAGAGTTTCAAAGTATGGACACACGTTTTTCCGTTTTGTCCCTGGAGTCTTCACACGCCACCGCATACGGAGTCGGTCAGTCCCGCGGACCCATTGACGGATTCGGGTCAAAACCTTTGATTCAATCGTATTATTATATTTTATTTTAGTTTTTTTCCCGACTTACCAAATATTCAATGGTCAATCTTCAAATCTCTTCCCAACAATTTTCCTTATGCACAAACTCACAAAGCCGGTGTTGAACGTTTCTTGATTTTATAAAACTATTATTCCTATGTTTTGAAATTCGTACCAAAAACCCATAAAGCATATGCGACATATGTTATACTTATATATACCATCTCAAGTTCCCGAGAAAGAAGCAAAACCCAACGAACAAACTTATTACATATCTATTCTTGATCAATATATACCCGTTTGTTTTCAATCTTTATCTTGTTTTATATAGTTTCGATCCATTTCACTACGTGCTTTACGAATGATTTCAACATGGAGAAGGAGAATATCTGCACGTCGTGCAGCAAAGAAGCAAAGTTTGGAGGAGGAAGATAATGCTAACATGGAGCTAGCAATACCGAGCCATTTTCGTTGCCCAATTTCACTCGACTTGATGAAAGATCCAGTGACGTTGTCAACTGGGATAACATACGATAGGGAGAGCATCGAGAAGTGGATCGAGGCGGGTAATGTTACATGTCCCATCACTAAGAGGGTCTTGAGAGATCTTGAGCCTATACCTAATCATGCCATAAGAAAAATCATTCAAGAATGGTGTGTGGAGAATAGGTCTTATGGGGTGGAAAGGATTCCAACTCCTAGAATTCCTGTAACTTCCCATGAAGTTTTGGAGATTCTCACAAAAATAGAGGATGCAATACGAAGAAATGATGACGAATCTTGCCTAGGTTTGGTGTCAATGATCAAGTCTTTGGCTAAAGAAAGTGATAGAAACAAGAGATGTATTGTCTCGAACAAGGCGGGCAGGGTTTTATCTGCTGCATTTGAGGCCTTATCCAAGAGGGATTCTATCAATGAACACGTTGCATTATATGAAGAAATCTTGTCCATGTTGACGATATCATTAGAGTCGCCTCTTGATGAGGAGACAAAGAAGAATATGTCCACAAGTGAATCCTTACAATCCATCGTGTGGTTCTTGAGATTTGGGAGTTTGCCCGGTCAAAGAAATGCGGTATTAGTCTTAAAAGTAATACTTTCTTGCAATGATCAAGAAATGGTTGAGGATTTGGTCAAGATTGAAGGGCTTTTAGATGCATTAGTGAAGTTGATCAAAGAGCCCATTTGCCCCACCACAACAAAAGCAAGCCTGTTAGCAATGTACTATATAATAACATCATCTCAGCTGAATTCAGACAAGAAAGCTGTCATATCAAGATTTCTTGAAATGGGGATGGTTCAAAATCTTCTCGAGATTCTCGTGGATTCTGAAAGAAGCATATGTGAGAAGGCTTTAGGTGTCTTGGATGGGATTTGTAGTCATAGGGAAGGGAGAAACAAGGTGTGTGAAAATGTTCTAGCAGTGCCACTTCTGGTGAAGAAATTGTTACGCGTTTCGGATTTGGCTACAGACTTTTCCGTTTCAATTCTATGGAGATTGGGAAAGGATGATGAAGATGGAGAAGGGACTGTTGCGCTTGAAGCACTTCAAGTAGGCGCTTTCCAGAAGTTGCTGTTGCTTTTGCAGGTTGGTTGCAAGGAAACAACAAAGGAGAAAGTGACTGAGCTTTTGAAGATATTGAATCTATATAGAAATAGCGTGGAATGTATAGATTCTTTTGATTTCAAGAATCTCAAAAGGCCATTTTGATTTCAAGAATCTCAAAAGTGATAAATTGAATTAATTTGTAATCTTGGGAAATCAAAGGATGTCAATAACCTTCTAGAATTGCATATGAAAGGATGGTCAAAGCTTGAAGAATGAAGAGTTAATCTTGAGAATGGTCGTCATTCTAACAGTGTTGTTTAAGTCTAAGTGTCTTTGTTTAATTATAAATTGGCTCTCATGTACGTGAAATGTAGAAGAAGAGAAGTAAGAAAAACAACAACAAAATATAGGAGTGTGCTGTAGCTACTCTCAAAATTCAGTCAATAAAATTCTTTTTACGCTTCCGAACCCAACAAATTTGGTATCAGAGCCAGGTTTACATCTGAGTCCAGCACTTGGGCACGTTACTCTTGGAACCTTTCTGAAAACTTCAGCCTTCTTTGTCTTCTTCTCATCCTTGGTTTTATTGATTTCTTCCTTAATTTCACGTAAAGCAGCTTCACGTGCAACCAACCATATTTTTTGGTGGAGACCTTGCTTACGAGAAGCATCTGAATCTCTCAAAAAGGCATAATGACATCCAGTTTATTTGCTTACTCTCCAAGTCAGGTTCCTATTTTTGAAGGAGTACATTATGCTTTTTGGAGCAGCCAAATGGAGACTTTCTTCATCTCCTTGGATCTTTGGGATGTGATTGATGATGAAGAACTCGAAGAAGAACCAAGCAAAGACGATGAAGGATACTCAAAATTTCAAAAAGAATATAAAAAGACAGATGCATTGGCGCTGCCTTATATTCAACAAGGAGTAGGGAAAACTATTTTTCCTCGTCTTTTTAATATAAAAAAGGCTAAAGAAGCTTGGGAGATATTGAAGCAAGAATTTCAAGGCACAGAGAAGACAATTGCATTACAGCTCCAATCCTTGTGGAAGGATTTTGATAATTTAAAAATGGAGGAAAGAGAGACGGTACAAGATTTTTCTTCACGGGTTTCGAATATTGTCAACCAAATAAAAAGTAATGGAGACAAGATTGAAGATAAAAGGGTAGTTGAAAAAATTCTTCGAAGTCTTCCTCCTAAGTTCGATCATGCCGCTGCCGCGATCGAAGAATCAAAGGACTTGTCAAAAATGACTATGTATGAATTGACAGGTTCACTTTTTGCACATGAGCAAAGAATTAACCGTTTAGTACTCCATCACTGGATCAAACCTTCCAATCTAGGCAAGCAGCAGTAGCAGATTCAAGAAATCATGGAGATTCTAAAATTGGAGGCTCAAAATATAAGAAAGAAAAATTTGGGAAGTGGAAGAAAAATGAGAAGCAAAACAATTGGAAAGTCAAGGCACCACAACAATACGGTAACTCTCAATCTTGCATTATTTGCAAAAAACCAAATTATGAGTCAAAGGATTGCTATTTTAAATGCAAGATATGCAAAATTCCTAACCATTCACAGAAGGATTGTTGGTTTCAAAATAAGGAGAAAAAAGAAGATGCTTTGAATTTTTCAAAGGAAATTCATGAGATTCTGTTTTATTCTCAAAATAGTGACAATGAGTCAAAACATCAGTGGTATTTGGATAGCGGTGCAAGTAATCACATGACAGAAAATAAAGATATGTTTGTAGAGCTCAACTTAAACCTCAGCTCAAGCATCATTATTGGTGATGGAAGCTATAGGAATGCTGAAGAAAAAGGAACTGTTGTTGTCCAGACTTTCGTAGGTAACAAAAAACTCATTACCGATGTTTTATTTGTTCCGAGTCTTTCATACAATCTCTTAAGCATTGGACAACTTATACAAAAGGATTTTTCAGTCCATTTTGACGATGGAAGGTGCAGAATTTTTGATAAAAAGAAAAATATTATTGTCGCGAATGTTGAGATGAAGAACAAAACTTTTCCTGTCATGCTGCCACTAAACAATGATTTTGCACTTAAGGTCGAGAATGCGGATTTGTCTAATCTGTGGCATTTGCGATATGGTCATCTAAATTGACGGGGTCTTCAATTGCTCAAAGAGAAAAATATGGTGATCGGACTTCCTAATATTCAAATGATGGATAACGTCTGTGAAGGTTGTGTTTATGGTAAGATGCATAAGCTTCCATTTCCACAAGCTTCATGGGGAGCAAAATCACCACTTGAACTTGTACATTCAGATATTTGTGGGCCAATGCATACTCCTACTCCAGGAAACAAGAGATATTTTATTATCTTTGTGGATGATTTCACGAGAATGATGTGGATTTATTTCTTCAGTCAAAAATCGGAAGCATTCTCTGTTTTTCTGCAATTTAAAGCTCTTGTTGAAAGACAAAGTGGGTATCTTATGAAGAGTTTGAGGACTGATCGGGGAGGAGAATTTCTCTACAATCCTTTCATGGAATATTGTAAAGTTAATGGCATTAAAAGGCAGTTGACAGTTAGCAGATGTCCTCAACAAAATGGGGTAGCCGAGAGAAAGAATCGCACGATTGTGGAGATGGCAAGAAGCATGCTAAAAGGCAAAGGAGTTCCAAATCTATATTGGGCTGAAGCTGTACACACAGCTATTTATATTCTCAATCGATCTCCAACCAAAGCTGTCAGAAATAAAACACCGTTTGAAGCTTGGTACAAGAAAAAGCCTGGAGTTGATCATTTCAGAATATTTGGCAGCATCTCTTATGCACTTATACCATCCCAAGATCGCGAGAAATTTGATGAGAAAGGCCAGAAACTTGTGTTCATTGGCTACAGCGATGAATCCAAGGGATATCGTTTGCTAAATCCATCAACAAACAAAATTTTTGTATCTCGAGATATTGTTTTTGATGAGAAAGCTACTTGGGATTGGAAAGAGAAAGAAACTGTAGACATGGCATCACATCAATTTGATAATCCAGTAACTTCTCAAATTGGTACATCTCAAGCTCCTACACTAGAATTTTCCACAAATCAAGAATCTGATTCAGAAAGCCCTCCAAGAAAGACCAGACTACTAAGTGACATCTACGATTCATTTGAGCTTGGATTGTTCTCGTGTGAACCCCAATCTTTTGAAGAAGCATCAAAAGATAAGTGTTGGACAAAATCAATGGAAGAAGAATTGTCCACAATTGAGAAAAACCAAACGTGGGAGCTTGTTGACTTGCCTAGAGGAAAAAAAGCCATTGGTTTAAAATGGGTCTACAAAATAAAATACAATGAGGATGGATCGATTCAAAAATACAAGTCTCGGCTGGTTGCAAAAGGATATTCTCAACAACCAGGAGTTGATTTCACAGAAACATTTGCTCCAGTTGCAAGAATGGAGACAATTCGTACTGTTTTATCCATAGCAGCACAGTTGGAAGTAAATGTTTTCCAACTTGATGTAAAATCAGCATTCTTAAATGAAGAGATTCAAGAAGAAGTGTATGTTGAGCAACCTGAGGGTTTTGAGATCAAAGGTAAAGAAAACAAGGTATTTCGACTCAAGAAAGCATTATATGGGTTGAGGCAAGCACCCCGAGCATGAAATAGCAAAATCAATAGCTATTTTCATCAAAAACAGCTTCAACCGAAGCACAAGTGAATCATCTCTATATGTGAAGAGTGTTGAAAAGGATTTCTTGGTTGTATGTCTCTATGTTGATGATGTCATCTACTTTGGAACCAATAAAGTCATGGTGGAAAAATTCAAAAATAAAATGATGAAAGATTTTGAGATGACTGACTTGGGACTCATGAAATACTTTCTTGGAATTCAAGTAAAGCAGAGTCCAGGAAGAATTTTTCTATCTCAAGAAAGATACATTGATGATCTTCTAAAAAAATTCAACATGAGCAAATGCAAGCCTGTCTCCACTCCTATGGCTTTGAATGAAAAATTTCAGGTTAATGATGATGGTGAAAAGGTTGATTCCACTCTCTACAGGAAATTGATTGGCTCTTTGATCTATCTCAACACAAGGCCGGATATCACGCATTCGGTAAGCTTGCTTTCCAGATTTTTGAATGAACCTAGTAAGATTCATTGGGCAGCAGCAAAAAGAATCTTAAGGTACCTCATGGGTACAAAGAATCATGGAATTGAGTTTAAGAAGGAAAATAGTTGTAAGCTCATCGGGTTCACAGACAGTGATTGGGCAGGATCGGTGGATGACCGAAAAAGCACATCTGGATATATTTTTTGTCTAGGATCAAATGTGATATCATGGAGTTCAAGAAAACAAAAATCTGTAGCATTATCTTCGGCAGAAACAGAATATATAGCTGCCACAGATGCAGCATGTGAAGCAGTTTGGCTCAGGAGAATTTTGAAAGATTTGAAATTTGAGCAAGACGAGGCAACAATAATTCATTGTGACAATATGTCAGCAATTGCAATGACGAAGAATCCAGTCTTTCATGCACGATCCAAGCATATCGAACTACGACATCACTATATAAGAGATTTGGTTAATCAAGGAGAAATATGCATGGAGTTTGTCAAGACAGATGATCAGCCAGCAGACATTATGACAAAAGCTATCACTATCGACAAGTTCGACAAATTCAAGAAGCAACTCAAGATTACAAATTAAGAGGGGGTGATAAATTGAATTAATTTGTAATCTTGGGAAATCAAAGGATGTCAATAACCTTCTAGAATTGCATATGAAAGGATGGTCAAAGCTTGAAGAATGAAGAGTTAATCTTAGGAATGGTCGTCATTCTAATAGTGTTGTTTAAGTCTAAGTGTCTTTTTTTAATTATAAATTGGCTCTCATGTACGTGAAATGTAGAAGAAGAGAAGTAAGAAAAACAACAACAAAATATAGGAGTGTGCTGTAGCTACTCTCAAAATTCAGTCAATAAAATTCTTTTTACGCTTCCGAACCCAACAAAAAGGCCATTTAATAAATGAAAATTTAATGACAGAAAATAGTTAGGACTGGGTTAGAAACTGGTGTAGATTTTTGAAGATGTTTGATGCATATTTATTTGTTTAATTAATTAAATAGGTATCTTGTAAGACGGTCTCACGAATCTTTATCTGTGAGACGGGTCAACCCTACCGATATTCACAATAAAAAATAATACTCTTAGCATAAAAAGTAATATTTTTTCATTGATGACCCAAATAAGATATTCATATCACAAAATACGATCCGTGAGACCGTCGCACACAGGTTTTTGCCTAATTAATTTCAGCCGTGGGAAATATATTGGGATTTATTTCACTTCATTGTGGTATTTATTATATGTGTTTAGTGGATTTATTTTACTTATTTCTTACAAATCTAGGTGTTTTAAAAGATTAATTCATATCACTTCATAAAAGAATTAATAAACTTTGATATAAGGAATTTGCAAATACGAGGCAGAAGTCGCTGCTTGTTGAATTTTCAACATTCTTTATCATCGAATTATTCATCTGTTTGGAGGTAATTATTGGTTTGAGCTCGAAAATTAAGTAAATGTTATCCAATTTCTTTTAATTTAAAAATTTGTAAAATACTTTAAACTCTGCAACCAGATTAAATAATTTGGGTATATTCAAACATGCTCGAACTCGACTTTTGGGTTGTTAATTTCGAATACGGATCAAATAATGTATACAATCTTCTTTGAAAAGGTCACAAGGTTAGATAAATTCATTTGCACCCTCGACCTAAACCAAGTCCAAGAATATTTTAAGTTGCTAACCAATGTCAAAGCCTGCCCACCGTATGTATCCTGTAAGTCACAAAACAACAGACACCCTAAAAACTTCATCGACATAGCCACAAGAACTCACCATTCAAACTAAATACACGCTGTCTAAAACTGCAAAACCAGCTGCAACGCCACCCTCGTTTGAAGACGAGACCTTCGTTCGCATCAAGTAACCACAATGCTCGTTCACGATCACCTTATCCTTGTTCCTGTAAAAAATTTCAAGTCATATAATCATTTGATTGTTTCTTTCGGTAGACATCATTGCTAGATTTCTCACCTTACATACGCTGCATACACCCCAAGTTCTGATACAACGTTATCGTTAAAAGAAACGCCTTCTCGCATTAGAATTGCAGGAGAAATGGCTGGAAAAATTCTCTGCATAAGAATATAGGCTGCATTTTCCTCATTGCCGACCTTCTCCATTCTTTCGAGTGCCAACTTCAAATCATCTCCATATATATTGTTGCCTAAATGGAAAAGTTGAAAACACGTCAATGATTATAGCAATAATTTGCATTAGTCTTAATAACAAGTCTGAACTTAGACCTACCTCCTCCTTCCCGTTGGGGCTTCATGACGTAAGATCCAGGTCTCTCGATTGCATCCTTGATAATGTTTGAATCATCTAGACTCCACAACCCAGCAAAGCATTTTCTTACTTTAGCAATGTCCTCTTTGTTTTCAAGAAACCTGCTAGGAAAACAGAGAAACTAATCTGAGAACGCATGGAAGGTACAAGTTGCAAAAATTTGAGCACACTCACAAAATCATTGTGAACCCTTTCTCACCCTCGATTCAAAATACAAGGTCACAGCTTGAATAAACTTGAAAATCAAAAGAAAACAACATAATTCATATCGAGTAACAAAAACCTTCACTATTAATATATTTACTGATATTTTGCATTTACAAAACTGCTGTAGATGAATCACCGTTCGAGTATATTGGGTTTTGCCAACTCTTGTTGAATCTTCTTGGTGCCAGCTAAATGATAAGAAATTGAAGGACATTTGACTGCCGATGATTTTTCCATCAGTAAACGAGCTTTCCATTCCTACATGAGAACTTTAAATCAGGCGAACAGAATAAAAACTGGCAAGTTCACTCATTCTAAAGGGGAAACACAAAGCAAAAAACAAGATGACTCACCGATTCTGAAGGATAATCAGTTGGAGCATAGCCAGCTCTAAAGTAAACCACTGCCACCGATTCACCATCCCTACAAGTGTAGCTCTAAAGGTTCAAGCAGACAAGCCACCAACTTTGAGGTAATATTGAAGTCTCATTTAAAGCTTACACAATAAGTGTTCCATCTGGCAGAAGATTTCCTTGTGCATCAATCTCCGCCAATGTCTTTCTAATGCTTCTAACATGATATGTATTATCTAGCTAAGGATATATATCCAGAAGAAATCTCACGAAAAAATAATAAAAAAGAGGATGATAATACATAAAAATGTTGTAAAGGGTAAATTCAGTATTCACGGTACGGAAATGGATATCTTTCCTTTAATACCGTGCAAAGCCAATGTTGATCATACATGTTCCGTTCTTCAGTTTGAACCACGACCATAACTACAGCACTGAATAGCATGTTAATTAAGATGGTGACAAGAAAATTCAGGGAGAGAACAGCATATTATAAGTTAACCAACGTTGGGTTATTATACTCGATCCAAGCTTTAGCCATTGCCTCGGCAAACCGACCAACCGCATCGTTTTGTGGAATCCTTCCGGGATCTAACACAAGGTGCTGTTTGAACTGATGAAGCAGGCTCCTAAAAATAACAATACCCCTCTTTATATTCACCTAATTTTAATTGTGAATAATTTGTGGGTTATTGATAACCCAGACAACAAACTAAAGATACAAGGGCAATATTTTCCAATACAAAATGGGGAATAATCGATCAGTGAAGCTGCTACCCTCCACATTCTCCTCCTATCTTTCCTATTACTGCACCCAACCTTTTTCTCCAGAAACGGAAAATAGAATCCAAAAGTTGCAAAACTGACAAACTATATGCACTTTAGTGCTATCAAATCGCTGCAACAAAAACTGACAACAGTTTGTTTAATAGCCATCAGAATCTAAGATGACATAGAAACCACCACAGGACTGTAGAGGATCCAAATTGTCCTAAACTTTCACTTATTACAAAGATTTCACTCTGTACATTATACATAACAGGTCTTATTATTTTCTGTT
The DNA here is from genome assembly GCF_025594145.1 of Primulina tabacum. NCBI lineage: Eukaryota > Viridiplantae > Streptophyta > Magnoliopsida > Lamiales > Gesneriaceae > Primulina > Primulina tabacum. The sequence goes on from NC_134550.1 coordinate 58,670,831, forward strand.
CATCACAACATTTTAGACGTCTACATAAAATTACACGGAAATAATAAATAAAGTCCTATTGGAAGAAACACGTTTAGAAGATAAAAATAAAAACCTGTGTGCCATATTCTAGTTCAACAAAGAACCGAAAAATCGTAAGCATTACTTTAGACAGCCTTGGGCTTACTTAAATGGAATTAAATCGCCTCAGGAGTAATGTTTTAGATGCAATAAACGTTAATATGGATAACATAATGGAAAAGAACAAAAATATGAATGACATGATGAAAATGACAATACATAAATAAAATAAGAATATTATTTGATACAAATGAAAGAAATAAGAAAATATCCTGAATAACCTGTGAAGTTCACTAACAAGACAGCTCAGTCCAGGAAAGGAAGATGAAATTGTGTTGAGCTCTATTTGGAGCAGTAAATTTGTTTGCTCATCCAGCATATAGTCTGAGCGATGTAGTCCTAAGCGTATATCCTAAATATAAAGTATCTAAAAATCAGCACCCTTCCCTACAAAGTAGAGAAAAATACTATCTACTTCAGCGATCTAATCAAAATTAGTTTAGAGATTGCAATAAGTTACACAAATGTAGTTGAGATGTGTGTTATGAATAGTTTAATAATGTACAAGGAAAAGATAATTAAAGATAACCAATACAAGAAGAGGAAAATGCCAAAAAGAATAATAGAAACATTGATAGCCCTAAAAGCCTAACAATCCTTCTTCCCAAGTTATGCAATTTGAATATAACATGAATTCAAATATTATTTTCCGTTCACCCAGTATAAGTTGAGGATAGACATTTTCGTTCACTTGATGTTCGAGTTCTAATAGTACTTCCATGCATCAGGGGCTTCATTGCTTAATGTCCCAATGGTGGCATCATGGATAAGGAAACATAGGTTCTAAAAAATTTAAATATGCATATTACTCGAATGAAAAAGGAAAAAATTAGGTAGTTTCTAAATCTGCAACACAAAAAATAACATTTGGGCAAATTATCAGTAACCATTTAACTATTTTACAAAATAACTATTAGAACTAAATCAAAATAAATTAAAATTAAAATAGCAGAAAGAACTTGAATGAACTGAAAATTTTAATTTACAATCGTTAATAGAGTAATTCTTGCCAGCTGACTATATGTCAAAGAAGAATAACCCTAACCCTGTTGGATTAATTTCTACTCTCTACTTTTTGAATAGAACAATTTACCTCAATCTTCTTTTCCACAAAATTTGCAATCTAAAACAGTAACATTATTCTAAAACAAGTATCATTATAAGTTACGACAAACCTAGTTCAATTGGTTTCGGACGAAGTAAATCCAAACAAGAAGATACCTCTATCTTGTTGCTGTCTAACATTGTGGCATGAATATCCAGGAGTCTAGATGTAAAAGCATCCACTTGTTTGGTTCTAGAAATAGAAGGTGAGTAATGCAATTATTGCAGAGAAACAAAAAAAATAGAAAAGGAAAAAGGAAACGTATAAAAGATCAAATTTTGCATTACTTGATTCAACAAAAACTTAACAAAGGTATGGTTATGGTCAATTAGGACACTCAATCACTTAAACATTAAGGCAAACCCCACACTAAATATGCATTTGAGTCATCCATCAGTTTACGCTAAATGGTGAATGAATGGATGGATATACAGATGTGTGTTTGGCTTAGAGCAGGAATGCTTCAACCTAGAGAGCGAATCCTGTAGGAATTTCCCGTCCAAGCTTACACGGTCAATGAGTTCGTTGAAAATCGGAGCAACTTCACAAGCTTGCTTCCAACAGCTTTCAGGAAATGGCAGAGGCAGCAAAGATATTGGAGCATGAACCAGGCCGACCCCTGGAACTCTTCCTGATCTCTGCAAGTTCATAAATATTATAACTAAAACCAACTAATGATTCAGCTGAGGATTAACAATAAAAAACGTTTCCACGTTGAGTCTCGGACATCAAACAGAAATTTTGTCAAAAATATAAAGCAGCATTGAACTAAATCAGCTAAAAATACCAGGCATCAAATGATTAAACTTTACACCTAAAAGCAAAACGATCAGATACGAGCCTCACAATTCACTGCAAAAATTTTCACCAAAAGACTATGGGAAAATCAGAAGAATAACAATCAAAATAAGTTAGAATATCACCTATCTTTGCCCGGATCGATAGCAATTAATGACATTATAAACAATTTAAAACATAAAGACATAACTTCTTGGAATTCAAGGAAACAAAAAAGGATAATGCCAAAAAGGAGAGAAATTATACTGTCAGCTCTTTACTCAATTTCAACCTGCGAATTCCTGTCCCCAACAAGAAGCCCACGAAGAGAACTCCAGACCAGAGCATCATAAGCCATTTCCTGAACCAATTTTGAGTCAATTTTGTGAGGATCAAAGATTGGTTTTTTATTCTCAATCTCTTCACTTCGGCCGCATTTCAATGGAGTTACTGATGAAGGCAGACTCTTCGCCATGGAAATATTAAAGGGTTCTACAAAATGAACTTGAAAAAATCCGATCTTGTGTTTGGAAAGATGAGACAGTTTTGATTTATGATGAAAAAGAGCGATAGGTGAGGATATTGTGATATCTGAAAGCATGAAGAAAGCGAAGTCGGCGATCTTAATTCACTGCCTTTTCTTGGTCACTTTACTGGACGCGAAGGATGAACTTTGGTGTGTACCTCATTTACTTTGGCCGCCGCCGTGGCCGGGGGGAAAACGATTAGTGGAGGCGATAGTCTAACACGTGTTCGGTATTTGCCGTATTTATACTTTCCATGAATAAAAAGTAATATTCTTAGCATAAAAAATAATAATTTTGAATGGACATTTCAAGTAAGAAATTCGTCTCATAAAATATGATCCGTGAGACCATCTCTCACAAATTTTTTTTCCATATCGAATAGAAAATTTTCATTAAGTTATTTTAAATGATATTAATATTAAATCGATAGTATATCTATTTAAAATATTCTGAATTAAATTTATTTTAACCAGTAAAACACTCACAATGCTTTCTATTTCTTTTTAAAAAAAAATCTATAAGAATACAACAAAACATTTTAATTAAGAGTATGTCTTTTGTGAGACGAGCTCACAAATCTTTATCTATGAGATGGATCAACACTACCGATATTCACAATAAAAAGTATTATTCTTCGCATAAAAAATAATATTTTTTCATGAATGACCCAAATAGGAGATCCGTCTCACAAAATATGATCCATAAGAATGTCTCACACAAATTTTTTTCGTTAATTCTCATAGTGTCCATCTATTAAATTTGGAAGACTCAAATATAGATAGATATCTATGTTTTAGTCGTGGATGAATTTATTATATTTTGATATCGAACTTGATATTTCCTCAAAATCTAGAATCTTTGTGTAGACATTGGGTATAGGAATAAAATTATTTGCTACTAGCTTAATTACTTTTACTGAGAATTAACTTCATTGCAATTTGGGCACACGTATTTGCTCGTGACATGGGCATCCAGGCCAAGAATCCAAATAAAATTTTCGATCATGTTATTTTCATCAAAGTCCCCAAGAGTGGATAGGGGTATTTGGGCAAGACGGCCAGGGGCGGAGCCACCCCCCGCCCCAGCCCAGTCTACATTTTGGGCCTAGCGAGGAATATGGATTGAGATTTTTTTTTTAAATTTTAGTCTTGCATTTTCAATTTTTAGTCCATTTTAAGAGGATTTTCTTTCACAGTCGTCCCCCCAAAATGAAAATAAGAGAGACTAGTTGGAAATTTCACGTAAAACCTGTTGTTCTCCCCACAACCTTCGTTGGCTCAGAGGTCAGGTTTGTTCTCATCTCAATACTCTTTCAAAAAATGTTCTCCTCGCAGCCTATGATTAAAATAATTTCTGGCTACGTCCAAGATCCATGAAAGAAATTTGTTCTATGTGGCTGATAAAAAGTACTTGGAGTTTGTAGAACATAGGAGGGGTTGTACACTTCCAATTGCCAATTGTTCCTTGAATCCATGCATGAATTAGTACTACTGATGGAGGCTTCCAAAAGATCTTCCCAATTATTACCATCACCTGTTGCCTGTACTAATTTCATCTTCCCATTTTATCAACGGCTCCAGTTCTTCATCTTTCTCCACTTGATCAACAGACAACAAACAACCGTTTCTCTCGTCTGGATACAGCTTGCTTTTCGCTGGAGTCGTCGGTGAAGCTCAATGGGGATTGCATGTTGGACGTGAGAGTTGAGACATTAGAAGAAGACGATTGATTAGTGAAGGACCACAGCCCATTGAGAAACGTTTCGAGTGATTGTATCTGGATTTCTGGGATTCGTTCAATTAGATCCACAATATCCCATAGACTTGCAGAAATCATGATCTTTGGACAGTTTTTCGTCTTGAAATGATGCATTCTTGAAGATTCCAAAAGCTGCTAAGCTACTACGTTACGTTAACCGGATCAGATTATCTAAGATAATAGAAATCCGACTTTTGAAGTTGGTGTAACACATAAAACTATCCCTGATTATGTGCTCTATGGCGGACTGGATCGGATGAGGAAGCTTCTTAAAGCTGCACCCATGGGATGACAGTCGATGCAACGGTCCATCAGATTCAGGAGTTGAGGATGACCAAACACTTGAGAAAGTGGTGTAACACATAAAACTATATCTGATTATGTGCTCTTTTGATTAGATTTTTTTTTTTTTTGAGCAGTTAAAGTTTTATGAAGGGTATAATTAAAAATATTACTGTAAGATTTTTAAAAAAGTTAATTTTAGCGATATCGACATTAATAATTTTTTATTAAATGATAAATATTCAACATTATAATATTTACTGCAACATTCTCTGTTACAATATTAAAAATTTATTGTCATACCTAACAAAGTGCTTATATTATGAAACTATCATGTTCATTTAAGGCAAAAATTTGCGTGAGACGGTCTCACCGGCCTTATTCTGTGAGATGGATTTCTTATTTGGGTTATCGATAAAAAATTATTACTTTTTATGCTAAGAATATTACTTTTCATTGTGAATATCGGTAGGTTGACCAATTTCACAGATAAAGATTCGTGAGACCGTTTCACAAGATAATATCCATTTAATATGATAATAATTGTGTCTAAAAAAATAATAATTTAATAAAATCCAATTCTTTAGTCAACACGATACATAGCCATAATGGATGGCTCGACGACTTCTAACTCATGTATAAAATTTTAAAATCGTATCGGCTTCCGGGAATACGTATTGATTTCATGTCTATTATAATATACTTTATATAGTAAATATATATTTAATTAATTTTAGGTTTTTTACATAATAAATATTTATGTAAATCAAATATATGTTTATTAATAATAATTATTATTTTCATATAATAATTGAACAAATTTTTTTTTGTGTTTTTAACTTTTTATTTTTATATTTGGTTTATGATGGTGATAGATTTATGAAATTATCCTCTTATTTAACGTGTTAATAAATGTTTAATGGTGTATAAAAATAATGATATAATAAAATTTAAAACTTTATTCAACGCATTACGTAATTGAATTTTACAAAAATTTGGTAAACGGCAATTTTTCGTCATAAATAAATATATTTTAATGGTTCTATTTTTGTGCGTACTAGATATTTATGAAAAATAAATATATGTATAAATAATTTATTGATAAAATATGGATAACATATACACCCAATAGAAAATGAGTTACAAATTTTATAATATCTTTATATGTATTTTTTCTCACGGAGCATATTTTGTGAGAATGATATCTTATTTGGGTCATCTATGAAAAAATATTACTTTTTATGCTAAGAGTATTATTTTTTATTGTGAATATCGGTGAGATTGACCCGTCTCACAGATAAAGATTTGTGAGACCATCTCACAAGAGATCTATTTTTTTTTGGATCCCCATAATTTCATGCGTTGTAATAAAAAAAAACAAATAAATACTTCAAATTTATTTATTTTTTTAAAGAAATCCAGCCCCTTCACTTGCAGACCGGGGCAAATGCTAAATTGGTTAAATATAACCGAGCGACAAAAACTGACCGAAACCCACGAACCGTTGACCCCTGCAGGCTGCTTGAGCCAGTCCTGTTTGGTCTCCATTTCACACCGAAAAGGGGAAAAAAAAAAACACTGCTTCGAAAGAAGAAATCTCCAAAAAACTTGGTCCCTCTTCTTCGAAATTTGAAAGCTTGCTTGCATTTGTAAAGAGCCATCTTCAATGAGATCTTCATTCATGTCTTCCAATTTCTACTCCTTTTTTCTCCTCTTCCTTTCGTTTTTCCACTTCTCTTCTTCCCAAGTTCCGCCAAAAAAATTCTCATCATTTTCAGTTTCTGACTCCCCATGGCTTCCAACCCAAAACCAAATCCTAATCTCCCCGAATTCCTCCTTCGCCGCTGGTTTTCTACCTCTCCCCAGCTCCCAAAACCTCTATACTTTCTCAGTATGGTTCTACAACGTCTCACAAGACGCCGTAGTGTGGTCGGCTAATATCTTTTCTCCTGTGTCCGCTTCCGGTTCTTTGCTCATCTCTTCCTCCCTTGAGCTGCGGCTGGTGAATTCGTCAAATGATAGGGGGAACTCCTGGCCCTTTCGGGCTGTTGATCGTGTAAATGGGAGTGGGCTTTCGTTGCTTTCTACCGGTAATCTTCTTTATGGTAATTTTCAAAGTTTTCATTTCCCTTCTGATACGATTCTTCCTGGACAAAACATTAACGGAACTGTTCTTACATCCAAAAATGGTAAGTTCATGTTTGATTCGAGGAAGCTCTTTTTGGTGAGTACTAATGATACTTACTGGATTAATCTTGGTAATTTTTCTTTTCAAAGTTTGAATGAGTATGGAATTTTGACATATGGTCAGAATTCTATTTATTATGCAATGGATTTTGGGGTGAAAATGTTGAGAAAATTGAGCCTTGATGATGATGGAAATCTTAGGCTCTATAGTTTTGATTTCGGGTCAAGACAATGGATTTTAGGGTGGCAAGCTGTGTTTCAGTTGTGTACAGTTCATGGCACTTGTGGTGAAAACTCTATATGTATGTATGATGCGTCAAATCTCTCAACTTCTTGTGTTTGCCCCCCTGGATTCAAGAAAGCAGCGCATGACTCGTGCGAACGAAAAATTCCTATCAAGGAAACTGGAAGGACCAAGTTTTTGAGATTGGATTTTGTAAATTTCACAGGAGGGTTGAATCAGAGTAACATCATGACCACAAATTTTTCGACATGTGAAGCCAGTTGTCTAGCTATTCCGAATTGTCTTGGATTCATGTTTAAGTATGATGGAACAAATTATTGTGTTTTACAACTAGATAAGATGATTGATGGATACTGGTCACCAGGGACGGAGACCTCCATGTTCTTGAGAGTCGACGAGTCTGAAACTGATGTATCTAACTTCACTGGCATGACCGATTTGATGGAGGTTATTTGTCCGGAGAGAATAAGCCTTCCTCTACCCCCGACTGGGTCCAAGACCAACACTAGGAATATATTGATTATATGCACTCTATTTGCAGCTGAGCTTATCAGTGGGGTGTTTTTCTTCTGGACATTTTTGCAAAAATACATCAAGTATAGAGACATGGCTAGGACATTTGGCCTTGAAGTTATGCCTTCCGGTGGACCGAAGAGGTTTAGCTATGCTGAACTTAAAGATGCCACAAATAACTTTTCAACAGAGATTGGGAAAGGTGGCTTTGGTATCGTTTACATGGGAAAGTTAAGTGATGGTCGGGTCGTAGCTGTCAAGCGTTTGCATAATAGTACTGGTGGTGATGCTGAATTTTGGGCTGAAGTTACGATTATTTCTCGAATGCACCACCTTAACTTGGTTAGATTGTGGGGTTTTTGTGCCGAAAAGGGTACGAAAATATTGGTATACGAGCACGTGCCAAATGGGCCGTTGAGTGACTTCCTGTTCCAAGAGGTTGAGGTCAAATCTTCAGAGATGGATCAAGAAACAATTCCTATCGTTGGCTCAAAAAAGAAACCGATCCTCGATTGGAATATTCGGTACAGGATCGCTCTAGGCGTGGCTAGAGCCATAGCATACTTGCATGAAGAATGCTTAGAGTGGGTTCTACACTGTGATATCAAACCCGAGAACATACTCCTAGGGGATGATTTCTGCCCCAAGGTTTCGGATTTTGGGCTAGCCAAGTTGAAGCAGAAAGAGGACATGGTGAGTGTATCAAGACTGCGTGGAACCCGGGGGTACATAGCACCAGAATGGACACAGCCCGGACCAATTTCTTCAAAAGCAGATGTTTACAGCTTCGGATTAGTCCTCCTGGAAATGGTGAGCGGTTCAAGAAACTTCGAGCAACTTGATTTGAAGGTTGAGAGTCACCAATGGTTCTTGCCCGGATGGGCGTTTGACAAGGTTTTCAAGGAGGTGAACGTGGACGACATTTTGGACCATCGGATCAAGCAGAGCTACGACTCTCGAGCTCATTTTGATATCGTCAATCGCATGGTGAAGACAGCGATTTGGTGCCTTCAGGACAGGCCTGATATGAGGCCATCGATGGGGAAGGTGGCCAAGATGCTCGAGGGGACTATCGAGATCACTGAACCAAAGAAGCCAGTAATATTTTATATATAAGTTTAATAAATGAATTTCTTGTGGTGCGGTTGTTTCTAAAGCATGTGCATGCAAAATTTTTGAAAAGTTAAGTTAGAGCAATAATTTATCCCGCTGTACTATATGATAAGTGCCTTGTAATTTATCCAGCTATAATATATATGATAACAATTTTTAACATAATTAATGGTCCACTATACTTGATCCTACTTTCCGTCATTGTCCACACTCCACAAAAAATAAAATGCTTCGAATAATACTGAACACACTTGTTTTGCATGTATCACAAGATATATACATATATAAAACTATATATGATAGAGACATCACAATAAATAAAGAAGCCACAGTGAAATGGAGGGAGCAGAGGAGGAATTAGAAAGAAGGAGCAAATTCTTGAACAGTTTGATTCAGAAGAAAAAAAGCATTAGTCAGAAACAGCAAAATGCTTGCATGGATATACGCCTGAGGGCTTCGGACATAACCCTGTCTTTGCAAGATCACGCCTTTAAAACAGCAAGAAATAATCTTGATTCCATGCCTTCAGGAAAGCCTGATAGCAAACGCCTCGCCCTTGCGCTCAAGAAGGTGATATATACGCTTTTCTTTTTCCTTGCTGATGGGTTTAAAAATTGATGGCATAATTTTTTGTGTTTTTTTAAGATTATTTTCCTTTTTTCGAGCAAAGGGAGTTTGATGAAATTCCCCTGTTGGTTTTCTTGGTCTAAAGGACTATCGTATATTGTTTTCTTAAATGCATGGAATTTGGTATTGATATTTGTTTGTTTTCCGTTGGTTTTTCTTGAATCCATATGATTATGGAATCAGTTTTTTTGAACATACAAAATTAATGAAAATATCTATAGTTCAATGATCACATTGATGAACTGGGTTTGTTTTTGAGTCAAAATTACTAATACGCAGTCCCTAATTTATTGTGCTTTTTCTCACTTTGTTTTTCAACCCCGTCCTTCTTTGTTACGTGAAATTCCTGTGATCAGACTGAATATCTAATCGATTGAAGAAAGAATAATGTGAAAACATTTATCTTCCAAGTTCTACCTTTAAGACTACGATGGCAAACCAGAAAAAAATTCAATCTTTGAGTGCTCGGTTTCAAGTGGAGTAAATGTCAAAGTACTTGATTACTATCTTGAATTTTTTTAACATCAATCGAGCTTGTTCGGCAGTAAATTGATGAAAATGCCCTTTAATCGTTATACACTTAGTTGTTAAATATGTGATTTAAGGCTAAGTTAGAGTAAATATGTGATTTACTTGAACTTGATATTTAAAAAATAGAAAGGTAAAAAATTTAATTTATACTCCCACTCGACTTACTCGACTGAGCTACTCGAACTTAGCCAAAGATGATCTCGAGTTTAGCTCTGACCGAGCAATTTGGCTTGCGTCTTATGCTTATTTCACAGGACAAGCTAGTTATACAGTTAGCTTTTGTTTGGTTTTCAGGATTTTGACTCTAGATATGGTCCAGCTTGGGATTGCATCGTTGGAACTAGCTTTGGTTCATATGTCACACATTCCTTGGGAGGGTTTTTGTATTTCTCAATAGATAAAGTTTATGTTCTTCTCTTCAAGACTGTTGTGGAGCCTTTGGATCGATGAACGATGCTGAATTGTTCATTCCCGACACATTTTTTTTATGATCCCTGAAACTTGAGAAATGTACAGATTGATATATAACGTGTTTTCCATGGAAAAAACGAATGCGCACCACATGATTTTTTGTTTAGTAATTGGCATCTTAATGTTGTGTTGTATTATTTCTTGTGAACATATTTTCGAGTATTTTTTGCTAATGAAGTTGCTTGTGTGCATACTAGCCGTTCCTCATTTTCCTGAACCAAATTGGAGGGTACTTCTGTAAATTTGACCAAGAAAGTGAAGGTGATTTTCTTGTTACAAATGGATAATACAAGTTTAATACGCCGCCATAATCCAATTCTCCAAACCACAATCCGTGCTTAAGTTCCTTTGGCCGAGACAAATCTTTATATCCAACTTCTGACAAATTCCCATTTCAAGCATCCACGAACCAAGAAATCATATGAGTGGAGGAAAACAGAGGACAGAACAATTGTTTAGAACAAATATCACCCCCCTATGAAGCAATCTTCTTTGTTTTAACTTATCTTCCTCTGTTTGAACTTTTGGCCATGTCCCAAGTTTGCAGATCACTTAGAGATGCCATAAACAAAGACATATTGCCATGGATGCAACACGTTGTGGACCAGCCTTTGAATTTTCGTATTTCAGATGACATTCTTATGAAAACAGCGTGGAAAGCAAAAGGCCGGTTGCAAGTCCTGGCTCTAATGAACTGCGTGAAGATTACAGATGAGGGGTTGTTGAGGGTTGTGGTACAAAATTCTTTTATCAGCAAGGTGTAGCCTTTGTTCTCCCGTTATTTTATATGTTTTCGTTATTGATTTCACAAGGCTTGTCTTTTACTCATTATTACTATTTAGCTTTGATCTCATGTTAGCACATCACCTGATGCATGAAAATATGACGTGATTTTACTGCTGAAATGCTTTAATTTATGAAATATATTTTAAATTTGTGATATGATAAGAAAATTGACCGGTACTTATTGGTTTTAGTTTGGTCGTGTCTATACATGCTAATTTACTGGAGGAGAGAAAGAAGTGATCATCTCTTCAATATCATGTGTTTCTTTTGATGTTTTTCTCTGGCTTCTTCTTTTTTGAGTTTTTTCAAGTATTTTTCGTCTGCTATTAATTTAATTAATTTTATTTTGCTCGGGGAAGAAGAGTTTTGAAGGGTTTGAATCCTTAACCTTCCGTTTCCTTCCCCGTTTTCATTTGAAGAGGTGACGTCGCTTGATCAGTAGATATTTATGCTACTATTTTTATATCATATGCTCCTTGTGTATATATTTTTCACATCACTCAAGTCTATTCTTGCAGCTCCATGTACCATCTTGCACAAGCTTGTCAGCAGAAGGAATCATCACAGCAGTAAAATTGCCCACACAAACAAATCCCAATCTAAACAGCCTCAGAATCAATGGCATCTATGGCATCAAGAAACAAGAACTTGAAACTCTTCAAGAGCTAATCAACCCAAACCTTAAATCCCAAACAAACTGATCCAAGATCTTTTATCACAAGAAACTCCCTTTCACACCAAGATCCTTATCATACAATTGATGCGGTGTCTGCCCAATATGCGATGAAGTAAGAATGGTTTTTGACTGCCCACGAGTCTGTGGGAAGAAATGTAGGGGTTGTGATGTTTGCATTCCGAGATGCAAAGAATGTGGAGTTTGCTTCAACGATATTGATGAACTCGAAGAAGCAGCTTGTGTAGATTCCTTGTGCTTGGATTGTTGGCTCAAGCTTCCAAAATGCTGTTTTTGTAATAAGCCATATTGTAACGAACATGCTTGCTTATAGCGGAGGCTTGCGGCTTCTGAAGGATTTGTATGTGATTCTTGCCATTCGAATTACATCTTGTAAGAGAGTAGAAGAAACTTTTTGTCAGGACATCGTCTTTTTTTTTTCCCCTCATTTGTATAGTTTTATTACAATGGTGTAGTATAAGTAGTCTGCTAATAAATTGCATGATAAGAACTCGAATTTGGCCAAGCATAGAGCACGCGAGTATATTCTGCAATTAAGTAAGGTAAGGGGTCGGATAAAATCACATTACATGTAGCGAAAACAACTATAATCGTTCAGATATCAATGCAATATGCTCTCATCGTTGTTGACTTGGTCACCAAGGGAAAAATCCCACATACAATGCAATCTTAAATTTGAGTCATCATATTTGACGTAACAAAGTGCAAATGCATCATTCTTAAATTTAGACAAAGATCAAAGAGAACCTACATTACACTTGAACCAAGGGATGGTTATATCAATCGATTTAACTGAACAACTTGCATTGTTTGCACAAATTAAGGAATCAATTATTTGTTGCTTATCATCCATCAATTTCACACACGATATCACCCACCCTTAAATTCGCAGAGTGAACAAAAATGGGTGAGCTGAAGATAAAAAACCAAGTGTCTCTAGGCATTAGTTCAGTTGAACTACAAAAATACCATGACAGGATTCTTCATACTACTATAAATACACGGCACACCAGATTACTAAAGCAACAATTGTAACATGAATATAAATATTTTCTTGATGGAAATGTTGTGAACGGCAGCCAGATATCGTGGAATTGGATGCAGAAGCAAGAGTTGTGCCATTTACCAAGGTTCCATTTCTTCCTTCACTGCAAATAAAATTTAACATGTTGAGAAAAATTCAGCAGCAGCATATTACAATTGGCATCTATTTGGAGGAAAAGAATCATTCCATACCTTCCCGGATAAATGCAAGAGCCATAACCTGCACCAGAAAATAAATATATGTATATATATACAAAAACCAGTGTCAACAGTAACTAACGGCAATTTCTTCTAGTTTTAATCAATAAAATCTGTTGAAGTTCAACACGAGAAAGTTTTGGTGTCATACTTGGATCAGTGGTAGAGATTATGGCTACTCCATTGAAGTCACATGTTCCATCAGTCATAGCCATTCCGTGATAATACGCATTGAAAGCATATGATGCATGCGCCACAACTGTATCTGGTTCATAGCACGGTTTTCCTTGCAAAAGAATAGAGCAATCAACTTTTCCAGGACCACAAGCCCAATCTAATGCTGCCTGTATCATCTTCGGATCAGCACCTTTCTTTGCAACACAATATGTCTGATTTGTAGTATCGTTTGCCAAAACCGTTCCGGAACCAGTCAAGTGGAGAATATAAACAGGAACCCCATTCCCATTGAAGAGCCCCCAGTTTTTCTCTGAAATTGGCCCTGCTCGATGATCTTCGTTATAAAGTTCATAAATGTACGAGCTAACTGCAATCCCAGGATGCTTTGGGGTACCCGTTGTGTTAAGAACATGTCTGATGAGGTTACTGTTGTAAGTGTTGGCATTTTCGAGAGTGGCGTCTGGCTCGGAAGAGTCGCCTTTGGAAGGCCAACCTGTTTCAGTCACTACAATGGGGATGTTCGTAAAGTTCTGATAAGACATTGCAAAATATGCTGCATCTACAATTGCATCAAAGACATTGGTGTAATGTAAAAGTGTGTTGGGATCTACAGCTTCCTTGGTAGGAGAAAGTGGACGAAACAAAGCATAATCCAATGGAATCACACCATTGGATTGCATGTAATCATAATATGGATAAACATTAAGCATAAGATACGATCCCGTGGACTGTAGAAACTTCAGTAATGGGACCATGACGGGGTCCCAGCTACGGTTAAAGAAAGCTTGGGAGGGTGGAAATGAGTCGAGGATTATAGAAGAAGAATGTGGAGTAGAAACTTTGATTTGGGAATCAAGATTCGAGGCTACAAGTGCAGAGTAAATAAATTTCATGGCAGAGACTAGGATTGGAGCTGCATTTGATAGAGTGGAAAGGACTTCAGATCCAACAGCTATTCCCGTGATATTGGTGGCAGGTACATGTGCAAGAACATTGCGAGAAACCCAATTTGCTGCACTGGCGTTAGATTGCCCAATGCCTAAAAGCTCGTCATTTGGCACTGATATGGTAACCTGAATTCCAGTGTTAGCAAGTGCTAGTAGCATGGCTCGGTCAGCATCATAAAGCCTGATGTGGCGGATTTGTTGAGACTTCAAAAGGGCCACCACTTGAGTTGGATTTGGCATGTCAGTGAGTGCTGTGCCAATATTCACACCAATGAAAGCTGAAAATAAGAAATAAAGCCATAAAAAGATTGGTTATACGTTCAGACAATGGGCTTAAATAATCAACTGAGGGAAGTGCTGGCGGACAAAGGAACTGCTGCTACCAGTGGCAGTCTTCCCAATTCATATCACAATTTTCCTGAAGTCGAATATATTTATCTAAGAAAACATAAACAGGAAAAGTGATTTGACCCCCATATGCTTGAAAGAATCTTTATTTTTTAAATTTCACCCCCGTTAGTCGTAATATTGTCTCAATCACTGGAGGCAAGCGTGGAAATTTCAAATCTTGAGTCGGGCTTGAATGTATAAGATTTGAGATGTTTTAAGTGATCAGCCAATTTGAGTTGGAAAAATACCAGTGTCAAATATTTTTATTTTTAAAAAAATTGTCTTAAAATGCAATATCATCAAGCAGATCATTCATAGTTAATTCTAAAGTATATGTATATGCTATCAGTCCCATGAATAAGACTGTATATTTTTAATAGTACGTGAATTCTATATGAAATGGAAATAGAATTTTTTGTTAAGTAAAAAACTTTGCAAGTTTGGTCGGAATCTTAATCACTCAACTTAAAAACTATGATGTAAAAAGCAACATTGCACTGTCTAAGACCAGAGCCAGATAATTACAAACAACTTTGCAAAAAAGAATTACGGAAATGCAATCTTAATCAAAGAACCAGATGCGCCAGCTAGAATAAGAGGAAGAAAAAATAACAGAGGAATAAACAAAATCCTGAAACCTATCATCCTACTCATGATATTAACAATTAGCACGAACAACATTTTCCAAGAAAACTCATAGACAAATCATTCTGTAACATAAAATTAGAATGGTAAAAAGAACTAAAGACTGAAACTTGAAATCTTTTCCAACCAGCATTTCTTCACAGAAACATCATTAGCATACAATAACACCATCTTCTACACATATTGCCATATACTCAGTGTCCAGGATACTCCAGTTAAGCAATACAAAAAGTTCTTATATATGTGATTAACTTTAAGACAGAAAACATTTATTCAAGTTTGTATCTTGGTTGATAATGAAATGATTGGTTCCGTGAAAAATCTTAAGGGTATAGGTCATTTATTTGATGAAATCAGTCAAAGAACTTAATTGAATCGTATCTTTTACCCCATGGATAAAGCAATACAAAAAGTTCTTATATATGTGACTAACTTTAAGACAGAAACTGGCTGGTGCTTTATCCATGGGGTAAAAGATACGATTCAATTGAGTTCGACTGATTTCATCAAATAAATGACCTATAAACATTTCATTATCAACCAAGATACAAACTTGAATAAATGTTCACACTCCAATTGCGGGTAGTGATATCCTTTTGTGCAAGAAACTTCAGAACTCCTAGAAATTAACAACTCGTATCATGCATGCCACCAAAGAGCTTTTCAGAAGGAAAAATGCAAAAATGTACCACAGACTTTTGCTATGAAATTTAAACAAATATCATGTGAGACATCCAAGATTGCCTCAGTACTTTGATATTTAAGTTATTGCCATAGCATATGTAAAAAAAATAAACATACATGAAAGCACCTGTACACGAAAGAAACATCGCATATGGACTTATCCCAAGTGCATTAAAAAACAGAAATGTAGGTTCATCTATTAAATATGGAACTGCACTGTCAGCGATTTGTCACTTGCTGACATATGAGATATTAATATGTAAAAATGACAAAATGGCTCCGAAATGACATGAATAGAACCGAACTGAGAGCAATAATTCTCCCCAAGTTTATTTAAAGCTATAATGCACTTTATACGTCTAAACGGAAAACAATCTGAGCTGTTTCAAATCTGTCCAGGGAGACATTGAAGGATTTAATTCAGGAAAAAATTCCATATTAGAAGTAAACTTTTCCGATATCTTCAACATGCAATTATTCTTTAGTTCGCAGAGCATAACTGCACAATACCCTAATATGGTTAGAAATAAACTAACTGTAGCGTAACTCCCACCAAAATCATATTGACTAAAGTCAGCTAAATGAATACAGGACAATATTTTTCAGAATGAAAATGCCAAATAACAAGCAATGGATAAGGAACAAGATCGCAAAAATGGCACTCAACGATAAGTGAAATGCGAGGGACAAGAGAACTAAAAAATCAGCAAAAGCAGCCAAAATGAAGAAAAAACACAGAACAGTTTACCCAAGCAAGTTGAGAAAGAAAAAAGCACAAACCTTCATCAGCGGCAGCAGCAGCAGAAACCAGAAAGAGAAGAGCAAGAAGCAATAAACCCATGAACCGTTTCCCTGTATTTCTTCCTCTTGAACTCCAAAGATCGAATCTTGGACCTCTTTCGCAAACCCCCAAGGAGAACACCGCCAAGAAAATAGCTTTAGACAAAGTAAAAGAAAGGGGGAGTGGCGTGCTGTTGAGGAAGGAAATCGCATGCCAACACCCAAGCCTGGTACAGAGTGAGTGAAGTGTAACGACACACATTTGTTTGTTGTCTGAATCTACTGTATTCGTTCTTTATAGTGTACAAAAATTATCACACACAAAAACAAGAGTGGTGAGCAAAAAAAAAAACAAGAGGAGTTAAAATACAAAAGAAAAAAAATGAGGGAGTTGCGTGTGTCAGAAATCCGACGGTGAAGATTGAATTTTTCCTTTTTCTTTATGTGCTTTGATTGATCATTCAGAACATTGACGAATGAAAGGTTCAGGTTTGTACTGAAAAATTTATGGTTTTGACCCTGCGGGGTTCTATATGTTAATTACTGCGATGGGTTGGGAGTAAGATTTCGCGAGACACGAGGTTGCCAGGATTAATAATAAAGATAGCTGGATTCCATTCACTTGTCATTTGTCATGCCCCGCATATCAAACTTGCGCTCAACCTCATCAGATCCTAATTTCAGATTACCCCTTCATTTCTTCAAAATTCAAATCATAGACCTATTTCAAAACTTCCTAGTCCCTCCCAACCATAAAGTTATTTTTCTTAAATAATGTTGAATCTGGGCTTTTTGTCGAATCTCTTTCTTTTTCATTTTTTTTTTCATAGTAGAAGAATAAGTATAATAATGGAAATGTATATTGACCAAGAGACGTGCGTCAAGCAAGAACGAGTTTTTTGGGAAAAGTACACCAAAATACCAAAAGTGATTTTTTTATGCTACTCTCGTTTAAAGAGAGGATAAACAAAAATCTTACCTTCGGGAATAATTTGGAAAATCAGAGGATTAGAGAGAACATCGTATTCCGTGCAATCTAGTATTACAGTTTAAACTCGTTACACCCGAATTAATCATCAAAATAATTGAAAACCGTGGAGTTCAACAATATAGCGCAAGACTGAAAAAAGAAGGATGAACTTTGGTTCTTAAATGGAGAAATTTGAGATTACAATGGGAGGACGGCGGAATCAGGCACAAGGGGCTCGATTTGTTCGAGGAGTTCATCGCAGAGACCTGTGAAAACGATGGTGTCTGTTTCGATGGGTCTGAACTTGACAAGGGCTGCAGGAACCAAATCTTCATCTTCAAGTGTCACCGCTTTCTCTCCTGTCGCCAAAAAATGCGGGATTACCCTACGTTTTACCAAAACTGGGTGTAGCAGCTCGAATTCTAAGCTTGGTTCTTTCAACGAAGAGCTCACAAACTAAGGTAAAAACCAAATGAATGTAGTTAGAACAAGATAAAGTATACTACATGAAAGCAACATGGAGGGCGCAATGGCTTGTTGTATGTTCGTTAACATAAATAAATTTGCGAAAGACAATATTGACAGACTTTTGTCAGCTAAAAACCACCATTTTCGATCATCTGAGGCCAAGATCATACGACACGCTCTTATTTATTTTCATCTTCGGAATCAACAGGTATTGTTATAACATTAATTACAAGCATAAAGGGGTTTCAGATATAGGCCTATAAGTTAATCATATCGAACTAAACTATACCCAAAAGTTCAAAGATCTCATAAAGAAATTCATGTACAGGGAATAAATTATTCGAAAAAAAGAGAATTACAAGAAGAAAAATGACATGATTAATGAAGTAGAAGTAGCAGCTGGAATGCAGAAATCTTCAGGAACACAAAACACACGAATTCTAAGTTAATTCAAGTGTTTGTCCAAATAACATTTAAGATTCATGTACATAACAGGACAATACCAGAGGACTAACCTCATACAGAGCGCCAGTAAGTTCCGATGGAGAAAAAATAGCTTGAAGTACCACTCCATCAGGAAATTGTACTCTAATGACAGTTCTCTTGTACCTTTTTTTGGTGGATTTTGCCTGCTTTTCCCTGTATGATTTAGGGATCAAAAGCTTTGAATCTTCCAATTTCTTTTTCCGCATCTCTGCTTCCCTTTTCAATTCCAAAGCCGAAAGGTTGTAAAATGAATCAGGGAGCTCAATTTTTGCGGCTACACTCTCAGGGACAGAAAAGAACACTCGAACCTAAATAGATGAGAACATAGAGAACTGGTAAGAACAGATTTCTTAAAGTCGTGTGACATATTACATGACAAGGAAAGAGAAATTACAATGCAATATCGTGCCGCCAGTTATAGAAAATAAAGTTGAAAACATTCTAAATTTAGCTTTAAAATTAAAATTCAATAAGCATTTAAAGAATTATCCATTTCAATAATGAGAACTCTTTCCCCAAAAGCATGAATGAAGAAGAGACTAATGTTGTGAAATTAACTGATGCTACCACATGTTTGACCAGATAAGGTTTGTAATATAATCATAACTATGGACAACCATAGAAATTTAAAGCAACCAAAATGATGCGAATGAATTAAAAAAAATTCAAACCATAGAAAAAAACATTTGATCTTTCTAATCAGTATCTGATGAAAGAAGATTCTAAAACAGACGATCATAGTTCCATTTAAATACATAGTGTCACTGATTATTCGATTCAAGTATACTAGTATATATTTTGACTCAAATAGCATCTAATCCACCTGGTTGCACATCAATAGATAGCATGAAAAAGCGAAACATATTAAACATTATAACAAGCAAACATATAACCTTTTTTTTAACATGACAAACATATAACTTAGACAGAAGACAATTGAATTGTAACACCTTGTTCTTAGCCACAATTCATTCAACTGATGCTAATAATTAACAATATAGTGCAGTTACGTTGAATAATTCACATTATCATCATGAGTATGGGAGTTTGTTTGCCATTAGTTTATTGTACCAAGAACCTGTAAAATTCACTAACAGCAAGTGAAGCTTGTGATAGTAGAAAAGATGTTTGTTTCAGATAGCAGGCATCAAAGTATAAAGAGACCATTTTTTTTGCTTTGTTTTGTTATGCTTTTTTTAGCAAACAAGAGAGAGCTTCAAAGAAATTGCAGCACATTCAATCCCTTCATAAACTGCTTCTTTCACCTCCTACTTAAGGTCATTCAAATTTCAATAAAGGTTTTCAAATGACGCTCTTAGGTATAGGTATCACATAATTTACTTTTCTTTCCAAGCTTCTGAGTGAATGCATACGATTCTCCTAAATGCTAAAAAAGATTATGAATAATGCAATATAATTCAATATCTTTTCTGTTTGTTGAATAAATTATAGATACCTACTCGCATCTACACGCGTCTACACACTCCATAAAACACAGAAAGGAGTGCCAACTTCTCATAAACCACTAGTTAGATTTCCTTCTCTATCGCACTCTTCATCTGTTGGTATTAGTGAGCACTATCAATAATTTCTAGGCCTGCACGGCTATGATCGTTATCAACCGATCACATTGAACCAAGGAGTTATGTAGTTGAATAAAGAAAAAGACTCACATAAAATTCTCATGATATATGCTGAACCAAAAGCAAAGGCAGATTGACAACATTTTTACTAAATAAGTTAAAAGCAAATGTTATTAAAATGTGAAACATAATACGTGATGAATTGGAGTTACACCTGTCTATCCACCTTGACTTTCTGTGGCTGAAGGTCTTCCTCGATCTTAGCAGGAACAGTGGATGGTAACTCTTCATCCTTCTTTGGATCCAGCAAAGATATAGCTTTCTTGACTAAACCAAGCTGATCCTCGGAAGGAACTTCCATCGTAAGCCACATCTCCGCACCTTCTTCTTTCAACTCAAACCCAATGCATTCCAACAATTCAATCCCTCCCGGAACATCCCCTATTGCCTCCTTTATCTTAAGATTCCCCAATCTTATCTTCCTAAACTTTGCATTTTCCGGATCTGCCACCACATTCTTGAAAAGTCTCATCACCACCTCCATCGAACTATCCTTCGGCTTCCCAGATACATATGCACTCACACAATCCTGCAACCGGGTTTCACCGCCCACCAATTCTTCGCCACCATTTTCATTACTCGAATCTGCACTGCTCAAACAAGACTCAACATGAGCAGAAACCTCCTGTTCTGAGCTATACACTCTACTACAAACCGGACATTCAAACACTTTCAAAGAATACCCGTGCGGATTCCTTTTCCCAGAAGTGATCAATGAATTAAATGGATCAAATGCATCACCATCCTTCTCGTTTCCATTCTTGTTCGCCAATATTTCAGGCTTCTTATTCTCTAGTTTCTGCTCAGAACTATTGCTTACCTTCCGAGATAAAGATTCAGAAATATTATTCGTCTTTTGAGGTAAAGCGTTGGAATTAAACAAAGATGATGATACAGATTGATCGGGACTTGAAGAAGAGCCCAAAACTCTACCTTGGCCTTCGAATTTACCAGAATTTGAGGACGAAAAGGGATTTTTGACTTTCTTCATCAAGCCCTTCATCTTGTCTTTCACATCATCCATTCTCTTACAATTTCAAGAATTTGAAAAGAAAAGAAAAATAAAGGCCAAAGAACACGGCGAATTAATTAATTAGAGCTAAATAAACGTGTGAGAATGATTTGTAGCTGTTGAAGAAGACTACCGGAAATTAGACAAAAAAATGAGTGAATTTATGGGATTTCAATACTGGAAAATAAATAAAAGCAGGATATTTGCGACATGTAATGCGATGAATTTTTAGCATACCAATGACATGGGATGAAGACTTGTGGAAAAAGAGATGCAAGAAAATCCATGGTGAAATCCAAGAAAGGAGTCGTGGAAGTTTACGGGAGACTAGGCGGCCAGCTGTTAGCGTGTTTAGCAAGTGCGATTTTTCCCGCTTCTCTACATATTAGTAATTACTAGCAATTCTTCCATATAAATCTAATCTAGAATATAATTTTATTTTATACAAATGATACCGTATATAATGATGTATAATTTACACTTCATTTCAACTTTTTTCCAATCATAAGTTTAAAATATTAGAATTTTTTATTTTTATGTGCCAAATAAATAAAATAATTTATAACTTATTTAAAATTTTACAAAAAATAAAAATAAATAGTTGTCTGAAATTATTCTTTAAGAGTGTTTAATTTTATAATGGAACCAAAAAAGAACATTAAAAGTAATTGTGTTCATGTTTAACGTAAAAAAAATCAAAATAGAATGTAGTTAACAATTATTTATATAAAAGTATTTTATGAACAACTAAATAAAACACACCGCTATAATATATTTTTCTTCCTTAATAATAGTAATAATGGATTTTAAGATGAATAGATCTCTTGTGAGGCGGTCTCACGAATCTTTATCTGTGAGACGTGTCAATCTACCGATATTCACAATAAAAAGTTATACTCTTAACATAAAAAGTAATAATTTTTCATGAATGATCCAAATAAGAGATCCGTCTCACAAAATACGACTAGTGAGACCATCTCACACAAGTTTTTGTCTTTTAAGATATAAACTCGCATTTTCCCCATAATAATTAGTAGTTATAATTTTCATCCACAAGTCTTGAACTAGAAAGTTGCTTAAGACAGCCAAGCTTTATATTTTGCTTGATTAATAGCAAAAAGCAAAGAGGTAATTAATTAAGGGTATTGGGTGACTAAGTATAGTAAATATTGAGGTAGCTATAAATATGGTATATATATATTTGTATCCTTTGATTGTGGAGTTCTTTGGAAAGATAGATTGTATATATTCTTGGTTTTGGTGGAATGAAAAGGGATAAGAAAAAATTTCTCCTCAATTCACGTTTTCTTATGGTATCGGAGCCTTGAATTTTTTTCGTGCCATATATCCTCTCAAATTGCTATGGATGCTTCTGATAAACCACCAAAGAATGAAATTGGGAAGAAGATGAACTCCCCATATGATTTGTCATCAAATGACAATCCAGGAAACGTCATCACGCAAGTTAAGTTGCGAGGTGATGAGAACTATGAGGAATGGGCGAGATCTATCCGGACCTCGCTGCGAGCTCGAAGAAAATGGGGTTTTGTGGATGGGACCATCTCAGAACCAGAGGAAGGATCTCCCGAATTAGAAGACTGGTGGACTGTTCAGTCCATGTTAGTATCATGGATTCGGAACACAATCGAACCTGACCTGCGCTCTACCATCTCGCATATGGAGAACGCAAAGGATCTGTGGGAAGATATTGAGGAACGATTTCACATTGCAAATGGACCTCGGATTCAACAAATAAAAACCGAGTTGAACGAATGTAAACAACACGGGCTGTCCATGGTTGTTTACTATGGGAAGATGAAAGCTCTCTGGGATGAACTAGCAAATTATGATCAGATCCCAACTTGCACCTGCACTGGGTGCAAGTGCAAACTCTCGGCAAAATTGGAGAAGCGTCGGGAACAAGAAAAGGTACACCAATTTCTCATGGGATTGGATGAAGGGAGTTATGGTACTGTTCGATCCAATCTACTTGCAACAGAACCATTGCCGACTTTGAACAAAGTATATTTGGCTTTGGCCCAAGAAGAGAGAATGAAGATCATCACGCGTGGAAGGGAAGAACGAGGAGAAGTCATTGGACCGCTGTTCAAACAAACACCAGATTGAAGGGATGCGGAGAGACAAAAGACAATACAATGATCTGCCCGAAATGCAACCGAACAGGCCATGATTTGACAAGCTGTTTCCAGCTTGTTGGGTACCCAGAATGGTGGGGTGACCGTCCTCGTGGTGAAGGCAGAGCTGGTGGACGTGGTAGGGGAGGACAACAACAACAACAACGCACAGGAACTGGGCGTGGACGAAGTGGAACAGTCCAGGCCAATGCTGCTCAGATCACAGAAGGAACTGCAAGTACTTTGGCGGTAATTGAAACTGACTCAGAAAAATCAGGTTTGGCCGGCCTGAGTAATGAGCAGTGGCAGAACCTTCTTCAAATGCTGAACAATCATAAACCAAGTACAAGTGAGAAAATGACAGGTAATCACATAAATAATCCATGGATCATTGACACAGGCGCACCCAATCACATGACTGGGAGCTTGAAGAATATGAGTAAACTACGAGGACTGTCTGGATGCCCTGTGGGATTGCCGGATGGACAGTACGCAGCTGCCACAAAGGAAGGATCAGTGAAACTTGATGCTAATTTGGAACTTAAAAATGTTCTTTATGTGCCCCGTTTAAATTGCAATTTGATTTCCGTGTCGCAATTGATAGATGAATAAGATTGTATTGCCCAATTCACTAAAAATATGTGTCTTTCAGGACCGCACTTCGAGGATGCTGATTGGTGCGGGTAAGCGGAGGGACGGGCTCTATCATTTTCGGAAGGCATCATGTGTGAAGGCTTTGAAGACCAATGGAACAAACTCTCTTGATCATTGGCACAGGCGGTTAGGGCATCCCTCTATGGACATTACCAAGTTAGTCCCCTCTGTTAGAAATGGTAGAAATAGCGTGACGTTGAATAAAGCTTGTGATGTATGTCAACGGGCAAAACAGACTAGAAACAAATTTTCTTTGAGTGATAATAAAGCCAGTGATGTCTTTGAACTTATTCATTGTGATCTGTGGGGTCCATACAAAATTCCTTCTTCGTGTGGTGCTTCTTATTTTTTGACAATAGTTGATGATTATTCTAGAGCTATATGGATATTCTTGTTGATTGATAAGAAAGAGGTGACACGTACTTTGCTGAATTTCTTCGCAATGGCGGAAAGACAATATAATAAGCAAGTCAAAACTGTTCGGAGTGATAATGGGACTGAGTTTACTTGCATGAAGAATTACTTTCTTGAACACGGTATTATTTTTCAAACCTCTTGTACCGCAAGACCACAACAAAATGGAAGAGTAGAAAGAAAACACCGGCACATTTTGAATGTAGCACTAGCACTGCGATTTCAAGCGCAACTTCCTATTAAATTTTGGGGAGAATGTGTATTAGCTGCATGATTCTTAATAAACAGGACCCCTTCTTCAGTCTTGAATGAAAAAACTCCGTACGAAATGTTATATGGACAACCGCCTTCGTATGAACACTTTAGAGTGTTCGGGTCTTTGTGTTACGCACACAACCAAAGAGGGAAAATGGACAAATTTTCAAGCAGAAGTCGCCGATGCATATTTGTCGGATATCCACATGGAAAGAAAGGATGAAAATTGTACGATCTGGATATAAAAGAATATTTTGTCTCACGAGATGTGGATTTCTTCGAAACAGAATTTCCTTTTGCTCAAGAGGTTGTTGAAGGAAGTGCTATTTCTGAAGCAGTAGCAAATGATGAGTATGAATTTGTGGGGAGCACTTGTGATGATCATACTTCACACAATACACGAGATATAGTTGATCAAGGAACAGATAAAGGGGTTGATAGGAGGTGTCCTGGAGAAAATGAAAGAGAAGGCGCTCGAGAAAATGAAGAGGTAGCAGCCCAAGTGTCTGGAGAAAATGAGCATGACATCGTTGATGGGGAGCAGCTTGGACAATTGGGTCGTGGACATCGACTGAGAGAGCCATCTGTTCGTCTACGCGATTATATCACTAATACCATCCGAAAATTGAGCCCCTCCACCGCTTCACCAGCTCCAACGCATGCCTCAGGTACGCCTTATCCTATAGCACACTATGTGAATTGTGATAAATTTTCGGTGCGGCATCAGAATTTTCTTGCAGCCATTACTGCGGACCATGAGCCCGTGTCATTCTCTGAAGCAGTGAGGGATGAAAGGTGGTGTGAGGCAATGCGGAATGAAATTAAGGCCTTGGAGGATAATGAGACATGGGTGATGGAATATTTGCCATTTGGGAAAAAGGCACTTGGCTGCAAATGGGTATACAAGATAAAGTACAATTCCGATGGCACCATAGAGCGTCATAAAGCACGGCTGGTAATTCTTGGTAATCATCAAATGGAGGGGATCGACTATACGGAAACATTTGCTCCGGTGGCCAAAATGGTTACAGTGCGCATATTCTTAGCTGTAGCAGCGGCAAAGCAATGGGAGTTGCATCAAATGGATGTCCACAACGCTTTCCTTCATGGAGACCTTCAAGAAGAGGTGTACATGAAATTGCCTCCCGGCTTCGAAGTTCAACGTCCAGGAATGGTATGCAAGCTTCGGAAATCACTCTACGGGCTAAAGCAGGCACCACGATGTTGGTTCGCCAAACTGTCTGCAGCTCTAAAAGGGTATGGATTCAAACAATCATATTCTGATTACTCGCTCTTCACTTTGCAGCAAGGAGACATACAAATCAACGTCCTTGTTTATGTTGATGATTTGATAATATCTGGAAATTATCATGATGCCATACAAAGGTTCAAGACCTATTTGAATAATTGTTTTAAATTGAAAGATTTGGGAGTTTTGAAATACTTCCTAGGTGTTGAAGTTGCTAGGAGCCCTGATGGAATCTACCTAAACCAGCGTAATTATGCTCTGGATATAGTTTCCGAAGCTGGACTGTTGGGAGCAAAGCCTGCTAGCTTTCCTATGGAGCAAAATCATCGGTTGATGTTAGCTGATGGAACATTGCTTGATGACCCAGAAAGGTATCGTCGTCTAGTGGGTCGCCTCATATATCTTTGTTTCACCCGGCCGGAGCTGTCCTATAGCGTGCATGTGCTTTCGCAATTTATGCAACAACCACGGGCAGAACACTGGGAAGCTGTGCTTCGAGTTGTTCGATATTTGAAGGGTAATCCAGGTCAAGGCATTCTATTGCGCCATGATTGTGGTTTACAATTATATGGCTGGTGCGATTCAGACTGGGCTAGCTGCCCTGTGACTCGGAGATCACTCACAGGATGGTTTGTGCTTCTCGGTAATTCCCCAATATCTTGGAAGACTAAAAAGCAACATACGGTGTCTAGATCATCGGCTGAAGCAGAATATAGATCCATGGCCACTACAACATGTGAATTGAAATGGCTAAAGGCAATCTTGTCCAACCTTGGTGTTATACACACCAATTCCATGCGACTCTATTGTGACAGTCAAGCTGCGTTGCACATGGCGAAGAACCCGGTGTTTCATGAACGGACAAAACATATTGAAGTAGACTGTCACTTCATCCGAGACGAGATTTTGAAGGGAAATATTTCTCCATCCCATGTGTCCACACATGTGCAACTAGCTGACATTTTCACCAAGGCAATGGGCAAACGTCATTTCGATCATTTTCTAAGCAAGCTGGGCATTCGAAACCTTCATGCTCCAACTTGAGGGGGTATTGGGTGACTAAGTATAGTAAATATTGAGGTAGCTGTAAATATGGTATATATATATTTGTATCCTTTGATTGTGAGCTTTTCTATGAATGATTTTGGGGAGTTCTTTGGAAAGATAAATTGTATATATTATTGGTTTTGTTGGAATGAAAAGGGACAAGAAAAAATTTCTCCTCAATTCACGTTTTC
Organism: Primulina tabacum; assembly: GCF_025594145.1. NCBI lineage: Eukaryota > Viridiplantae > Streptophyta > Magnoliopsida > Lamiales > Gesneriaceae > Primulina > Primulina tabacum. The sequence continues at coordinate 58,697,955 of NC_134550.1, forward strand.
TTAAAGGGTGAATCGTCTCAAAAAAAGTTATCAAAATTAACATGTTTGAGATTTTTATTATGAATATTTATATAATTCAAGTAATTTATCAATCCTCCGCACGATCTCGGCAATGGATGGTCTCTTCTCCGGAGACCGCGACGTGCAGGAAATCGCCAAATGCAAGAGCGGCACCATTTGTTCCTCGTGATTCTGGCACCGAAGCAACTCCGGGTCGAACGCTTTGATTGTCCATTTCTCTTCAACAACAGATTCCACCCAATTCGCCAGCTTGATCCCTTCCTTAGCCAAAGCCTCGTCAGGCGATTTGCTAGTCAGAAGTTCAAGCAGTATGACCCCGAAACTGTACACATCCGCAGGCTGTGTGGTGTTGCGTGTGTCGGTCACTTCCGGGGCTCGATAACAGTTTGTGGTGGATGCGGGAGGAACGAGTTGTGTGAGGCCGAATTCGGTGATTCGAGGGTTGTAGTAGTTTGTTAGGAAGATGTTGGATGATTTGATGTTCCCGTGCGTGGTGCATGGGCTGTTGGAGTGGAGACGTTCTATCCCACGTGCCGATTTACGGGCAACAAATTCTCATGCATCAATGATCCCACTTCTTCGATTTTCAACCTGAATTCTTGCTCCGAAACTGATACGTTTTTCAACCTCTTCGCAATCACCTGAAATCCAGCGTCTAAATACGCCTTATATGTTGATCCAACACTCCCCTTTCGAAAAATCACAGCCGAAGACCAGAACAGCTCTTGCAAAGTGACAATTTTCCCATCGTCCAGAAATTAAAAACATGAATCCGTCGTGCCTATCATTCTTGTTGACACCGAACAATCTCTCATTTGAAGGGCTTCGGCCAGAAAATCTACTGTTTGATATGTTTTCGTCTTCTGCTATTGCTATAGACTTCCTTCACCGGGGAAGGCGGTATCCGTGGGATAGTTTTTTAATTTTGTATTTTCTCCGTAAAATGAATAAAAATATAAGAATTAGAAGAAATCCAATAGCTGTTCCTATAGCAATCCCGGCAACTGCTTCACCTGAAATCTAGTTTTTGGTGCAAGAAACAAGATGTCCACCACAAAGGGAAGTTCCAAGAAATGATTGAGCAGAAAATTTATGTAAACTCCGAGGAATCAAACCGTTCAAACCATTAAAAGACACGTTAAACTGTCTAAGATAACTGATGCTATGCAAATCAGGAAGTGATCCAGTGAACTGGTTGTTTTCTAAATTCAAAGTTCTTATATTTGCCAGGCTATTATAAAAACGGAATGGCAGGTCCCCTGAGATAGAGCTGGTTTCTAGCTAGATTCAAACGTAAAAGATTTGTCAAAGTGAAGAAACTATCTGGAATCTCCCCCGAAAAGCTGTTGCCTTGCAAGTGAAGATCAGTTAACTGAGAACATGAGGCTATATCAGAAGGAATCGGACCTGAATGGGCATTATGGCGGGGGCTGAGGACTCAGGAGTTCGGTCAAGTTGCCTATAGTATTGGATGACAGACGCCCGAGTAGGCCACTTCCCGGAAGACGAAGGGCGATCACACGGTTAGTGGTGTTATCACATTTTACGCCTTCCCACGAACATGGGGTGGTGTCAGCTGTGTTCCATCGAAGGGTCCGGCCACGGATGGAGACACGTAGGCGAAGGAGGGCGACACGATCATCTGCTGGGGCGGGGAGTATGTGAGAAAAGAAAGTTAAAGAGAGGAGGAGGAAGTAAAGTTGGTGGGGGAATGTCCATTTGAGGAGAATTTAGTGCGAGAATATGCAGGACTTTGTGTTTTTAAGGTTTTAGGAATTTTGAGACATTCGATGGAATTTAATGCAAGGAGTCAATGGTCGTAATCAATGTGTGCATTTTATTTCGGCCAAGACTGCATGAATTGACGGCTTGTTTATGTCTATTGTCGGTGTGTTTCTGGTGAAACGTTCTCTTTAATGGTGATTAATTTTGAAGTTCTATAAAAGACCAAAAAAAATTATTTTAATGCGCATGTCTTTTTAATGTAAAATTTAAGTCTCATTCATTAAAATTAAAGAAAACCACCTCACTTGAATTTGTTGTATATATCTACAGTTTCGATCCACTGATGTGAATATTGAGTTGACTTGAGATATTCTTTGTTAGGCATTTAGGTGTTGAAACATTTGAGTAAAAAGTTGGTCGATTCTCTAATTGATTGTATCATGTTGCTCCACCGGACAACATAAATAAATTCAACTTTTGACCTCAATCTCAAGTCAAATTTGACACTAATATATAAACTATAGTAATGTCACTCTTTAAATTCAAAGGTAATCATTAATACGAATTTTCGAAGATATAAGAAATTTCGATCTATAAAACTCATACAACAATATTTTTTTAATATATCTGCCGTCATGGAATTACGTCATAAAAATTTACATAGTCAAGAAGGCGAGTAGGTCTCTTGTGACGATCTTACGAATCTTTATCTATGAGACAATTCAACCCTACTGATATTCACAATAAAAAGTAATACACTTAGCATAAAAAATAATAATTTTTCATGGATGACCCAAATAAGAGACTCGTCTCACAAAATACGACCCATGAGATCGTCTAACACAAGTTTTTGTCCAAGAAAACACCAATTACTCTATCTAATAGTTTATGTAAAAGGAAAAATCTTGCCTAATAATAATGATAATTACATAATAGACGATCCGATAAATTTTTATAATTTCGATGAAAATATGAAAACAAAACCGTGGGCAAAGTAAATCCAAAATTTGATGTAAAATGAACCCATGCATCAAATGGGCTGCAATAGAAATTCCTTGAAGCCAGTTTGTGTCGGCAAGGATCATACCAAGAAGGCAAGGATAGCAGAACTAAAAGTCGCTACGAATAAAAACAATCCAAGAAAGCGTATAACTGAACTCATGAAACGTCACTAGTCACAAGTCACGACTTCCAGATGACTTTGGTCGATACTGCAGATAGAGAAGGAAAAAAAAGGGGTTTACAGTTCCTTCTACCAAGAATCGATCGAGTTATTAATTATAAATGTGTGAAGAAGTATGTCACAGGATGGGGGTTGGTATAAATGTGTGGCGCGCAAGAAGATGTCATCGATAAAGCCTGCATGATAATGTAAAAGCTTCCAGACTCGGGACAACGAGAAAATCACCAAAATATCTCGGGCATCATCGGCCTGTGACCTTCTGTCACACAAATTCAGGTCGAGAATTGGGATGGCACACACTCTTACGCGCGGATGATATTGGATTTTTATTTGAGAGCTGAAAATGTCCATTCATTTTGATGTATGAATGAGTCTTATCAGAATAACCATTGGCCCGTATGTTTTAAGAAAATATTTTCATATAAGCTACCGCATTAATTAGGATAAGATTTTTTTTAGAAATAAATTTGTCAAACATATCTATTTCAAAATAAATTTTTTATGTAGTTGCATGAGTCATGTGTGAGTATTTTTTATATCGCATGAACAGAACTACAATGACATTATTGGATTCAATTATTAAAAATTTATGAAGATAATCATCGCAAGAAAATGTGAAGTTCATTGCTGTTGACAATATCGATCGTTCTAAATATTTTATAGGATAAATAAATCATACATATTTAAAAATTGTCATTCACATCATGCAATTTTTAAATAAGTACCGGATGGATTCGAGTATCCTATATCGTTTCTCGCAAGTGATGTCAACCCAAAAAGAAAAATGAAACACGTACATTTGATACTTGGTAAGCCATGATATTGGAAAATAGCAAAAAAATGGAAAAACTGGTTTGATTCAAGTTTTTGGAGAACGATTTCGTTTTGATTCGAGCGGCCGAGTCTACAACTCACACTTTCATACAGTTGGATCTGCATGATAAAACTGTTGGCATGCATGCAAACTAAAACTATAATTCTTTGGTAAGTACTGAATGTAATTAGATCTCATTAATTCTTTATTTATCGCGAGTCATTCTGTCTAATGAGGCTGCAGGTTGGTTAGCTAACGCTTGGTCCATCATCATTCGTCACCAACATTCTTACATCGTGGCAGCCAAATTTCCTCATTAATATAGACCTAACTCAGTATGTACATACATGTTGCGTGACAATTTCTTGAAGTTACTGAAAATGGTGAGTCAACACGTATAATAAGTTGAAAAAATTCTGTCGATTGGAGGACGACATGACTGTGACAATGACATTAGGGTGGACAATGCGATTTGCACGTTTTGAACATATCTTTTTCTTCTGGGGAACAAATTCCTTTGCTATCAACAAATTTATAAACTAGAAACACATTTACCAATCCTTTCATGACCTAGCTACCTATAAATAGTGGAGTCAAAGCTAGAGACCCAACACTCACGAATTTGCACTTTAAAAAAAAATGGGTATTACTGGAAAATTGAGTGCTCAAATCCAGATTAAGTGTGGTGGAGATGTGTTTCATCAACTCTATAAACACAAACCACACGAAGTATCAAAAATATGTTCTAATTTAGTCCAGGGCTGCGACTTGCATCAAGGAAGTTGGGGTGAGATTGGCGCTGTCATCTGCTGGAATTACATGATTGGTAAGTCCAAAATATATATGATCTATTATCGCACAAGGTCCATCGAGATTTTTAGATCGATATATACATTAAATAACTTTTATTTTAATTTCCTTAACTAAATCCATTAAGAGAAATACTTTTGGTCCAAAATTATATGTTTACTTGCATCATGTACATATATATAGATGGGGAGCAAAGAGTGGCGAAGGAGATAATAGAAGCCATCGATGAAGAGAAGAGATCGATCACATTTAAAGTGATCGAAGGGGATCTGATGGAGTTTTACAAAAGCTTTAAAGTCATACTCCATGTGGAAACAAGTGGAAATACCGACTTAGTTACATGGACCTTAGAGTATGAGAAGATGAATGAAGATATTGAAGAACCATTTACTTCGCTCCAACTGTTGGTTAAAACAGTGAAAGACGTCGACAGCCATCATTACAGTGTTAAATAAAAACATAAGAGCAGAAACTGTCCGGAATATCAGTACTTAATGTAAAGTTTAGTTGGGTTGATGTGATTGTCTGGATAAATAATATCGCGAATGTCAACTTTAAAGTTTCGCTTGTTGGGTTGATCTAATTGTGTGGATAAATAATATTGTGATTATTAAAATATTTGAGTAGGATGAAGAATAATGTTGAATAAATAATAATAATAAATAATATAAGATAAATAACTAACAACTTGATTAGTTGATTTATGATGAATAATCAATAAATAAAATTGTAACATAATCCTGTGAATTATTAAAATAATCTAATCCAATCAACCCAATCAAAGATAAAATCATAGGTCAGTCCTCGCCCTATGGCACAAGTTGCTTGCAATAGAGATATATTTACTTGCTTTCATGTTGTTTATATGTTATTGTTACCAAATATTCATTATATTTTTGTCTTTTTTAAAATAATAAAAAATTGATAGTTGGTGGGAATTCTATGGCAATGAGGTGCCAAATTTGAAAGGGATTGCAAAAAAATCATTTACTTAACTACAACGATGAATAATCTAGTATATGTCCGATTCAATGCAAGACTAATTAATAAGAAAAAGAGAAAATTTAAAGTTGAGACTTTACTAGCAAGTAATACTAGCAGTGCTCAATCTTGGATATTTGAAAAGTGTGATGAAGAAGATGAGGTGGAGATCAACCTTTACAACATATAAGTGATATTAATTACAATATTCGAGAGAACTTCGATGAAAATATGATTTATCGGATGGTACCAAGATAAAACGAATGAAGAAGAATTCAAATTATAATCGGACAATGATTTGACCAATATTTAGCATTTTTTGATGTGGTTTAGTTGAAAAAATAAGTAAAGATTATAATGTTGAGATTTTTATAATTTTATAAATATAAGAATTAATGCATTAAATTTAAATTTGTCGTAATTACAACTATATTAAAATAAAATAAAAAACAATTTATGCTTAAATTCATATTAATCTTTTTTAAGTCTGAAAAGTTTGGAGCTCGCATTTCGTGACGCTTCACTCTTTTTAAAATATTAATGGATGATTGATGGAAGCATCAGTTCGGAGATGACCTTTTTTTGGTTTTTTGTTATTTTTGGAATCAATTTGGCCATGACCCCTTAGAGCATCCGCATTCGTTGGATGTTTAAACACCCACCAACTCATCAAAAAGCATGGGGTCCACTGCCACATAATCATTATAACAACATATCTCTTTTAACCACATTACTTTTAACATTCAAACTCATTATTTATGGGTCCCACTTCCACATACTCATTATAACAATATATCTATTTTACCCACATTCTTTTAAACATTCAAATTCATCAATTAAATATTTAAAATAAAAAATAAAATATATACAATGGTTTACAAATAAAAATTAAAAAAATTACAAATTTATTTTTTTGTAAAAAAATCTGAAAGTCAAAATTTAAAAACAAAATTTGAATGAATTTTTTTTAAAAAAAAATCGAAATTCAAAATTTGAAAACATTAGGTATGTAAGCAAATCAGCGACGGTCAAAACCGTCGCTAATTATCCAATTTTTTTTAAAAAAAAACTGACACGGGGGCGTTCATTTGCGTTCATACATATGAACGTTCCACACTCTTTCTTACGCCCACTCACATTGGAGAGTGGGTGTTAAATGGGTGTTAACATTGATATATGAATCAAATAATATAATATACCCATCAAAATAATTGGAACGACACGAAATAAATTTGCATAATTTTTAATAGATCGTGTTGTCCATGAAATCAAACAAGAAAATCTCTGAGGTGACTCTTAATTATAAAAAATGGCCTTGGCTTTTCCGAGATTGATTTTTCCACCCGACCTTACTGTTCCCCACCCGACAATCAAATATTTATCACTGACCATGTCCATCCAACATATGAGTACTGTTGTATGCGTTATAAATTTTAATTGAAATATGATGTTAGAATTATTATATAATTTAAAAGATTTTGAGTTTTATCATTATCATTATTTAAAATTTTTGGTGAATATGTAAAAACTGGATCCTATTATCAGAGCCAATGTCACGATTCTGATTCATAATAATTGCAATTAGTGCAATTAGGAAGAAAGAGATAATTGATGTGCAATAATTATGGAACAATCGAAATATGATGCTTGAATTGATGTAATGTTTAAAAGATAATAAGCTATAATTTTTCATAAAACGATAAACGTTTCTTCCTATAATTTTTCGAACCAAACCTATATATAGACCTCACCAATAAACTTTTACTTTCCAAGTTACTAAACATAAGTTATGAATTAATATTGGTATGAAAAAATTAAATTAAACGTTAACATCTACCTAGTCTTAACTTTGAGCAATAATACAGGGTTATTTTAAAAATAATTTCAAAAATAATTTTTTTAAAAAAAATTGCAAGAATACATCAATCCGTGCTTACGAAGCACAGACGGTGCACACGTGGAGCAACGTCCATCTTTCGTAAGCACGGACGATGCTCCACGTCCGCACTCTGTGAGCCGGAATATTTTAGCGACGGAATATATAAAAAAACCGTCGCTAAATTTGAATCGGCGACGGTTGCTAAAATTGAATCAGCGACGATTCGTAAACCGTCGCTCATTTTAGCGACGGTTTAAAAACCATCGCTGAAATGGAATCAACGATGGTTTAAAAACCGTCGCTACTTTTAGCGACGATTAAAAAACCGTCGCTATGCTGCGGATAATTGTATTAACGGCATGTATATATAATAGTATCAACAGCGTGCACATTTACGCCGCGGATAATCTTGAACTTTCAACGGCTTGCATCTTTGCAGCGTGCAATGTGCGCTGCGGAAAGAGAATTTGCGCGCTGCGAAAAGCCATTTTTGTTGTAGTGAAGACATAGAAACATACAAAAAATTCATTAAAAAATAGGTTACTAAACATAATTTTTGAATTAATATTGATATTAAAAAATTAAATTAAACGTTAACATCTACATAGTCTTAACTTTGAGCAATAATACAACTTGCAAACCAAGTTGAATAAAAAAACAATAAAATATTGCATGCAACCATGATATATACAGATTACATGCACTCCTATATTTTTAAATCGTAAAAAAATTTAAATAATAAACCATTATTATTTAAAAAAGATTGTTTAATTTTATTTTTTTATTTTTGTTCAATAATACAAGTCATACACGTAACACACTGGCTTCCATCAATAAATAGATGGCCAAATCTCGTAGCAGCGATACAGCAGTAAGTGATAATTATATTATATAGTGAGGCAGCAGGAGATGGGTCTTAATGGGAAACTGAGTGCCCAAATAGAGTACAAGTCTGGCGGAGATGTGTTTCATGAGGTGTTCAGATATATGCCGCACGAGATATCCAACATGAGCCCTGAAATCATTCAAGGCTGTGGTTTGCATCAAGGAGATTTGGGAACTGCTGGTTCAGTTCTCATTTGGAACTACACTCACGGTACATTTCTTTTATTTTATATATATATTGTTCCATATCCCGACATGAGTTGAGGTGAAATGAAATACGAGACAATGTAATGAAACTCTAAAAGCAACTTAAATCGATGCTTTCGTACGTTGACTCGATTTTCATATATTTATTGTAAAACTCGAGTTGGAATTGTGATGATTAAGATGGCAAGAAGAAAGTGGCGAAGGAGATAGTGGACTCGATCGATGAAGAAAAGAGATCAGTCAGATTTAAAATGATCGAAGGTGATCTGCTGGAATTGTACAAGACATTTTATGCAACATTTCACGTGGAAACTCATGGAGATATCGATTTGGTGACATGGACTTTGGAGTACGAGAAACTCAAAGAAGATGTCGAAGATCCACTCACACTCTTGGGACTTTGCATCAAACTCACAGGAGATATCGAGAGCCACCATCTCAAGCCATGATGATGATGATGATGATGATGATGATGATGATGATGATGATGATGATGATGATGAAATAAGTGCTTAATCACATATATATTATGATGGTTATTTGTATATTATTTTGCGTGGTGATTGGTGAAGGTTTGTTGTTGTATCTCGCACTTATCTAAAGTAAATAATCCATGGTTTCTCTTCTTTTTCTTTTTAAAATTTTGGACAAATTATAGAACTTAAAGTGAAAATCAAACCATCTTAATTCATCATATAAGGATTATGATTACATCTTGTATTAGAAATGTGTATAAATTTTTAAGTAAGTAGCTAATGGACAATCTTGTTGAAAGTGGCTGAGCATGATTTGAAATCTACTCGGACTAAATTTTTTAATAAAGTACAAAATAATTCATAGCAATTAAAATCATAGCTATGATACATATTCATCGTAATCTCAAAAATTTTTTCACTAACGAGATCTTCAATATTTTCGTAATTGAACTCGTAAGATTCAGAAACTGACAAAATATTGACAATGATCCTGCAAAAAAAAAAAAAAATTAATGAAGATCAAATAAAATGAATATGTCTATATCATTCATTCAATTGTCTCATCATTGAATTTAGAGTTTAACTCTTCCAACTGAAAATCTATTGCAACATTAAATATATCATAATTAAAGTGATTATCAACTGTGATGGTATCCTTTTTCTAGCATGGACGACTAGAATGCTTATAATGAGAACTCATCTCCGGTATAACTTTAACTGTTGTTAATTAGCGACGGCTTAGTCAAAAACTGTCGCTAAAGTTAGCGACGGTTTAAACATAATCCGTCGTTAATTTTTTAAGTAAAATAAAAAAATTACTTTTATAATTTAATAAATCTAACAAAAAAAACTTATTATCTTTCTAAGCTAATAAAATTCATAATCTTAACTAACAATTAGAAATTTACCAAGAACTGAAGCGAAAAATTTTACCTTAAATCGAAATAAAAATCGTATAAGAGAGGAAAATGTATTGTAGATGTGAAAAGTGTGGATGAAAATGGACCGAAAATGCGAGTATTTATAGACAATTTGCGACGGTTTTATCAAAAACCGTCGCTATTAGCGATGGTTGTTTATTAGTGACGGTTAAACAAAAACCGTTTTTTAAAGTAAAGAATCAAAATTTTCTTTTGTTTTTTTAAAATTTTTATTGTTTAATTTAAATTTATTAATGTACATCCATTCTCTACCAAAAATAATAATAATCCATTTAATACTTAAATCCAATTCTGGAGATCTTTTGGCATCAATATTGAGCAAAATAAGATCTATCGTAGGGACGATCGTACTATAACTAAGACTATATGATAAAATTATCAGATATAATAATTTCATTAAAAAAATGGAAGATTTTATATGATATATCTTGTTTTATCAATAACTATTGTAGGATTAATGGAAACATTAATTTGGCGAGGACTTTAATCAGAAGTCATATATGTATGTTATTGTCTTGTTGATGGAAGATGAAAGGAACATTAATTACTTGCCAATAACTTTTGAAAACCACGTTTTTTTTTTAAATTAATAATTTGGTGACTCGTGGCTGAATATATATCGTTCCTACCTAATTAAAAAGAAGAAACCGGAACCGAGTGGATCGAGGTCTTCATCTATAAAATAGAAGGCTAAGTCGTGAGTGTCATGCCATAATATTTGAACCATCATATTCATCCCATAAATTATCAATTAAAACATTTCGTAATGCATAACGAGCAAGAATTACGCAAAAAAAGAAAGTTGCAGAACTTTGTCAACATGAGGGCAGCGCATTTGGAATTTTTTTTGGTGATTTTGGAGGATCTGGATCTGGATCCGATTTTTCAAATTATTGATGATTTAGTTTGTTTATCTTTAACTGTATTTGCATTTAAATTATCTGAATTCAAATTCATATTTTTATTTTAACGGTGTACTTCAATGTTTAAATATTATACAATAAATTTGTATGTTAGATGTTTAATTATAAAATTATTTTAAAATCTATTTATAAATTTTATAATTAATATTTAAATTTTTAGGATTAAATATCTAATTATTAAAATAATGTAATAAATATTATACAATTATTTAAATATTACTAATTATTAAATTAATATAATAATATCATATTATTACATAAATAATATTTATAATTTTTAATATAAATATTTAAAATTTAAAAAACAAAAAAAGTAGCTTCCCCTGCGTCAAATTTGGGGCAGAAAGAAATGGAGCTGTGCTATCTCCCATTGGAGAATACCCCTGCGCCAAAATGACGTATGTTCTTATGTATTTATATTCATGGCATATTCTGAAAAATGGATCGATGGAGTTGAAATGTTAGATGGCAAGGAGAAAACGATCAAGGAGACAATAGACACGATCGATGAAGAAAAGAAATTCGACGACGATGTGATGGAGGTGTACAAGAAATTTGATGCAACATTTCACGTGGAGTGGATACTCATGGAGATATCGATTTGATCACATGGAACATGAGAAACTTAACGAAGATGCTGAAGATCCACTTTCCCTATTGGGACTTTTCATCAAACTTATATATATATATATATATATATTTATTTATTTATTTATTTATTGTCTTTGCTAAATATATACGATGATTGTTCAGCTGTTCGCATGCAGTATGTATGTATTTAACACACACACACACACACATATATATATATATATATATATATATATATATATATTGTTGTACTAGCTTTATTCATAGCTGCAATTTGAGTTGTTAAAGTTGAAACTTGTGCAGTCAGTGATGTAATAGGATCTATGGCATAAATCCCAGCTGGCTTCTTTACTCCTGACCTCTCAGATGGCCACTGTTAACTGTTAGTGGTCATCTGTTCAAGCAAATCATATGCTTGATCAGGTGATTTGGCAAATATCGTGTCACCAGCTGCCGCATCCACAGTGCCTCTTGTTTGTCCATTCAAACCATTGTAAAACAATTCAATCTGTACTCAATCTTCAAAACCATGGTTTGGACACCTCCTCAACAACTCCTTATACCATTCCCATGCCTCATATAATTGCTCAAAGTCAGTCTGCCTAAAAGTACTTCTCTCAATTTTCAACTGTGCAGACTTCGCAGGTGGAAAATATTTAGCAAGGAACTTGGTTGCTAACTCCTGCCATGTAGTGATACTCCCCAAAGGAAGCGATTGGAGCCATACTCTTGCTTGGTCTCTAAGAGAAAAAGGAAACAAGCGCAATCGAATTATATCATCAGGAACACCATTTATCTTTACCGTGTCAGTGATTTCAAGGAATGTTCTGAGATGTAGATGAGGATCTGCGGTAGCTGCTCCCCCAAACTGATTCTGTTGAACCATGTTTATTAATGCATGCATGAGTTCAAAGTTGTTTGCATTAATAGTCCCTCGTGCTATTCCTGAATAATGAGTATTTAATACCGGCCTAAAATGATCTCTGATGGGTATTGCAGGGGGTGGATTTTCATTATCTCTGTTGTCAGCCATTGCTTGAATCTCTTCTCTTCTTGGCTTTCTTAATCTTCTTGCGGTTCTTTCGATCTCAGGATCAAAGATAAGCAAGTCAAGATTTTGCGATCTTCACATGCACTGTCAAACAAGGATAAGAAACAATTCAATGTTTAATGTAATACAATAAAAACAACTCTAAATTAAAATCAAGACTAATTGGTAACAATACTAATATAAATTTAAAATAAACACTCCCTGGCAACGGCGCCAAAAACTTGTTGCGTGTTTTCTTGATTGCTCGCAAGCGCACGACATCAAGTTATAGTAAAATATATTATTGAGTACAAGTGTCGATCCCACGAGGAGTGTGTATATAAACATATATTAATGCTTGTGATTAAAATAGTCTTGAATTTATTTAGAAAAATCAATTTAAGGATTTGATTTTATGAATGACTAAATTGAAAATGGATTAAATAAAATATAACACCAAATTTTAGCAAATAACAATGAGATAAAAGATCTAGAGATCCGATTTCACTCAACTATCCACCATGTGTAATTTCTTGTAGCTATTTTGTAAAACTCCTTCTTATTCAAGAGCCAAGAATCCTATAATTATCTACTCCCTCTCCCGAGTTTTAGTAGATTTTAGTTATCTAAAATTTGATTGCAATGTTCTCATCAACAATCTACAAATAAATAACACATCAAGCAATAGATTCTCTATAAGCTTCAATAGCATTATAGGCCCTCCCAAACTCTATAAATACCATTAATGTATTTTTCCTTTTTCTTGTTTATAATTTCCTCTTCCGAGTGATAAATTGTAAACATATAAATCATTCAAATTATGGTCAATAAATTGAAAGCATTAAGATTGAAATAATACAAAAGAACAAGATGAAGAACTTAAATAGCTTAGTTCATAGATTCCAACACATGGTTTTTAGTTTTGTTCCATCATTCCTCTAGAAATAAAACTTAGTTCATAATAACACAATCAAAACAACAAAACATGGTTTTAAAATAAGACATAACAAATGAAAAACAAAGAAAAGAAGAACTTAGAATAAGAGTTTGAAGAGCTAATTCCGTTCCCGGAGTTGTACAAAAGATTTCTTCCAAACTTGATGAATTTGATCTTCAATCTAGTAGTAGTCTCCTTCACTCTTTCCTTGGCTCCCCAATACCCTAGATAGTAGCAAATGATGTCTTAATATAGTCCAGACAAGATAGAAGTCGTAGCACACAAAATTTTCCAACTTCCACGCGCAGCACACAAAGTTACAGAATTTCCGGATTCTGTTTTTCGAAGACCGCGGGTACGGTGAAGAACAGACCGCGGGTGCGGTCCTCTTTCTGGTGCATAGGGGTGGATTGTTTACATAGTTAGAAAAACACAAAAAAAATTTGGATTGAAAAGAAAAACACAAAAAATTTAGTTAGATCGTCTCATAAATAAATTTTGTGAGACTCATTTTTTAACTGAACCGACACAAAATTCAAAGAACCATATTCTCATAACTTTTGGGATGCATGATTATATATGTATTTCCTGAAGATTTTTGAACCAACTTGTCCCCATTCTCCTTCATGCAGATCACAGCCTTGGACTAAGTCAGGGGGTCATGCTTGATATGTGGCAAGGTGTGAACCTAAAGACTTCATGGAACACATCTCCACCAGATCACCTGTACTCTATTTGGGCTGTTAATTTCCCAGTGAGACCCACCGACTCTGATATTTACTGATTTATAATTTAATTATAGTTGAAATATTTGGATAATTAAATTTCCAAACTTTGTACTCTATTTATAGGCGATAAGGTGAAGATGGTGAACGCGAGTGTATTACGGGGGTGCATGCATGATTCCACTTAATTTCATAATTGCATTTGGTGAGATATTTTGTATTATTTCATCGCATCGATAATATATTATATGGTTGATACCCCATGGATGAGCCCATCAAGATCTGGCCCAAACCCCCGGCCCATATCTAAGGCCCACAGGTAGCCCACAGGTGAAGGGCCCATGACAAGCCCAGGTATTCTCCTATAAATACCAGGTTTGAGCGTACGATATGGCATTCACTATATTATTTTCAGCAGCGCCCTTAGCTGCTCCCCCATATATCCTCAGTCTCTGACTTGAGCGTCGGAGGGGCTACGCCAGGATACCCTCCTGGCCCCCTCCTAACGGTCTTATTTGTGATTTCAGGCCCAGGGTAATTTTGAAGCCCGTATCTGGATTAGTGACGCTTGCGTGGATCGGACCCTAAATTTCCCGTGAGTATCAATGGTATTAAAACTTTATAGTTGATCATTTTCTGATGTAATATTGATATGACACAAATGACGTTAACATAGTACTGACGTATTCATTTAATATCGGCACTCTTGATAATGATCTATGTTCTTATTTGATTAGGTATTATTATTATTATTATTATTATTATTATTTGGGTATTCTTGTTTTATTTGGTCTTATTGGTCTTTTTTTTTTAGAATTGATACTGGTATGTCTTTAATTCGAGTATGTATGTCTATCGTACAAATTTGTGTTTATATATACATATATATAAAAGAAAGAAAGAAAGAAAGAAAGAAAATTTGTGTTGCCAAGATACCTGTAAAATTTTATTCCATCTCTGTTTAATTTTATCGTTATGAGGTTCTATCAACAGATACTTCATTATTTTCAACCATATTTAGAATTTTAAAATGTAAACAAATAATTTTATGTAGACTATATATGGGAGGAGAAACTTACTTGGAGTAACATTATAAAATTAAACTATATTTTACTACGCCATAAATTCTAACTTTTAACTCTTGAATTTTTTTTTTTTTAGAAAGAAAAATTTCTAAAAAAATTGCACATAATTGACTAAATCCAATAAACAAAATGCTTTTTTTCCCATTATTATAATAAAATTGAACTATAAATTCGTTAAAATTTTGTAGTTTTTAAGGCATTTTATGCGATCTACTTTTAAGAAGTGCTTTTGTAAAACAAACACCATTGATAGTGCATTATGTGGCCATGATTTCACCGAAAGTTCGTTGCTTTACTATTATTTAAAACAATAGTTGTTTATGATCATGTCAGCAATGAAAGATTAATTTATCATTTTATTTTATTTTATTTTTTGTCCCTCTTTTTTTTCTTTAATACTTGTGTAATCTTCCTGTAAAAAAAAAAAAATTGGTTATAAAATTTTATTTATGAGGATTTTCAAGAAAATTAAATCTCGAAAAAATAGAAATGGTTGTGGCCACATTCAATCTCCACCATGATCTTTAAAGCGTGGCCGGATAAAGGAAAAGAGAACAAAGGCTTTTTCCCTTTATTTTGACTTCTTTTTCAAGTCGATCTACTGCTTTAATAATACGAAGGTTTATGCTGTAATTAACGTGTTCTCATCAACTGTAAAAATTTGTGACTACTTAGGACCAAAACCCAGAGGAAAGCTAATTTTAAATATATATATATGATGTGAAAAAAATAATAAACATGAATTCTAAAATCGAACACAGTCACACCAAATATATTGTTAACAAAGAAAAATATTTAAAACTTATTTCATCCCCAAAACTTAATTTGAAATTACTTATCGATCAGAAGTAGCTACTTCACTGAATTAAAGACATAAAAATCGAAGAGAAGGTAAAAAATTAACAATAACGGTGAACCACCACCCAAGGCGGCGAAGCTTCTCGCCGCCCCGGGAGGTGTACCCACGCTCCGAGTACCGAGCATAGCACTTTCCCAAGTACATATGCCCCCATGCTGAATTCCCACACTCGTTTTTTAGACGTTGGATCGCTTCCGATAGACAATCTTGACACTCCCCGGTAGTCAAATCCTGCATACACTGCGTCATACCCTGAACTTCACCCGACCGGCCAACCCGGAAGTACTGCCCCGCACCCGTCAGATAAGCAAGCACCGCATCTTTCCGGGTCAACACATCGGTATCCCCTGCCATCGACGGGCCACATTTACTGTAAACCACCGACTTGTCCTCGACACCCAAGAATGGACTATTGTCATACTTGATGAAACACCCTTCATACTGCAAGGCGCCACCAGAAGCGCTGCCGCAGAGGCTCCCGAGTCGACTGACAGCGTTGGCGACGCATTGGTGGCAGTCGGAACTGGTCAAGTCGCCGCGGCACTGGAAGAGGCCGTAGACGACGTCGCTCTGGGTGGAGCCGGGGAGTGAAATCTTGAAATTGTTGAAATTTGTGGAGGTAGCGGAATTAACCAGAGAGACGAGGATGGAGTTAACGTTGGATTCGTAAGGGGTGCCTGAGATGTACCTTTGCTGGGAACAGCCGATGTATGTTAAGGATTGTAGCGAAGAATCTGAAGAGTCTGGGAAGAGTGAAAGCAGTATCAATACGAAACAAATAGAAATTAAAGGTTGAGACGGAAATCTAGCATGCATGTCGATTGATGTGGATGTAGGAAGGAGTTTGGTTGGCGAGAAAATAATTATATTAAGCAATGGGTGGGGAGCCACATTCCACGTTGAAGCAACCAATCGTATCATTCATCCAATCGTCTTACATTTTCGTACATCGGAAAGTTCCCATTTAAATATGCATTTTTCCCAAAAATTACAGGCAATTAACAAAGGAATCGGCGAGATAAAATACTGAATTCCAAAAAATCTGTTTTGTTTTGCAACACGTAACGAGCAATCCATTTATGGGGCAAACTCTAATTATGAAAATTATTGTGTATGCTTCGACCAATACTTTTTTTTTGACAATTTTAGTTTTTTTTCGATAAAATTGAATTTCCAAGTTTTATGAACCAAAATATCTGCATGTGATTGAATATACTAGGGTTGTGTCGACATGATTGAGTTAATTTCCAAGTCTTGGTTAGATTTTGATGACTTAATCTAAGCTTCTTGGGTCCAAATAAATGAAACGACGCAGTACAAATTTTGAATTCCATCTGAAACTTGGAGTTCTTCTAGAATTGATCACATTCAGGAAGTTCGCCCCTTTATATTTTTCTTGATCTAGTAGTGATCAGAAATTCTAACGAAATTTCTAAAAATCACCTTGATTCTCATATGCTAATGCCTTGTCATATTATTATGAATTACAGATCAATACAAAGTACTTGTTTCACAATATATATCTAATCTCGAAGAAACCCAGAAATTTTGCAAGCGATGATTCAATCACACAACAAAAAATCAAGAATGAAGAACTAGTACAACATATATATCCAAATCAATTTACTTTAGTTTTATTCATATTCATAAAATATTGATTTGTCACTGTTCATAATTCTCGTAATCACTTGGCCTCTTTGATGCTTCTTTCCTCGGCCATTCTTTCAAACAAGCTTCCATCAAAGGCGTTTCGAACTACATCTTTATGTAACAACCCGTTTTTGTCCTTGCAAAGCATGTACAAAATGTTCCATTCTACATACGCAGCCAACCTGAATTTGATCGATCCACCGTTTTAAGAATCCGATAATTTTTAGTATGTTTTGTCTATTAAAAAGAAAAATCAGGACCGAGTTTGAATTTTCTTTCGTATCTACAAAATACGAATCGTGCTGCATGTATAATGAGGTTTTACATTGGGTTACAAAGTGTATCTGAAATGACAAAAATATCATAAATGCTTTTATGAAATATTTTCAAAATAAAATGATTTTTTTTTTTGTAATTTCAAATATATTTTGTATCCTATTTTGTAACCCTAATTGTACATATAACATTTTCCACATAATACATACCATCCAGCGTAATCTTTGGGCTCTCTATTAGATTTGATGAAACTTTCCAATTCTTTTGAAGTCAAGGAATCTGGACAAGCAACTGCATGCTTCTCAAATATCTCCTCAAACTTAGATGACACGAACCTTTAAAAACAGTCGACAAGAAAAATAAACAATCACTAACTACACTACTGATCAGAGTATTATCTTTATGTGGGTTATATATATCAAATATGTGCATCTTTTTTCAGTATCAAAAAAGTTTCATTGTAGGTTTCTAGAAAATTAATTTTTGCTCATGATAAATATTAATTACTCTGATAATAAAAAGGAGAAATTCCGATTTCGGTGTTGTATAGATATCTTGGTGATGTTATCTAATTTCAATTTTAATACGCTCTCTTTCTTTTTTGACAATTTTAATTCATTTTCTAATATGATGCTGACTTATACAACATTACATCAGCGATTTTGCAACCAGTGGTACAAATGCTTGAGCGGTTAAAAAAAGCTCTTAAAATTGAAAAAAAAGTTGTTTGTGTAAGAGTATTTTTTTGTAGTGGCAGTGTAAGAGTACAATTTGCAAACCTTCCTTGCTTGTCATACACGCCAGAATCACTTCCATGCTTGGCCAAGTGAATGTTCTTCACCTCAATCGGGAATTTAAAAGAAAAGGGTTTACCCTACCACCAACAAAATTATATATATTAAGTTACTAATTATAAATATCCAAGTCGTAATTGTTTTGAATAATTTCTTCAAAATGTTATTTTTCTCTAGTTTTATTTTCTCAGACTCGATCAATATTCATTTTCCATCGCTGGATTTGAGGAGATATTATATGAAAATTCAGTTCCAACATATGATGAATTAAATGGCCTTCTATTTCTATCGTTCAGTTAACCTCTACCAACATTTCCACCAACTTTACAAAAGATCATTAAATATTTTTTATTATTATTTTCAATAAATCGAACAGTAAAAAATTAAGTAGGTAAAGAGTTACCGGTCTTGTCTTCCGACTCAAAGAAACGTTGATGAATAGAGAAGCCAGGGAAGAGAGAAAAATCCCACATCCAACAGCTCGAAAACCTGTACATTCGATTAAAATGATTTAATAAAATTCAAAAATTCAGCTAATTATTCATCAGCCTCTTTCATGTACATTTGTTCTTTTAATCTTCACTGTGAAATATGTTTTCGTAGCATAAACAAATTAAAGATTTGTTCTTTCCAAATGAAAATGGACCTTGAAAAGTTTCCGAGGGATAAATTATCCCATCATTATCCCGATCAAAGAACATGATATGCTTCTGCAGAACATTCAGGTTGTTATTTTCCATCCCTGCACGCAGTATAGTAATCGATATATTAAATGGAGTTAAAAGAATCAAACAAACAAATAAAAAAAATTCAACAAGGAAGAATGTATTTTTATATATATATATTATATCCCCATGCCTTGTTGATCAACCCTACTGCTTGAAAAGGAATCCAAATCCATAGCCATTGAAGCTGATGAAAAAAACAAGATAAAATTAATTGACAGAGAAGAAGAGATGGAAAGAATCAGGTGCTTTGTGGGTTTTTTGTTTGGCCTACTTATATAGGGAAATTTAAGGGTATTTGTTACGGAATATATATGGACGAATCCAACATATATCATTTAAGTTTTATTTATTGAGTAGATATCTTGTGATACGGATTCACGAATCTTTATTTGTGAGACGGGTCAACCCTACCGATATTCACAATAAAAAAGAATATTCTTAGCATAAAAATTAATATTTTTTCATGTATGAACCAAATAAGAGATTTGTTTCACAAAATACAACCCGTGAGACCGTCTCACACAAGTTTTTGCTTTATTTATTTTGTACGAAGATTAAAAAATATAATAATAAAAACGGGTTAAATTAAATTACTTCAACATTACATAATTTAAATTAAATATATATTTTTTAAATTAAAAAGAGGAATGTGAATTGAGTTATACAAATGAATTTCTCGATATTTATTTTAAAAATTTGTAAAGTGGTTGAGATCTTTATTTGTTTGGAATGGTTAAAGAAGTTGGAAAAGGAATATAATGTTGAAAGAAGTAGGAGGAGTAAAGCATAAAAAATGGTTCCTTTTCCTTAGAGTAAGGCTGTTAACTAAACTGATTTTACACTTCGTGGGAGCTTTACAATTAAAACTTTAAATAAATTGACAAAATTTATATTCTTGTGTGCGCTTTAGAAATTATTTTTAAAAAAAAATACAGAAGGGGACAAATTTTTAAGGGAATAAAGTCAGTATTTGAAAATATATATATAAATTATTAAATTATATTTAAAGAATCAAATTCCATCTGCGAACAATCTTTTTTTAACCAGAAAATCGATACTTTTCTTTTTATTAAGTTCAACTTTGTTGATTTGCTATATTTTATTATTATTATTGGATGGATTACGTAAACATGGAAGCAAATGAAAATATATATTTGCTTAAAACATTACAATGCGTTTGGTTTTCGTTACCCCAAAATTCATGTATTTGGTTTTTATCAAGTGTTCTTAATATTGGGATTTAAAGGTCTAATTATTGTTTGAAAATATTAATTTATAACATTACATTAATATGGGGAAGAGAAATCTTTGAATTAAGATCAAACGTTCGAAATTTAGGAATAGAGAAGACATAGGCCGGGAGACTTCCGGGCCAATAACCAGAAACTTTGAAGAAATTTGTGCATTAAATTCCTTATTTGTTTCTCTTAATTTTTGTAGCTATTATTGGTGGGAAAGATAGATGCTCTGTTCGTACTGAAATAGAGATTGAAACATATTGCTTAACATCAAATTTTGAGTTATGAAGCTGTTTGTTGATAAAAATATATGGAAAAACAGGACAGATATGCAGTAAACCAAACAAGCGTGCTGTTCACAGTAGAGTATGACTAATGTATAAAACCAGCAAATCAGTATCTTGAAGAGAACAATAGAATAATGCTTAATTAAATCGAACTGAGGCCTGTAGCTTGTACAGTTTCCTTAAAACAGATTCGCCCCCTCCTGTATGTGCTCCGAGGATTCAGCGGACGTCTGTTTCCCAGGATACAACGGACAAACCAGTAGAGTTGCAGCACAAAGCACTATGCTAGCGAACAGAATCAGTACCTGAACTTTATCAGTGAACAGAGCAGAAGCAGAACAAGCAGAAGCAGTACTGTAGCAGAACGAACAGTACTGTAGCAGAACAGAAGCACTGTAGCAGAATAAGCAGAGGAACTGTAGCAGCAGGAGAAAGTGGATTTTTCGGTCTCTCTTTCTAGGTTAGGCACATCCCCTATTTACACATGTCAATACCATCCATATGAAAGGTCACAGGTTGCCTTAAATATGCCTTAAAGATGGTAGATGAAGCACCAACAGTTGGGGAGATGAAGCACCAACAGTTATGCCATGCGAAAGGTCTCAATGGCATGTGAAATGTCTCAGCTGAAAAAAATAACAAAAGTTGGCATAGACTGCTAGGCAAATTTTGCCTTGATCGGTCCGACATTCGACGCGCCCAGGTCGCGCTCGTACGTTTGCACACAAGTCAAGCCTTTTTTTTCCACTGCAAATCGGGCCCATGATTTGCACCCCCCCTGCGCCTGTGTGCGCGAGAGAGGGCCTCTTGACCAATCATAGTTACACCTCCATAAAGTGTAACACAATATAACTTAACTATACCACTTCATTTTTTCAATGTGGGACAAACCCACCTTTCCAAATTTTCATTCACTCACATGGAAAGCCCATAAGCCTAAAAGCCCACCTTTAATCCAACAATCCCCCACATGAATGGGAATTTAAAGTTATACGAAAGGATTCCACTGATAAAGTTCAACAGTTGAGTCTTGCATAGGATAGGTAGGTGTTACCCTTTGAACCTTCCTTTGTGGAAGCATATTAATTCACTGGTTGACAGTAGACGTGATGTCTTTGAACTGTACATCCGTTTGTGTGAATGGTGATATACTTCACACAAGACTCTCCCTGATACTTTTAAGTTCTCATGATTGTGTTCTTTTTGGCCATGAACACACGCCTGGTTCTGCAAGAGGGTCTAGAATTGAGCCCTGCAATTCCTTCGAAGCGGCCCCACTTCTCTCTCACATAGGTGATTCTATATTGCTTCTTATCATAATCATTAAAAGCCGTAAACTTATCCTCAAAATTGATGTTTCATAATAGGAATGGATTAGGGATAACCCCCACAGTGATTCTCCAAATTAGTGCGATTAGGTTTTCCTATTGAACCTAGTTCTTGGGATCTCCAGTCAGCGTAGGTTGGGTTTTCCTTCGCACCAATTTATTCTATAGGCTTGAGCCCCATTCCTCTTGACATTTTCGCAACTAACTGTCTGTTTAACCATTTGGTTAGCGGATCCGCTATATTATCCTTTGACTTTACATAGTCAACAGAGATAACTACAGTTGAGAGTAGTTGTCTAATGGTATTATGTCTACGATGTATATGCCTAGACTTACCATTATACATTTTATTTTGTGCCCTTTCAATCGCAGATTGGCTATCACAATGTATACAAATAGCCGGCACATGTTTTTCTCATCCTGGAACATCTTCTAAAAAATGACGCAGCCATTCAGCCTCTTCACCACACTTGTCAAGAGCTATAAACTCAGATTCCATCGTGGATCTGACTATTACAGTTTGTTTGGAAGATTTCCACGCAATTGCTGCACCTCCTAAAGTGAATACAAATCTACTTGTAGATTTTGAGTCTTTCATATCAGATATTCAATTTGCATCACTGTATCCTTCAATAACAGCAGGATATCTGGTATAGTGCAGCCCAGGATCACGAGTGTACCTTAAGTATCTTAGCAATCTGATAATTGCTTTCCAGTGTTCAACTCATGGATTACTCGTGAATCTACTCAATTTGCTTACTACATAGGATTATGTCTGGTCTTGTACAACTCATTAAGTACATCAGACTTCCAATGACTCGAGAGTATTCTAATTGAGAGATACTCTCACCTCGATTCTTTGATAGATGTTGACTGGTATCTATCGGGGTTCTAGCCAATGCAGAGTCATCGTTATTGAATTTCTCAAGTATTTTTTCAACATAATGTGACTGACTTAGGACTAGCCCTTCTGATGTTCTATGGATTTTAATTCCAAGAATTACATCGGCTAAGCCCAAATCTTTCATGTCAAATCTTGAGTTCAATAACTTCTTGGTGGATTTGATCATCTTATCATTACTACCAATGATAAGTATGTCATCTACGTAAAGACATAAAATGACATATCTCATTTCAGTGTTTTTTATGTATACACATTTGTCACATTCACTGAATTTAAATCCACTTTCCATCATGGCCTTATCAAATTTTTCGTGTCATTGCTTTGGTGCTTGTTTTAAGCCATACAGAGACTTCACCAGTTTACATACCTTATTTTCTTGCCCAGTCGCAGAAAATCCCTTAGGTTGTTCCATGTAAATTTCTTCTTCTAAATCTCCATTTAGAAAAGCTGTCTTTACGTCCATTTGGTGTACTTCAAGATTCCGCAAGGCGACAATCGCAAGTATCACACGAATAGAGGTTATTCTCGATACAGGAGAATATGTGTCAAAGTAATCAAGCTCTTCACGTTGATGGTAACCTTTAATTACCAATCTGGCTTTATACTTATCTATGGTTCCATCTGATTTCATTTTCCTTTTGAAAACCCATTTACAGCCTAGTGGTTTGCTTCCCGGAGGAAAATTTACTAATTCCCACGTATGATTTTGTAAAATGGATTTCATTTCGGAATTGATAGCCTCTTTCCATAGAGGTCCCTCAGATGAACTCATTGCTTCCTTGAAGCTTTGAGGTTCACTTTCCATCATGAAAGTGATGAAATTCGGACCAAAGGATTTCTCAGTCCTAGCTCTCTTGCTACGTCTAGGTTCTATGTCTTGATCAAGCTCTTGTTTTTCATCATTTGTTTCATATAATCTTTTGGATGAACTTGGTTCTTCCTTAAATTTGCATGGAAACATGTGTTCAAAGAACGAAGCATTTCTTGATTCCATTATTGTATTCTTGTGAATATCAGGTATTTGAGATTCATGTACAAGAAAACGATACGCACTACTGTTTTGAGTATATCCAATGAAAATGCAATCCACAGTTTTTGGTCCTATCTTTACTTTCTTTGGAGTGGGTACTGCTACCTTGGCAAGACACCCTCACACTCGCAAGTATTGGTAAGAAGGACTTCTACCTTTCCATAACTCATATGGACTTTTATCTTGCTTCTTTTGGGGCACTTTATTTAAAAGGTAATTTGCTGTTAGAACAGCTTCCCCCCACATGTTCTGTGGTAAACCAGAACTTAATAACAACGCATTCATCATTTCTTTCAATGTGCGATTCTTTCTCTCTGCAATGCCATTTTGCTGAGGAGAATAAGGTGCAGTTCTTTCGTGTTTAATACCGTGTTGAGCACAAAACTCAGCAAATGGTGATTCATATTCACCTCCACTATCACTTCTTAGCACATTAATTTTCTTGCTAAGTTGGTTTTCAACTTCACTCTTATATTGGATAAATTTGTCAATAGCTTCATCCTTACTTTTGAGGAGATACACATAACAAAATTTTGTGTTATCGTCAACAAAAGTGATGAAGTATTTATTTTCACCACAAGTTTGCACACTTTTTAGATCACATATATCACTGTGAATTAGATCAAGTGGTTCACTATTTATTTCAATAGTTCGAAAAGATGATCTTGTTAGTTTTGCCTCAACACAAGTTTCACATTTGTGTTGTTTATCAATTTAGAATGCAGGAATGCTTTCAATGTTAATTAGTCTACGAATTGTATCGTAATTAACGTGTCCAAGTCTACCATGCCATAAACAAGAAGACTCAAGCAAGTAATCAAAAGTATTACCTTTATTCATCACAGGATTAACAGCCATAACATTGAGTTTGAATAACCCATTACAAACATAACCTTTGCCAACAAACATTCCATTTTTCGACAAAACCACCTTATCTGACTCGAATACAATGCGGAAACCATGCTTATTCAGAAGCGACCCTGACACCAAGTTCTTGCGGATGTCAGGCACATACAGCACATTGTTTAAAGTCAGTTCTTTTCCAGATGTCATCTTTAGGACAACTTTCCCTTGACCCTTGATCTCGGAAGTGGCGGAATTTCCCATGAATAGCTTTTCATCATTCATAGATTCCTCAAGAGTAGCAAACATCTCCTTGTCGGAGCAAACATGGCGAATGACACCAGTGTCGATCCACCACTCCCTTGGGTTAGAACCTACCAGATTAACTTCTGATATTACAGCACAGAGATTAATGTTCGAAACCTCTTGAGATATGTTCTCCACCATATTCACCTCTCGGTTTCTCTTTGGCTTCTTACATTCAGATGTCTTGTGACCCATGCTATCACAGATATAGCATTTTCCAGAGAACTTCTTCTTTGAAACACCTCATTTGGGTCTGAGGTTCAACTTCTTGTTGGAGGGAGAGAAGTTTCTCTTTTTCGAGCTTTGGCCATGCTCGAAAACATTTGCCTTAGCGGCAACAGGAGAAAACAATCATCTTTCCGAACTCTTGTTGTCTTCCTCGATGCGAAGTCTAACAATGAGCTCTTCAACGTTCATCTCATTTCGCTTGTGTTTCAAGTAGTTTTTGAAATCCTTCCAAGCTGGTGGTAGTTTCTCAACTATAGCAGCCACTTGGAAAGATTCGCTCAACGTCATCCCCTCGGCGTGAATCTCGTAAAGAATCACTTGGATTTCTTGAACTTGACTGATAACCGGCTTAGAATCCACCATTTTAAAATCCAGAAAGCGGCCTACAAGAAATTTCTTGGCCCCGGCATCCTCGGTTTTGTACTTTCTGTCAAAGGATTCCCATAGCTCTTTGGCTGTCTTCTTTTCGCAGTACACATTGTACAGCGAGTCTGCCAATCCATTCAGCACATAATTTTGGCATAGGAAAGCAGAATGATTCCAAGCCTCCAGTGCACTGACGGATTCAACATCTCCCTCACCCTCTTTTAGGTTAGGAGCATCCTCGAATAGGAATCAACATTTTCTGCTACCACCTCTTGAAATCCACACCAGTGAACTTCTCAGGCTTTTCACCGTGGCTGGCTGGGATAGTAACCGAAGCAGCACGTGGGACAACTTGAGTAGGCACAGTAGGGACAACATGACTAGTTTCCCTTTGCACGCTGGATTCAGTAGCCATATCTGAACTGAAACCACGTAATGAGTAAATATGTTTTAAGTTTGTTGATAAAAATATATGGAAAAACAGGACAGATATGCAGTAAACCAAACAAGCGTGCTGTTCACAGTAGAGTATGACTAAATGTATAAAACCAGCAAATCAGTATCTTGAAGAAAACAATAGAATAATGCTTAATTAAATCGAACTGAGGCCTGTAGCTTGTACAGTTTCCTTAAAACAAATTCACCCCCTCCTGTATGTGCTCCGAGGATTCAGCGGACGTCTGTTTCCCAAGATACAACGGGCAAACCAGTAGAGTTGCAGCACAAAGCACTATGCTAGCGAACAGAATCAGTACCTGAACTTCATCAGTGAACAGAGCAGAAGCAGAACAAGCAGAAGTAGCACTGTAGCAGCAGAACCAGTACTGTAGCAGAATGAACAGTACTGTAGCAGAACAGAAGCACTGTAGCAGAATAAGCAAGGAACTGTAGCAGCAGGAGAAAGTGGATTTTTCGGTCTCTCTTTCTAGGCTAGGCACATCCCCTATTTATACATGTCAATACCATCCATATGAAAGGTCACAGGTTGCCTTAAATATGCCTTAAAGATGGTAGATGAAGCACCAACAGTTGGGGAGATGAAGCACCAACAGTTATGCCATGTGAAAGGTCTCAATGGCATGTGAAAGGTCTCAACTGAAAAAAATAACAAAAGATGGCATAGACTGCTAGGCAAATTTTGCCTTGATCGGTCCGACATTCGACGCGCCCAGGTCGCGCTCGTACGCTTGCACACAAGTCAAGCCTTTTTTTCCACTGCAAATCGGGCCCATGATTTGCACCCCCCGCCCTTGCGCCTGTGTGCGCGAGAGAGGGCCTCTTGACCAATCATAGTTACACCTCCATAAAGTGTAACACAATATAACTTATCTACACCACATCATTTTTCCAATGTGGGACAAACCCACCTTTCCAAATTTCAGTCACTCACATGGAAAGCCCATAAGCCTAAAAGCCCACCTTTAATCCAACACTGTTGTCGTATACAATGTTTTGCAAAAGTAGTAAAACATTACGTCCTACAACTACAAATTTGGTAAGAAATATATCGAGATGCTATTATTCTTTAAAAATTGGGAATTTAAATTTTTGGAGCAACTTTTACACAAGTTTTATGAGACAATCTCACTTATCAATTTTATGAGATGAATATTCGCTCGATCTCGACTCATTAAAAAACGTTATTTTTCATTATATTTTTTGATCGAATCGATCCATCTCACGAATATACATATGCAAAACTACTCTGCTTTTATCGTGATGTTTGAAAAATAGCTGACACCCTCTATCTCTATTATAGTTAAAAAGATTAAAAAAAGAAAATAAAAGAAAAAGAAATGTTGGAGAGAGCAGATGAGTGGGACTAATAAAGGCCGTAGAAATTGGGCTGAAACATCTTAGCATATGCTACTAATGGGCCTCTTCAGAATGGGAACATTACTTTAGGCTAATTTCTGGGTCGATGGCTCCAAGTTGCGCTTCAGTTTCAAAAAAAAAAATAAATAAATAAAATTTATGGGTGAGATTGAATAGATAACCATTTAGCTTTAAAATATGTATCAAATGTGATATTTTTCGAAGAAACAAATAAGAAGATGATTATTTATCACGAAAAAACGAGGATGAATAATAATATTTGGTTGTGATAGTAGACGAAAAAAAAATTAGATCGAAAACCTCAAAATTTTATTTAGCTTCATTCTTTGGATCATATTTTGACCACTTTAAATATTATAAGCTTCTAAGTAGTTTTCTTTTGTCACCCCATTTGCTCGGAAATAGGGATGGGTAGTTTTGGCCACCTACCCCTTTTGCTCTTTTTGACATTTTTGAGGTTTTATTTAGTATTTGGACACGTGATACATATTTGAAATTTGCTCCATTGAAAACTTGCCAACAAATCATCCACCGGTTTGACCAATGGAAATCTCACCACAAACTCTAAAAGACTTTTCACATTGGTCAAAGATGTAAACGCAAAAGATCGTTTCTTTGTTTGATTTTCTTTGGAACACCTAAATCATCTTGTTCTCGAAAATTTTGAATTCAAATTTTTTTGTTTTCTTGGTCGAGTCAAAGGGTATTTATGGCCCCATGAAATCTGCTCTTTCGGGCACCTAATCAAATAATAGTTAGCTTACCAATTATCCCAACTCAACTCACGGAGAAATCATGTCCCATTTTTCACATATAAAAATATCCTAATACTCAAGCAAATTAGAAGTTAGAATTTAGGTGCAGAAGGTGTGATCGTTTCTCTCTAGAATGCCTAACATGGAACAAACAGAAGATGGATACAAAGGAGTAGGAGTTCATAGCCAAGTTAGAAAAATTAAGCAAGAGATGGAGAAGAACAACAGCTTAGAGTTGCAGCCGCCGGAGACACGTCCACCGCCGGCCCTCCGCCAGGAACGGTCAAGGTCGCCTCTGGGATTGACCAAGAGGCCGTCAATCCCCGTCGGCAACTGTTAGAGTATGGATGAGTCGGTGGATTTTCTTGGTTGGATTGTTGTAGTTAGGTTCTTGGTTCTCGTTTTCTTTCTTAGTTTCTTTTTTCTGGGTTTTTAGATGTAAATATATATATATCTGAATAAATTACGAAGACTCTGTTATATGCTACGGTATACGAATAACTTCATACTTTTGTCGAATGATTATTTTAAACATCTCCGTCAGCTAAGCTTGCAGGATACACGTATATTAAATTATGCATTGGAGTAATTTTCTATTTCAAATTTATGTTCGAATGGTATATAATGAAGATTTCTCATGTCTAAATGCATTAATGACTTAAAATCTTGTTTTTCTTTATAACTGGTTCATGAACAAGCACCGTGTATTTTTTGTATTGAGTTCCATTATCTATTAGAAAACAAGTGCTTTGATGTCTGCTCAACTCCAAATACACGAAAAAAAATAGAAACAAGCATTAAAAGAAACCACTACAATGGAACATTTCAACGAGTCTCGTGAATCCCATGAACGTCCCACATAGTACAGAGCTATTGCACTGCGATAGATTCCTTGGACGATAGTTGCTTCACTCTCCTTGTAAGGTCCCTCATAGCATCAATAATGACAAACTTCTTCTGGATTCTATACCGAACAGCCAACTCAGTCGTTATAGAGATGTTCTTCTTCAAAATGGTTTCGTCTTCCGTGATTTTACTTGGGAAGTGTTCCAGAGCGATGGCACATAGAGCAATGACGGTTCGTAGAGCAGCTACTTCAGTCGGGATTCCAAGAGGAGCCTCCGAAGGTAAAGATTTAAGTGTATCTAAATCAAGTTTCTCGACAGCTTCTTTATCCGCGGATAGGAGAACTCGTAAGGCGGCTAAAAGACGTCCCTCCACTATCTCTGATCCTCCTATCCTCACCTTTCAGTAGGAAGGTATAATTTTGTTTTAATACATGTCGGTCAAAATATGAACGTTTGCGCAGGAGACAAGGGTCATTACTATATGGTGAAAGGACGTTAAAAGATAAAAATGATTAAATCATATACCTTGAGATCAGACTTTTCTCCACCCAAATTTAGATGGTGTAGAATTTGTTGCTGCCATGATGATGGTGAAGAGAAATTTGGGGCTGAGACCCCGGCAATCATGCTTGCTGCATCTAGAAGAGCTGCGTCATACTTGAGTTCAATGCAGTTATATGGGTTCGAGGGTATCACGAACCCATAATCTAAAAGAAAAAGATCATTATTCAAACAGCCGTAGTTGAGTACTAATGCATCGTCTTGTTTAATCTGCTCTGCAGCAATGACCTGGTAGTGACCAAGCAAGAAAACATGGAGCTAAAAAAAATTTCAGTTTGATAAACATACAAGCAGCATGCATGTAAAACAAAGTACTTATCGTTATAAGAAAAGGTAAAGTTGATTGCAAGGTTGCAGCTCAGTCGTTACTTTAAAAAAGTGTTCTAAATGGTGATGAGGGTGGTTATGTAGGATGCAGAAACTGAGCCGGGACAATCAAAAGTCAACAAAATAAAAAAAAAAACCTAGTTATTAATAGATTATCCAATCTCTCTTCAAAACATATTGACAAGTGACAACCCAATCATCCAGCCACAAGCCCCGCCTCAAACAGCCGCAGCCCACTAGGTTAGCTCTTGTACAATTGTACAATTTAATAAATTATTTTTTAGTGAATCTTTACTAATTATCTTGCTAGTTGCATTTATTTGAACCTTGTAAAAATTGTATTAAATTAATTTATGCATATAACAAGCATATATTGCATGATAATTTATAGTTATGTATAAAAAAATAGTAAAAAAATATATTCAACAACCTAGGCGGCCGATACTGTAGGTGGTCATTGACTGCCCCACCACCGACCACGGCCATTCGCAACAACGTTTGAAAAACACCTTTCTCTATACCACATAGGTAAGTACGAACTTAACAGGAACAACTGTTGCCAACTATTCATATATTGATGTTGGGAGTTATAGGTTGTGTCAGAGGGAAAGACACACCTTAACGAGAATATTTTTGTTATTCGGTTCTTGCTCTTGTAATATTTTGGCATTTGGGTTGAAGCTGTGGTTGCACATATCCACAAGCGGAAGTAACATTGGTGCATCAAAATGGGTTCCATCTGGACGTTCGTCTCCATAAAGACGAAATGCTCGAGATGAAACAGCTGACATCGCCCATCCAAGTGATGATGCATTTACATCCTGACCATCAAAAGGGTGATCATCCAATCCAACTTTTTCAAGCTCGTTTTTCAATAATCTCTCAAAATCAAGAAGAAACCGGCATCTCTTGTTTACCTGAGGAAGAAAAGTAAACAATACTGAGTATGTGTATGTTTGGTCCCATTACACACATTTTCACAGCATCGTTGGCACATTGAGGCTCAATTCAAAAACAGCAACAGCATTGCTAAATTAACCCTCGAGCTTGAGATAATTTCAGGAGATACGCAAGAATGGTAAGTATGTAACAGGGATTGTTAGTCATGATATACGGTTTGAGTTCTCATCAAGTTTGACTTCTCACACATGCACATATATATGTGTGTGCGCGCGCATGTGGGTGGACATGCATGGCTATATGCAAGTACCTGATGAAGAAGAGGCGCGTATTGCAGATTCTTGATATCCTCACCAGGGAAGAAAATGG
Source organism: Primulina tabacum (assembly GCF_025594145.1). NCBI lineage: Eukaryota > Viridiplantae > Streptophyta > Magnoliopsida > Lamiales > Gesneriaceae > Primulina > Primulina tabacum. Next base: position 58,729,601 of record NC_134550.1, read on the forward strand.
GCACGGTATAAGTTTCAGGAAGATTGCTGATGTATGAACACCAGAAAGAACCTTTTCTACCTCTTTCATGGAGAAGCTTTAAGCCCAATTTCATAGCCCATAGTTCCTCTGTCAAATGCTCCAATTCACTCCATGAAGAAAATTCAATAGCCTAATTTTATAAGGCACAGAGTTACCAAACTATACCACAATTTCATGGTTAGTCCACTCTATCCGACACGAGCTTAAAGAATGAAAACATCTCTCTTCTAGATATTGATCTCCTTCCAGTGAGTGTGAATTTAAGGCATTCAGGGCAGATATACCCGATTGTGCTACAAACATAATATATTACTGGCTACTTTCATAAGAAGTTCAAGCTGGTGATTCCAAGCTTACACCAGCTTTTATAAATAACCAAACTTTCTAGCGAAGATCTCACAAAACTTCAACCTACAAATTCTTGATGAAACTCATATCATTTCAATTGATGGTAGAAGATATTACCTCACGATCCCCGTCTTAATAAATGAAAAATATTCAACTTTTTTTTATTAAATTGCTTGTCAAGTTTTCTTTTTATGTATCTATAAAACTTAAATATTATCCGTATCTAATGAAAATACAAAAACACAAAAGCCAAAGTGTACAAAGGAAAAATAGCCTCCGCACAACCCGCTAAACTAATTCAACCGATAATTTCATCATCTATAACTCCAACATAAACACAAAAAGGGGCATCAAATACGCTTAGCATTGTTCGATAGAGACATCAGAACCCAAAAGATTGAACGTCAATTTATCCCCCCGGAAAAAAAACATACCAGGAATATGTCGAGCTAAATTCATCAATATAGGGAAGTCCTCATTTTTGTCTTCAAATTTAAGAGGAATACGGTGAGGTAGAGCAATGAGTTCAGAACCCTTCGGAATATCATTAGAAGCCACGAGCCCGAGCCCCAACTCATTGTGGTCGGATTCTAAATGCGCAATCTTGATGGATTGGTGCACAAACCCACCTTCTCTTCGGACCCATTTGATAAGGTCCGGTGGCAGCGGCACCAACCGCGCGGCCGCGCTCGTTAGTGGGCGGGTGTAAACTAAGGAGGCCGCCATTAGCATCATGTTGCTCAACATATTCCTTTTTCAACTCGCCAATGTTTAAGTCCAGCACCTGATACATCATTTACACTGATGGGTTGAGGTCATTTGAGGTATGGGCCGTCTTGCTTTCGGCCCACATTCGATCATTAGAGAAAACATGTTAAAAACAAAACAACTTTAATGTTTGGTAAAAACTTGTGTGAGATAATCTCATGAATCGTATTTTGTGACACAGATCTTTTATTTGGGTCATCAAAAAATATTATTTTTTTATTATAAGAGTATTATTTTTTATTGTGAATATCGATAGGGTTGACTTGTCTCACAGATAAAGATTCGTGAGACCGTCTCATAAGTAGGCTTGTCAAATTGGGTCAGGTCCGTCGGATCGGTCCGCCCCGCCATAAAATTGAGCGGGTTGGGTTGATAAAATAGCAGCCCGTTTGGAGGTGGGCCAAACGGGTTGAGCCTGTTTGGGTTGTGGGCCAAATGGGTTGAGCCCGTTTGGGTTGCGGGCTGGCCCGCCAAATTAGGGTAGAATTTTATATTTTTAATTTTTATATAAAAATTCCTATTTCTTCCTTATTTTTTCTCATCTGCCTAACTTCAATCACTCTGGTAAAATCTATATGCTTCTATTTTTTTTTGAAGATGTTATACTTTTCAGTCCCCTCCCTTTTTTTAATGTTTAACTCGAACTAATCCAGAATTATCAAAATAATATAGTAAATAAAGTAATGATCTGTATTATTGAAAACATAATATTACATGAGTTAATTTTTAGTACATGTGTACGATGAAATCTTGTGTGAATTAGAATAAACACTTTATTTTTTTTATGTATTATGTTGATTGTTGTATGCTTTCAATGTCTTATTTCAATGTTTTTAAGTTTTTTATGAAAATATTTGACTGAAATATATTTTTCTTCTATGTTTATTTTAATACTGTTTAGTATTTTTTTTAAAAAAAAATAATAAGCGGGTTGGCCCGCCTAGCCCGCGGCCCAAGGTGGGTTGGGCTGGGTTGGCCATTTAGAGGCCAGCCAAAATGGCGGGCTGACCCGCCCCGCCCCGCCTAATGGCGAGTTGCGGTGGGTTGCGGACTGGCCCGTCCCGTCGGCCCGTTTTGACATATATACTCATAAGAGACCTACTCTAACATTTTAGTCAAAATTAAATTTTTAACACATCTCAAAAATAATATATTGTTATCATATGTTTTAGATCCTTGAAAATCGGAATTTATTTTATTATTTATGTATTTTAAAGTCAGCATTATGCTTCTATCGTTTTTTCAGTAGATGTAATTAATATTTTTTATAATAGCGTTTGTATATACTTTAAAAAATTTATAAAATTTGTAAAAAAACCGTTTTAAAACATTCGTAAACATTATCTGAATAAATAAAATTTAATGCAAAATGTATCGTAGCCAGCGGGCTGTAAAAAAAAAAAAATCTTGTCTCGGTACATCTACATATCTATATTACGAGTATTGTTACATGTTACATCACACAAAAAATTCGATATAAAAATTCAATTTCTCAAAATCTCATCAGATATTAAAAAAAAAAAATCTCACGATATAATTGATGTAAATATTGATGTCCTAATTTATTGGTGTAGCAGGCAATGGTTGCAAAATAAATGAATGGAATATTTGCTTTTGAATAAAAATCAAATTTAATTCTATCTAAAGATGAGCTTCTACATATACTACAAGGTTGAAGAAGGTTAAACGTTGAATGATAAAGATACTCGGTCGCAGACAATATTACGGAGAACGAATGGGATATATGGAAGAAGATAATCTCTGTCTCAGTCAATCTTTGGTTCCATGGCGGCATCAAAACGAGATCCCATCGTCATCATCACCTTAAACTCCTCGAAACTGATCTCCCCATTCCCATCTGAATCCACCCCGCTTATCATTTTCCTGCATTCAGCCAACGTGCATTCTTCTCCCAGGCTCATCAACACATCCTGCAGCTCCTCCGCTGAGATCGATCCGTTTTTATCGATATCAAACACCTGGAACGCGTCCCTCAGATTCTCCAAGATCTCGTCATGATCGATGTCCTTAGTGTTCAACTCGATGAATTCCTGCAAATTGATGAACCCGTCCCCGTCCGAATCCACCTCGCGGATCATGGTGTCCAGTTCCTCCTCCGTGGCGGTGTTCCCCAGGCTGCTCATTATAGAACCCAGCTCGGACGCAGAGATCTTGCCGTCTCCATTGACGTCGAATTTCTTGAAAACCTGCTCCAACTCCTCCTCGATCCTGACACGGGAACTCAGAGACGATGATCTGGAGTTTATGGGTTCGACATTCCCCGAGGTGAGTGGCAGTCCTTCCCCACCACCGCCGCGTTGTTTCTTCTTCCGATTGAATAATGATTTAAGTCCCATGATCAAAATAAAAGGAAGCGAAGCGACAAAAAAGTTGTCGTCGGGATTGAACGAAAGATGAGAGAAAGAAACAATGTGAGGCGAAGAGATCCAATCTGTATAAATGATTGTTTTGGATTGCAAGGGTAACACGTTCATTAATTTTTCGTATTTGTAAAATTAATTTTTGTGGTGATTCCATGTTATGCGGATATTTCTGAATTTCACCCACATATGGACGTAGATTCATGGTATATCAAACATGATACAGGATCAAGGACATTTCAGAAGAAATCTGATCATTAATTAATTATACAATCATCCATATATATTTATTTGCATGTAAGATTGTGATTGAATTTAATACTTGGCATAGTTTGGTACACATGATAGGATAAACATGTGATATATAATATAAAGATAAGTTAAGGATAAATAAGACGTAAGATATTATATTTAATGTTTGGTATGATTTTAATAAGAGTGATTAAATTTATGTATTAGATTGTAATGACAAAATTAACCTTATCATAATAAATTTTATAATTTCAAAGTTGTTGCTTGAATTCATATTTTTTATCTGTTTATGCGCCGATAGTGCTTGCATGATTTATTTATTTTTACATAATTTTATATATTATATAATATGATACTTGAACCCTTGATTTTGTGGCTCACAAAATTAAGGGCTCAATTAATCATATTATATAATATATAAAATTAGGTTTAAAAAAATAAATCATGCAAGCATTGTCGGCGCATAAACAGATAAAAAATATGAATTCAATCAACAACTTTGAAATTATAGTTTATCTTGTGATGCATATCAAAGTCTAAATTTATTACTTATTAAATTTCAGTGGAGCACGTCACATATCGAAAAAAGTTAAAAAACGGTCAATTTTTTCTCAACTTTACTTTAATCAGACGATTGACTTTATCTCATTTCACATCTACATTTTCAGCACCATCACGACTCCTTTACACTCTTCCACGTAAACTGACATCTACTCCTTTACATAGCAGAACGCAGCAAGAAACAGAGCAAAAAAATCAGTTCAAAGACCGAAACTTTACTTTGTTTATGCGTGTTTTTTGCTTGATTACAGTACGGTTAGTGAATGGATTCAAAATCTTTAAGATTCATAACCCACCAATCATTCTTCTCGGCCGTTCGATCTAATGACCTTGAATCCCTCAAGAGCATCGTCCAGAATGAAGGGTCTGATCTCTCTGTTTTGATGGCCCTTCAAAGTGATGAGAAGCAGACTGCTTTGTATGTATCTGCAGAGAATAATTTTGTTGAGGTTTTCAACTATTTGGTAGGTTTCTGTGATTTGGAGACTGTTATGATGAGGGCTAAAGGGGATATGGATACTTTCCATGTCGCTGCTGCCAGAGGCCATCTGGGTATGAAAAAAAATTTGTCCCATTTACTCCTTGTCAGTGGAATTTCTTGTAATTTTTATGCGTGGAGTGTGTGGTGTGTATGTATTTTCTTGGTGTTCGTGTTTTTTACTTTTTGATTAATTTTGTGTGCCTTTGTGCTTAATTTTGAAGTTATGCAGATTGAATTTTAAGAAAGTTTCAGAAATTATTTTGTGTTTCTATATTGATCAAGGGATGGTTATCTGAATTTAGTGAGAGTTTAGGTTAGACATTGAATGATGAGACATACATAGCAATTGATACCGAATTGTGTGCTTGTTGTTATTTTTTTGTCGAAATTGAAGATTCATGATTGTGAGAAGTTGGATCGGGATGTTTCTTTTTGTGTCGGTGTATTTTCATCTTTTTTGCCAAATTAAGTTTCAATGTTCTCGAAAACTACTTGTCTTGGAACTTTGTCGATATTTCCACATAACGAAAGTCCTGATTTCTGGTGTTTAGGAATTGTTCAAGAACTGCTGAAGAAGTGGCCTGAGCTTTGCAAAGTATGCAACTCAACGAACACCAGCCCCCTTTATTCAGCTGCTTCCCAAGGTCATGTGGATGTAGTAAATGCGATACTCGATGCAGATGTGAGCTCGATGATGATTGTTCGGAAAAATGGGAAAACTCCATTGCACACAACTGCCAGATATGGCAGGTTAAACATCGTAAAAGCACTCGTCCAAAGGAATCCAGGTATTGTCTCTATCAAGGATAAGAAGGGCCAAACTGCCTTGCACATGGCTGTTAAAGGTCAGGAGACATCTGTGGTAGATGAATTACTGGAAGCTGATCACTCGATATTAAATGAACGGGACAAAAAGGGTAATATGGCTTTGCATATAGCCACTCGGAAGAATCGTTCTCAGGTATATATTAATTGATGTATATACTTATCATGAAAATTCTACTACCTTACTCTATATCGTGTTCTTATTGAACATAGAAATTGCTTTTCCATTTCAGATAGTTGGACTTTTACTGACTTACGCACATGTCGAGGTCAATGCCATAAATATTCAACGTGAAACTGCGATGGACATAGCAGAGAAACTTCAATACGGAGACTCAGCTCTGGAGATCAAGGAAGCTCTGGTCGAGGCTGGTGCCAAGCACGCAAGACACATTGGCCAAGCTGATGAAGCGATGGAACTAAAAAGAACCGTTAGTGACATTAAGCACGAAGTCCACTCCCAAATCAAACAAAACGAGAAAACACAGAGAAGGGTCTCAGGAATTGCCAAAGAACTCAAGAAAATTCATAGAGAAGCCGTTCAAAATACCATCAACTCTGTCACGGTCGTTGCTGTTCTTGTGGCATCCATTGCTTTTCTTGCTCTATTTAACTTGCCCGGTCAGTATCTTTCAGAAGGACCAGAAGTAGGCGAATCACGTATTTCAGAAACGGTAGCTTTCCGTGCATTCTGTCTCTTAGATTCTACTGCCCTTTTCTTATCACTTTCTGTAGTAGTCGTTCAGATCACTTTGATTGCTTGGGAAACCAGAGCTCAAAAACAAGTAGTCTCAGTAGTGAATAAGATGATGTGGGCCGCCTGTATCAGCACTTGTGGAGCGTTTCTATCTATATCTTTTGTTGTCGTGGGGAAGAAAAGTTCTTGGATGGCGACTACGATAACTGTAGTTGGGGCTCCGATTCTCGTGGGGACTTTAATTAGTTTGTGTTATTTCGTTTTCCGACAGCATTTTGGAATATGTGGCAACAATTCTCAGAGACGGATCAGACGAGCAAGCGGAAGCAAATCGTTCTCATGGTCATATTCCGCAAATATTTCTGATTTGGATGATTACAATTCTGATGATAAGATATATGCATTATGAGAGTCATAAGTGCGAGGCTTAGTTTTTGCAGTCACTTGTTGCATAAATTCCCCAAATTTACTCACCACTGGGTAAATCCTGGAGGGATGTTGTATACGTCTTTTTGTTTTTTTTCCACTCTTCCGCCGTAGGCCAAAGATGTAGATTTGGAAAATCAATGAAATTAGTCCGAGTTTAAGTTGGTTTGCGAATCCAGTTGTACATGTACTCGTATGTTTTCCAGTATCTATGTTTTAATATGAAAGAAGCTAATTGTTGGCTCCTCTGATTCCATAGGAACAGAAAAAACGTAAAACCTAGCAAATCTATTTGTGCTTGAGAACCGACGTTGTCTCTATTAAAATTATTAGATTTTAAAATATACAATGCGTTTTGAAAAATCTCAAGTCCGCCAAGTAAAATAATCTAGTCATAGCCATGTTAAGATACTTTGAGTACTTGTAGCAAATGAATTGAGATATAAGGAGAAACAAACTCAGTACAACCTAAACCCAACATCCATTCTTTTTTCCTCCCATATGGTTTCTCAATAAAAATAACTTAACCATATGGGTGTGTAGCTGTTGATGAAAAAGAATAGCTTGGCAAGTCAGCCAAGAAATTTCCACTGCCAACCATGACAAACCCTTTAGGGTTCAATAGAGAAGCTATCAGGATATACAATTTACATATGCTAGAAAAACTCGGCGGCATTAAATAATGGAATCCTAGTTATAAATAACCTCAACACCAGTACATAAGATTATTGCCCTGGACCTCTGCGTGACAGCATTGAAGGAGGCCTATTTGTTTCTTGCGATGATGGAGGACGACTTGGTTCTTCTGGTCTTTCTACGTCCTGAACAAAAGATAAACATTTGGCCGCAGAACAATTCACTAGTTAATTATCAGCAAATATAGTGCAAACGCTTTTGGTGTAGTGTAAGAGCTTTCGTTAACAGAAAAAAAAAATCACTGAAAAAAATTTGAACACAAGCACAATTCGAGAGTCGAGAGCATTAAGCAACCGAATCTAACTTTGTACGAGAGTATTTCACCCTAACCTTGGGCTCAGGTAGAATTTATTTTAAGATAGGGGTTGTTTGTAAATGAGCAATAAATCCATCTATTTCTTTTTAAAAGAAAATTGAACAGATACCGCAATTGAAGAAAAATCCCAGATAACAAACTATAATGATATCCAGAAACTAAGCACAACAAACCTTTCCAGATGAAGCAGAATTATAGCGCGATTGAGCCTGAGATTTAGTATGCATGCGATGTTGTTGCTGCACATGCTTAAACTGCCGCAGTCTTGAGTCAAAGTCCATACCGCCATGCATGTTATGTGGATCTTCAATGATGTCACCATCTGAAACCTGCAATCCACCTACATACTTACCTCCCAACAAAGTACTTCCTGGTGACATTCGCTTGTATTGCTCACCACTGAAAGAGTATGGAGGTACAGTTTTTAACCTCGTCTGGAGGATCTTGAATGCTACACTTTGCTGCATCGATGCGTGAGAACAGACTTATCAAACACAATTAATGGCCATGAAATAACAAAACGAGTATATTCAGCAAAATTATGTTAAATGAACAGAACAAGCGTTCATTTATTTCTCATAGAATGGGTCTTACCGTTATGGTGTTTGAAAATAATATTTGAAACAGATTTTTTTCCCATGAAACAGAAACAAATACTCGAGTTTTAATCATTCCTTCAGCAGTGCAAAACAAAGAAATATGCAAAGCGTAATTGAGGGGATCAATGCACTCAAAAGACCTATGATCGCGCATATATACATGTGGAAATATTAGTGAGTTGAACTGGACCCTCCATCAATGGAGGAAGAATACCCAAGTTGATAAAACCCAGTGATGGATTTTCCATCCCCAAGAAAAAACATTCTGATCCCCTACCATATATGTAATTCTTGTATTAGGTAGTCCCGCTAACAAATGAGATTACCACCAAATTTCTATTGCTACCCCGCTACTAACTTCTATTGAAGCCTGCAAAAGTTCTTACGAGTGTAATACAATAGAAGGGCATTTAAAGATTGTGTAAATAGAGAGAAATCATGGATATAAGTATACGAAGTTCTTCAAAACCAACATGTAGGCTTGAAATGGTCAACACAAACAGCAAAGTGCAAAACATAAGCCACACACTTCATCCCTCGTGTAATTATACAAACTGAGATATGATATAATTGAAATTCAATTAATCAGCTGGCCACAATAATAACCAAAATAAATATGTTGGGGTGAAAACAGGCTTCGTTAGGACTGATGCTTACTCAGTTTTAAGCTACAAACTATCCAGCTCTCCCAAGAAATATGCAGATCTTTTTCTGGCCAGGGCAGACTTGTGGCCGAAAACTGCTTATTATTTTGTTATTTATACAGTGTCTTATTTACAACTTTCCTTGGGTTGTGGTGTTTGCTGTCTGTCTTTAAGACTTGTTTTCAAGGAATGTTCATTTGAGGAGAGTGTTGTCAATTGTTTGCTTGTAAAGCATTCTTCTCTACTGGTTCCATTTGCTACAATGAATTACTAAAAATAACATTTGCAGTTAATTATATGACAGTTGCTCTTTGAAGTTAAAAAAATTTGTGTAAAATAGCTTCTTGTCCTTGGTTAATTTGCACTTGTCTTCCCTCTCAGTCCTTCAAGCATCTCAACTTCAATCTTTGTCTGCATGCTCCTACTGATTGATTAATTTCCCATCAACTATCGTTTTTACATCTTTCTCAGGCCAATATTTCACGGCAGTTCGGCAAAGAGGAATTGAATTTAAAACATCAAATCAACAATGTGCCTGATAAACAGGCCAAACAATAAACCCTAGAAATTACATGGAAGGAATCTGCAATGAGGCCATCGTCTGCAGTTGAGATTTCTAACATGCTGATTAAACTAAGAAACTGGTGAGCATATATACCTGGGGAAGTAACATCAGAAGACCATACAAGGCTTTCAACAACCATATATATCTTCCAGGTTCAAGAAGCTGCAATAGACAAATAAGAGATGTATAATGACATAAATAAAAGGTTTTGTACATGAGATGTTTGACAACAAATAATAAAGACAAGTGCTGCGACAATATTGTCATTAACTTACAGAGGTAATGAATGAAAGATCAGAATTAGAACATATAAAGCACAGGATGAGAGAATGTTCAAGAACCAACAAAACAAGCATCAAAAGGCAAGTGAATAATTGTCATCAATATCATTTCCACATGGTATTAAAACCTGACATTCAACGACAGTTTTCAATAGCAATTAAGTTACGAAAAAAGAGATGGACCAAGATCACCTATTGTTGCATTGTTCCCTCACGAATGGAACATGGATAAAAGTGTTGCAAGTGTTGCAAGAGTTGGGCTTCGAGTAAACATTTCCAAGAAAGATGCAGGACTTGTTCATTTTCGAGCCAGGCTTACTTCCCGAGAAAAGGACTAGGACCTTTTGGTATTTGGTAATTCATTGTATCTTTTGGTCAGTTTGGCTAGAACGGAACAAAAGAATCTTCAAAAACGCAACAAAGTCTAGAGACGAGATCGGGGAGAAGATCACATTCAGAGTTGCCAGCTGGTCGACTAGGTTGCCAGAATTTAGCCACCTCTTCGTATCAGATCTAGTTAGGGATTGAAAATTTATTTACAGCTGACAATAGTGTTGTAATCGTTCTAGGGTGCTTAGCGGACTTCTCATCCGCCCTTCAGTAATTTTTTCTACTATTATAATAAAATTATCGTTTCAGATCAAAAAATATATATATTTACGAAATTGCCTCGGTTACAAATAGCTTCCTGCGCCCATTTCAAGACTTCAACAAATGCATTCAAGTAAGAGTATGCTTGTATCTGTGCCCAACATATAATTCTGATTCCAGCAGAACATGGATTCGAAATAATTCACATTTTTAAGCAAAGACGAGTGAACACCATTTTCTTGATCAAATACAACTTCGACTTTATTGCCCCCCCTCAGCTTCTCCACACCAATGCTCACACCACATTCCAACTGCTAAAATTTATATGGTCCCTCTTCTTGTGGTCTAACTAATCAATTGCAAATGGACCATTACCAAAGCAAACATGCACAAAAATAAGCATTGATCACACACATAGCTTCACATACATAAGTTTCACGGCTAAACAGAGAAAAAGTTTAACACAAGTTACAAGTTAACAAAGTTGCTTAAATACATAGTTGTCAAAAGCATGAGGTCCAAAGCGCTCAAGTGTTTGGGGCTTAAAGCTCAATGCGAAGAGCACATTTTACGGAAAAAAGCAAAAAACAAAATATTCTCAAAAAAATCAAGTCTTTGAAAATATAATAGATGAAATATCAAAATAATCGTCATCTTCATTAAATTGTGCCTAATTAAATATTATCCCACCAAAAGTAAAAGATTCAAACAATACATTATTTAGTCTTACATGCATCGATGTAATTGTTTCTATGCAATAATACTTTCTTAAAGGGATAAATAGGGACAAGAATTGGGCCAGCTTTGGTCTGCTATGAAAAGAGACATAAACAAAAGAACTGGACCAGCTTTGGTCTGCTATGAAAAGAGACTTACGCAAAAGGATAAGATTCATTCTAATATTCAAGATATTAAGCTAAAAGAAAAAAATTCTTATCAATAAGTTAGGTAGAGGCGGCAGCGGCGAGCTGGAGACTATCGGTAAGGCAGAGCCTAGAGGAGCAGAGGCAGAAGAACAGCCAAAGAGAAATCGATCGATAAGTTACTTAGGGTTTTTTTATTATTTTTTTTAATTATTCAGCACACTTTTTTTAAAAATGGAGCGCTTTTCTCTCGAGCTCACCGAAGCGCGCGCTTCGTAGATGTTGTGCCCTTCGGAGCTCTCCGAGCGCTTCGTGGCGCTCTGCACTTAAGGGCAAGCTTTTGACAACTATGCTTAAATAGGTGAAATTTTTTTACACGTGCATCCCAAGTCTGTTTATAAGAGAAAGCTGTTAAGGAAACCAATTATGTAAGTTGAAATTGTGACGTCTGTAGTTGAAGAAAGTCGAAATTTGTCATAGCTAGCCTACTAAAATTACCTGTAGTCTAAGGTAAGCAAAGGTGGGAGTCTCCAGAAGGTGGATCAATTTATCCAATTGGACTAAGAACTTGACATTAATATCTTCCTCAGCCAGAGATTGGATAATAGAACCCGCATGCTGATATGTCTGCATAGCAGTGCCATCAATAAGATAAACGTACTGACATTGAAAGAAATCACGGCACAGGCAAAGACAAAGGCAGTTAAAGAGATGCTGACCACTAATCACGAAGCTCGTACCTGAGTTAACAAGCAAAGGCTTGTGATAGCCATTGGTGAGTGACACCACGAAGCATATAGAGATAGAAATAAATTTTTTCCAGCGTCATTCAACAGTGATTGTTTTAGGAGATCTCTAATGCCAGCCAACTCAGAAGAAGTGAGTAAAATCAAGTTCAGAGCCTGAAACGAAAAAATGGGCACATTCACAGGAATATCTCTTGCTGACCAACCAGCAGACCCCAACCTTGCCACATATAGAAAGAAGCAAAAAGAATAAAACCTAAAAACAAGGAGTATACAATTACTGGAAATCATAAATAAGCAAAAGAAGTAATTATTGAAACTGGTTATCTATCGATGGTAGACAAGACCAAAAAGAATGAAGGACAATAATAATCCAGGTGTGAACAACACAGTACTTGAACCATGGTTGATGCAAAATCCAAATCTGGTTCCCCTTGAAGTATGGCGGAAAGCTTCCGATACACGGTTTCAGCATCAAGTAGCACACAAAGTCTACGAATTATCAGAGTGCCACGCCTGCAAGAACAAAGGTTTACTTTACTCCGTTTATAAACAATATCAAATAAAGTTATTTCAGTATTCTCATAGAAGCACAGACAAATAACTCACTTCTCCAAGAGAGAATAGTCATCTCTAAAATTTTGAATTAAATACAAAGTGAGCTGATGAAAATGCTTCTCATCTTTGGCAATACATGCATGGACTTCAAGTACCAGCAGCACGACCTGAGACCAAATGGAAACAAGGAGAATATTTGTTACTATCCAGAAATTAAATCTCTCGAGATAAGAAATGAAAGTGTTGACCAACATAAAAGAGCACACCAAATGTAAAGAATGTTAAAAATTTGGACATGACACATATCCAATCAGTCACATCCACAAATTGTAAGTTAAATGGTGCTGAAGTTAATGTAAACTCAACACAGTAGACCTCCAATCTGTAGAACATGATTGAGAAATTTCCACAACTAGTGTAGGCGAGTAAAGCATCAAATCAATAGAGACATAGAAATATGTAAATGAAGCATTTCACTTATCATACGGTTCTTACAAACAAAATGTAATCTTTGACTGCATAGTTTATAAAGCAAAGAAACGAAATCTTACAATGTCTCCATCAAAAAGATTACAGGCTAAAATTGAAGCAGAAATTTGTTTTAAAAAGTTAGGCATTGAGAAAGTGTGGAAAGCGAGAGGAGAAAATACCTCATCAGATGGATCTGAAAGTGCCGTCAGAAGAGTTTTAAAGATATCATTCAAAAATGATAGAACCTGTTTCAAGCAAGAAAATGGAAAGTGAAAATATACTCATCAATTCCCAAAATGATGTGATTGAAAGTTCAACAATTTTGCAATGCTAGTAAATGGCCCACGATCAAATATTTTTATTGATCAATGATTTTCGACAAACTTTCGGTGGAAAAAAAACACACAATTAAGCACAGCAGAACTTCCTTTAGGATTACAAGTGTCCAAGTTTCACTCCTACAGTATGCCTACAAAAAACTACAATTCTTACAAATTAATCAATCACATATACGAGACTTAAACCTCAAATTTAGCATAATATATGCATTCAACATAAGCTTTTACTGAATTTGCAAAATGTCTGATAGTGCACAACTATACAGAAAATCATTTTTTACTCTTCGATGAGTAGATGATTCATTCTATTAGTATTGTGTGGATGAGATGATATACCAGTTCAAACTCCACAAATACTAAAAAGTGTACATGTTCCATGGATATGCATTACGAAAATTTCTTTTAAATAATGTTCCTTGGAAATAGGAAATATCATCACCTCTGTTCGATGTCGGTTTAAAAGGGCCGATATCCAGCGTAGAGCTTCAATACGCGTTGCCTCCCATTCAGTAGACAAATGACTGACACATCGAAAATTTCAACAACACAACTCATCCACCAAAAGGCATTGGGAAAAGCAACTATAGCACTATGTAATATTTGATCATCTTCTATAAGGGTCATCAATAAACCACAAGTGAAATAAACCTAGTATTTCAAATAGGAAAAAGATACCTCCTAGCTACAGAAAGAATTGCTCCGATATCGAATCCTTCAGCTGGATCAGCTTTTATTCCACGAAGCTCTTCATTTGTTTCACGAGCAACCTGAATGTCAAACAACAACATAAGTCTGCACCCGCCAGAACAAAGAAAAAAATTGGGGAGGTCAAGGAAGACATGCAACAAATTAAGGACAATTCAGTTTACAAGTCCTTACAGGTGAATCAGTTCTTTCGAAAGATGTGGAATACAATGTTGAAGCATTTTATTTGGTCAACAAGAAGAATGAAACTTACAACTCTTATTTTCTCTTCCTTGTCTGATATGCAAGGTAAAATTGCACCAAGAATATCAGCATAATAAGGTACGAGTTGATCACCACCAAGTTTTACAAACTCGTTGATCTGCAGAGAGAAGTTGTGCACAAAACCAAATCTGAGAATGAAAACCAAAAAATATCTTACTACCACACATCATAAAAGCACATAAAGGACTTACCCAGGTAATAGCAGTCAATCGAGTAAACTCATCAGGTGAAGCTGCCCTTTGCACTAGTATCTCAGCCATTCGACCATAATCTACAGACTTCAAAAGTAGCACTTCTCAACCAATTGCTCAAAAGGTAAACTAATGGTCAAAATAACACAGGCAAATCAGACGGCAAAACTGAACATATAAATACTTAGGTAGCGTTCTAATACGAGATCTGTGGAAATGTATCCTATTTTAGGAATGTACACAATTCTTCAACATGACATCACAGTATCCAATTTCGGTCAAGCCATTCCCTTTATAAGCACTGAATGATCTTCCAGTAATACGAAAGATGGTTGGTTCGTTCATTATGAGGAAGTGAAATTCAAGTTGGGCTTTTATTTTTCTGCAGTTCTAGGGTTTTTTTCTAGTCGGGAACTAGAAGGTTGGTCTTCTCCCATCAAATCAATCACTGAATTCATACCAGGATTAGAGGGAATCAAGATAAAAACTCACTTGCAGGGAAATGTTGTTCTCCGTGGGTATAACACCGGTCAATATTAAAGGCACAACACATAATCCTTATTTCAGCAATCAACTTGATATCAAGAATATCAAAGTTGTGGAGAAATATTCAATGAGAGGGCTAGAATTGATAAGAACGAGAGAAAAAATCACCTTAGGTATTAGGTACAGTCGCATAAATTCTCAACATAAAGAAGGAACAATGATGGAGAAGGGGATGGGGATGAGGAGTTCCAAAATGATATGGCAGAGAAAGGTGCTCTGACCAACAATTAGCCGATAAATCAATCAAAGAACAAGGTACTTGAAAGTAAATTCTGACGAGAATATTTCGGGTGAAATCCACATACATAACACAGAAGCAAAAAATAATCGATAAATGATCAAATAAATAGGGTTCCCAGAGAGTGAATGCCTCCATTAGCAAAATTGTTTCTTACCCTGCCTTTCAACTTGTTCGTACAAAATCAACAAAGACCTTCCGGCAGTTCTGTCAATTATTTTATTGTTAAATACCAAATGGGTAGGGTTTACTAATTACCAAGTGTTTCCGTTCAAAAAACGTGCTTTCCTCATTAAGATAAAATAGAGTTAAGTAAGGAAATAAAAGTCGTCACAAGGTAGCCAAGTCCATAAAGAGTAAGCACAATTAAAAGTTCGATGCATTTCCATTCCTTGTCATTCATTCCGGGTTCGTTTGAAATAGAAATCTTTCCAATTTCAGATCTATACATTCTATAAATATTTTATGGATTGAACAGGAACAGTTTATCACTCCTAACTTCTCAAAACCTCATCTAAAAGGTTAAACATATAACTCAAAAATTTATGTTACCCATTTTTGCATGGTCAAAGTTTTCCTTTTTCAAAAACATTCCAAAACTCAAAAATTGAGATTTCTCAATCGTAGGTGTAATATGTGGTATTACGTGAAAACTGTGGAAACATTTTGATCTTCACTTCTAGGACTCAAATGATATTCAATTTCCAATGTCATCTTAGCTGATGATTAGATTGTGTCTGGATTCTTCCCTCTCTCGTTTTTTCATTGTTATTCTCGTTTTGGTGGGAAAGAATCATTAAGTAGCTATTATGTTTACTGAGTATTCTAAGATTGTGTTCCTTCGGCTCATACAAGATATCATAGCATGCTTGGGAGCCGTCAAGCCAATTACCATATCTCAATTTGAGGAAAAAATTAGTATTTGAGACTTTTGATTCCTACCATGGTGAGAAACCAGTTAAGTTTTCCAAGAAAATTTATTAGGTGGAAAGGATTCTTTTCAAATTTACAAGATAATTGTTCCTGTAAGACGTTGTCAACTTCTTTGTCACACGCTGTCCCACATCGTTTGATGAATCTAGAAAAGTTCGTGTTCACTGACTAATTTCAGTGGTGCGTGTGCAAAGTAACATGGAGTTGATGATGAGCAAGAATACTGAAAAAAATTAATCGATATACTCATATACCCTAACAAATTGGTTACAGGAGAAGGTTCTTTTCCTTCAATCCTCGTGGCTCATTAAAAGGCAAGATTCCTCAACAAATGCTCGTCTCTAATCACAACTAAAGAAATTAATGATGTAGCATCACTGAATCTTACTGGAGAGTTCTTGATCTCTTGAAGAAATTCAGAAAGTGCAGAATCAGCTTGTTGCCTTATTTCATGGCTAGAATCACTAAGCATGTTAAATAAACCTGCAATTTCATCACCAATGTGAGAACATACATCTGTAAGAATATTAGAGATTGTGAATGTATTTTGGTCTTCTCACCATCAAGAAAATCAGGGAGAAACCCCAGCATATCAATATCTGGTACGCTATCTAGAACAGTAATCCATCCTACCAGAAATTGGCGGACATAAGGGTTTAGGACATTCATTCGTTCTCTCAACAATGGAATAAATTCTTCAATGCTGAGTCAGGTGAAAATGGCAGCAGTAGAAAGTTAAATGATTGCTGCATTATTAGAGAAATCAAATAATTCAGTTTGATACACTGCTATGTGAACAAAATAGGCGAGACAGCAGACCTAAACTGATCACTCTCCGTGACAATATCCTGCATTACAAGCAGCCAAAATTAGCAATACTGAAAAAATTTGTACCTATATATGTTATGCATAAATTTATGCATGCATGCAAACTCCGAAAAATTAAACCACATACCTTTACAAGTCTATCTAAAAGATGAGCAGCGCTCTGTACATTAGGATCTGAATCTGCCGAAAGCTTACACAGCGCGTCAAAAATCTGGTTGAAGAACACGATAAAATCGCCTCTAACGACCTGTCAATTAGCAATCACGACACCTAAAATACACAAGGAAAAATGGAAATATAACAGAAGTCCGCAGTTTTGTACCTTTGCAATGTTATACAGAGCTTCACAAGCATAATATCGAACTCGGCTGTCTTGATCAGAAAAGGAAGCTAAAACGGGGGGTACAATATGCTGGAACAACCACAGAAGAGAGAGGCAATAGATCAAACAAACTTCACCAGAAACACCCCAAGAAACAATGAACCAGACAAATAGGAAGTAAAAGAAGAGCAGGAAATATGAATCAGCTATAAGAAAAATGGCACGTAAGAACTCAGATGCATGCACTATAGTTTTACTTCAAGGGAGGAAAATGTTTTCTATTCTTCTGATTCTCAAAATGGAGAATTCAACTCTTACCCAAGTCCGAAGGAACGACCTGCTTACCAACGGGCAACCTTGACTAATTTTCAGGGAGGAAAGTATATTCATTTTTATACATGAATTAACTTCACAAGCAAAGAAAGCAAAAAAGGCCAAGTTCCATGCAGTGCAATTTTGAAAGTGTTTCTTCTGTGACATTTCAGACCAGTTTCTAGCATTCAGTACCATCTCTACATTCACACAAAATTGAAATGAACGGACTGCTTAAAGCACTTGGGCTAAGGAAATCAGGCCCAATAATTAGATATTCCTCTAAAAAGGGTAAACCTGAGCAACGTGTGATCCTTCTGTTGTACTCTGTGGGTTTTGAGGCATACCTCACATTTACAAGATACGGTAGCAACATATCACGGAATGTTATACACAAAATTAACTAATTCATTAGCTCTTAGCATTTAAAAATTGTGTTATTTTAAAATCGTTATTTCTTTCTTTAATCAATAATTCCCAAGTGCCCTTAAAATTAACTTGAGTTCAAGATACCTCATCTTTCCACAAAACCCAATCCATCCTCACCCAGTAGTCTCAATCGCTGAATCACAAAGTCCAAATTTCAAAACCTTAACCAATTCAGCCAAATTTACTGAGGTAAAAACTAAAAAGATAGGTACATCCGAGTACACAAAGTCACAAACTATAAAATGTTACAAGGCTATGGGATCAGAAGTGATGGATTAGATAAGAATATCCCTCAGTTTATTCCATCCAAATAGGTACACTAGACCACTGGCATTCCCGGGATCCTGCAATAGATAGAGCATAACTTGCTTGGCCATTTTTATGCCTAACTGCTTGCTACATTTGAACAGGAAGGAGCTTAGCAAGCTCCACCTTTTGAGTTCTCTGAAGCAGGAATCTAAAAGTGTTTACTATGCCCAAAAGGCCAAAACATTATATATAGGCAATAATATAGGCATTCAGCCATGAATATTCATGAAAACTGCAAATTTTTATCTTCAATGACAGCAACAGCATGTGGTTTCTTAAATTCTAAAGCATCAATGGTAAATCAAAAAACAAAGGAATCAGGTTTTCCTAGAATCCAGACAATTAAATCAACTGTATGATTGCATTTCTTAGGTGATTAGCTTCTCACAAACTAACCTGATTAGTGTAAAT
Source organism: Primulina tabacum (assembly GCF_025594145.1). Classification (NCBI taxonomy): domain Eukaryota; kingdom Viridiplantae; phylum Streptophyta; class Magnoliopsida; order Lamiales; family Gesneriaceae; genus Primulina; species Primulina tabacum. Next base: position 58,748,517 of record NC_134550.1, read on the forward strand.
TAATAAGACGAGATGGTTTTATTATTTTATATAATTAAAATGGGCACTGAAGTCAATGAACAGATGAGAAAACTAGATGGCAATCTGAAACATTCTGTTAAGAAAATGTTCTTTCCTTGCCTGACCGCTGTCAAATAATAAGCATTTGCACAAACAAAGAAGAACCAAAATATCTTTATTAGAGACGCTTTTAAATTTAAAAAGGTATTGTTACAATAAAAGGATAAAAATTCAAAAATCCAGGAGTGGAAGAAACTGAAAAAAACAAATATGAAACTGGATCTTCACTTTAACATTCTTACTTCAAGATGCTGCGAGGCATTTGATGTCAAAGCCACTGTAGCTGCTGCCAATCCTATCAACCCTCCCTAAAATAGGAAAAAAATAAATGAAACCTTTCAGTTAACATACTAGATGAATGAACTCCAACATTGACTATGAAATTAGTAGCATACTTTCCGATGATTCGCCTGGGGTGAGTAAGTGTATTCGTTGGCTAACAAATTGATCACGGCCTTGATTTTTTCGTGATCTCCAGTACCAACTAATTGCTTTACTATCCCTTCCACCTAGATTTAATCAAAACCTCCAGAATATAAAAATGACTGACAAAATGGAAGCCCGATACACACTTGTAAGCCGAATATTTCAAACTCACGACAAATTTTCCAAAAAGGCACGCTCGCACACACTAACATAAAAACACGCATATCCCCGTACGTAATGCATTACCTCCAAAGCAGCATTTTTGCGCTTTTCATAGAGCTTATCGGAAAGATTACGAAGAACAGCTGCCGGAATCACAGACAGCGCATCCGCCATAACAAATCCCCAGGAAAAAGAAACTGAAAATCTTTCCTTTTAATTTAGCTACGTAACATTTAAACTAATATTCGATAAAAAGACTGTCAGTAGATCTAATGAAACATTGATTGACGATAAGAAGGGAATCTGCAAGGTCGACAGCTTGTTAATTGAATAGGAATTTTCGACTACGAAAATTTCGAGAGAGAATTCTTGGTCTTTTCTTGATTTGTTCGTTTCCAAAATTAGGGTTTTTTTAATCCCGATCAGCATGCGAGGAAATTTGGCTAAAGGTTTGGCAAGGAAATCCGCCTGGACTCGTGAAATGACTCAAGTAGCCATCGTTCTTCTTTGGAATTTTAAATAAAATAAATTTAAATACGTAACGTAAAATTTTTCTTTTTCAATTTCATTAAAATTTAATTTTTATTAGAGTTATTTTTTTTTAATTAAAAAGGTACAGATGAAATAGTAGTCAACAATTTAAAAAAAAAAAACAATTTAGAAAATAAGTAATATATCGATCCCGATGAACATTATAAAAACATAAAATATTATTTTATAATAATACAACCTAAACCCTAAATAAATAAAAGCAATATATATATATATATATATAATAGTAGTCAACAATTTGGAAAATAAGTAATATATCGATCCCGATGAACATTATAACATCTATAAATATTTTTATTTATTTCATTCCAATCTTTTTAGTAGATTAATACGTAAGACAATTAATGTACATGTAAAATCCTTTATTAGAATAAATATTTTTATTGATTGATTTATTATTATTTATTTAAATTCATTAATTAAATTTTTACTAAATACCTCTAAATTTTTTAATGTTACGTATTGAGACATTTTCCATAGTTTTTACAGCAAACAACACTTGGTTCTACAAATCACTGAATGTGCCAGACGTAATGGGAGAAGGAAAGAAACCTTACACAAATTTTCTTCGTGATAAATTTGACTTATAATGTGATAATATATAAATATAAGCTATTACCTTATTCTCAGAACAATACAAAGCATTTCCAGTCTCTATTATCCCAACTTCAAGCATATATATACATGGTGCAAATATCAGAATAAATAAATCGACCAAGACTCTGAGTATTCCTCCTTTGTATCAGACTTGTTCGTTTCCCTTGAGAATGTTGTACTTGCATAATGGGCATGTTGCGTTCATTTTAAGCCACTTCACGATACACGTATCATGGAAGTGGTGATTGCACGGAAGAGCGTGGAGTTCGTTCCCATCCTCGTATTCGCACAGACATATGCAGCATTCCTGAAGAACATTTTCAAGTCCAAGTAGGAAATCGAACATTTGCGGTGCCCCACAAATGGAAAATCAAAATGGGTGCATGGTAGCATGAACTCAATTTTTTGCAGAAATGAAGGGGTACGTCCATAAGCAAAAGTGAGGGAAGTTTCTCTCACAACCAAATGAATAAGCAAAAGTGACGGTAGTTTCTTACTCACAACCAAATGAACGGGTTGAGATCATTAAATGATGATTGGTTTGTGGTAGTGGTTTCCTTCAATATTATGACTGTGTCGATTAAAGGTGTAACAGAATCAAAACAGCTTTATCACTTGAGCTAACTTCGAGTAAAAACTACTTTATTCGACCGCTAGCAAACATCCGGTTGATTTTTAACATACCTATGAGCTTGAATCAAGACAGCTATTTTTTTAGGTATGAGCCAAACTAGATTCCGTGAAATAAAAATCGATCCAAGCTTTACTTTATAAATATGAAGGCAATATTCAGTGCATGTGCATACTAGTTCTGAATCATCTGCTTGATATTTGAGATGGAACACAAACACATGCACACAAAAAACACCAACACATGATAAACTTACTGCATCATCAGGTAAGAGAATTCGCTCGTTTGCTCCACTGCTTGTTTCAAAAGGAACCATTCTTCCTGCTCCGAAGCCTAGCCTATCTTCATCCTTGCAGGTTTGAAATCTGTACTTAGGAAGGACACTCAAATCGGCTTCTGATGCACCCTCCTGATCATCCAAGCAAGAGGGAGGGTAAAGGATTTTAAAATTGAAATATCGTAAAAATTCAGCTTGAGGTCATCGTGGCATACCTGGCCTGCAATGGCATAAAGAACTGCAATGATGCATGGTAGGCAGCAACAGAGTGCTATCCCAATAAGACATGCCAAAACAACACAAAATATGGCAAAGAATACATCAAATGCCAAGAAGACAACAGCCAACCTGCAACACATCAAATATCAGTGGCTCTGAGAGTCTCTTTCTACAACTAATACCATATTTACTAAAGGCTCACGAAGTACTAAGGTGCATGAGTGTCCTTGAACCTAAGAGAAGGTTGTCGTGCAAGGTGAGTCATGTGCCTAATTGAAATGAAGTTAACAGAATTTAGAAGCTAAAAATATTTTACGAACTTATCAACATCAATAAAGATTTGTGATCTCTGCATTTAAGTATGTCTCAAAACTTTCAAGGTCTGCCGAGGTACACACTTCATGAAAAGGTAGAGCCTTGGTTGAGTCTAGGCATCGGGATGTCCTTAAACCTAGGAGCGCTGTGTTAGCTTTTAATTACAAAGGTTAATATGCAAGGGAAGTAGAAGGGGAAAAACTTCAAAATCATCCGAAGAAGTTTTCAACGGAATCATTTCAGAACAAATTCAACAGATGCACAGTTGATGGATCCATTGAGGTACGGCTTAAAATACAAAATGTGTACAGATAATTATTATACATTTTAACATAACTTGCTGTTAATGATAACCCAAAAGGCAAAAGAGGTCAATTGTCAAACTCAGTGTCAGGGCAAAGGAAACTTTTAATAGCAATTATTTCTGCAAGAAATGATGACATAAGCATAACTGCCGTTTCATCAGTTTGAAGATGAAAAGAAGAATGATTATTAACGAGGAAGAAAATCGACAAAGGGAGAAAGAATTTTTCTAACACAGGGTATAGCCATTTAGGATATCAATTTCATGACTCGGATTTACATTGATAATGTTTTTGAAAAAACAATGAGATGTATTATGTCCATGGTGACAAACATAAAAATCAATGAAGTACAAGCGGAAACATTAAAGAAGTTGGTTTCAGATATACCAATACAAGCGCGGAGCACTTCTCAAGAGAAGTTCACCACCTGAGACAACCCAATAAAAGCCAACTATCCACCACAGGAAAGAGGCTATAGTGTTCACAGATTCACAGCGCTTCATTGTACTGAAATTAAATAAACGTTAGCTAAGCATCAGAAGAAATTAGCTTATTGCAGCAATTTATATCGGCTTTCATAATTGGACACTACGCAAACTAATTACAGGAGCCATAGAAGTTAACTAAGTATGGGAAGAAATAAACTTCTTGCAGCGGTTTATATAAGCTTCCATAATTGGCAACTAAATACCCAAAAATTAATTGCGGGAGGCTCAGCTATTCAAACCTTTATGAGTGGACTACGAAAGGACTACATATTCAGATAATGATTTTCCCTGAGATTGAATGATAGAGAAATTAAATTAGGCATGATAACTTCTATTATTAATAATATCTAGTTTCTTATAAAAAAAAAAACTTCAACCTGTATCAAAAAGGAAAGAAGTTCCTAACTTTTGCTGTTGTTATCAGAACACGGAATCAGCAAGAAGGCTCCGGATAAGGTCAAGACAATGTGTATGAATGGTGACACAAGGGAATAGAAATGAGCATATAAATATAATCGATTGGGGGACTGAAATTGAGAATGATAATACCATTGGACCAATTAGAGGTGCATGCAATGAAGCTGGAGAACACACGGATAAAGTTCAAGAACAGAGAATAGAAAGATTAATGCTCACAATTGATTTGCAAAAGCAGATATTTTAATTTCAGTAGTAGCAAATCGCGGACTCCTTCTATTTGCACTACGTTTTATTTGTTTACAAGAAGATTACATAAAACCCACCCACAGAAGACTGAAATTCATAGAACGCAACAAAGTAAAATTATGTTGGAATTTGTCAACCTCGATCGATCGCCGATCCCTGAAACCCCAACTCTCCCATTCCCATTCTCCTCCTCATTTTCACTTCCACTACCTTCCTCCCCGCCACCGTCTCTCACTAGCCATCGCGAACGCCGTCTGTACTCGACCCAAACGAGAACCACATGAACCAAACACTGAATCGCATACCCACACAACCAAACCCTGATCGGCATGTTAGGGTTCTCATCCAAAGTGCAAATCAGCATAACTGCAGACACAATCACGAAAGCAAGATTCCACATCACGTCTAGCGCAACGATAGGCTTGGAGTAACCCCAGTCAGCGCGGCGCTGCTCGAGCTCGCGAGCGGCGCTCTCTCGGACAACGACGGATGCACCGCCCCGGCGACGGGTGATGGAGGCGAAGCGAGAGAGGAGGAGGGATAGAGAGGAGGCACGGGAGGGCTGCCGTAGGGGTAGGAGCGGGGAGTCCGGGGAGGACATGGTTGGAATCCCAGGTCTGTTGAGTGAAGATGAGAATTGGGAAAAGAGAATGCTCGGAAATTGGGAGCGACAGTTGTACGAAACTACAGTGACATGGATGGTGTAATCTAAGTTCGAGGAAGACAGTATATTTTGGGAAATCGTATGCGACGGTCCATTTTCCCTCTTATGTTTTAGGAAAACAAATAGATTAGTGCCTATTTAATTCTTGTTTATAATTAGTTTTTTTTGAGAATTTGTTTATTTGTATTACATATATAAATATTATATTAGTAATTAAAATAGAAAGCAAGGTCCGTAATTTAAAATTAACTATGATAAACACATTCGAGACCGTCCACTTGTAAGTTTTTTAATATGATATTTTATCTCATATTTTTAATGAGTAAAAAATTATTTTTTTTACCTAAATTATTGACAAATTTAAACATAAATTATTGTAAAGTGCTTAATTAGTATATGATGCAACTAAAAAGTGAATTTTAGTCTTAACTTAAATTGCTTTTAAATCTAATTATTAAATTATATATTTATATATATATATTCAATTCATTTATTGATTAAATTCTTAAAAAAGTATGTTTATTTAAAAATTATATCATGATGGATAAATATAGTAATTTTTTTGTATTAAAATGTAAGAGTTATTAATAATACAAATATATCTTACTAGATAAATTATATACTCAATTATAATATTTTTTAGAGGTATATAAAAAAATATATAGTTATATATTACTAAAATTACGATTCAATAAAGTTGGTAAAAAAAAAATATATAGATAAGATAAGATATAATAAATAAATATATGTAGTCGGAATCCAAATGTACTGTTTTTGATGATTTAAGCAATTTTGTTGGATTAAGCTGATATGAACGAGAGTAATACTGAAATGTATGACTTAATGTGAATTTTACGTGCGTCAAGGTGTTCATATTGTGTCGTTTGATCTAAAAAATCTTGACGGATAATATTATTTATGTTGAGAATAGGGCAAACAATAAGAAAATGGTAAGATTGATATTTAAGGGATATAAGACAACACTAGCAGATAGACACGCGCATTCCCGGACTCGTGAGTCTAACAACACGACGCATTAACACCCAAGCAGGTGCACTTTGCGCGGCAACGAATATAAATAAATAAAGTTGTAATTGGCTAATAGCTATAATTTTTTTCCTATTGGTAAACGATCGATCATAACAATTGGTCAGAGCGAGATCATGAGTTTCAGTATCCCAATAAGCACATTTATATACTTATTGGGGGAGATGTTGGGTTAAGCGTGCAAGAATGAGAGTAGTACTGAAATGTGTGATCTTCTGAGAAATTTTCGTACGTCCAGCTTTTGACGTTGCACCACTTGATATGGTTGACTAGGTGTATCGTAAAAAAGCGACGCTAATTTTTAATGGGTATTATTGTACATGTTGGGGACATGCTCGGCGGTATGAAAATAGTAAAACTAATTTTTAAGGAATATAAAACAACACAAACATATAAACATATACCTCCCTAGACTCTCGCGTCTAATGGTTAGCACTCAAACAAGTACACTCTACATTGCTACGAGTATAAAGAAATAAAATTGTGTTTTGGCTAACATCTATAGCTTTTGACATACTGATTATCATTTGATCATAGCAAACCCTAATCACTATTTCAGTTATTCAAAATTTAATTAGATCATATATTAATTAAATGATTTACAATAATTCGTGTATTAATTTGTCGATTAATCAATATTTCGTGTGCCAAAATATTTTCTACTCTATTTTCAATTATATAGATAAATAATATATTTTACGCAAAAAAATATATGATTGATTGGAACAGTGGTTTGGACTGGCTCATGACGGATGAGTAAAACGAAGAAAAATTATCATTGAACTTTTTCTATATGAAATATAATTGTAGCTATATATCTCTTGACAAGTGGATATCATCGGGCTGTTGTTGATTAGACATTGGATCGAGTTTAATTAATCACAATTATTATTTTTATGTTACAATTATTATCCTTTTCCTGATTCCTGAATTAATTAGATGTGAAGATACCAATTTATAGTAATAATTTCATTATCTTGTATCGCATCAATTAATCCACCGAAAGATATTGGAAATGAAATCGATATATATTAAAAAAATTAAACGCAGAGGGAAATTTAGATAGCACCATGGATGGACTCGAACCCATTAAATAATTAGGAAAAAAAATGATAATTTTCAACATCTTTTCTGTCAATACGATATTTCTTATAATCCATATAAGAAATATATAATTGCATGATCGAAAACTTTTCATTTTATTAACGGTTATAGTTGATGGTAACAGTTTAAAACAAATCTTTTGAATTGTATAGAATTCCAGCAACAACAGTCTATAATTTGACGGTCCAAAAAATCACAGTTTGATTGCTCAATTAGAATGAGTGATATGTATTTTAGTTTTGATATGCTTAGATTGTTATTATGATTGATTTGATGTTTATCAAATATAGTAAGATAAATTATACGAGTTGATTAAACATAAATTTTTCGTATGCACACGTATATATGTGTGTTTTATGTAATTATATAAAATTTGATATCAAAGTACTAATCATAGAGAAGGCTATCAAAAGGCAAGCGGGTTTTAGAGGTAGGGTGTTTGAATCACCTGAGTTCTTAGAATAAAATTATAAACATATCGCATCAAATATCTGAAACTCTTAAAGAATAAAACTTATACTTAAAAATTGCATATCAAAGTTTTACGTTAATTTTTTTTTTAATTACACGCTCTGTAAATTGTGAAAGTTTGTATTTTTTAATTACACGCTTCATTTATCATTTCACATTATCAATTAAATGCATCTCTCTTACAGATTTGTTGTTTTGTACTCTTTCATCTCTTTTCAATTGTTTTCCTTTCATCTGTAAGATGCCACTTGGCATCTTATTTAATGCCGGATTTTTGTTTAAAAAAAATAATTTTGGTCATAATATATAATAATAATAACCATTAAAAAAAAATTGACCACGACTAAAAGCTTCAGGTTATTATTTTAATAACCATAAAAAAATCCATATAATATTAAGTATAATTAATTAATAAGATCTTGTATGAAATGCTTTTATAATAAACTGATACTGATTTAAAAAATATAATTTATAACAAAAAGATGTTGAAGTATGAAATAGATAAGTTTTTGACAAATATACAATTCATTAAAAAAAATAATTGTATACATATTAGTTGTTTCTTGTGTATCTGGAGCTCAACCGCCTGGAGAATGAAGTCAGATGTTAGTCTTCTTAGGTGGATCCGGCGCTTGGATATCTTGTGAAACGCTGCCGTTCATGTGTCCTTGCCCTTATCATGTCATTATTATGTTTGAAATGTGTTAAAGTTTGACCCTTTACTGAGGAAACGACAGTATATCCTCTTCTGTAATAGCTCGAGCTTTCCCCTTTTCATTTATGTATTTTTTCAATGGCCTACCATGCAATAAACTTTTCCGTGCAAAATCTTGTGATTAAGAGAATTAATGATGAAAAGAAGGCCTCAATGGCAGCTCAATTTGCTGCCGAAGCTACTATTTGGAGGGTTCATGCTGCTCATAAGGATGACGATATGCCTCCAATCGAAGCTATCAGCTTGGCCCTCTTGGAAGCTGAGCTCAAGCTTGTTCGGCAGGAGGTTCATATTCGCTCAAATTTTCTTTGGACTATATGCGGAAATAGATCGAGTATTACCTCCGGCCATTGAAAACTTTGAAATTCTCTGATTTCCTTACGGTTGAAGCCTTCTAAAACACTCCACCCTCTCGATAGATGGTGTATATTTCTTATGAGGTGTGTGTGTTTAGGGACCTCAATCGTCTCTATTTATAGGCATCTCATACCATCAACGAGAAATTCTGGGAGCATTATTTTCAAAGGAATAATCGTGTACGCATCTCAGTTTCTGAAGTTGAGTCGGCGTACGCAATTTTTCGTCAAAAATTGTAGGTTTCTTGGCCGTCGCCAACTCCTACACGGTACGTCTTCCTTTCTGATATGAGCCATTTTACTTACATTCTCCCACTTGGCTCATATATATCATTTACCATAGAAAATAAAATACATGAATCATGGCAATAGGTCATCTAAAAACGATTATTATCTTCCATGTATTACAATGTATTATATCTCTCAAATAACTTAATGAATAAACCTTATGTTTATTCGAGGTCCAACTTTATTGATATTTCTCAAATCAATGAATGTGTGCCCAACAAATATGAGAAAATATCACATCATAGTTTCATTAACTTTGTTCTTACAACAAAATTACATAAAGGAACCAAGTCTCATTCTTTCTGTATGATCCTTAAATTTCAATGGTGGCATGCCTTTAGTCAAAGGATCTGCAATCATCAATTCAGTGCTAATGTGCTCGATAAGTAACTTCTTATCTTTAACACGTTCTCGTATGGCTAAATACTTAATGTCGATGTGCTTGCTTCGACTACCACTTTTGTTATTTTTAGCCATAAAAACAGCAGCTGAATTGTCACAATATATTCTTAATGGCCTAGATATAGAATCCATAATTCTAAGCTCTGAAATGAAACTCTTCAACCATACACCATGTGAGGTTGCCTCAAAACAAGCTACGAACTCAGCTTCTATAGTGGAAGTAGCAGTCAATGTCTGCTTTGCACTTCTCCAAGATACAGCTCCACCAGCTAGCATGAAAATATATCCTGAAGTGGATTTTCTTGAGTCAATGCAGCCAGCGTAGTCTGAATCAGAGTAGCCAATTACTTCCAAATTCTCAGTTCGTCTGAACATAAGTATATAATCTTTGGTCCCTTGAAGGTACCTCATTACTTTCTTTGCAGCTTTCCAATGGTCTAAACCTGGATTACTCTGATATCTTCCCAACATCCCAACAATAAATGCAATGTCAGGTCTAGTGCAAACCTGAGCATACATCAAGCTTCCGATAGCAGAAGCATAAGGATTTTCATTTGTTCCCGCTCTAGATCATTCTTTGGGCATTGACTCAAATTGAATTTATCGCCTTTCATAACGGGAGCTATACTTGGTGAACAATCTTTCATCCGATATCTCTCTAAAACTTTGTTGATATAGGTTTCTTGAGACAGGCCTATAATACCTCGAATTCTGTCTCTATGTATCTTAATGCCAATGACATAAGATGCATCGCCCATATCCTTCATATCAAAGTTTTTAGAGAGAAATTGTTTTACCTCATATAACAAACCCTTATCATTGGTTGCAAGTAATATATCATCCACATATAGAATAAGGAAACAAATCTTGCTCCCACTGACCTTCTGGTATATACATTGATCCATGGGGTTCTCAACGAATCCGAATGAAGAGATAACATCATGAAATTTTAAATACCATTGACGGGAAGCTTGTTTCAATCCATATATAGATTTCTTAAGCTTACAAACCAATTGCTCACCATTACTAGAGAAGAATACTTCAGGTTGTTTCATATAAACCTCTTCCTCTAGTTCTCCATTAAGAAAAGCTGTTTTCACATCCATTTGTTGTAAATCGAAGTCAAAATGAGCAACCAATGCTAGAATGATACGAAGAGAATCTTTTTTTAGATACAGGAGAAAAAGTCTCCTTATAATCGATTCCTTCCTGCTGAGTGAATCCTTTAGCAACAAGTCTTGCTTTATACCTTTCAATGTTGCCTAATGAGTCTTTCTTTGTTTTGAAGACCCATTTACATCCAATGGCTTTTACACCATCAGGCAACTGAACAAGTTCCCAGACTCCATTAACTGCCATAGAATTCATCTCTTCTTTCATAGCATTAAACCATAGTTTTGACTCATTACAACACATGGCTTGTAAAAACGTTTCAGGATCATTTTCGGCTCCATGTTAAAGTCCGATTCTTGTAAATACACAACATAATCACTAGATATTGCTGATCTCCTTATTCTAGTAGATCTCCTTAGGTTGTTTGGTTGATCAACAATTTCTTGGTGTTCTTCACTAACAAGTTGATCTACTGGATTTTCATCAGCAATTTGTGGAACTTCAGTAACTGGTTGTCTAACACTCATTGGTCTTCAGGGGTGTGAATAACGACCAATATGTCATTTGAATAAGAGGGTTGTGCATTAATGTGATCATTCTCAAGAATATGTCATTTGAATGATCACTCCCACTAATCAATCATTCTCAAGAAATTTTGCATTTCTTGATTCCACAATTCTAGTGTTGTGAGATGGACAATAGAATTTGTACCCTTTGGATTTTTCGGCATACCCAATGAAATATCCACTTATGGTTCTTGGGTCCAGTTTCTTTTCATGTGAGTTGTAAACTCTTATTTCTGAAGGACAACCCCAAACGCGTATATGTTGCAAACTCGGTTTTCAACCTTTAAATAACTCAAATGGCGTCTTTGGAACAGCCTTAGTTGGAACTCGGTTTAATATATACACAGCTGTCTTAAGAGCTTCAGCCCACAAGGATTTAGAAAGTTTAGAGCTACTAAACATGCTCCTCACCATGTCCAATAATGTTCGGTTTCTCCTCTCAGCTACGTCACTTTGGTCCGGAGAACCAGGCATAGTATATTGGGCAACAATCCCATGTTCTTGGAGAAACTTCGCAAACGGACCAGGTGCCTGTCCATTCTCAGTGTATCTACCGTAATATTCTCCACATCTATCTGTTCTCACGATCTTAATATGTTTTCCACATTGCTTCTCCACTTCAGCCTTGAAAACCTTAAAGGCTTCAAGTGATTCGTTTTTGTTATGAAACATATAGATATACATGTATCGTGAGTAATCATCAATGAAAGAGATGAAGTATTTCGGACTTTGCATGTCCATATCTGGACAACAAATATCTGAATGTATGATTTCTAATATTTCTGTACTCTTCTTGGCACCCCTTTTTAGACTTATTGGTCTGCTTTCCCTTAATGCAGTCCACAAGTCTCAAAATCAGTAAAATCTAAAGTACTGAGTACTCAATCATTTACTAATTTTTAATTCTCTCTATGGAGATGTGTCCCAATCTCCTGTGCCACGATTTAGAGGAATCTTCATTTATAACACATCTTTTAATACCTCTTTGAACATGCATAGTGGTGTTAAATTTTGTAGAAAAAGAAATAGAGAAAAGACCATCAATCATTGTACCATTTCCAATAAGATTTGATTATAAAACAAATTTATTGATTTATCCAAAAACTGAAATAAACCAAGGGGTACAAGTTTTGAAACTGAAATTAATTCCTAGAAAACTAGGAACATAAATGTCTTTTTTCAATTTTAAAAAGCCTACACATGCGAAAGACATCGTCTTCCTGAATAGATGCTCCGCTCATTTCCTATTGGCTTCCTTAGGTTTTGCATACCCTGTAAGGTATTTGTAACATAGATTGTAGAACCAGAATCAATCCACCATGTGTTATAATCATATCAACCAATTAGATTCATAACAGACAAATGAAGTAGGAATACCTTTCTTTTCAAGCCAGTCCTTAAATTTATTGCAATCCTTCTTTATGTGTCCCGTCTTTTTACGAAGAAACACTTGGATTCTTTCTTAATGTCAGGTTGAGGTGGTATTATTCATTTCTCTTTTCCCTGACTTTGGCTTGCTTTTTATACTTCCTTGTGTGGTCATAAAAATTATCACTCGTTTCCATTAACAACCTCCATTCCTCTTGAACACACATGGTCATTAATTCATTAATTGACCATTTATCCTTGTGTGTGTTATATGAAATTTTGAAAGGCCATATTGCTGTGGAAGAGTGCATGAATGTATTGCACAAGAAAGTCTCAGACATTTCCACTTCAAGTGTCTTGAGCCGAGCCGCTATGTCCCGCATTTTCATGATGTGCTCTCGCACACCTCACACTGGTGAGCCTTAATGAAGAGAATTCCATAATTAGGGTGCTTGCAAGTGCCTTATCTGAAGACTGAAATTGTTCTAATAGCCTTCAGTAATTCTTTGACATTATTATCTGCTCGACAGAACCACGCATACCAGCAGAGATTTTGGTCTTTATGAAATTACGCGGAGTCGATTAGATCGCTCCCATTTTTCATAAGATCATCATCCGGAATGCTGTTTTCAGTAATAGCAGATGGTTCGTCTTTCCGTATAGCATATCAATATCCATCCACCCCAATTGAAGAAGAATTCTTTCTTTCCATATTTTATATCGCCTTTAATTCGGGAATGTCACATTTCATATCAGAAAAACTCGCAGGTTGCATAACTGCACAAAATATATGTGCTTAAAATTTGAGACAATATCAGTTTTACCAATGTATTTATGTTATAAAAATCCAGTGACATAAAATTTGTCTGTGGGCTAAAATTTTAATTCAATAAGATTTTCTGTAACTTTATGATAAAACTATCAATTGTATTTTCCTTAACTCTATGGGTAAATTAAGAAAAATATAACTTGATATTTTAACCCACATTAGTATATAAATATAATAAAAATCCATGTAGGGTAAAATTTATTATGTTTATATGATTAATTACAATTGTTGTCCATTATGTGATCCAAATCCACTTAATGTATAATTTTTTTATTTTTTTATAATTAAGGATGATGTGGCTATTCCTCAATTATT